>NC_140587.1:20237780-20888097 GCF_964204655.1 Triturus cristatus
ACTGCTCTTAACCCTGAAACACCAGCCCCCGCACAACCCCCTACACTGCCTGAACACCGATGAACTGCCCTAAACCCTGAAACACCAGCCCCAGCATGACCCCCTACACTGACCGAACACCAATGCACTGCCCTAAACCCTGAAACACCAGTGCCTGCACTACCCCTTCACTGCCTGAACACCACTGCACTGCCCTAAACCCTAATACACCAGCCCCAACACGACCCCCTACATTGCCCGAACACCACTGCTCTACCCTATACCCTGAAACACCACCCCCACACGACCCCCTATACTGCCCGAACACCACTGCACTGCTCTAAACCCTGAAAAACCACCCCCAGCACAACACCCTACATTGCCCACACACCCACTGCACTGCCCTAAACCCTGAAACACCACCCCACATGTTCCCATACTCTACCCGAACACCACTGCACTGCCCTAAACCCTGAAACACCACCCCCCAGCAAGACCCCCTACACTAGATAAACACCACTGCACTACCCTAAACCGTTAAACTCCACCCCCACACGACCCCTTTACACTGCCCGAACACCACTGTACAGCTCTAAACCCTGAAACACCAGCCCCAGCACGACCCCCTATAGTCCTCGAACACCACTGCACTACCTTAAACCCTGAAACAACAGCTCCAGCACGAAACCCTACACTGCCCAAACACCACTGCACTGCCCTAAACCCTAAAACACCAGCTCCAGCATGACCCCCTACACTGCCCGAACACCACTGCTCTGCCCTAACCTCAGCCTAACCGCCCCATACTGCCCAAACACCACCGCACTACCCTAAACCCTGAAACACCGACCCCTGCACAATCCCCCACACTGTCCGAACACCACTGCACTGCCCTAAACCCTAAAACACCAACACCAGTGTTGGACTTGGCCCTTCTGGCAGGTTCACCCCTGAACTTTTTTGCTTTTATTGGTGACTTGGTGACTTGGTGATAGTGGTTTTTGGTTTCTGCGCACTTTCCCTGTGTCCCAGGGTAAAGTGCGTGCGCACTCTGAGTGCATGTGGTGAGATAGGCCTACCCTCCCATAGGAATGCATGGGGAATGTATGTGTCCCTAGTAGTTCCTGATGCGTGGGGTGTGCATGGTCGAGTCTGGTATGTACAGATTTGTGTGGTTAAATGCAGCGCAATGATGCGTGCGGCGTGCGTGTAGCTAGTATGGAAGTGCCACTTCTAGAAGTGGGCACTTCGGTGTGCAGTGTAAAATGTGTGCCATGTGAGGTCATGAGACGGGCTAGGGATTCCCCAGAGTCAGGAGGAGTCACCCGGTGGTGAATAGGGAGATTAGCATGCTGATGGCTGGGGAGGAGTGCACCTTGGACCTGAATAGGGCAGGGCTTTCCCCACACAATGCTGGCTCCGACCCCTGTGGTGCGACTGACGACCCTAGCCCTGCCAGTGAATAGAGTGAGGGGCTGAGCACATCGAGGGTGCTCCCCAACCAGCTGCGACTGGTTTTCCCCCTCACCCTGAACCAAGAACAAAGGGTTTTACTGTATAAAAATGGGGCTGTGTCCCCACAGAAGTTGTTCTCTGCCAGGATCTTACCTGAGGGGGGCTGCTGCTGCTGCCGCTGGACCAGAGGACCGCCACTTGGACTACCTCCCTGCCTGGAGGCCCAGTGAGCTGGCTCGGGTCCAGCCTTGCCCCCCACCCGTGCCCTGCTGCATGCAGGGAAGAACTTTGCTGGACTTTGTGGTTACTGGCACCCCTAAGCGCCTGGAAGCGCTTTTCTTTCCCCCATAGCGCTGGGAGCGCTTTATTTGGGGCCAGCAGCGCGGCGCTGCATTTATCAGCGAGGGAACCCCGACGTAGGGATTCCCTGCTGTTAGAAATGGGATTTCTGGCTGGCTAAGGCTTGCGCCAAAGTCAGGCAGAAACCGCCACTCTAGTCAGGGCAAGGAAGTTACACGCCAAAGATAACCCCTGCTCACCCCCTTGGTAGCTTGGCACGAGCAGTCAGGCTTATCTCTGAGGCGATGTGTAAAGCGTTTGCGCGCGCACCCAGCAACAACACCCAAGGCCCACCACAAAGGAAACTCCACACAAGGTATTCTATAAAAATAACCTTTGTATTATACACAACACCTTAGATAAAAACACACACTCTACAATGTGCCAACAGGCACGGGCAGAATTTACAAGGGATTATATGTACAGGGGACAGGGCCACATGGACCGCTCTCCGGAATTAGCACTTTTTAGAACATAGGAATAATACTGTAGTATAAAATAACATATGTAGCACACAACCAGTAACTACTGGTATCAGATCAGTACCACCTACGCAACCCTAACCACCTTAGGAAAATATTGCGCAGGGAATCAGGACCTCACTAGCACCACCTGTATTAGGGAGAAAACAACCACCTAAGTATCCCAATACCTGTAGGGGTCTAAGCACATAAACACATGATGCATAACATTCAGAGGTGTAAAGCAAAGCACATGACGCATAAACACATTCAGAAGTGCAGGTTAGGAACACAATTGCGCAAGAACTCACATAAGCCACCACCTGTGGCAGTCCCTAGGCCAACTGGCCTTGTCGGGGCTAGGACGCCCTGTGTCCAGTAGAGACAGGGCAAGGCTGCTCAAGCTGCGCAAGCCAAAACGCAGAGGCCACAACCTAAACGTTGCAGCTGCCCACTAAGTGCTGGGCAGCTGGGAGCTGAGCCTGGGCACCACGGTGCCTCTGAACAAATATGGCATACGTTGGAGCCTCTCAGAGGCTCTTAACAATTGGCCCCAAACACGTTGGGGCGACCCGCTGCCTTCCGGGGCCGCCCGACACCTGAGATGTCCTAGTGCCTCGCTCAGGCACAACAGAAATGCCCCCGCCGTTGGAGTCCTGCCTTGGGGGACTCGCGAGCCTCGCAGGCTCTGAAAGTAATGGGCCCCTTCGTTGGAGCGCCACTCGCGCTCGAGAACGCTTGGTACGGATGCCCCCAGCAGCTGGAGCTACACTGAGCTCTAAAACGAAACTGCCTCCGTGAAGGCGGTAACCCTTCTGGGTTCTTCCAAGGCTTCCCCCAATGTTGGAGTCCCTTGGGGGCTCAGCGAGGTAACCGGCCCTCGTATGCGGGAGCGACCCAGCGCTCCAAACACCCAATGCTGGCCCCGGTTATCAGGCCGGCAAGAGCCCCCACTCACCGGACTCTCCAGGCGCGGGTTGGACGTCTCCCTTGCCGGCGCGTCTCTCCTTTCGGCGCGGGGCTTCCCTTGACTGCGCGGGAGCCCCGGGCGGATTCCCCACGCCGGCGTCTCTGCTGCCAGTAGCACTCCGGCCGGGCAGCGCGTCTTGCTGCTTTGCTCCCTCCTTCCTTCCTCAGGGAAGCGCGGGGTAGGCTCCCGTCCGCTTCCGTCCAACAGGGCGCCGGGTTAAGGCCCCGCCCACCACCAGGCGTGACTCCTCTTTGTTTCCGGGTCGCCGCAGGCAGCGCGGCGGCCCAGAGTTCCGATGACGGTGGCGATACGGGGTGGGCACCCGTACCCAGAAACACCGGAATAAACGGGGTGGGCACCCGCGAAGGCTGGCAATACGGGGTGGGCTCCCGTTATCAGTTACTGCAATGTCCCTGGCAGGGTGGGCACCTGCCAGAGGACTCTAGAATCGGCACAAGCGGGGCACACGCCGGGTGGGCACCGGCTAACAGAATCAAAGCGCTCCTAGCGCTACGGTCAAAAAGGAAAGCGCTTGCAGCGCTGAAGGCCAGTCCAGCGCTCCCAGGCGCTTAGAGCCACAGGTCCAGCAATAAAGCGCCCCTGGCGCTAAACGGCAAATAAAAGCGCTTCCAGGCGCTTGAGGGACACAATAAAGCGCTCCCAGCGCTTTGGGGCAAATTACCACAAAGTCCAGCAAAGTTCTTCCCTGCATGCAGCAGGGCAGGGGTGGGGGGGCAAGGTTGGACCCAGAGCCAGCTCACTGGGCCTCCAGTCAGGGAGGTAATCCAAGTGGCGGTCCTCTGGTCCAGCAGCAGCAGCAGCAGCCCCCCTCAGGTAAGATCCTGGCAGAGAACAGTTTCTGTGGGGACACAGCCCCATTTTTATACAGGCAAACCCTTTGTTCTGGGTTCAGGGTGAGGGGGAAAACCAGTCGCAGCGGGTTGGGGAGCACCCTTGATGTGCTCAGCCCCTCACTCTATTCACTGGCAGGGCTAGGGTCGTCAGTCGCACCACAGGGGGCGGGGCCAGCATTGTGTGTGGAAAACCCTGTCCTATTCAGGACCCAGGTGTACTCCTCCCACCCATCTAGCTGCTGATCTCCCCATTCACCACTGGGTGACTCATCCTGACTCTGGGGAATCCCTAGCCCGTCACATGACATGACCAGCCAATCACGCGACAGACACACTGCACACAGAAGTGCCCACTTCTAGAAGTGGCACTTCCACACTAGGTACATGCACGCCGCACACATCATCGCGCAGCATTCACTCCCACGAGTCCGCACATACCAAACTCGGGCCTGCGCTCCCCACGCATCAGGAACTACTAGGGACACATACATTCCCCATGCATTCCTATGGGAAGGCAGGCCTATCTCACCACATGCACTCAGAGCACGCACGCACTTTACCCTGGGACACAGGGAAAGTGCGCAGAGACCAAACAATCACCACACCAAGTCACCAATAGAAAGCCAAAAAGTCCAGGGGTGAACCTGCCAGAAGGGCCAAGTCCAACACAACCCCCTTCCAGCCAAAACGCAGGGCAGACCAATCACCACCGTGATGGACTTCCCTGCTTGGGGCGATAGAACACGGACGCGGGCCCGCAACTGCAGGGACACCCTCCGGTTCTACGCCACGGTGAACCCATGGAATTCTTTTTAACACCACTGTCTGGACCAACTGGGCTACCCCACTGGTACTCCCAAGCTGTCCGCGGCCAAGACCAGGCCCTAGGCCACCCAGGTGCCACCGGTCTTTGCCTAGTCACAGAGTGGGGGGTAGTAACCCCTGGCACATAGCGGCCATTCTCCACTCTTCCTCTCTGAAAGACAGGACTAGACTGCCACTGGTTCTCCAGCCTAGGGTCTACACCCTCAGGCGGACCAGGAGTCTCAGGGAAGGCTCTCCTCCCCCTACCTCTTCTCCTAGGGTTCCTCCTCCTCTGGCGAGGGGTACACCTAGAACGCCATTCCAACCCAGGGTTTAACCCCTCAGGTTGTACCGGGGGCAGAGGTGGGCTCTCCCACCCTCTGCACCCCCTTCCAGAACGCTGCTCCCTACCAACTGGGGCGGTACCTCTGGAAGAAGAACTGGTCGGGACGCTGATTACAGACGTCCCACCCTTCAGGTCAGGCTGATCCTGAACCTGGCCTCCCAACCTCCGGCCTAGAACCTTTGGTGGAATAATTGCCTGGCACTCCAGGACTTCTGGGGATTTCCACTCCATCCCCCTGAGGCTATCAAAGGACACATACGTCAAGCGACTGTCTGTCTGGCGCTGATCTCCCGTCCCCTGTCCACCTGACAGTGCGCGGAGATCCCCCAGAACAGAAGTGGTGCCACCCTGGTCACTACACGGGATCCTAGCCCAACTGGGTAGTCCCTGACCCACAGGCTCTTCCACTGGGAAACTCATTCCCCAATCACTCCTCACACTGGACTCCTGTACCCTCCCTACCGGAGCGGTACTGCCAGACTCTAGAACCACAGGAGCCCTGGTTACAGGTGCTCCAGGTCCTCTACTCACCAGGAGATCTTCCTCAAATGGGCTAACAGGACAGCCTAGGTCCCCAACTTGGTGTTCCCTCATGGAACCATCCAAGTCCTGAGGCAGGGTTTCGTACGTCCGGGGACCCTCGGTCACCCTCTCACTCCTGCTCCACTGAGCCAGGCAGTGAGCCCCTACACCCTCCTCGCTATCCTGGGACCTAGCTGGGCTACACTGAGCCTCTTCCACCACGCTGGGCTGGAAGATACCTGACCCACTACTTTTGGAGTCACTCCCTAATGACTCTAGAGAACCTCTAGCCCTTTCCCAGCGCTCTGCTTCATCTCCAAGCTCAAATGGTGCAGACACTCCACACCCCAACAGGTGTTGGCGCAACCCCGGCACACAACAATTGAGCAGGTGTTCTCTGAGAATCAGATCACACAGTTTGTCATAATCAGATTCTGCGGGAACTCTTATCCAATCAAACAGTGCATCCTCACATTCATCCACAAACTCCTCCCAAGACTGGTGAGACAGTTTCCTACTGCCCCTGAACTTCAACCTTAACTCCTCCTCCTGGGGAACAGGTACCAGACTGGGGGAACTGGGACTGGGATTTCCTACACTGGAATCTATCTGGCTGCTACCACTGGACTCAACCCTCCCTGGGGAGTCCAGAAAATTAAAACTGCGCGCAGGGGATAGTCTACCCTCCAGAGCTACTTTGCCTCTGGTGGAGGCCCTCTCAGCCTCCTCTACCCTCTCCCGCGCCAAGACCCACTCAGTCTCTCGCTGTTGCTTCCTGGCCTCCAGCTGCGCCATCGCCTGAGCATGCTCTAACCTGAGCTTCTCTAACGCCAGCTGGTGCTCCCTTTCTTTCCTCCTATCTTCCCACTCCTCTGGGGACAGGGAAAGGGATGAGGCGCTGCCTCCTACGCTGGACCCAGCACGGGACGCCCTACCTATGGGGTCCTCACTCTCTACTGGCGTCCAGGTATTGTCATCCTCTACCTCCTCTTCTGACTCTTCCTCTGTACAGTACCTTTCTAACTCCTGCCTCTGGCGCCAAGCTAGCTCATAGGGATCACAAGCAGGCTCCATTCTGGCGGACGTTATGGTAACAATTATACAGGGAACCTAGGGGACTGAGTTTCACACAGGAGCACACAATTCACAAAAAGATTCAGCAAGCTCTCTAACCCAGAGAACTCACACTCACTTGCCTAGTGCCACACACCATTCATCCACACACACAACCCTCCCCTCGGACTGGTAAGGCAGTTTCTACCACCCCTGATTCCTCAACCTGACCACCACGTGACACAGGTACCAACTCTGGGCGCAGGGCGGGGGACAAATGTACAGGACACTATTACGCTGCCACCACTGGATCCCACCCTCTGGTGAATCCAGAAACACAATGCACTAAGGGGGATGATCTACCCTCCCGAGCTAGGGACACCTAACTCACAGTGCACAAAAACACATTTCCAAAGAAATGACAAGTAAAAACAATTTTAAAACAATAATCCCTATACCATGTGATTTATCTAAATGCAGAGTTTTGTAGTGCGGCCAGTTGCTGCTGCGGTACAGCGCAAACGCAAGTCCAAATCCCACCGCTGATCACCAATGTTAGAAATGGGATTTCTGGCTGGCTAAGGCTTGCGCCAAAGTCAGGCAGAAACCGCCACTCTAGTCAGGGCAAGGAAGTTACACGCCAAAGATAACCCCTGCTCACCCCCTTGGTAGCTTGGCACGAGCAGTCAGGCTTATCTCTGAGGCGATGTGTAAAGCGTTTGCGCGCGGACCCAGCAACAACACCCAAGGCCCACCACAAAGGAAACTCCACACAAGGTATTCTATAAAAATAACCTTTGTATTATACACAACACCTTAGATAAAAACACACACTCTACAATGTGCCAACAGGCACGGGCAGAATTTACAAGGGATTATATGTACAGGGGACAGGGCCACATGGACCGCTGTCCGGAATTAGCACTTTTTAGAACATAGGAATAATACTGTAGTATAAAATAACATATGTAGCACACAACCAGTAACTACTGGTATCAGATCAGTACCACCTACGCAACCCTAACCACCTTAGGAAAATATTGCGCAGGGAATCAGGACCTCACTAGCACCACCTGTACTAGGGAGAAAACAACCACCTAAGTATCCCAATACCTGTAGGGGTCTAAGCACATAAACACATGATGCATAACATTCAGAGGTGTAAAGCAAAGCACATGACGCATAAACACATTCAGAGGTGCAGGTTAGGAACACAATTGCGCAAGAACTCACATAAGCCACCACCTGTGGCAGTCCCTAGGCCAACTGGCCTTGTCGGGGCTAGGACGCCCTGTGTCCAGTAGAGACAGGGCAAGGCTGCGCAAGCTGCGCAAGCCAAAACGCAGAGGCCACAACCTAAACGTTGCAGCTGCCCACTAAGTGCTGGGCAGCTGGGAGCTGAGCCTGGGCACCACGGTGCCTCTGAACAAATATGGCATACGTTGGAGCCTCTCAGAGGCTCTTAACAATTGGCCCCAAACACGTTGGGGCGACCCGCTGCCTTCCGGGGCCGCCCGACACCTGAGATGTCCTAGTGCCTCGCTCAGGCACAACAGAAATGCCCCCGCCGTTGGAGTCCCGCCTTGGGGGACTCGCGAGCCTCGCAGGCTCTGAAAGTAATGGGCCCCTTCGTTGGAGCGCCACTCGCGCTCGAGAACGCTTGGTACGGATGCCCCCAGCAGCTGGAGCTACACTGAGCTCTAAAACGAAACTGCCTCCGTGAAGGCGGTAACCCTTCTGGGTTCTTCCAAGGCTTCCCCCAATGTTGGAGTCCCTTGGGGGCTCAGCGAGGTAACCGGCCCTCGTATGCGGGAGCGACCCAGCGCTCCAAACACCCAATGCTGGCCCCGGTTATCAGGCCGGCAAGAGCCCCCACTCACCGGACTCTCCAGGCGCGGGTTGGACGTCTCCCTTGCCGGCGCGTCTCTCCTTTCGGCGCGGGGCTACCCTTGACTGCGCGGGAGCCCCGGGCGGATTCCCCACGCCGGCGTCTCTGCTGCCAGTAGCACTCCGGCCGGGCAGCGCGTCTTGCTGCTTTGCTCCCTCCTTCCTTCCTCAGGGAAGCGCGGGGTAGGCTCCCGTCCGCTTCCGTCCAACAGGGCGCCGGGTTAAGGCCCCGCCCACCACCAGGCGTGACTCCTCTTTGTTTCCGGGTCGCCGCAGGCAGCGCGGCGGCCCAGAGTTCCGATGACGGTGGCGATACGGGGTGGGCACCCGTACCCAGAAACACCGGAATAAACGGGGTGGGCACCCGCGAAGGCTGGCAATACGGGGTGGGCTCCCGTTATCAGTTTTACTGCAATGTCCCTGGCAGGGTGGGCACCTGCCAGAGGACTCTAGAATCGGCACAAGCGGGGCACACGCCGGGTGGGCACCGGCTAACAGAATCAAAGCGCTCCTAGCGCTACGGTCAAAAAGGAAAGCGCTTGCAGCGCTGAAGGCCAGTCCAGCGCTCCCAGGCGCTTAGAGCCACAGGTCCAGCAATAAAGCGCTCCTGGCGCTAAACGGCAAATAAAAGCGCTTCCAGGCGCTTGAGGGACACAATAAAGCGCTCCCAGCGCTTTGGGGCAAATTACCACAAAGTCCAGCAAAGTTCTTCCCTGCATGCAGCAGGGCAGGGGTGGGGGGGCAAGGCTGGACCCAGAGCCAGCTCACTGGGCCTCCAGGCAGGGAGGTAATCCAAGTGGCGGTCCTCTGGTCCAGCAGCAGCAGCAGCAGCCCCCCTCAGGTAAGATCCTGGCAGAGAACAGTTTCTGTGGGGACACAGCCCCATTTTTATACAGACAAACCCTTTGTTCTGGGTTCAGGGTGAGGGGGAAAACCAGTCGCAGCGGGTTGGGGAGCACCCTTGATGTGCTCAGCCCCTCACTATTCACTGGCAGGGCTAGGGTCGTCAGTCGCACCACAGGGGGCGGGGCCAGCATTGTGTGTGGAAAACCCTGTCCTATTCAGGACCCAGGTGTACTCCTCCCACCCATCTAGCTGCTGATCTCCCCATTCACCACTGGGTGACTCATCCTGACTCTGGGGAATCCCTAGCCCGTCACATGACATGACCAGCCAATCACGCGACAGACACACTGCACACAGAAGTGCCCACTTCTAGAAGTGGCACTTCCACACTAGGTACATGCACGCCGCACACATCATCGCGCAGCATTCACTCCCACGAGTCCGCACATACCAAACTCGGGCCTGCACACCCCACGCATCAGGAACTACTAGGGACACATACATTCCCCATGCATTCCTATGGGAAGGCAGGCCTATCTCACCACATGCACTCAGAGCACGCACGCACTTTACCCTGGGACACAGGGAAAGTGCGCAGAGACCAAACAATCACCACACCAAGTCACCAATAGAAAGCCAAAAAGTCCAGGGGTGAACCTGCCAGAAGGGCCAAGTCCAACACCTGCTATTCTGCGATATTTATAGTGGGAGCCCACCCCGCATTGTGGTGCACTTGCGGGTGCCTACCCCGCTTATTTAATTATTTTCTTACGGCGGGTGCCCACCCCACCGTATATTGCTTATTACAAGGGAGCCCACCCCTCTTGTGACGGGAAAAATCACCGCTTCAGCCCGGTAAGGGACGAACAGGAAGTCAGGCAGAGTTCGTGGTGACGTGGGCGTGGTCTGCAACAGGAAGCGGACGGGAGCCTACCCCGCGCTCCTGTGCAGCGAGAAAGAGGTGCTCGGGTGAAGGGAGGACGTCGTGGGAGGAAGCGGACGGGAGCCTACCCCGCGTTTCCCCGAGGAGAGGAGGACGTGACTGCCCCGCCGCGAGAGAAGCGCCGGCCAGTGCTGCGGCCCCGGAGCAGGGAGAACGAAGACGATGCGTGAGTGCAAAGGGCTGGGGGACTCCACGCATGTGTTGGGGGTGCGGGGGCAGTGTCCACGAGCCCCGTGAGGCTCCAACGAAGAGAGGCGATATTTGCATAGAGCCCTGAAAGGCTCCATCGACGGGGCACCTTGTTGCTTTAGAGCCGAGTGAGGCTCCCACGCACTTGGGGGCATTCTGGTGGTTTCCGAGCGCGTGGCGCTCCAACGAAGGGGGGCACCAGTTGTTTCGTGATAGAGCGGCCCCAGAAGGCAGCGGGCCGCTTCCCCCCCCCTTGCCCCACAGTAACGTTCAGAGCCACGAGGGCTCTAGGGGGCATTTTGCGAGGCGAGAGCCCAGGAGAGGCTCCACGTGAGAGCGGCAGATTTGTATTGAAGGGCACAGTGGTGCCCACGCTCTTTCCTCCAGCTGCCCAGCACTTAGTGGGCAGCTGCAACGTTTAGGTTGGGATCTTTACGCTTGGGGCTTGCGCAGCCTTACTGGACAGGGCGTCCTAGCCCCTACAAGGCCAGTTGGCCTAGGAACTGCCACAGGTGGTGGCTTATATGAGTTCTTGCGCAATTATGTTTCCCTGCACCTCTGAATGTGTGTTTATGCATCATGTGCCTTGTTCTACACCTCTGAATGTGATGCATCATGTGTAACGTGCTATTACCCCTACAGGTATTGTGATACTAAGGTGGTTGCTTTTCTCCTAGTACAGGTGGTACTAGTGAGGTCCTGATTCCCTGCGTAACATTTTCCTAAGGTGGTTAGGGTTGCGTAGGTGGTACTTACCTGATACCAGTAGATACTGGTTGTGTGCTACATTTGCTATTTTGTACTACAGTATTATTCCTATGTTCTAAGAGTGCTAATTCCTGACAGTGGTCCATGTGGCCCTGTCCATATAATCCCTTGTAAACTCTGCCCGTGCCTGTTGGCACATTGTGGTAAATAATTTAATTACCGGGACTTAATTTGATACAGAAACATAATAAAATAGCTCAGTAAATAAGAGGCAGAATCCGTGGTATTAGAGGTTCGGAATGGCCTATATTCCAATGGTCGATTATAATCGGTTGCTCCAAGTTCCATCACCACGAAGGTTCAGGAAGTGAAGTACATACGTTATTGACAATCAATTACTTTTATACAATAGGCATTACAGTGAAGCAAATACAAGAGGCGTAACAATTGATAGTGGTGATAATATATTCATACGTAGCAAAAATAGGCGTAACGGGGTGTGATTGAAGAACGTCATCAGATGTGATGTCATAAGAGGGTGGTTACATGAAAGAATTTCGCAATGTCAGCAGAAATACTTGGCAGAAATGCGCGCGCAGCAGCATGGCGTGTGATTGACGTGCAACTAGGGGGTGAAGGGGACTTGACATTTAGCTCTACATGTGGCGACAGAAGTCTGGAGGGTCAAGTCAACCTAATCCCAAATCATATCTAACATCCTATGTTTAAAGAACTAAGTTATCCAAAAGAGAGGTTTTCTTAGAGTAGAATCTTATTCTATACTGACTATACTGACTGTTAGTGCGTGTACAAGCGTCTAAGTGTCTACACTAGATGCGTGGGTAGGAATCGTCCATAGTAATAGGGCTATGAATTACTTGCATAAAGACAGAGAAGCCGGGCCTTTGCTCGGTAGCTGGAAGAATGTTTATCTAAACTACTAGACAGGAATGCATCGGGCAGGGAACGGAGCAGATAATTTCGATGGTGAAATACAGTTTTTGGCAGGCAGCAGGCTGATGTCAGGCTTCGTGAGCCGCGCAGGGAATGAGACAAAGTTCATGGTCACAGATGCAGGCTCAGACTGGAGCTTTCAGAGGCAGAAGGCAAGAAGAGCTTGATGACAGAATCGGGGCCTACTTGCCTGGACTGTAAAATGGCATAAGTGAACCATATAAAGCCGGTGGCCTTTCATACTTAGGAATGGAATATCCGGCCTATTCATGGCGGATCTGAAAGAGGACATGTTAACGGTGGACGCACATGTATTTGCGTCTTCATAACTGGAACTGGAGGGAACATACATGTACTCATGATTCATACATGAAACCGTTGGGGTCCAAGATAGGGGACATAACTGATCAGAAAAATCCATATTTCCACATTCCCTCCTTGTCCCCTACTTGCCCGTTAAGAGATATCAATCTTCATCAATCCATTGATCTGTTCATATAGCATCATTTGTTCTTCTTTCTTCTTCCGTGATGAATGAAATCCTGGTGGTGGAATACACGATGTGGCACACAGACCACAAATCGCTGGTCCACATTGTAGGCATAAGCAGCAACTGAATAGTATGAGAAGGCCGATACCTAGAAAAGATAGGACCTTCCATTCAAAGGTAGATAATACACTCCAAAACCAACCGGACCAAGTCCAGGTGCCTGGATTCTGGTGTATCTGGCTTACAATCTTATGAAGGCGAGTTATGGCTTTATATACAGATGGCGAATTTTCTGGTATGAAAATGCAACAGCTTGATCCGATGACCCTACAAGCTCCGCCCCTATCGGCCAGGATGACGTCAAGGACAAGACGATTTTGAAGCACAACAATCCGCATAGCAGACTGCTCTTCTGTTAAATTGCCTAAGGCGGAAATAGTTTCGTTCACTACTGCTTCAAGGGTTCTAGTTAATCTACGTATCAGCTTACTATTAGTAACGGTACCTATATAGGGAAAGAGACCTTTATTGAAATCTGTGTATTTTTCCCATGCTGTTTCAGTGTAATCAACTATTGGGAGATCTCTCCTTACTCTATTATATACTAAACGAGTATTTCTGTGATAATCAGGAGGAGCTAGGAAAACAGGTGGCAAAAGGAATCCAATGTAGCAAGTACCATCCCAATCTAGAGGCAAACGTACATATGCCGTCTGACCACATATGAAATAGGAATGGCGGGAAGCTCTAAATGTAGACTTGCCTTGATCACTAAATTCTACTACAGTGGTGCATTTACTATGGCCCATATTTATGGAACCATTCTTTCTTACACATAATTCACCTTTTACTGGAAATATTAACATAGCGGACAAAATTGGAGTAGCTTCGGATTCGACATTTAGGATCATAAGATTAAGCGTAAAATTACCTAATCCATACACTTCATTTTCTAGATCAGTTCCTGTTCTCTGGGGAAGTCCCTCCTTGTTAGGATAGCAGACTTTAAGCAAAACTAAGTTCAAATTTCCCCATACCCAGTTATCTTGATAAACTGCAGAATTCGAATCTAGGGAATTGATTAAGCTAAACCATGCTCCACAGGAGCCGTTGTGTGTGAACGGGTATGGAAAGAGAGGTAGAATTCCTTCATAATTCTGATAGGGAGGGAGTCGGCCACATATCCAACAATTTGTAGCATTGCTAACCTGATGGGAATGATGTAACATACTGATAAACGTGTTATTGCGCAGCGCAAATCTATAAGACAACTCAAACGGAGGTAATTCACTAAAAGAATGTTCAGCAGTAACATTGTAAACATGTCTAGAAATAGGATAATATATGTGCAACAATATACTTGCAGTAATTATTAAAAGACTTAAGAAAAACAAAATTAATAACGTCACTGTACAATGACTACGCAGTGATTTACAGTACGCCTGTCGTTTCAACATTTTTCGGGTGTATTCTCTATTCAGGTCCAAGGGATACATGTCAGAGACAATTCAACCGCTTCACCTCGGAGAGGACTTAAACAATCAAATTGCTTGACTGATTGGACCTGAGCTTTAGTTTATAATGTTCGGAATTACTCTTTTCAACAAAAGGAAGTTTTGAGTCAATGGGTGAAGACACACGAGGTGTGGTATTCACATCCGCTGGTAGTCCATGAAATTTCTTGATATGACTTGAATGAATCCAGCCTTTTCTGCCCTCGATCTTCACGGCTGTCCTTGTGGTGAGCAAAACCAGCTGAGGCGACTTCCACCTAGGATCCAGCTGAGTCTTCCGATCGAAGTTCCTCACTAGGACCAGGTCCCCCGGGACTACGTCATGGGGTTTCACCTCAGTGTTATCAGGAAAAGCTGCAGCTACCTGTGAACGACAAGATTGTAGTGCAGACATCAAGGAAGCCAAGTAATATGTCAGCATATTACAGTCAATATCAGTTATTTTGCGTGGTATAGGTGTCCCCCACATATTTGGTGGTCTGCCGAAGATCACTTCATACGGGGATAGCCCTGTTCGAGAGTGTGCTACCATTCTTGTGTAAAAGAGTGCAACTGGTAATGCTACTACCCAGTCGACACCTTTCTCTCTGCATATTTTGGACAATCTAATTTTCAGAGTCTGATTATGTCTTTCTACGAGACCTGCTGCTTCGGGGTGTCGGACACAGTGGAATTTCCACTGATAGCCTAACAAAAGTGAAACGTGTTTCATTAATTCGGATGAGAACGGCTGGCCGTTATCTGAGTGAACAACACGTGGTAAACCGTATCATGGGAAGAATTCTCGAACCAACTGTTTGGCAGTAGTCGGGGCAGTGTAATCTGAAACCGGGTATGCCTCCGTCCAACGGGAAAGAGCACAAACAACTACGAGAACATATTTGAATCCTCTACATCGTTCCATCTGGATATAATCCATCTGGAGGACTTCAAAAGGATGATCAGGAGGCTGAAATCCACCCTGTTCTACGGGAACGCTTTTTCCTGGGTTGAACTGGCAACAGATCATACAGGTACGAACTTTTTGTTTGGCTGCTGCTCGTAAATGTTTATTGAACCAAATGTGTTGAATGCTATCTAGCATAGCTTTTTCTCCTAGATGTGCGGGACTATGTACAGTGTTAATTATAACCTGGACCATTGAATCAGGAAGGAACCACACAGACTTTTCCTTCATCATCCATCCTTGATCCGTTTGGATCCCTCCTAATTCAGTCCATTTCTTTATTTCGTCTGGTGTAGCATGTGTCTGTATGTCAATTACGTCAAGAGTAGGATCTTTAACCGTCATACAATGTGTTGGCGTCGGGACTATTGTCTTTGTCATGTCGGATGTTCGAGTTTGAGCAGTCTGTTTAGCTGTTCTGTCGGCTAGATCATTGCCTTGAGAAATGATATCAGTAACTTTCGTATGAGCTTTACATTTCATAATTGATATTGCAGTTGGTAGATGTATTGCATCTAATAAGGCATGAATGAGGGGTCCGTGCTGAATGTGGGCACCGTGAGAAGTTAAATAACCTCTCTCTCGCCACAGCACGCCGAAGTCATGTACAACTCCGAATGCATAACGTGAATCAGTGTATATGTTGACTTTTTTATTTGTGGCTTGAATACAGGCTTGTGTCAGAGCGACGAGCTCTGCGGCTTGAGCTGACAAGGTATTTATGCAATTTGTTTCAATGATTTCAGTATCTGTTGTGACTGCGTAAGCGGCCACTAACTCTCCTGTACTTGTTCTCATACATGAACCATCTACATACAACGTCAGGTCTGGGTCTGACAATGGGACATCGGTTAAGTCTTGTCTGGGTTTCGTCGTGATTGTAATAACTTCAATACAGTCATGGGCTAGTGGGTCTGTTCCGATTACAGGTAAAAGTGTGGCAGGATTCAATGTGTTACAACGTCTGACTTCTATATGTGGCTGAAACAATGTTAACTCGTACCCTGTAAGTCGCGCTATAGTCAAGTGTTGTGTTTGCGTTCGATTCACAAGAACCTCTACTGCATGTGGTACTTGAACTGTCAATGGATGTCCTAACACTATAGCATCGCTTTGTCTGATTGCTAAAGCGGTTGCTGCCACTGATTTTAGGCATGCGGGCAAAGCCTGAGCTACAGGATCTAATGTACTAGAAAAATAAGCACATGGTTTGTGTGCTCCCGCTTGTTCCTGTGTGAGTACTGACAAGGCAGTACCTTCGCGTTCTGTAACAAAGAGTGTAAACTGTTTATTGTAACATGGTGTTGCTAAAACAGGTGCTTGACATAAAGCTTTCTTTAGGCTTTCAAAAGCTTGTGTATGTTCCTGAGTCCAAGGGAGAACAGTTGATGTGGCTGCCTCCTGCGTTGTCAACTGAATGAGTGGTTTTGCTAGAAATGCATACTGAGGGATCCACTGTCTACAATATGAAGTGAGGCCTATGAAAGCCCGTACCTCCTTTTGTGTCTTGGGTATTGGCATGTTAGCTATTAACTGAATGCGGTCGGGTGTAAGCTGCCTTCCCTCCTTGGACAGCGAGTGTCCAAGATAAACAACTCGCTGGACACAGAATTGCAGCTTAGAAGGGGACACCTTGTGCCCCTTTTCGGCTAGAAATTGTAAAACTGTCAGTGATGCTTTCTCACATTCGGGTTCGCTTCTCGCGGTGATCAGCAGATCATCGACATATTGAAGCAAGGCGGTGTTAACTGGCATGTGGATACTGTCGAGTTCTCGTTTCAGTGCTTGACTATAGATGCTGGGGCTTTCCGTAAATCCTTGAGGTGCGCGTGAGAATTTAAAGCTACGTCCATTTAAACTAAATCCGAACAAATATTGGCTTTCCGGATCTATTGGGACGCTGAAAAAGGCATTCTTGAGATCAATTACAGTAAAGAATGTTGCTTCGGAATCAATAGCTGTCAGTAATGACGAGATATCTGGGACCACAGGGAATTGTGGCACAATGCATTTGTTTAATTCGCGCAAATCAATAACCAATCGATATACTGGCGGGGCCTTAGGATCTGTTCGTTTAAGAATCGGAATTACCGGTGAATTACATACATTGGAGTCTGTTTCTACAACTACTCCTTGGGCAATGAGCTCGTCAATGATTTGCAGTAAAGCCACTACAGCATCTGGTGGTAACTTGTATTGTCTTATTCGTGGTAGTACCACTCCTGCCTTTAGTGTGACTCGATATGGTGTAATATTCATGCAACCAACATCAGTAGGGCCTTGTGCCCATAGATGTGTAGGTAAAGTCTGCAATCGGGGGTCCATGTCTCTAGACACATAATGACCTTTGAAATCACGTAAAAACAATCTTACTCCTTCCGGAGAACAACATATTATAGCTCCCAGAGCTTTCAGTGTTTTTATACCTAACAAGTTTTCTGGACATGATTTAGTAAGCAATAAATCTGTAGTTCGGGTCAAAGGTCCTATCGTAAGTGGAAGAGGCTGTGATACTTCATTAACAATAGGTTTTCCTGAAAAACCAAGGGAAATATTTTGTGAGCCTGAGAGGGGTGCCCCTGGAACTTCACTACGTTTTATGGTTGTTCGACTTGCCCCTGTATCGAGTAAAAATTTTCTGTCTTGGCCTAATAATTCACTATGTACATAAGGTCCTTCTTGGTCTACAGGGACCTCTATAAGGGGTAAGTCAACTTCCCTCTCTAGGCTGGTTCATGCGTATCGCTGATAATCAGGATAGTCATACTGTGCGGTCTGGTACAGTTGTCGTGTCGTGGTTTGTGTGGCAGCAACAGGCAGCGCTGGTGCAGCTGGCACAAACTGTATAGACTGTGGTGGAGCTGGCATGGACTGTGCATGCTGCGGGGCTCCTTGTTCATTCTGATCCTGTCTAGGTGGCCGTGGTCTTTCTTTTGTATTACCTATGGCGATATTATGTTTCAAAACTGGATAATCGTGTACGTAATGACCTGGCTTTTTACAATAGTTGCATATCCCTTTTATAGGTCCTGTTGAATCACCGGAATGTGTCGTACCCTTTTTATGTCCTTCAGCTGGAACTGTCTGGGAGACTAGCATTTTCATTTTCGTGTCTTTCATGCGTCTTTGTTCATGTTCTTGTTCCTCTCTAATTCTATTGTGATGGTACTGTAACATTTGTAACATTTGTGATGGAGTGTTACCTTGCCAGGTACTCTCGAATTTTAATACTCTATTCTTCACTTGAGGCAAGGAATTTTCAACTAATTTTGTCACGAACAGATGTGGGTATGATTCGCTACTTGCTTTTATGCCACTATTTATACCAAAACATTTTTCAAATCGGGCAAAGAAATCACTAGTGTCTTCATCTTGCTTCTGTTTACAGGCTGAAATTGTACCCCAATCTTCCTTTTTCGTAGTTAATAAGCGTGGCAGTACCTGTACTAGTAAACCTGGTAGTGCTTTAGTTTTATCCCCAAGTCCTGCTCCTGCAGTTCGGGCCTTTTCTTCTGCTTCTAATGCTGACCATTCTATCTTTTGGTCTCCTACCTCCCACTCTTTTTCCCTGAGTTTTTCATAAATGCCAGCAGGCATTAATACCTTTAATATTGTCATAATGTCGGGATAGGTATACTCTCCCATGAGTAACATGTCTTTAATTTCTCGGTGGAAACCCGCTGGGTCTTTGTCATGACTGGGTACCACTTTCTTCATTTCTAACAATTCTATTTTCGATATGGGCGTATATACAAATACGTGTTTAAACTCATTGTCCTCGCCTTTTATTGGGTGTACTTCTCGTAAGGGATTCTGTCTGTCCATGTAATACGTGGTTCTTTCCTTGATGGGCAATGAGACATGTTCTGGGCATATAAAAAGAATGTACTGCTTTCTTGATTCTAGTATTTCTTTAATTAACTTAGTACCTGAACCTCTCCATCTATTCTTGAGTAATTCGGTCAGTATTTCAGGTAAGGGACCGGGATCTGAATGCTGACTCTGATATAGTATAAGGAGTTGTTGAATCATATAAATCCCAGCTAAACGCTGTTCATCTGGGGTGAGATTAAAAAATGTGTGGGCTACTGTATCATCACCATACATTCCGGGACTGTCAACCCATTGAACGGCTGACCTGGCTAATTCTTGTTCATCCATAGAATCGAGAAAATGATAACCCCTTCGTTCTCGGAGTAATTTGTCAGCGGCTTGGAACGAATGCTCGGGGGACCTTATATTTATTATAGGTGTTTGGAAATTCCTGTTATTTTCTGGACATATCGGACGTATCGGGTCAATAAAACATCTAGTACTATTACAAGCTCTTCCTCTACCTACATAGGCTATGGTGTCTGACTGTCCTGTGGGCAGTCCTGATCCTTCCTCCTCGCTTTGTTCGAACTGGTCTACCGCCAATCTCTCTTCGTGTAGGCGTTCTATTTCTTTACGGATCTTTCGGCACATGGCTATTATGCAATTTTGCTTATCATGTCTCCCTTCTGATATATTCTGGCTCCATCTGGTAAGAATTTGCATTGCTTCCGGGTCTACCCCCGGTCGGTCTTGATTTCTTATCACACAATTTATAAGGAAACGTAACAGTTCCCCCTGTATCTCCACTTTCTGGTATTCCATAGCTCTGTTAATACATTCTGAATCTCGCCCTGTTTGGACAAAATGGTATATATTATCTAGATGCGCAGTCATTCCTGGTAACTTCCCTAAATACACTGCCGCTCGTCTGATACGTAATGATGCCAGGGTCATTTCGTCCTCTTTTCCGGGCACAGGGTCATATCTACAATCTATAAGAAGTTCCTTAAGCGTACGGGCATTTATGAGTTTGGGGGTACGTGAATGTGCAGATTCTTGAAAGGTAAGTTTATTTATTCTGGGTGGCGTAGAAAAAATGTTGGTAGCACCTCCCGTAGCCCCCTCTGGGGTATCGGGCGTGAAAGGATTCGTTGAACGCGATACAGCAACTATAGGTGTAGACACAGCTATAGAAGTAGCTGTAGGAACAGATGTAGAACCAGATGTGCTTGCCGGAACTTGTGTCGGAATTTGTTGCTGTAGAGATACAGATACTGGATCTCGGTGTTGAACCTCCCTGGCAGGCGGTCTATGTGGGGCGGAATTAGCGTACTCGGGAGCTGCGTCATCTAAATATGAGGAAAGAAAAACATCTTCTGCGGTTCTAGGATGCCCCTTGGGATGTACTTTTATTGGAAATAATGGGGTTGGCAAGTCTTTTGGTATCTCCGGAGTAGCCTTAGGTAATCCTTCGGCCAGAAGGGGATACATACCATTCATAAGGGCATTTCTTTGTCTGTCTACTTGTTCTGATTTCACTCTGGTACCTTCTTCAATTAATAGATTTTCTCGGACTTTATTTGGATTCTCTCTATTTTTCTCTTCCTGTCGGAGTGCTTTTTCTGTACGTCTATGAGATTCTTTACGCCATAACTCAATGGCGTCTTTCTGTGACTGTCTGACTTTCCTTTTCCATAACTCTTCCTCTACTTTCATGATGCACTCTGCATCCCAGGTCCCAGCTGCGGGCCACCTCTGACTTTCTGGTAATTCCTTGGTGTAGTCTACCCATAAATCAAGAAATAATATAGCGTCTAAGCCATGTTTATGATACATGAAGTACCCTGGAGTGTCCCTAGGAGGAATAGGAACGGCTTCTTCGAGTACCCCTTTTCTTGTTGTGATCTGTCTTAATTTCGAAAAGAGCGGCATATTGAAAACTGATCTGATACTTGATTTTGAACAAACTTAATACAAATAAACACAATAATGAACAGTCATTCACACCACAATATGCAGAACGTACTAAAAACATTTAACATTTAACCTTTAACTGAGCAACAATGATGATGACGATCTAAGGAAAACTTAATCACTAAACATAATACTCGACTTTAACTGAATTATTCTGAATTTATATACTTGATATACTAGATATACTGCTAAACAGTACAGATACACTGCTGAAACAGTGCAGACCGGATTTGTGTACCCAAACCCGTCTTGACCGGCACAACCTATGTGCACGTCAGAACGCCTCCCCAGTAATGGTACTCACCGGGTAGCTCGGAAACGGAAGGCCTCGGAAACTGAACTGAACTTGAACCGGACTGGACTGGACTCGAACACTTCGGAAACTGGACTCGACTCGGGACTTCGGGAACTGGTGGGCCTCTGTATACCTCGGATCTTGCTCTCTCAGCTAGGCTCTGGTCGGGATACTTCGCACTTCTCACCGCCTCGTCTGGGTTGATCGCAGCCTCAGTCGCCCCCGCTTGACCGGAGGGAGATACAGGAAATCCTGCTGGTACGCGTTGTTGTCCGTCCAGCTGTGGCAGGAGACCGGGCCTGCAACGCACCGCCGGCGCGTGAGATGAGAAAGTGTCCCTATTCGGGCGCCATTCATGTGGTAAATAATTTAATTACCGGGACTTAATTTGATACAGAAACATAATAAAATAGCTCAGTAAATAAGAGGCAGAATCCGTGGTATTAGAGGTTCGGAATGGGCTTTATTCCAATGGTCGATTATAATCGGTTGCTCCAAGTTCCATCACCACGAAGGTTCAGGAAGTGAAGTACATACGTTATTGACAATCAATTACTTTTATACAATAGGCATTACAGTGAAGCAAATACAAGAGGCGTAACAATTGATAGTGGTGATAATATATTCATACGTAGCAAAAATAGGCGTAACGGGGTGTGATTGAAGAACGTCATCAGATGTGATGTCATAAGAGGGTGGTTACATGAAAGAATTTCGCAATGTCAGCAGAAATACTTGGCAGAAATGCGCGCGCAGCAGCATGGCGTGTGATTGACGTGCAACTAGGGGGTGAAGGGGACTTGACATTTAGCTCTACATGTGGCGACAGAAGTCTGGAGGGTCAAGTCAACCTAATCCCAAATCATATCTAACATCCTATGTTTAAAGAACTAAGTTATCCAAAAGAGAGGTTTTCTTAGAGTAGAATCTTATTCTATACTGACTATACTGACTGTTAGTGCGTGTACAAGCGTCTAAGTGTCTACACTAGATGCGTGGGTAGGAATCGTCCATAGTAATAGGGCTATGAATTACTTGCATAAAGACAGAGAAGCCGGGACTTTGCTCGGTAGCTGGAAGAATGTTTATCTAAACTACTAGACAGGAATGCATCGGGCAGGGAACGGAGCAGATAATTTCGAAGGTGAAATACAGTTTTTGGCAGGCAGCAGGCTGATGTCAGGCTTCGTGAGCCGCGCAGGGAATGAGACAAAGTTCATGGTCACAGATGCAGGCTCAGACTGGAGCTTTCAGAGGCAGAAGGCAAGAAGAGCTTGATGACAGAATCGGGGCCTACTTGCCTGGACTGTAAAATGGCATAAGTGAACCATATAAAGCCGGTGGCCTTTCATACTTAGGAATGGAATATCCGGCCTATTCATGGCGGATCTGAAAGAGGACATGTTAACGGTGGACGCACATGTATTTGCGTCTTCATAACTGGAACTGGAGGGAACATACATGTACTTATGATTCATACATGAAACCGTTGGGGTCCAAGATAGGGGACATAACTGATCAGAAAAATCCATATTTCCACAACTACAGTATTATTCCTATGTTCTAAGAGTGCTAATTCCTGACAGTGGTCCATGTGGCCCTGTCCATATAATCCCTTGTAAACTCTGCCCGTGCCTGTTGGCACATTGTAAAGTGTGTGTTCTTATCTAATGTGTTTTGGTAATACAAAGGTTATTTTTATAAAATACCTTGTGTGGAGTTTCTTTTGTGGTGGGCCTTGGGTGTTGTTGCTGGGTGCGCGCGCAAACGCTTTACACATTGCCTCAGAGATAAGCCTGACTGCTCGTGCCAAGCTACCAAGGGGGTGAGCAGGGGTCACCTTTGGCGTGTAACTCCCCAACCCTGACTAGAGTGGTGGTTTCTGCCTGGCTTTGGAGCAAGCCCTAGCCAACCAGAAATCCCATTTCTAACAACCAGCAAGACCCCTACAATGCCTGATTACAACTACCCTAAACCCTGAAACACCACCCCCCTTTACGACCCCTCATGCTGCTCGAACACAACTGCTCTGCCCTAAACCCTGAAACACCACCCCCAACTCGACCCCCTACATTGCCTGAACTCCACTGCACTGCTCTAAACCCTGAAAAACCACCCCCACACGACCCCCTACACTGCCCGAACACCACTGCACTGCTCTAAACCCTGAAACACCACCCCCAAGCACAACACCCTACATTGCCCAAACAACACTGCACTGCCCTAAACCCTGAAACACCACCCCCCACATGGTCCGCTACACTACCCGAACACCACTGCACTGCCCTAAACCCTGAAACACCACCCCCAGCAAGACCCCTACACTAGATAAACACCACTGCACTACCCTAAACACTTAAACACCACCCCCACACGACCCCTTTACACTGCCCGAACACCACTGCACAGCTCTAAACCCTGAAACACCAGCCCCAGCACGACCCCCTATAGTCCTCGAACACCACTGCACTACCCTAAACCCTGAAACAACATCCCCATCACAAAACCCTACACTGCCCAAAAACCACTGCACTGCCCTAAACCATAAAACACCAGCTCCAGCATGACCCCCTACACTGCACGAACACCACTGCTCTACACAAAAACCCTGAAACACCAACCTCAGCATAACCCCCCACACTGCCCAAATACCACTGCACTACCATAAACCCTGAAACACCACCCCCTGCCCAATCCCCCACACTGTCCGAACACCACTGCACTGCCATAAACCCTAAAACACCAACACCAGCAAGACCCCTACAATGCCTGATTACAACTGCCCTAAACCCTGAAACACCACCCCCCTTTACGATCCCTCACACTGCTCGAACACAACTGCTCTGCCCTAAATCCTGAAACACCAGCACGACCCCTACACTGCCTGAACACCACTGCTCTGCCCAAACCCTAAAACACCACCCCCAGCAGGAACCCTACACTGCCCGCACACCACTGCACTGCCCTAAACCCTGAAACAACAGCCCCTACATGACCCCCTACACTGTCTTTACACCACTGCACTGCTCTAAATCCTGAAACACCAGACCTAGCACAACCCCCTACACTGCCCGATCACCACTGCAGTGCCCTAAAACCTGAAACACCAGCCCCAGCATGACCCCCTGCACTGCCTTCCACTGAACTGCCCTAAACCCTGAAACACCAACCAGCGCACAACCCCCTACACTGCCTGAACAGCACTGCACTGCTCTAAACCCTGAAACAGCACCCCCCAGCCCAACACACTACACTGCCCAAACACCACTACACTGCCCTAAACCCTGAAATACCAATCCCCACAAGACCCCCTACACTGCCCAAACATCACTGCACTGCCCTAAACCCTGAAACACCACCCCCTGCACGACCACCTTCACTGCCCGAACACCAATGCATTGCCCTAAACCCTGAAACATCAACCCCCACACTTCCCAAACACAACTGCTCTGCCCTAAATCCTGGAACACCAGCACCAGCATGACCCTTACACTGCCCGAACACCAGTTCTCTGCCCTAAACCCTGAAACACCACCCCCAGCAGGACCCCTACACTGCCCGAACACTAGTGAACTACCCTAAACCCTGAAACACCAGCCCCAGCACAACCCCCTACACTGCCTGAACACCACTGCACTGCCCTAAACCCATAAACACCACCCCCAGCACGACCCCCTGCACTGCCCGAACAACAATGCTCTACCCGCAACCCTGAAACACCAGCCCAAGCATGACCCCCTACACTGCCCGAACACCACTGCACTGCCCTAAACCCTGAAACACCACCCCCAGCATTACCCCCTAAACTGCCCGAACACCACTGCACTGCCCTAAACCCTGAATCACCACCCCAGCACGACCCCTACACTGCCCAAACACCACTGCACTGACCTAAACCCTGAAACACCAGCCCATGCACGACCCCCTACACTGCCTGAACACCACTGCACTGCCCTAAAACCTAAAACACCAGCCCCAGCATGACCCCCTACACTGCCTGAACACCATTGCACTGACCTAAACCCCGAAACACCAGCCCGAGCATGACCCCCTACACTACCCGATCACCACTGCACTGCCCTAAAACCTGAAACACCCCACCAGTACAACCCCCTGCACTCTCCCCACAAAACTGCACTGCCCTAAACCCTGAAACACCAGTCCCAGCACGACCCCCTACACTACCTGAACACCACTGCACTGTCCTAAAACCTGAAACACCACCCCCAGGACGACCTCCTACACGGCCCCAAGAAATCTGCACTACCTAAACCCTGAAACACCAGCCCCAGCACAACCCCCTATAGTCCCTGAACACCACTGCACTGCACTAAACCCTGAAACACCACCCCTTATCAAAACCCCAGAGTTCCCAAATACAACTGCTCTGCCCTAAATCCTAGAATACCAGCCCCAGCATGACCCCTACATTGCCCGAACACCAGTGCTCTGTCCTAAACCCTGAAACACCACCCCCAGCAGGACCCCCTTCACTGCCTGAACACGGGTGCACTGCCCTAAACCATGAAACACCAGCCCCAGCACGACCCCCTGCACTGCCCGAACACCACTGCACTGCCCTAAACCCTGAAACACCAGCGCCAGCACGACCCCTACACTGTCCGAAAACCACTGCACTACCGTAAACCCTGGAACACCAACCTGCACATGACCCCCTGCACTGCCCGAACACCACTGCAGTACCCTAAACACTGAAACACCACCCCACATGACCACACTACACTGCCCGAATACCAATGCCCTACCATGAACCCTGAAACACCACCCCCAGCATGACCCTCTAAACTGCCCAAACACCACTGCACTGCCCTAAACCCTGAAACACCACCACCAGCATGACCCCGTAAACTGCCCAAACACTACTGAACTGCCCTTAACCCTGAAACACCAGCCCCTGCACGACCCCCTACACTGCCTGAACACTGATGCACTGCCCTAAACCCTGAAACACCAGCCCCAGCATGACCTCCTACACTGCCCAAACACCAATGCACTGGCCTTAACCCTGAAACACCAGCCCCTGCATGACCCCCTACACTACCCGATCACCACTGCACTGTCCTAAAACCTGAAACACCCACCCTGTATGACCCCCTACAATCCCCGAACAAAACTGCACTGCCTTACAACCCTGAAACACCACCCCCAGCCCGATGCCCTATAGTCCCCGAACAGCACTGCACTGCCCTAAACCCTGAAAAACCAACCCTAGCACAAACCCCTAAACTCCCCCAACAAAACTTCACTGCCCTAAACCCTGAAACACCACCCCCAGCACGATCCCCTATAGTCCCCGAACTCCACTGCACTGCCCTAAACCCTGAAACACCAGCTCCAGCATGAAACCTTACACTGCCCGAACACCACTGCACGGCCCTAAACCCTAATACACCAGCTCCAACACGACCCCCTACATTGCCCGAACACCACTGCTCTACCCTAAACCCTGAAACACCACCCCCACACCACCCCCTACACGGCCCGAACACCACTGCACTGCTCTAAACCCTGAAACACACCCCCAGCACAACACCCAACATTGCCCAAACAACACTGCACTGCCCTAAACCCTGAAACACCACCCCACATGTTCCCATACACTACCCGAACACCACTGCACTGCCCTAAACCCTGAAACACCACCCCCCAGCAAGACCCCCTACACTAGATAAACACCACAGCACTACCCTAAACCCTTAAACTCCACCCCCACACAACCCCTTTACACTGCCCGAACACCACTGTACAGCTCTAAACCCTGAAACACCAGCCCCAGCACGACCCCCTAAACTCCCCTAAAAAAACTGCACTGCCCTAAACCCTGAAACATCAGCCCCAGCATGACGCCCTATACTCCCTTAACAGCACTGCACTGCTCTAAACCCTGAAAAACCAGCCCCAGCACAACTCCCTACACTGCCCGAACACCACTGCACTGCCCTAAACCCTGAAACACCAGCTCCAGCATGAACCGCTACACTGCCCGAACACAACTGCACTGCCCTAAACCCTGAAACACCAGCTCCAACATGAACCCCTACACTGCCCGAACTCAACTGCACTGCCCTAAACGTTGAAACACCAACTCCAACATGAACCCCTACACTGCCCGAACACAACTGCACTGCCTTAAACCCTGAAACACCAGCCCCAGCACGACCCCCTATATTGCCCTCACACCTCTGCCCTGCCATAAGCCCTGAAACACCACCCTCAGCACAACCCCCCCACACTGCACTAAAACACCACTGCTCTGCCCTAAACCTTTAAATACCACCCCCTGTACAATCCCCCACACTGTCCGAACACCACTGCACTGCCCTAGACACTGAAACACGATCCCCTGCATGACCCCCAACACTGCCCAAAGTCCACTTCACTGCCCTAAACCCTGAAACACCACCACCAGCAAGACCTCTAAATGCACATTGCCACTGCCCTCAACACTGAAAGACCACCCCCTTTACGACCCCCACACTGCATGAACAAAACTGCTCTGCCCTAAATCCTGAAACACCAGCCCCAGCACGACCTCTACACTGCCCGAACACCACTGCTCTGCCCTAAACCCTGAAACCCCACCCCCAGCACGACCACTACACTGCCCGAACACCACTGAACAGCCCTAAACCCTGAAACACCAACCCGCGCACGAACACCTACAGTGCCCGAACACCCCTGCACTGCCCTAAACCCTGATAAACCACCACCCGCATGAACCCCTACACTGTCTGAACATCACTGAACTGCCCTAAACCTTGGAACACTACCCCCGCACGACCACATACACTGCCCGAACACCACTAGACTGCCCTAAACACTGAAACACCATCCCCTGCATGACCCCCTACACTTCCCCAACACCACTGCACTGCCCTAAACCCTGAAACACTACACTCAGCACAAGCCCCACATTGCCTGAACTCCACTTCACTGACCTAAACCCTGAAACACCACCCCGCACGACCCCCTACACTGCTTAAACACCACTGCACTGTCCTAAACAATTGAAACACCAACCCCCACACGACCCCCTACACTGCCTGAACACCACTGCTCTGCCCTAAACCCTGAAACACCACCATCAGCACGACCCCTACACTGCCCAAACTCCACTTCACTGCTCTAAACCCTGAAACACCACCCCCCTGCATGACCCCCTACACTGCCCGAACACCACTGCACTGTCTTAAACCCTGAAACCCCACCCCCACATGACCCCCTACACTGCCCGAACACCAGTGCACTGCTCTAAACCCTGAAACACCACCCCCAGCCCAACATCTTACACTGCCCAAATTCCAATGCACTGCCCTACACCCTGAAATACCAACCCCCACACAGCACTATGCACTGCCCGAACACCACTGCACTGCCCTAAACCCTGAAACACCACCCTCCACATGACCACCTTCACTACCTGATCACCACTGCATTGCCCTAAACCCTGAAACACCTCCCCCTTATCAAAACCCCACAGTTGCCAAATACAACTGCTCTGCCCTAAATCCTAGAATAGCAGCACCAGCATGACCCTTACACTGCCCGAACACCAGTGCTCTGCCCTAAACCCTGAAACACCACCCCCAGCAGGAACCCCTTCACTTCCTGAACACGACTGCACTGCCCTAAACCATGAAACACCAGCCCCAGCACAACCCCCTACACTGCCTGAACACCACTGCACTGCCCTAAACCCATAAACACCACCCCCAGCACGACCCCCTGCTCTGCCCGAACACCACTGCACTGCCCTAAACCCTGAAACACCAGCGCCAGCACGACCCCTACACTGTCCGAAAACCACTGCACTACCCTAAACCCTGGAACACCAACCTGCACATGACCCCCTGCACTGCCCGAACACCACTGCAGTGCCCTAAACCCTGAAACACCACCCCGCATGACCACCCTACACTGCCCGAACAACAATGCACTACAATAAACCCTGAAACACCACCCCCAGCATGACCCTGTAAACTGCCCAAACACCTCTGCACTGCCTTAAACCTTGAAACACCACCACCAGCATGACCCCGTAAACTGCCCAAACACCACTGAACTGCCCTTAACCCTGAAACACCAGCCCCTGCACGACCCCCTACACTGCCTGAACACCGATGAACTGCCCTAAACCCTGAAACACCAGCCCCAGCATGACCCCCTACACTGACCGAACACCAATGCACTGCCCTAAACCCTGAAACATCAGCCCCAGCATGACCCCCTACACTACCCGATCACCACAGCACTGTCCTAAAACCTGAAACACACCCCCCCTGTATGACCCCCTACAATCCCCGAACAAAACGGCACTGCCTTACAACCCTGAAACACCAGCCCCAGCACGATGCCCTATAGTCCCCGAACAGCACTGCACTGCCCTAAACCCTGAAAAACCAACCCCAGCACAACCCCCTACACTCCCCCAACAAAACTTCACTGCCCTAAACCCTGAAACACCAGCCCCAGCACGATCCCCTATAGTCCCCGAACTCCACTGCACTGCCCTAAACCCTGAAACACCAGCTCCAGCACGAAACCTTACACTGCCCGAACACCACTGCACTGCCCTAAACCCTAATACACCAGCTCCAACACGACCCCCTACATTGCCTGAACACCACTGCTCTACCCTAAACCCTGAAACACCACCCCCACACGACCCCCCACAACGCCCCAAACACCACTGCACTGCTCTAAACCCTGAAACACACCCCCCAGCACAACACCCAACATTGCCCAAACAACACTGCACTGCCCTAAACCCTGAAACACCACCCCACATGTTCCCATACACTACCCGAACACCACTGCACTGCCCTAAACCCTGAAACACCACCCCCCAGCAAGACCCCCTACACTAGATAAACACAACTGCACCACCCTAAACCCTTAAACTCCACCCCCACACAACTCCTTTACACTGCCCGAACACCACTGTACAGCTCTAAACCCTGAAACACCAGCCCCAGCACGACCCCCTAAACTCCCCTAAAAAAACTGCACTGCTCTAAACCCTGAAACATCAGCCCCAGCACGACGCCCTATACTCCCTTAACAGCACTGCACTGCTCTAAACCCTGAAACACCACCCCCCAGCACAACACCCTACATTGCCCAAACACCCACTGCACTGCCCTAAACCCTGATACACCACCCCACATGTTCCCATACTCTACCCGAACACCACTGCACTGCCCTAAACCCTGAAACACCACTGTGAGAAGTTGGCCTGGTATATGATGCTCACTAGTTAAAGTGATCACCTTGTACCATGCCAAGCAACCCTTATGGTGTGGTTGTAAGTCAACCTTTTCGGACTAGCTGCCCTAGTGGTAGCGTAGGCTAAGCAGTCTTTGAGGCTAAACTCGTGAAGCGTGTTAAGCAAGCTGTTTTACCAATAGTAACCCCCTTTTATACCAATGAAAGGACACCACACAGATATATATTCAAAATATATATGTATTTATTTCTCAAAGTAACCCCTAGTCTCTTTATGAGCACAGGAGCACAAATCGTCAAACAAGATTATCACAGAATACACAGAAGTTGCACTTTATATGGATAGGCCCTGGTGGCCACTCGAACCATATACTAAAATAGTGGTATAAGTACCACGAACAGAAAAGGGAAAAGGCCTAGGGCCTCTAGAATCGCTGGGCCTACAAGGAGCTAACGTCAGTTAGTGACCAGGAGGTCCACGGGTGGCGTGTGCAGAGCAAATAGTCACACGCGTGCTCCCATAGGTTTCAATGGGTGCGTAAAAAGTACAAAGTTACTGCAAAAGGAATCTTCCGGATGACCTAGGAACTTAAGATTTGGAACACAGGCACTAGAGATGTATTACTACACATGGGCACCGGAGTACCAGCTTTACCTCACCCACGGGAAGCGGGTGCATAGGCCTCAAAGTGCGTCGGGTTTCTTCTATCTGTTCCGTTGAGCCTGGGACAAAGATGCTGCAGGCGGTCGGTCGGGAAGAGATGCGGTGGATCCAAGAGTGGATCGGAGATGTTGAAGACCTGTAAGCAGAGGGGACAGTGTTCACAGTCACTAGCCAGTGACCAGCGTGGCACCAGGTGGGTACCAGGCGATGTCGGGTGCAAACAGGTGATGAGGGGTAGCTTGTCTCCGCAGCCACGTGGTCCCTGAAGGTCGACGACGTCCAGGAGTCGGCTCACGAGCTGTCCCACGCAGGCTCTCGCTGTCGGCGGTGTCGGCGACTTGATCGAAGCAAACAAGCCTTGGCAAAAGCAATTGTAGAAGGATTCGGAAATCAGCTGTTGGTTCTGACCAGCAAGGTCAGAGGGATTGCTCCTTTGGAGGGGAGCAAGGGCCAGTCTGGAGCAACCAGACCAGCGGTGTTTGTCGTAGATTTCATCGCCAAGATGGCCACTAGCCAGCGGGCCAGCAACCGGTTAGGCGCGTCGAGTGGCAAAATGCAGAAGGGCCCCACGCAGATCGTGGAGATGCTGGAGGGCTCACCTTTGGTGCAGATGCTGCTCGAGGGTTGGGCTTCTCAGGACCCAAAGCACAACTTGGAGGGAGCCTCGGTTGTTGCACTGGTCAGCTTGTCGTAGTCGTTCCAAGATGGCTGGCTCCACGTGTCTCGGTGCCTCCACGGGTCTCCTCTTTTCAGGGACTGTGGATCGGGCGGTGAGAGGTCTGGAGGTCCAGGTCTTGTCAGTCTCTGGGCTCGGGCTCCGGCGGGAGGCGGCGGCAAAGCAGACGGTGATTCGCTGGATGGTGCTTGCGTTAGCAAGGTGGTCACTCCCTGACCACAGGGGAGATTTTCTTCAGTCTTCTGTGCAGCAGAATGTCGAAGTTCCCGTCTTCTTCTTAGTTTCAAGTTGATTCCAGGATGTCTGAAGTCCTAGGACACAGCTCCTATCTTTATTCGGATTCTAGGGGCCGGACTACCTGCTAGGTCCCTCCCTATGGGTGGGACCAGGAAGGGGGGTGGTTACACCCCCAATCCTTTGTCCAGCTCGCCCCAGGCCCGGGACTGGTGTGCCCCAGGACCGGTTTGAACTGGCATATGCACCGAGGCTCCTTGTGAGCCACAGGCATGTCTGGTTTCTTTCAAGCCCTACCTGACCAATACACAAAATCCTGTCTGGGGTGGTGCACGCACCTCCCCTGGCAGGAAACCCTTTGTCCACACCTCCCAAGCTGGAAGGACTCCCAGCAGCAGGAGGGCAGACTTGTGTCTGTGGTGGCAGCATCCATTTTGTGGAGCTGAGGCTATGTCTGATTTTACCCGGGTTTCAGGCACTGTACATGTTGTGTCCCTCTAGAAGGGTGGAATGCTAACCCCGTCGCCAGAATTGGCGAGGGGTTAGTATTCCAATTCGTATGACACCTTACTCGACATGTTTTGATAAAGCCAAACCAAAGATAGCATTTAACCGCGAGGTTCATAATGCACTTAAGAGTATATGGTATGACGATATCTGGAAACAGTAGAAGGAAGTTGTTCCGACCACTGCAGACAGGCTCAGCTCATGCCAGAGCACCATCTCACATGGAACCAAGCACTCTGCCTTCAGGATTGTTAAGGCCTGCTATAGGAGTGACTTATAGGTTACCAGGTGTCCCATTTAAGGTTAGGTATAGGTATACTACACCTAAGTAAGAGGTGATTACACCAACTTACCCCAGCTGAGTGATCAGCCAGTTGTGTCAAATCGTTAGGCCAAGCCTGGGGTGGCATAATACATGCTGCAGCCCTTGGCAGGCCTTGGGTACACCAATGCCCTGGGTACCTAGTGTACACTGGTACAGGGGCTGACAGGGTGATCCACTTCCAATTGGTTATGCACCTAGGGTGCATAGTTTTAATTTAGTAGAGAGAACAGCAGGCTGGGGGTCTGATTGGCAGGCCCACAGCCTCAATATGTCAAAAACCAGTGAAGCAAAAAGCAAAAATTTGGGGTGACCATAGGATAGCAGACCCTACTCTCCTACACAACCCCCCCCCAAACGCTGGGACATTAAACTAGCCTTGACCAGTCTCGTCTTCATGTCCTAAGTGGAAGTACCTGGAGAGACCATCTGCATTCCCATGGTCAGTACCTGGCCGGTGCTCCACTGTAAAGTCCATCCCCTGTAGGGAAATGGACCACCTAAGCAGTTTGGGGTTTTCACCCTTCATCTGATTTAGCCACAAGAGGGGCTTATGGTCGGTCTGAATCTTGAAGTGAGTGCCAAACAAGTATGGCCTCAGCTTCTTCAGGGCCCACACCACAGCAAAGGCCTCCCTCTCAATAGCTGACCAATTCTTCTCTCTGGGGGTCAACCTTCTGCTAATAAAAGCAATGGGTTGGTCTTGACCATCTACATTAAGTTGTGACAGCACAGCTCCCACACCCAACTCAGAAGCATCTGTTTGGACAATAAACTCTTTGGAGTAGTCAGGACTTTTCAGGATAGGTGCAGAGCACATGGCCTCCTTCAGGTCATCAAATGCCTTTTGACAGCTTACTGTCCACTGAACCTTTTTGGGCATCTTCTTGGATGTCAGATCATTAAGAGGAGTCACAATGGACCCATAGTTCTTAACAAACTTCCTGTAATACCCAGTCAAGCCCAAGAAAGCTCGAACTTGAGTCTGGGTGGTTGGAGGGGACCAATCCTTGATGGACTGTATCTTACTCTCCAGTGGTTGAACTTGGCCCCCACCTACAAGGTGGCCCAAATACACAACCTTACTCTGCCCTATCTGGCACTTAGTAGCCTTGATAGTGAGGCCTGCCCTTTGCAGAGCCTCAAGAGCCTTCTTCAGGTGGATCAGGTGATCCTCCCAGGTGGAACTAAAGACAGCAATGTCATCAAGATATGCTGCGCAAAAGTCATCCAACCCAGTAAGGACTTGGTTCACCAGCCTTTGGAAGGTGGCAGGTGCATTCTTCAGACCAAAGGGCATCACCACAAACTGATAATGCCCACCTGGGGTTGAGAATGCTGTTTTGGCCTTAGACTCCTCAGCTAATCTGATTTGCCAATAGCCAGCTGTTAAGTCAAATGTGCTCAAAAACTTTGCAGAAGCTAGTTTGTCTATGAGCTCATCTGCCCTTGGAATAGGGTGTGCATCTGTCCTGGTGACAGCATTGAGTCCTCTGTAATCCACACAGAACCTCATCTCTCTCTTGCCATCTTTGGTGTGAGGTTTGGGGACCAGAACCACTGGGCTAGCCCAGGGGCTCTCTGAGGGTTCAATGACACCTAATTCCAGCATTTTATGTACCTCAGCCTTTATACAGTCCCTGACGTGGTCAGGTTGTCTGTAAAGTTTGTTCTTTACAGGCAGACTGTCACCAGTGTCCACAACATGGGTACACCAGTCAGTTTGACTAGGTATCAAGGAAAACATATGTGAAAATGATTGTAGAACCTGTCTACATTCAGTCTGCTGATGGGCAGTGAGGTTGCCTCCAAGGGTCACTCCTTCAACTGAGCCATCTTCAGGGTTCTGAGACAACAGGTCTGGGAGAGGGTCACTCTCTTCCTCCTGTCCCTCATCTGTAGCCATGAGCAAGCCCATGTCTGCCCTGTCAACATATGCTTTAAGCCTGTTAACATGGAGTACCCTGTGGGGACTCCTGGGAGTTCCTAGGTCCACCAAGTAGGTGACCTCTCCCTTCTTTTCCAGGATTGTATGGGGTCCAGACCATTTGTCTTGGAGTGCTGCTGGGGCCACTGGCTCCAACACCCATACCTTCTGTCCTGGCTGATACTCAACCAAGACAGCCTTTTGGTCATGCCAAGCTTTCTGTAAGGCCTGGCTTGCCTCAAGGTTTTTAGATGCCTTCTCCATATACTCAGCCATCCTGGAGCGGAGACCAAGTACATAGTCCACTATGTCTAGCTTAGGCTTTTTGAGAGGTATCTCCCAGCCTTCCTTCACCAAACACAGTGGGCCTCTCACAGGGTGCCCAAACAACAATTCAAAGGGGCTGTAGCCAACTCCTTTTTGTGGGACCTCTCTGTAAGCAAACAGAAGGCAGGGTAGAAGGATATCCCATCTTCGCCTGAGCTTTTCAGGTAATCCTTTGATCATACCCTTTAGGGTCTTGTTGAATCTCTCAACAAGCCCATTGCATTGTGGGTGATAAGGGGTGGTGAACTTGTAGTTGACACCACATTCCTTCCACATAGCTGTCAAGTATCCTGACATAAAGTTGGTACCTCTGTCAGATACTACCTCCTTAGGAAACCCCACTCTGGAGAATACTCCCAGCAGGGCCCTGGCCACAACAGGTGCTGTAGTGGTCCTAAGGGGAATTGCCTCTGGATACCTGGTGGCATGATCCACTACCACCAGTATAAATCTGTGCCCAGATGCAGTGGGAGGATCCATGGGACCCACTATGTCTATTCCCACTCTTTCAAAGGGAACCCCCACCACAGGTAGTGGTATCAGGGGGGCCTTTGTTGTGCCACCTGATTTGCCACTGGCTTGGCAGGTAACACAGGAGCGACAAAACTCCTTTGTATCTTCATTCATATGAGGCCAGTGAAAGTGAGGGACAAGTCTGTCCCAGGTCTTGTTCTGGCCTAGGTGTCCTGCTAAAGGAATATCATGGGCCAAGGTAAGAAGGAAGCCCCTAAATTGCAGAGGTATAACCAACCTCCTGGTTGCACCAGGCTTGGGGTCTCTAGCCTCTGAATAAAGGAGCCCTTCATCCCAATACACTTTATGGGTACCTTGAGCATTCCCAGCAGCCTCAGCAGCAGCCAGCTGTCTGAGGGGTTCAAGAGAGGGACAGGATAACTGAGCCTGCCTCAAGTCAGCCCTTGAAGGTCCCCCTGTCCCCAGAAACTCAACCTGATCAGGTTCAAGCTCTTCAGGGACAGTTCCTTCAGGGTCCTCTAGATCAGCTTCCTGGGAAGGCTGATCATCACTCTGAGGCAGGGGGGAAGGCACAGCCTTGACCCTCCTGTTCTTCTTCTTGGTAGGTGCTTGGTCCATTGTTCCAGGATCCAAGACCTGAGGTTCAGTGAGGCACTTTTTGGCCTGTGACCTGGTCACAGCAAGGACATGTGATGATATACCTAACATCTCTGCATGAGTCCTGTACTCCACTTCTGACCATAGAGAACTCTCTAGGTCATTGCCCAACAAACATTCTACTGGGAGGTCTGCACTAACCACAACCCTTTTGAGGCCAGTTACCCCTCCCCATGAGAAGTTAACAACTGCCACACTATGTGAAGTAGTGGCATTGCTGGCATTGGTCACCAGGTAGTTCTCACCTGGTATGTACTGTCCAGGATCCACAAAGCCTGGTGTCACCATAGTGACACTGGCACATGTGTCCCTGTAGGCTTGAGCCACCTTGTCATTAATTAAAGGAGTCTGTCTGTACTTGCCCAGGTTACTGGGGCTCACAGTCAGGGACAAATCAATGTCCCCATCACAGATCAAGACTGCCTGTGTAAGGGTTCTGTCTAAGTCAGAATCTCCTTCAGTTCCCATAGTGATTCCCACTACACCCTTTGTCTGGGGACCAACACTGCTAACAGTAGTACTGGGAGCAGGTGCCTTAGGGGCAACAGTGTTGGGGGCTCCACCCTTTTTGCAATCACTAGTCCAGTGAGTTGTATTTTTACAATGATTGCACCAGGGTTTCTTCTGACCTTCTTTCTTCTTTTTGGACTGTTGGGACCCACCCTCCTTAGTAGTAGTTTGGGGCCCTGTTGAAGACTTCTGGTCTTTAGGTTTCTGATCTCCACCCTTTTGGTCTGTTTTCTTCTGATCACCCCCTTGGCCCTGGTTCTGGTTCTTTTGCTTAACCCTGGTTCTGACCCATTTGTCTGCCTTCTTTCCCAATTCTTGGGGAGAGGTCAGATCAGAGTCAACCAAGTGTTGATGCAGTTGCTGGTTTTGACAGTTATTTAAAATCTGTTCTCTCATCATCAAATTATACAATCCTGTAAAATCAGATACCTTACTTCCCAGCAACCAACCCTCCAAAGCCTTAGTGGCACATTCAATGTATTCAGACCAGTCCTGAGTCTGTGTCTTTTGGGTGTCTCTGAACATTAACCTGTACTGCTCAGTGGTTAAGCCTAACCCATCAACTAGAACACTCTTCAGGACTCTGTAGTTTCTGACATCCTCTTCTCTAACAGTGAGGAGTCTGTCTCTGCCTCTTCCTTCAAAGGAGAGCCAGAGGATTGCTGCCCACTGATCTTCAGGAACCTGCTGTACTTTGCAGGCTCTCTCAAGAGCAGTTATCCACTTGTGGATGTCATCCCCACTTTTGTAGGGGGGCACAACCTTAGACAGGTTTCTATTGTCGAAAACCCTATCTTTGTCCTTAGGGACAATGCTGCCACCAGTGGGTATAGACCCACTCTCTTTATGCTGTCTAGCCTTGCTAAGTTTCTCTTCCATCAGGGCTACTTCTAGCTCCTGCTTCCTGATCCTCAGCTGGGCCTCTTGCATCTTGGCCTCATGTTCCCTCCTCTGAGGGGTGGTCATCCTTCTCCTGGAGTGACCTTGAGAGCCTCTAGAGCCATGGGAAGCATTGGAGTCACCTGAGCGATTCCTTTGCCTTCCAAGCCCTGTGTTAAGTCCACTGGGGAGATCCAGTGGGTTGAACCCACTGTCAGTCCCCAATAGCCTTGGTTTAGCTGGGCCAAGTATAATACTTGGCACTGGGCTAGTTCTCCCTTCATCCTCACTACTGTCAGTATCCTTTTCACTCTCATCCTCTGTGGTAGGCATCCCATCTAAGGGGTGACTATTGGGAAGGGGTACTTCAGTGGCATCTTTAGAAGGGGGGCCTCCTGTTCCTGTCCCTAAGGGGGCTAACTGGGAAGCTTTCTTGAGCGCTCTCTGATTCTCATCATTCTGTAAGAGCTCTCTGAGCTCAGCAGAGTTTGGGTTCTTGGGCTGTTTAAGGCCTCTAAGAGTTGCCAAATGCCTGAGCTCATTCTGATTAAGGGTAGCAAAGCTGGATGGTGCCCTCTGGGGGTCACTCTCAACAGAGATGGGTACAGTGGACCCCTCTGCCCCGGCCATTGCTCTTAAGTGTGGGTGGATGTGTTGCAATCTACCTACACTTGGGTTTACCTACTAAACCTATCTAGTAGTTGTAGTCAGGGTGTGCTACTCCCTTTGCTCTACAACAACTAAGTTCAGTAGAACTTAAGTATATCTAATCTTGTTTTATATGTACCTACAGGTACCTATGTGATCTTTCAATTGGTAACCAAGAGATTACAATGGTAAAACACAGCAAGCTCAAATCCAACCGCTGCTCACCAATGTGAGAAGTTGGCCTGGTATATGATGCTCACTAGTTAAAGTGATCACCTTGTACCATGCCAAGCAACCCTTATGGTGTGGTTGTAAGTCAACCTTTTCGGACTAGCTGCCCTAGTGGTAGCGTAGGCTAAGCAGTCTTTGAGGCTAAACTCGTGAAGCGTGTTAAGCAAGCTGTTTTACCAATAGTAACCCCCTTTTATACCAATGAAAGGACACCACACAGATATATATTCAAAATATATATGTATTTATTTCTCAAAGTAACCCCTAGTCTCTTTATGAGCACAGGAGCACAAATCGTCAAACAAGATTATCACAGAATACACAGAAGTTGCACTTTATATGGATAGGCCCTGGTGGCCACTCGAACCATATACTAAAATAGTGGTATAAGTACCACGAACAGAAAAGGGAAAAGGCCTAGGGCCTCTAGAATCGCTGGGCCTACAAGGAGCTAACGTCAGTTAGTGACCAGGAGGTCCACGGGTGGCGTGTGCAGAGCAAATAGTCACACGCGTGCTCCCATAGGTTTCAATGGGTGCGTAAAAAGTACAAAGTTACTGCAAAAGGAATCTTCCGGATGACCTAGGAACTTAAGATTTGGAACACAGGCACTAGAGATGTATTACTACACATGGGCACCGGAGTACCAGCTTTACCTCACCCACGGGAAGCGGGTGCATAGGCCTCAAAGTGCGTCGGGTTTCTTCTATCTGTTCCGTTGAGCCTGGGACAAAGATGCTGCAGGCGGTCGGTCGGGAAGAGATGCGGTGGATCCAAGAGTGGATCGGAGATGTTGAAGACCTGTAAGCAGAGGGGACAGTGTTCACAGTCACTAGCCAGTGACCAGCGTGGCACCAGGTGGGTACCAGGCGATGTCGGGTGCAAACAGGTGATGAGGGGTAGCTTGTCTCCGCAGCCACGTGGTCCCTGAAGGTCGACGACGTCCAGGAGTCGGCTCACGAGCTGTCCCACGCAGGCTCTCGCTGTCGGCGGTGTCGGCGACTTGATCGAAGCAAACAAGCCTTGGCAAAAGCAATTGTAGAAGGATTCGGAAATCAGCTGTTGGTTCTGACCAGCAAGGTCAGAGGGATTGCTCCTTTGGAGGGGAGCAAGGGCCAGTCTGGAGCAACCAGACCAGCGGTGTTTGTCGTAGATTTCGTCGCCAAGATGGCCACTAGCCAGCGGGCCAGCAACCGGTTAGGCGCGTCGAGTGGCAAAATGCAGAAGGGACCCACGCAGATCGTGGAGATGCTGGAGGGCTCACCTTTGGTGCAGATGCTGCTCGAGGGTTGGGCTTCTCAGGACCCAAAGCACAACTTGGAGGGAGCCTCGGTTGTTGCACTGGTCAGCTTGTCGTAGTCGTTCCAAGATGGCTGGCTCCACGTGTCTCGGTGCCTCCACGGGTCTCCTCTTTTCAGGGACTGTGGATCGGGCGGTGAGAGGTCTGGAGGTCCAGGTCTTGTCAGTCTCTGGGCTCGGGCTCCGGCGGGAGGCGGCGGCAAAGCAGACGGTGATTCGCTGGATGGTGCTTGCGTTAGCAAGGTGGTCACTCCCTGACCACAGGGGAGATTTTCTTCAGTCTTCTGTGCAGCAGAATGTCGAAGTTCCCGTCTTCTTCTTAGTTTCAAGTTGATTCCAGGATGTCTGAAGTCCTAGGACACAGCTCCTATCTTTATTCGGATTCTAGGGGCCGGACTACCTGCTAGGTCCCTCCCTATGGGTGGGACCAGGAAGGGGGGTGGTTACACCCCCAATCCTTTGTCCAGCTCGCCCCAGGCCCGGGACTGGTGTGCCCCAGGACCGGTTTGAACTGGCATATGCACCGAGGCTCCTTGTGAGCCACAGGCATGTCTGGTTTCTTTCAAGCCCTACCTGACCAATACACAAAATCCTGTCTGGGGTGGTGCACGCACCTCCCCTGGCAGGAAACCCTTTGTCCACACCTCCCAAGCTGGAAGGACTCCCAGCAGCAGGAGGGCAGACTTGTGTCTGTGGTGGCAGCATCCATTTTGTGGAGCTGAGGCTATGTCTGATTTTACCCGGGTTTCAGGCACTGTACATGTCGTGTCCCTCTAGAAGGGTGGAATGCTAACCCCGTCGCCAGAATTGGCGAGGGGTTAGTATTCCAATTCGTATGACACCTTACTCGACATGTTTTGATAAAGCCAAACCAAAGATAGCATTTAACCGCGAGGTTCATAATGCACTTAAGAGTATATGGTATGACGATATCTGGAAACAGTAGAAGGAAGTTGTTCCGACCACTGCAGACAGGCTCAGCTCATGCCAGAGCACCATCTCACATGGAACCAAGCACTCTGCCTTCAGGATTGTTAAGGCCTGCTATAGGAGTGACTTATAGGTTACCAGGTGTCCCATTTAAGGTTAGGTATAGGTATACTACACCTAAGTAAGAGGTGATTACACCAACTTACCCCAGCTGAGTGATCAGCCAGTTGTGTCAAATCGTTAGGCCAAGCCTGGGGTGGCATAATACATGCTGCAGCCCTTGGCAGGCCTTGGGTACACCAATGCCCTGGGTACCTAGTGTACACTGGTACAGGGGCTGACAGGGTGATCCACTTCCAATTGGTTATGCACCTAGGGTGCATAGTTTTAATTTAGTAGAGAGAACAGCAGGCTGGGGGTCTGATTGGCAGGCCCACAGCCTCAATATGTCAAAAACCAGTGAAGCAAAAAGCAAAAATTTGGGGTGACCATAGGATAGCAGACCCTACTCTCCTACAACCACCCCCCAGCAAGACCCCCTACACTAGATAAACACCACTGCACTACCCTAAACCCTTAAACTCCACCCCCAGACGACCCCTTTACACTGCCTGAACACCACTGTACAACTCTAAACCCTGAAACACCAGCCCCAGCAAAACCCACTATAGTCCTCGAACACCACTGCACTACCCTAAACCCTGAAACAACAGCTCCAGCACGATACCCTACACTGCCCAAACACCACTGCACTGCCCTAAACCCTAAAACACCAGCTCCAGCATGACCCCCTACACTGCCTGAAAACCACTGCTCTGCCCTAACCTCAGCCCAACCCCCCCATACTGCCCAAACACCACCGCACTACCCTAAACCCTGAAACACCGCACCCTACACAATCACCCACACTGTCCGAACACCACTGCACTGCCCTAAACCCTAAAACACCAACACCAGCAAGACCCCTACAATGCCTGATTACAACTGCCCTAAACCCTGAAACACCACCCCCCTTTACGACCCCTCATACTGCTCGAACACAACTGCTCTGCCCTAAACCCTGAAACACCAGCTCCAGCACGAAACCCTACACTCCCCGAACACCACTGCACTGCCCTAAACTCTAATACACCAGCTCCAACACGACCCCCTACACTGCCTGAACACCACTGCTAAACCTTAAACCCTGAAACACCAGCCCCAGTACGACCCCTACACTGCCCGAACAACACTACACTGCCCTAAACCCTGAAACACCACCCCCACCTCAACCCCCTACATTGCCTGAACTCCACTGCACTGCTCTAAACCCTGAAACACCACCCCCACACGACCCCCTACACTGCCCGAACACCACTGCACTGCTCTAAACCCTGAAACACCACCCCCAAGCACAACACCCTACATTGCCCAAACAACACTGCACTGCCCTAAACCCTGAAACACCACCCCCCACATGGTCCCCTACACTACCCGAACACCACTGCACTTCCCTAAACCCTGAAACACCACCCCCCAGCAAGATCCCCTACACTAGATAAACACCACTGCACTACCCTTAACACTTAAACACATACCCCCACACAACCCCTTCAACTGCCCGAACACCACTGCACAGCTCTAAACCCTGAAACACCAGCCCCAGCACGGCCCCCTATAGTCCTCGAACACCACTGCACTACCCTAAACCCTGAAACAACAGCCCCAGCATAAAACCCTACACTGCCGAAAAACCACTGCACTGCCCTAAACCATAAAACACCAGCTCCAGCATGACCCCCTACACTGCACGAACACCACTGCTCTGCCCAAAAACCCTGAAACACCAACCTCAGCATAACCCCCCCACACTGCCCAAATACCACTGCACTACCCTAAACTCTGAAACACCACCCCCTGCACAATCCCCCACACTGTCCGAACACCACTGCACTGCCATAAACCCTAAAACACCAACACCAGCAAGACCCCTACAATGCCTGATTACAAGTGCCCTAAACCCTGAAACACCACCCCCCATTACGACCCCTCACACTGCTCGAACACAACTGCTCTGCCCTAAATCCTGAAACACCAGCCCCAGCACGACCCCTACACTGCCTGAACACCACTGCTCTGCCCAAATCCTAAAACACCACCCCCAGCAGGAACCCTACACTGCCCGCACACTACTGCACTGCCCTAAACCCTGAAACACCAGCCCCTACATGACCCTCTACACTGTCTGTACACCACTGCACTGCTCTAAATCCTGAAACACCAGACCTAGCACAACCCCCTACACTGCCCGATCACCACTGCAGTGCCCTAAAACCTGAAACACCAGCCCCAGCACGACCCCCTGCACTGCCTTCCACTGAACTGCCCTAAACCCTGAAACACCAACCAGCGCACAACCCCCTACACTGCCTGAACAGCACTGCTCTAAACCCTGAAACAGCACCCCCAGCACAAAACACTACACTGCCCAAACACCACTACACTGCCCTAAACCCTGAAATACCAATTACCACAAGACCCCCTGCACTGCTCGAACACCAAGTCACTGCCTTAAACCCTGAAACACCACCCCCTGCACGACCACCTTCACTGCCCGAACACCAATGCATTGCCCTAAACCCTGAAACATCACCCCCACACTTCCCAAACACAACTGCTCTGCCCTAAATCCTGGAACACCAGCACCAGCATGACCCTTACACTGCCCGAACACCAGTGCTCTGCCCTAAACCCTGAAACACCACCCCCAGCAGGACCCCTACACTGCCCGAACACTAGTGAACTACCCTAAACCCTAAAACACCAGCCCCAGCACAACCCCCTACACTGCATGAACACCACTGCACTGCCCTAAACCCATAAACACCACCCCCAGCACCACCCCCTGCACTGCCCGAACAACAATGCTCTGCCTGCAACCCTGAAACACCAGCCCCAGCATTACCCCCTACAATGCCCGAACACCACTGCACTGCCCTAAACCCTGAAACACCAGCCCATGCACGACCCCCTACACTGCCTGAACACCACTGCACTGCCCTAAACCCTGAAACACCAGCCCGAGCATGACCCCCTACACTACCCGATCACCACTGCACTGCCCTAAAACCTGAAACACCCCACCAGTACAACCCCCTACACTCTCCCTGAGGTAAATTGAAACAACGATGTGATTAAGCATTTACTAAAGACATTAATTTCTCTGTTATAGATTGTGTTTTCTCTGTTATGCTGGCCGAAGTTTGGACTCCATTTTGTATTGTCATGCTTCCACGTGTTCCCCACGAGAAGAGTCCAACCTCTGTGTTAGTTGCTCTTGCAATCTGCCTAGTAACAGTCTATAAATAGCTCCTTTGTCCATCTGGCACATGCCCAGACTTGACCACATCTGTTATCAGTTAGCCTTGCTTGACCATGTCCTCGCTGGCTCAAGGAGTGCGTTAGCTCCGCCCACATATTGATTCAGTATCGAAAATGACCATAAATGGTAATGTTCTTCGGCCTCATGTTGTATCCACCCACTTATGAGCCCCTCTACTGTGTATAAAAGGGGACCATGTACGTAAGTTCTTTGTGCTACTCTATGCAATACTGAAGAGTGTTGTGTGGATTGTAGGACCACCCTTAAGGGTTAATAAATGCTGTCTTTGTACTTTGCAGTTTCCGTGCCAACTTCCTTATAGATTCCATTACAGGAGAGCGAACCCTTGTGTCCTGCGGGCCTAGCTGGGGCCTGTATTCGTCAATTGGCGCCCGTCACGTGGGGCTCATCGGCGACTCGGATGCTCGAAGGACTGGTCGCGACGAAGGTGAGGAATTGGGCCGGGGACGTGATCACTGCCAGCGGCGTCTTAGCCCTGGCATCCCGAGGTTTTTCTTCCTTCCCTTCCGAGCTGACCGTCTGGGTGGCGCCGGTCCTCGACTGAGACCTTTTCTGTCGGTCTTGCCGTGAAAGCTGTTTGGGCGATTGTGGAGCTTGGCAGTTGGAATCTGGACTCTTGATTGGTAAGAACCGGTGTACGGTACTTGCTCCGAGTTTTTGAAGCCTGATCTGGCTATTTGAGTTTGATTTGTGATGACTAGTCATATTTTGAATTTGTCTTTGTGAATATATGCGTTGCAACACATATAGGCAGGTAATGTGGAGAGATTTCTCCGGAGCTGTGTAACTTTGAACGGCGCAACGATTAAGTGCCATTTTTCTATAATATTGCATATTTTGCATTATTTCTGAGCATGCCTGCTTTCAGCGCACTCCGTAAGTGGTGTTGCTGTTTTGGGAACCGGTTGAACCTCGAGGAATCTGCTCCAGCTCCCCCAGAGGGGACTCCTAATAGGGATATGTATGTGAAGCATGGTCTTTCTTCCATAATGTACAGCACAGTATGGAGGAAATATACAAAAAAGGATCCTGAGTTGCGATGGCCTTTGTATGGATCGTTTGATATACGTAAGATTGAGTATGTGGAACAGTGTATGTGTAAGCGGCGTGCTCGTCAGGATATGTTTGAGTGTGTGCGGTTGTGGGTGAAGGAGGTGCGTGAGCGAGAGAAGCGTGAGAAAGCGCTGTTTGATAAAGAACAACGGAAGAATGATCATGTGCGAGCACAGGAAGCGAAGCGTCGGGAGGACAGAGAGCAGACGGATAGGCAAGAGAAGGAGCGTAGGCTACAAGTTTCGGGTCAATATGCTGTTCGGCAGCCACTTTATCCTGTCCTTAATAATCTTGATGATGATTTTTATTTACTAGATCGCTCTCCGCCCCCTTATGTCGGCGCATCTGCTCCGAGGCCGCAAGATTCTGGCCCGGGTCCGGGTAAGGTAGATACGCGGTCCATGTTATCAGCCGAACAAATGGCTGCGCTTCGGCAAATTTCCTTCCGTGCACTTAACGGCAAGATATCCATAGAGGAATTATTTCATACTTGGGGGGCGTGGCAGGAGAGAGATAAATTGTATTTTCTGGGTCATTTCGCGGAGGAAGTGATTGATGCTTTCCGGAAACGTTCTGGTGTTTTTGAGCCCGACGAAGTGTCATCGGATGTTAAAGCATTACGTAATGGTGTTTTCTCTTTTTCTAAGGCTCCAGATACGGCTCGGCGGCTGTTCGCCTTGCGGGACGAGGTGCTGGTCTATAAAGAGAAAGCGCGCCAGCGAGCAGGGGAGGAGAAGCAGTCGGATTCGTGCACAACAGAGGGCCACTCATCCACCTCCCAGTCAGATAAGGATGACATAGTGCATGTTAAACCAATGCGAGAGGCGGCGCCTTTGTATGTTCCTCCTAAAGGAGCGGGGACTAGCTCGGATATTACCTCCGCCGATGCTAAGGGATATTTTGTGTATAATTGTGTTTACACTCCGTGGCATAGGGCTGATGTTATGGCATTGAAGAATGCGCTGCCTGACCCCCGCAAGAATCCAGCGGCCTTCTATGAAGAAGTCGAGGGGGCCTTGAATTCTTGCGTTATGACTTTAGCAGATATAGATTTGTTCTTTGGGCTTATTCTACCACCAGATATGTGGCGATCTGTGCGAAAGGTAGATGATGTTGCCACATTTAAGGCTCGATGGTCTGAGTTGGAGGATGAGGATAGGGAGAGGAAGCCCGCGCAGAAACCGCCCCAGAATATTTTAGATCTCCCTGCTGCTATTGTGGCTAAGTTGAAGACAATTATCCCCCCTAAAAAGATTGACTGGAATATGTTAGCTGCATGTAAACAGAAAGTTGATGAGTCAGTTGCGGACTTCTTTACGCGCTTTGAGGAGACGTTTCATGATTTTAGTGGACAATCGCTTACCGACGATACGGGGCGCCACCTTTTTGCGGATAAATATGTAGCTAATCTGCTGCCGGCAGTTGCGGCCCGTCTAAAAGCGAGTGAAAGTTCTTGGTCCTCCGCTACACCGACGGCCCTCCTGACTATCGCCCAGTATTATGAGCGTCAGGAGCAAGAAGCAAAGGGCCAGGAGGAAAAGAAATCGAAAGATTTGAAAACAAAGGTGATGTTGGCGCAAGTCTATGGCCCGCCTCGACGGGGTAGTAGTAGAGGTAGGGGAGGATCCTATGGTCCTCCCCCGGGCCGGTCTGATTTGAATAGGAATCAATGTGCGTATTGTAAGCAATCGGGTCATTGGGCTAGGGACTGCCCGGTGTTGCATGCATCGCGCCAGGGGCATACCCACGGTGGCCCGCGAGGTAGAGGGGGTTTCTCGAACTTTCGAGGGAATTCTAATGAACAGGCTCGTTTTGAGTCAGCCGGGCAGCACCGAGATAGATCAAATGTTTTCGATCGCCAGCATCAGTGTCAAGCGTCAGGGATTGACCGGTCGGGGTACCATGACTCTCAGCATGCATAGGATTGCGTTGGATGGGGGTTAGAACCAGTTGAGGTGCCGGTCGATCAGAAGGGCCCTTATGTATCGGCTGAGGTTTTGGGCTCTACTGATCAGTTCCTAGTGGATACAGGAGCGACACGTAGTGCGCTATCTAAGCAATTGGTTCCGGGGGCTCCCCCATCCGGCTTAATGGTCACATCGGTAGGGTTTGATGGTACACTCTCCCGAAGTCCTCTTTCACAGCCCCTCATGTTTAAGGTTGATTCTTTTTCTGCACCCTGTCCGTTTCTGCTTGCCCCGTACACACCGGACAATATTATGGGTCTTGATATGTTAAAGCACTTTAGGGCTACTATCCGCTGCTCCCCTGCTGGTGTGCGGGTAATATTGAATGACAATTACCCCCGATCTGGACGGATGTGTACGATGTCGGAGGATGCGCTGTTAGCTACCCTCCCTCATGCTTTGTGGGCAACTTCGGATACTGATGTGGGACAAATGGTGATTCCGCCGGTCCACATTAGCATCCAGGAGGGGGCGGTGTTACCACGCCTCCCACAGTACCGTATTTCACAGGAGGGTGAGGAGGCTCTCATACAGATAGTGCAGGATTTGATAACGGTTGGGGTAGTTGAGGAAGTCCCCTACAACATTTGTAACAGTCCGATTCTTCCCATACTGAAAAAGGATACAGATGCCAGAGTTTATCGGTTTATAATTGATTTGAGAGAAGTGAACAAGATCGTGATACCTCAATACCCAGTGGTTTCCGATATCACGATGTTGCTTACCTTGGTCCCGCCTACGGCGACCATGTTCTCAGTGATTGATCTGAAAAATGCTTTCTTTTCCATTCCCATTCACCCTGATAGCCGATATCTTTTTGGGTTTACATTGAATAGTAGATCTTATCGTTTCTGTAGGATTCCCCAGGGCTATACAGAAAGCCCTAGCATTTACAGTCAGGCTTTGAAACGACAATTGGATTCCTTTGTTCTGCTCGAGGGGGTCGCCGTCATTCAATATGTTGATGACATCTTGCTGGCGGCTGACACCCTGGAGTTATGTGAAAAAAGTACGTTATCCTTACTGTCCTTTCTAGCGTCCCGCAATCATAAGGTATCTAGGAAGAAATTGCAATTCTGTAGACCAAAGGTGACTTATTTGGGTCACCTTTTGTCTAAGGAGGGACGTGCACTCACACCGGATCGTATCCAAGTAATTCTGGATACACCGAGACCATCCACACAGAAGGATGTGCGTGCATTTTTGGGCCTTGTTTCTTTTTGTAGGCAGTGGATATTGGGGTTTTCGCACATAGCTAAGCCATTGTTAGCCCTCTTGACAAAGGACACGCCTATCCCAATCCCTTGGTCAGATGAGTGTGATACTGCTTTTCAGCAACTACGACAGGCCCTTTGTTCAGCACCAGTGTTAGGAACCCCTGATTATGCAAAACCCTTTTCGTTGTATGTGCATGAGAAAGATGGATGTGCATTGTCAGTTTTAGTGCAGATGCACGGTGATAAGCAGCGCCCATGTGCATATTTTTCGGCTGTACTTGATCCTGTCGCCCGAGCATTACCAGGGTGTTTTCGCTCGGTTGCGGCGACAGCTGTGTCAATACGCCAAAGCGAGGGAATTGTGTTATCTCATAAGCTGTTGGTATTAGTCCCCCATGCTGTCGATGCCCTGCTTAATCAAACAAAGACGCAGCATTTGACCAGTGCCCGTTTAACGGGATATGAGTTGACGCTTTTGGCTCCTCATATTACGTTGAAAAGGTGCGTAACGTTAAACCCGGCAACATTGTTGCCATACCCCGAAACCCAGCCTGAGGCGCGGAAAGCGCATGATTGTATTCTCGTGACTGAGGAACAAACAAAGGGTCGTATTGATCTCCAGGATACGCCCTTTCCAGATGTAGATGGGGAACTGTGGGTGGATGGATCCTGTCTGAAGCTACCAGATGGTACGACTTCAGCAGCATATGCAATTACCACATTACAAACGATAGTGGAGACAGCACGCATACCACAGAAATCAGCTCAAGCAGCGGAACTGATAGCATTAACACGAGCATGTGAGCTCAGTACAGGATTATGTGTGAATGTTTATACAGATAGCCGCTATGCCTTCGGAGTAGCGCATGACTTCGGCCTACTCTGGAAGGAGAGAGGGTTTTTAACGTCACATGGAGTACAGATAATGCATGGAGAGTTAGTTCATAATCTTTTAACTGCATTGACATACCCAAAGAAAATTGCCATCGTTAAGTGTAGCGCCCATAGGAAAGTGGTTGATAAAGTTGGAGAAGGGAATGCGTTAGCGGATCGAGTAGCACGGGAGACTGCGATGCAGCCCGGCACTACTGCCATGTATGTAGTGAAGTCACAGGTGGAGAGATGGCATGATGCGAAGGAGGAAGTGCGGGAAATGCAAAGGACCGCTTCTGACAAAGAGCGGGAACAATGGGCTAGCGAGGGAGAACTGGATGATGAGGGTTGCTGGAGAAATAAGCAGATGGATAGATGGAAATTACCCACGGCTTTTGTACAACCTATGGTTCAGATGGCACATGGGCTAGCACATGTTGGAGCTTCCGCAATTGTAAAATTGCTTACCCAAGTCTGGGAGCATCCAGAGATTGCTAGCACAGCAAAGAGGGTGGTGCAGACCTGTATAATCTGCCTGAGGTACAACCCAGGAAAGGGTACTCGAACTCCAGCAGGAGGATTTGTGACACCCACTGCACCCTTTGAGGTTCTACAGATGGATTACATCCAGCTGGAGCGCTGTAATAATCTGAAGTATGTTCTAGTAGTGGTTTGTGCCTTCAGCAAATGGGTTGAAGCGTACCCTACGAAAGACAATACTGCAATGACTACTGCGAAGCTGCTGCTGAAGGAGTTTTTCCCCCGATATGGCGTTTGTAGACTTCTGTGGAGTGATAACGGCCCTCACTTTGTAGCGGATGTTATAAAGTATGTCTTGAAGGGCCTAGGTATCACTCAGAAGTTCCACGCCGTGTTTCACCCTCAGTCTGCAGGCCTAGTTGAGAAGTATAATGGTACATTGAAGCTTAAGATCGCCAAAATTCAAGCTTCGACGTCTTTGACTTGGCCAGACGCTCTGCCACTGGCGTTATTGTCAATTAGATCAGTACCGCACTCTCGAACTGGCCTTACGCCATACGAGATCGTTTTTGGACGCCCAATGAATATTTGGGGTCCACCAAGACCTAAGGCTGTGTATGATGTACCTTGTGTAATGATGAGCGATTATCTGGCACAGTTAACGGATAACTTGGTTTCTATCCATCAACAGGTCCGAGAGGCGCTCCCTGATCGGTCTACCGGCGAAGGACATGGTCTCCGGCCTGGTGACCATGTCATGGTGAAAGTCTTCGACAGAACGAACAGCTTGGAGCCGAGATGGGTGGGCCCTGAGCAGGTCCTCCTCGCAACGAGGACGGCTGTGCGAGTCTCCAACCGAAAGAATTGGATCCACTCTCTGCACTGTAGGAAGGTGCCGCCCGGATTGGTGGAACCTGCCGTGCTGACCGATCAACGAGAAATTTTGGCTGCAGAGACAGGCCGTGCTGCGGAACCAAACGCCACTGAGGAGCTCTTTCCGGACCACGCGACTCCTGGAGGAAGGCGATACCATCTTCGACCAAGGAAGTGAGTTTTCCAGTACCGGGACATACTGTCAGAACGGCCCTTGGGTTAGTGAAACGGAGAGCCGATGAGGCAAGGGGGGGGGATCAGCCCTGCATTAGTGTAGCGACACCCGTCTTGGCCCGCTGGTGAAGAAATCAACCGCTGCCCAAGGGGAAGAGGTCTGACAGACTTTTAGTTTCAGGAAGATATTGGGTTTTATTTTTGCTTTGATATGGAGAAAAAGAAAATCCTCTGCGCATTAGGGTTCATGTTGACAGTAGCCATTGTTGGGATAACCACATGGTTCGTGGAGGATGTAACTCCCGCTCGGAAGATTCTTGTGTTGACAACTCCGGTGCCTGAGGAGCACTACTTTTATACATTACCGTATCAAGAGTTGAAGCATCGACAATCTTACTTGAATAACACTTTTATCCAGATGCTGCATCATACCCACGTTGCTACGAATGCTACGAACTGTTGGATATGTGGGATGATGCCAGCTCATCAGAAGAAAGGAGGAACGCCATTTATACCACTTCCTTTCTCTCATAATGGCTCTTGTAGAGCATGGTATACTTTGCTTTTTGCCACTCGGAAACCGACAGTGGGACGATTGCTTTTTAGACTTAATAAAGAATGCCATCAAGACAAAAATGGGTATCCACAAGCGAATGGGACAATTTGGGAGTGGGAAGAGTACCGACCAGACAATGAATCCATTCCCTACATCTTTACGAACACAAGAGACACTGTGGGAAAAGATAAATTTGTGATTCAAGTAGCACAAGCTCAAGCGGACCTGTGTGTCCAAAGTGTGGGTTTCATCCCTGTTGGTGTCAGTGATTGCATTACTGTTTTGAATATTGACGGGTTGAACAATAGTACCTTCTTAGCCTCCCATAATACGTACTTTGTGTGTGGAAATAAAGGTTATTACCGTCTGCCGGCTGGGTGGTCTGGGGTATGCTATGTATCATTTCTATTACCTCCTGTATTCCTAGCTCCCGCATCTTATCATAAGGATTTGAAATTATTAAATAATGTGACTGTAAATAGGTATAAACGTACTTTATCAATTGACGATGTAGATCAGACTGACACCAGTCTGCAACAGTATATTGATTTTAACTTAGGACTGTTTTTCTTTGTTGGAGCTGCCCTGAACAGTAGGAAGATCCGAAGATTAACAAGAGTGGTAGAAGCTGTGACAAATCAGACTGCTGCTGCTCTTGGGAATCTTACGGAGGAATTGCAGATTACTAGAATTGTTGCATTGCAGAATCGTATGGTATTAGAGGTTATGCTAGCTGATAGAGGAGGAGCATGTAAAATTATTGGAAGTAGCTGTTGTGTGTTTATCCCTGATCATACGCCATCAGTTTATAATGCCATCAATAAACTGCATAAAATTGCAGCTGAGATCCATACAGAAAACGGCACTTGGTCCTTTTCTGGATGGTTTTGGGCGTTAATTACCGCCTGGGGATGGAAGGTTCTAACTGGTCTCTGCATTATTGTGGTGGTTCTGTTTTCGTGCTGTATCTGCGTTCAGTGTGGTCCCTTGTTTTGCTCATTATGTGTATCATTCTGTATCCCTGATAAGAAAGCTATTGCTGATGTTGCCCACCAAAAACGTTTAGCTAAAGAAGTTGAAGAAATGATGACAATTGACATATATGATGATTATCCTAACAAACCGGATGTCTTCAGTAAATGCTGAAAGGGTCGTCTGTTGTAAATTGAAACAACGATGTGATTAAGCATTTACTAAAGACATTAATTTCTCTGTTATAGATTGTGTTTTCTCTGTTATGCTGGCCGAAGTTTGGACTCCATTTTGTATTGTCATGCTTCCACGTGTTCCCCACGAGAAGAGTCCAACCTCTGTGTTAGTTGCTCTTGCAATCTGCCTAGTAACAGTCTATAAATAGCTCCTTTGTCCATCTGGCACATGCCCAGACTTGACCACATCTGTTATCAGTTAGCCTTGCTTGACCATGTCCTCGCTGGCTCAAGGAGTGCGTTAGCTCCGCCCACATATTGATTCAGTATCGAAAATGACCATAAATGGTAATGTTCTTCGGCCTCATGTTGTATCCACCCACTTATGAGCCCCTCTACTGTGTATAAAAGGGGACCATGTACGTAAGTTCTTTGTGCTACTCTATGCAATACTGAAGAGTGTTGTGTGGATTGTAGGACCACCCTTAAGGGTTAATAAATGCTGTCTTTGTACTTTGCAGTTTCCGTGCCAACTTCCTTATAGATTCCATTACAGGAGAGCGAACCCTTGTGTCCTGCGGGCCTAGCTGGGGCCTGTATTCGTCATCCCCACAAAACTGCACTGCCCTAAACCCTGAAACACCAGCCCCAGCACGACCCCCTACACTACCTGAACACCACTGCACTGTCCTAAAACCTGAAACACCACCCCCAGGATGACCCCCTACACGGCCCCAAGAAATCTGCACTACCTAAACCCTAAAACACCAGCCCCAGCACAACCCCCTATAGTCCCCGAACACCACTTCACTGCACTAAACCCTGAAACACCACCCCTTATTAAAACCCCACAGTTCCCAAATACAACTGCTCTGCCCTAAATCCTAGAATACCAGCCCCAGCATGACCCCTTCACTGCCCGAACACCAGTGCTCTGCCCTAAACCCTGAAACACCACCCCCAGCAGGACCCCCTTCACTGCCTGAACATGAGTGCACTGCCCTAAACCATGAAACACCAGCCCCAGCACAACCCCCTACACTGCCTGAACACCACTGCACTGCCCTAAACGCATAAACACCACCCCCAGCACGACCCCCTGCACTGAAAGAACACCAGTGCACTGCCCGAAACCCTTAAACACCAGCCCCAGCACGACCCCCTGCACTGCCCGAACACCACTGCACTGCCCTAAACCCTGAAACACCAGCGCCAGCACGACCCCTACACTGTCCGAAAACCACTGCACTACCCTAAACCCTGGAACACCAACCTGCACATGACCCCTTGCACTGCCCGAAAACCACTGCAGTGCCCTAAACCCTGAAACACCACCCCGCATGACCACCCTACACTGCCCGAATACCAATGCCCTACCATAAACCCTGAAACACCACCCCCAGCATGACCCTGTAAACTGCCCAAACACCACTGCACTGCCCTAAACCCTGAAACACCACCACCAGCATGACCCCGTAAACTGCCCAAACACTACTGAACTGCCCTTAACCCTGAAACACCAGCCCCTGCACAACCCCCTACACTGCCTGAACACCGATGCACTGCCCTAAACCCTGAAACACCAGCCCCAGCATGACCCCCTACACTGCCCGAACACCAATGCACTGGCCTTAACCCTGAAACACCAGCCCCTGAATGACCCCCTACACTACCCGATCACCACTGCACTGTCCTAAAACCTGAAACACCCACCCGGTATGACCCCCTACAATCCCCGAACAAAACTGCACTGCCTTACAACCCTGAAACACCAGCCCCAGCATGATGCCCTATAGTCCCCGAACAGCACTGCACTGCCCTAAACCCTGTAAAACCAACCCCAGCACAACCCCCTACACTCCCCCAACAAAACTTCACTGCCCTAAACCCTGAAACACCAGCCCCAGCACGATACCCTATAGTCCCCGAACTCCACTGCACTGCCCTAAACCCTGAAACACCAGCTCCAGCATGAAACCTTACACTGCCCAAACACCACTGCACTGCCCTAAACCCTAATACACCAGCTCCAACACGACCCCCTACATTGCCCGAACTCCACTGCTCTACCCTAAACCCTGAAACACCATCCCCACACGACCCCCTACACAGCCCGAACACCACTGCACTGCTCTAAACCCTGAAACCCCACCCCCCAGCACAACACCCTACATTGCCCAAATACCACTGCACTGCCCTAAACCCTGAAACAACACCCCACATGTTCCCATACACTACCCGAACATCACTGCACTGCCCTAAACCCTAAAACACCACCCCTCAGCAAGACCCCCTACACTAGATAAACACTACTGCACTACCCTAAACCCTTAAACTCCACCCCCACACTACCCCTTTACACTGCCCGAACACCCCTGTACAGCTCTAAACCCTGAAACACCAGCCCCAGCACGACCCCCTATAGTCCTCGAACACCACTGCTCTACCCTAAACCCTGAAACAACAGCTCCAGCACAAACCCTACACTGCCCAAACACCACTGCACTGCCCTAAACCCTAAAACACCAGCTCCAACATGACCCCCTACACTGCCCAAACACCACCGCACTACCCTAAACCCTGAAACACCGCCCCCTGCACAATCCCCCACACTGTCCGAACACCACAGCACTGCCCTAAACCCTAAAACACCAACACCAGCAAGACCCCTACAATGCCTGATTACAACTGCCCTATACCCTGAAACACCAGCCCCCTTTACGACCCCTCACACTGCTCGAACACAACTGCTCTGCCCTAAATCCTGAAACACCAGCCCCAGCACGACCCCTACACTGCCTGAACACCACTGCTCTGCCCAAACCCTAAAACACCACCCCCAGCAGGAACCCTACACTGCCCGCATACAACTGCACTGCCCTATACCCTGAAACACCAGCCCCTAAATGACCCCCTACACTGTCTGTACACCACTGCACTGCTCTAAATCCTGAAACACCAGAACTAGCACAACCCCCTACACTGCCCGATCACCACTGCAGTGCCCTAAAACCTGAAACACCAGCCGCAGCATGACCCCCTGCACTGCCTTCCACTGAACTGCCCTAAACCCTGAAACACCAACCAGTGCACAACCCCCTACACTGCCTGAACACCACTGCACTGCTCTAAACCCTGAAACACCCCACCAATACGACCCCCTACACTCTCCCCACAAAACTGCACTGCCCTAAACTCTGAAACACCAGCCCCAGCACGACCCCCTACACTGCCTGAACACCATTGCGCTGCCCTAAACCCTGAAACACCAGCCCGAGCATGACCCCCTACACTACCCGATCACTACTGCACTGCCCTAAAACCTGAAACACCCCACCAGTATGACCCCCTACACTCTCCCCACAAAACTGCACTGCCCTAAACCCTGAAACACCAGCCCCAGCACGACCCCCTACACTACCTGAACACCACTGCACTGTCCTAAAACCTGAAACACCACCCCAGGATGACCCCCTACACGGCCCCAAGAAATCTGCACTACCTAAACCCTGAAACACCAGCCCCAGCACAACCCCCTATAGTCCCCGAACACCACTGCACTGCTCAAAACCCTGAAACAACACCCATTATCAAAACCCCACAGTTCCCAAATACAACTGCTCTGCCCTAAATCCTAGAATACCAGCCCCAGCATGACCCCTACACTGCCCGAACACCAGTGCTCTGCCCTAAACCCTGAAACACCACCCCCAGCAGGACCCCCTTCACTGCCTGAACAAGAGTTAACTGCCCTAATCCATGAAACACCAGCCCCAGCACAACACCCTACACTGCCTGAACACCACTGCACTGCCCAAAACCCATAAACACCACCCCCAGCATGACCCCCTGCACTGAAAGAACACCAGTGCACTGCCCGAAACCCTTAAACACCAGCCCCAGCACGACCCCCTGCACTGCCCGAACACCACTGCACTGCCCTAAACCCTGAAACACCAGCGCAAGCACAACCCCTACACTGTCCGAAAACCACTGCACTACCCTAAACCCTGGAACACCAACCTGCACATGACCCCCTGCACTGCCCGAACACCACTGCAGTGCCCTAAACCCTGAAACAACACCCCGCATGACCACCCTACACTGCCCGAATACCAATGCACTACCATAAACCCTGAAACAATACCCCCAGCATGACCCTGTAGACTGCCCAAACACCACTGCACTGCCCTAAACCCTGAAACACCACCACCAGCATGACCCCGTAAACTGCCCAAACACCACTGAACTGCCCTTAACCCTGAAACACCAGTCCCTGTATGACCCCCTACACTGCCTGAACACCGATGCACTGCCCTAAACCCTGAAACACCAGCCCCAGCATGACCCCCTGCACTGCCAGAACACCAATTCACTGGCCTTAACCCTGAAACACCAGCCCCTGCATGACCCCCTACACTACCCGATCACCACTGCACTGTCCTAAAACCTGAAACACCCACCCTGTATGACCCCCTACAATCCCTGAACAAAACTGCACTGACTTACAACCCTGAAACACCAGCCCCAGCACGATGCCCTATAGTCCCCGAACAGCACTGCACTGCCCTAAACCCTGAAAAACCAACCCCACCACAACCCCCTACACTCCCCCAACAAAACTTCACTGCCCTAAACACTGAAACACCAGCACGATCCCCTATAGTCCCCGAACTCCACTGCACTGCCCTAAACCCTGAAACACCAGCTCCAGCACGAAACCTTACACTGCCCGAACACCACTGCACGGCCCTAAACCCTAATACACCAGCTCCAACACGACCCCCTACATTGCCTGAACACCACTGCTCTACCCTAAACCCTGAATCACCACCCCCACACTACCCCCTACATTGCCCAAACACCACTGCACTGCTCTAAACCCTGAAACACCACCCCTAGCACAACACCCTACATTGCCCAAACACCACTGCACTGCCCTAAACCCTGAAATACCACCCCCCATGTTCCCATAGACTACCCGAAAACCACTGCTCTGCCCTAAACCCTGAAACATCACCCCCCTGCAAGACCCCCTACACTAGATAAACACAACTGCACTACCCTAAACCCTTAAACTCCACCCCCACACGACCCCTTTACACTGCCCGAACACCACTGTACAGCTCTAAACCCTGAAACACCAGCCCCAGCACGACCCCCTATAGTCCTCGAACACCACTGCACTACCCTAAACCCTGAAACAACAGCTCCAGCACGAAACCCTACACTGCCCAAACACCACTGCACTGCCCTAAACCCTAAAACACCAGCTCCAGCATGACCCCCTACACTGCCCGAACACCACTGCTCTGCCCTAACCTCATGCCAACCCCCCCATACTGCCCAAACACCACCGCACTACCCTAAACCCTGAAACACCGTCCCCTGCACAATCCCCCACACTGTCCGAACACCACCGCACTGCCCTAAACCCTAAAACACCAACACCAGCAAGACCCCTACAATGCCTGATTACAACTGCCCTAAACCCTGAAACACCACCACCCTTTACGACCCCTCATGCTGCTCAAACACAACTGCTCTGCCCTAAACCCTGAAACACCAGCTCCAGCACGAAACCCTACACTCCCCGAACACCACTGCACTGCCCTAAACCCTAATACACCAGCTCCAACACGACCCCCTACACTGCCTGAACCCCACTGCTCTACCTTAAACCCTGAAACACCAGCCCCAGCACGACCCCCTACATTGCCCGAACAACACTATACTGCCCTAAACCCTGAAACACCACCCCCAGCTCGACCCCCTACACTGCCTGAACTTCACTGCACTGCTCTAAACCCTGAAACACCACCCCCACACGACCCCCTACACTGCCCGAACACCACTGCACGGCTCTAAACCCTGAAACACCACCCCCAGCACAACACCCTATATTGCCCAAACAACCCTGCACTGCCCTAAACCCTGAAACACCACCCCCCACATGTTCCCCTACACTACCCGAACACCACTGCACTGCCCTAAACCCTGAAACACCACCCCCCAGCAAGACCCCCTACACTAGATAAACACCACTGCACTAACCTAAACCCTTAAACACCACCCCAACACGACCACTTTACACTGCCCGAACACCACTGCACAGCTCTAAACCCTAAAACACCAGCCCCAGCACGACCCCCTATAGTCCTTGAACACCACTGCACTACCCTAAACCCTGAAACAACAGCCCCAGCACAAAACCCTACACTGCCCAAAAACCACTGCACTGCCCTAAACCCATAAACACCACCCCCAGCACGGCCGCCTGCACTGAAAGAACACCAGTGCACTGCCCGAAACCCTTAAACACCAGCCCCAGCACGAACCCCTGCACTGCCCGAACAGCACTGCACTGCCCTAAACCCTGAAACACCAGCGCCAGCACGACCCATACACTGTCCGAAAACCACTGCACTACCCTAAACCCTGGAACACCAACCTGCACATGACCCCCTGCACTGCCCGAACACCACTGCATGGCCCTAAATCCTAAAACACCACCCCGCATGACCACACTACACTGCCCGAACACCAATGCACTACCATAAACCCTGAAACACCACCCCCAGCATGACCCTGTAAACTGCCCAAACACCACTACACTGCTCTAAACCCTGAAACACCACCACCAGCATGACCCCATAAACTGCCCAAACACCACTGAACTGCCCTTAACCCTGAAACACCAGCCCCTGCACAACCCCCTACACTGCCTGAACACCGATGCACTGCCCTAAATCCTGAAACACAAGCCCCAGCATGACCCCCTACACTGCCCGAACACCAATGCACTGCCCTAAACCCTGAAACACCAGCCCCAGCATGACCCCCTACACTACCCGATCACCACTGCACTGTCCTAAAACCTGAAACATGCCCCCAGTATGACCCCCTACAATCCCTGAAAAAAACTGCACTGCCTTACAACCCTGAAACAACAGCCCCAGCACGATGCCCTATAGTCCCCGAACAGCATTGCACTGCCCTAAACCCTGAAAAACCAACCCCAGCACAACCCCCTACACTCCCCCAACAAAACTTCACTGCCCTAAACCCTGAAACACCAGCCCCAGCACGATGCCCTATAGTCCCCGAACTCCACTGCACTGCCCTAAACCCTGAAACTCTAGCTCCAGCACGAAACCTTACACTGCCCGAACACCACTGCACTGCCCTAAACGCTAATACACCAGCTCTAACACGACCCCTACATTGCCTGAACACCACTGCTCTACCCTAAACCCTGAAACACAACCCCCACACGACCCCCTACACTGCCCGAACACCACTGCACTGCTCTAAACCCTGAAACACAACCCCCAGCACAACACTCTACATTGCCCAAACCCCACTGCACTGCCCTAAACCCTGAAACACCACCCCACATGTTCCCATACACTACCCGAACACCACTGCATTGCCCTAAACCCTGAAACACCACCCACCAGCAAGACCCCCTACACTAGATAAACACCACTGCACTACCTCAAACCCTTAAACTCCACCCCCACACGACCCCTTTACACTGCCCGAACACCACTGTACAGCTCTAAACCCTGAAACACCAGCCCCAGCATGACCCCCTATAGTCCTCGAACACCACTGCACTACCCTAAACACTGAAACAACAGCTCCAGCACGAAACCCTACACTGCCCAAACACCACTACACTGCCCTAAACCCTAAAACACCAGCTCCAGCATGACCCCCTACACTGCCCGAACACCACTGCTCTGCCCTAACCTCAGCTCAACCCCCCATACTGCCCAAACACCACCGCACTACCCTAAACCCTGAAACACTGCCCCTGCACAATCCCCCACACTGTCCGAACAACACTGCACTGCCCTAAACCCTAAAACACCAACACCAGCAAGGCCCCTACAATACCTGATTACAACTGCCTTAAACCCTGAAACACCACCCCCCTTTACGACCCCTCATACTGCTCGAACACAACTGCTCTGCCCTAAACCCTGAAACACCAGCTCCAGCACAAAACCCTACACTCCCCGAACACCACTGCACTGCCCTAAACCCTAATACACCAGCTCCAACACGACCCCCTACACTACCCAAACACCACTGCTCTACCTTAAACCCTGAAACACCAGCCCCAGCACGACCCCCTACACTGTCCAAACAACACTACACTGCCCTAAACCCTGAAACACCACCTCCAGCTCAACCCCCTATACTGCCTGAACTCCACTGCACTGCTCTAAACCCTGAAACACCACCCCCACACGACCCACAACACTGCACGAACACCACTGCACTGCTCTAAACCCTGAAACACCACCCCCAAGCACAACACCCTACATTGCCCAAACAACACTGCACTGTCCTAAACCCTGAAACACCACCCCCCAGCAAGACCCCCTACACTAGATAAACACCACTGCACTACCCTAAACCCTTAAACACCACCCCCACCCATTTACACTGCCCGAACACCACTGCACAGCTCTAAACCCTGAAACACCAGCCCCAGCATGACCACCTATAGTCCACGAACACCACTGCACTACCCTAAACCCTGAAACAACAGCCCCAGCACCAAACCCTACATTGCCCAAAAACCACTGCACTGGCCTAAACCCTAAAACACCAGCTCCAGCATGACCCCCTACACTGCACGAACACCACTGCTCTGCCCAAAATCCCTGAAACACCAACCTCAGCATAACCCCCCACACTGCCCAAATACCACTGCACTACCCTAAACCCTGAAACACCACCCCCTGCACAATCCCCCACACTGTCCGAACACAACTGCACTGCCATAAACCCTAAAACACCAACACCAGCAAGACCCCTACAATGCCTGATTACAGCTGCCCTAAATCCTGAAACACCACCCCCCTTTACGACCCCTCACACTGCTCGAACACAACTGCTCTGCCCTAAATCCTGAAACACCAGCCCCAGCACGACCCCTACACTGCCTGAACACCACTGCACTGCCCTAAACCCTGAAACACCAGCCCCTACACGACCCCCTACACTGTCTGTACACCACTGCACTGCTCTAAATCCTGAAACACCAGACCTAGCACAACCCCCTACACTGCCCGATCACCACTGCAGTGCCCTAAAACCTGAAACACCAGCCCCAGCACGACCTCCTGCACTGCCTTCCACTGAACTGCCCTAAACCCTGAAACACCAACCAGCGCACAACCCCCTACACTGCCTGAACACCACTGCACTGCTCTAAACCCTGAAACAGCTCCCACCAGCACAACACACTACACTGCCCAAACACCACTACACTGCCCTAAACCCTGAAATACCAATCTCCACAAGACCCCCTACACTGCCTGAACATCACTGCACTGCCCTAAACCCTGAAACACCTCCCCCAGCAAGACCCCCTACACTGTCCGAACACCAAGTCACTGCCCTAAACCCTGAAACACCACCCCCTGCACGACCACCTTCACTGCCCGAACACCAATGCATTGCCCTAAACCCTGAAACATCAACCCTTCACAAACCCCCACACTTCCCAAACACAACTGCTCTGCCCTAAATCCTGGAACACCAGCACCAGCATGACCCTTACACTGCCCGAAAACCAGTGCTCTGCCCTAAACCCTGAAACACCACCCCAGCAGGACCCCTACACTGCCCGAACACTAGTGACCTATCCTAAACCATGAAACACCAGCCCCAGCAAAACCCCCTACACTGCCTGAACACCACTGCACTGCCCTAAACCCATAAACACCACCCCCAGCACGACCCCCTGCACTGCCCGAACAACAATGCACTGCCCGCAACCCTGAAACAACAGCCCCAGCATGACTCCCTACACTGCCCGAACACCACTGCACTGCCCTAAACCCTGAAACACCACCCCCAGCATTACCCCGTAAACTGCCCGAACACCACTGCACTGCCCTAAACCCTGAAACACCACCCCAGCATGACCCCCTACACTACCCGATCACCACTGCACTGCCCTAAAACCTGAAACACCCCACCAGTACGACCCCTTACACTCTCCCCACAAAACTGCACTGCCCTAAACCCTGAAACACCAGCCCCAGCACGACCCCCTATAGTCCCCGAACAGCACTGCACTGTCCTAAACCATGAAAAACCAGCTCCAGCACAACCCCTACTCTCCCCCAACAAAACTGCACTGCCCTAAACCCTGAAACACCAGCCCCAGCATGACCCCCTACACTACCTGAACACCCCTGCACTGTCCTAAAACCTGAAACACCACCCCCTGGACGACCCCCTACACGGCCCCAAGAAATCTGCACTACCTAAAGCCTGAAACACCAGCCCCAGCACAACCCCCTATAGTCCCCGAACACCACTGCACTGCAATAAACCCTGAAACACCAGCCCCATTTTAACCCCCTGATGAATACAGGCCCCAGCTAGGCCCGCAGGACACAAGGGTTCGCTCTCCTGTAATGGAATCTATAAGGAAGTTGGCACGGAAACTGCAAAGTACAAAGACAGCATTTATTAACCCTTAAGGGTGGTCCTACAATCCACACAACACTCTTCAGTATTGCATAGAGTAGCACAAAGAACCTTCGTACATGGTCCCCTTTTATACACAACAGAGGGGCTCATAAGTGGGTGGATACAACATGAGGCCGAAGAACATTACCATTTATGGTCATTTTCGATACTGAATCAATATGTGGGCGGAGCTAACGCACTCCTTGAGCCCCCGAAAACATGGTCAAGCAAGGCTAACTGATAACAGATGTGGTCAAGTCTGGGCATGTGCCAGATAGACAAAGGAGCTATTTATAGACTGTTACTAGGCAGATTGCAAGAGCAACTAACACAGAGGTTGGACTCTTCTCGTGGGGAACACGTGAAAGCATGACAATACAAAATGGAGTCCAAGCTTCGGTCGACATAACAGAGAAAACACGATCTATAAAAGGGGAATTAATGTCTTTAGTAAATGCTTAATCACATCGTTGTTTCAATTTACAACAGACGACCCTTTCAGCATTTACTGAAGACATCCGGTTTGTTAGGATAATCATCATATATGTCAATTGTCATCATTTCTTCAACTTCTTTAGCTAAACGTTTTTGGTGGGCAACATCGGCAATAGCTTTCTTATCAGGGATACAGAATGATACACATAATGAGCAGAGCAAGGGACCACATTGAACGCAGATACAGCACGAAAACAGAACCGCCACAATAATGCAGAGACCAGTTAGAACCTTCCATCCCCAGGCAGTAATTAACGCCCAAAACCATCCAGAAAAGGACCAAGTGCCGTTTTCTGTATGGATCTCAGCTGCAATTTTGTGCAGTTTATTGATGGCATTATAAACTGATGGCGTATGATCAGGGATAAACACACAACAGCTACTTCCAATAATTTTACATGCTCCTCCTCTGTCAGCTAGCATAACGTCTAATACCATACAATTCTGCAATGCAACAATTCTAGTAATCTGCAATTCCTCCGTAAGATTCCCAAGAGCAGCAGCAGTCTGATTTGTCACAGCTTCTACCACTCTTGTTAACCTTCGGATCTTCCTACTGTTCAGGGCAGCTCCAACAAAGAAAAACAGTCCTAAGTTAAAATCAATATACTGTTGCAGACTGGTATCAGTCTGATCTACATCATCAATTGATAAAGTACGTTTATACCTATTTACAGTCACATTATTCAATAATTTCAGATCCTTATGATAAGATGCGGGTGCTAGGAATACAGGAGGTAATAGAAATGATACATAGCATACCCCAGACCACCCAGCCGGCAGACGGTAATAACCTTTATTTCCACACACAAAATACGTATTATGGGAGGCCAAGAAGGTACTATTGTTCAACCCATCAATATTCAAAACAGTAATGCAATCACTAACACCAACAGGGATGGAACCCACACTCTGGACACACAGGTCCGCTTGAGCTTGTGCTACTTGGATCACAAATTTGTCTTTTCCCACAGTGTCTCTTGTGTTCGTGAAGATGTAGGGAATGGATTCATTGTCTGGTCGGTACTCTTCCCACTCCCAAATTGTCCCATTCGCTTGTGGATACCCATTTTTGTCTTGATGGCATTCTTTATTAAGTCTAAAAAGCAATCGTCCCACTGTCGGTTTCCGAGTGGCAAAAAGCAAAGTATACCATGCTCTACAAGAGCCATTATGAGAGAAAGGAAGTGGTATAAATGGCGTTCCTCCTTTCTTCTGATGAGCTGGCATCATCCCACATATCCAACAGTTCGTAGCATTCGTAGCAACGTGGGTATGATGCAGCATCTGGATGAAAGTGTTATTCAAGTAAGATTGTCGATGCTTCAACTCTTGATACGGTAATGTATAAAAGTAGTGCTCCTCAGGCACCGGAGTTGTCAACACAAGAATCTTCCGAGCGGGAGTTACATCCTCCACGAACCATGTGGTTATCCCAACAATGGCTACTGTCAACATGAACCCTAATGCACAAAGGATTTTCTTTTTCTCCATATCAAAACAAAAATAAAACCCAATATCTTCCTGAAACTAAAAGTCTGTCAGAACTCTTCCCCTTGGGCAGCGGTTGATTTCTTCACCAGCGGGCCAAGACGGGTGTCGCTACACTAATGCAGGGCTGATCCCCCCCCCTTGCCTAATCGGCTCTCCGTTTCACTAACCCAAGGGCCGTTCTGACAGTATGTCCCGGTACTGGAAAACTCACTTCCTTGGTCGAAGATGATATCGCCTTCCTCCAGGAGTCGCGTGGTCCGGAAAGAGCTCCTCAGTGGCATTTGGCTCCGCAGCACGGCCTGTCTCTGCAGCCAAAATTTCTCGTTGATCGGTCAGCACGGCAGGTTCCACCAATCCGGGCGGCACCTTCCTACAGTGCAGAGAGTGGATCCAATTCTTTCGAGGAGGACCTGCTCAGGGCCCACCCATCTCGGCTCCAAACTGTTCGTTCTGTCGAAGACTTTCACCATGACATGGTCACCGGGCCGGAGACCATGTCCTTCACCGGTAGACCGATCAGGGAGCGCCTCTCGGACCTGTTGATGGATAGAAACCAAGTTATCCGTTAACTGTGCCAGATAATCGCTCATCATTACACAAGGTACATCATACACAGCCTTAGGTCTGGATGGACCCCAAATATTCATTGGGCGTCCAAAAACAATCTCATATGGCGTAAGGCCAGTTCGAGAGTGCGGTACTGATCTAATTGACAATAACGCCAGTGGCAGAGCGTCTGGCCAAGTCAAAGACGTCGAAGCTTGAATTTTGGCGATCTTAAGCTTCAGTGTACCATTATACTTCTCAACTAGGCCTGCAGACTGAGGGTGAAACACGGCGTGGAACTTCTGAGTGATGCCTAGGCCCTTCAAGACGTACTTTATAACATCCGCTACAAAGTGAGGGCCATTATCACTCCACAGAAGTCTACAGACGCCATACCGAGGGAAGAACTCTTTCAGCAGCATCTTCGCAGTAGTCATCGCAGTATTGTCTTTCGTAGGGTACGCTTCAACCCATTTGCTGAAAGCGCAGACCACTACTAGAACATACTTCAGATTATTACAGCGCTCCAATTGGATATAATCCATCTGCAGAACCTCAAAAGGTGCAGTGGGTGTCACAAACCCTCCTGCTGGAGTTCGAGTACCCTTTCCTGGGTTATACCTCAGGCAAATCATACAGGTCTGCACCACCCTCTTTGCTGTGCTAGCAATCTCTGGATGCTCCCAGACTTGGGTAAGCAATTTCACAATTGCGGAAGCTCCAACATGTGCTAGCCCATGTGCCATCTGAACCATAGGTTGTACAAAGGCCGTGGGTAATTTCCATCTATCCATCTGCTTATTTCTCCAGCAACCCTCGTCATCCAGTTCTCCCTCGCTAGCCCATTGTTCCCGCTCTTTGTCAGAAGCGGTCCTTTGCATTTCTCGCACTTCCTCCTTCGCATCATGCCATCTCTCCACCTGTGACTTCACTACATACATGGCAGTAGTACCGGGCTGCATCGCAGTCTCCCGTGCTACTCGATCCGCTAACGCATTCCCTTCTCCAACTTTATCAACCACTTTCCTATGGGCGCTACACTTAACGATGGCAATTTTCTTTGGGTATGTCAATGCAGTTAAAAGGTTATGAACTAACTCTCCATGCATTATCTGTACTCCATGTGACGTTAAAAACCCTCTCTCCTTCCAGAGTAGGCCGAAGTCATGCGCTACTCCGAAGGCATAGCGGCTATCTGTATAAACATTCACACACAGTCCTGTACTGAGCTCACATGCTCGTGTTAATGCTATCAGTTCCGCTGCTTGAGCTGATTTCTGTGGTATGCGTGCTGTCTCCACTATCGTTTGTAATGTGGTAATTGCATATGCTGCTGAAGTCGTACCATCTGGTAGCTTCAGACAGGATCCATCCACCCACAGTTCTCCATCTACATCTGGAAAGGGCGTATCCTGGAGATCAATACGACCCTTTGTTTGTTCCTCAGTCACGAGAATACAATCATGCGCTTTCCGCGCCTCAGGCTGGGTTTCGGGGTATGGCAACAATGTTGCCGGGTTTAACGTTACGCACCTTTTCAACGTAATATGAGGAGCCAAAAGTGTCAACTCATATCCCGTTAAACGGGCACTGGTCAAATGCTGCGTCTTTGTTTGATTAAGCAGGGCATCAACAGCATGGGGGACTAATACCAACAGCTTATGAGATAACACAATTCCCTCGCTTTGGCGTATTGACACAGCTGTCGCCGCAACCGAGCGAAAACACCCTGGTAATGCTCGGGCGACAGGATCAAGTACAGCCGAAAAATATGCACAAGGGCACTGCTTATCGCCGTGCATCTGCACTAAAACTGACAATGCACATCCATCTTTCTCATGCACATACAACGAAAAGGGTTTTGCATAATCAGGGGTCCCTAACACTGGTGCTGAACAAAGGGCCTGTCGTAGTTGCTGAAAAGCAGTATCACACTCATCTGACCAAGGGATTGGGATAGGCGTGTCCTTTGTCAAAAGGGCTAACAATGGCTTAGCTATGTGCGAAAACCCCAATATCCACTGTCTACAAAAAGAAACAAGGCCCAAAAATGCACGCACATCCTTCTGTGTGGACGGTCTCGGTGTATCCAAAATTACTTGGATACGATCCGGTGTGAGTGCACGTCCCTCCTTAGACAAAAGGTGACCCAAATAAGTCACCTTTGGTCTACAGAATTGCAATTTCTTCCTAGATACCTTATGATTGTGGGACGCTAAAAAAGAAAGTAAGGATAACGTACTTTTTTCACACAACTCCAGAGTGTCAGCCGCCAGCAAGATGTCATCAACATATTGAATGAGGGCGACCCCCTCGAGCAGAATAAAGGAATCCAATTGTCGTTTCAAAGCCTGACTATAAATGCTAGGGCTTTCTGTATAGCCCTGGGGAATCCTACAGAAACGATAAGATCTATTATTTAATGTAAACCCAAAAAGATATCGGCTATCAGGGTGAATGGGAATGGAAAAGAAGGCATTTTTCAAATCAATCACTGAGAACATGGTCGCCGTAGGCGGGACCAAGGTAAGCAATGTCTTGATATCAGAAACCACTGGGTATTGAGGTATCACGATCTTGTTCACTTCTCTCAAATCAATTATGAATCGATAAACTCTGGCATCCGTATCCTTTTTCAGTATGGGAAGAATCGGACTGTTACAAATGTTATAGGGGACTTCCTCCACTACCCCTACCGCTATCAAATCCTGCACTATCTGTGTGAGAGCCTCCTCCCCCTCCTGGGAAATACGGTACTGTGGGAGGCGTGGTAACACCGCCCCCTCCTGGACGCTAATGTGGACCGGTGGAATCACCATTTGTCCTACATCAGTATCCGAAGTCGCCCACAAAGCACGAGGGAGGGTAGATAACAGCGCATCCTCTGACATCGTACACATCCGTTCAGATCGGGGGTAATTGTCATTCAATATTACCCGCACACCAGCAGGGGAGCAGCGGATCGTAGCCCTAAAATGCTTTAACATATCAAGACCCATAATGTTGTCCGGTGTGTACGGGGCAAGCAGAAACGGACAAGGTGCAGAAAAAGAATCAACCTTAAACATGAGGGGCTGTGAAAGAGGGCTTCGGGAGAGTGTACCGTCAAACCCTACCGATGTGACCATTAAGCCGGATGGGGGAGCCCCCGGTACCAATTGCTTAGATAGCGCACTACGTGTCGCTCCAGTATCCACTAGGAACTGATCAGTAGAGCCCAAAACCTCAGCCGATACATAAGGGCCCTTCTGATCGACTGGCACCTCAACTGATTCTAACCCCCATCCAACGCATTCCTATGCATGCTGAGAGTCATGGTACCCCGACCGGTCAATCCCTGACGCTTGATACTGATGCTGGCGATCGAAAACATTTGATCTATCTCGGTGCTGCCCAGCAGAGTCAAAACGAGCCTGTTCGTTAGAATTCCCTCGGAAGTTGGAGAAACCCCCTCTACCTCGCGGGCCACCGGGTGTATGCCCCTGACGCGATGCATGCAACACCGGGCAGTCCCTAGCCCAATGACCCGATTGCTTACAATACGCACATTGATTCCTATTCAAATCAGACCGGCCCGAGGGAGGACCATAAGATCCTCCCCTACCTCTATTACTACCCCGTCGAGGCGGGCCATAGACTTGTGCCAACATCACCTTTGTTTTCAAATCTTTCGATTTCTTTTCCTCCTGGCCCTTCGCTTCTTGCTCCTGACGCTCATAATACTGAGCGATAGTCAGGAGGGCCGTCGGTGTAGCGGAAGACCAAGAACTTTCACTCGCTTTTAGACGGGCCGCAACTGCCGGCAGCAGATTAGCCACATATTTATCCGCGAAAAGGTGGCGTCCCGTATCGTCGGTAAGCGACTGTCCACTAAAATCGTGAAACGTCTCCTCAAAGCGCGTAAAGAAGTCCGCAACTGACTCGTCAACTTTCTGTTTACATGCAGCTAACATATTCCAGTCAATCTTTTTAGGGGGGATAATTGTCTTCAACTTAGCCACAATAGCAGCAGGGAGATCTAAAATATTCTGGGGCGGTTTCTGCGCAGGCTTCCTCTCCCTATCCTCATCTTCCAGTTCAGACCATCGAGCCTTAAAAGTGGCAACATCATCTACCTTTCGCACAGATCGCCACATATCTGGTGGTAGAATAAGCCCAAAGAACAAATCTATATCTGCTAAAGTCATAACGCAAGAATTCAAGGCCCCCTCGACTTCTTCATAGAAGGCCGCTGGATTCTTGCGGGGGTCGGGCAGCGCATTCTTCAATGCCATAACATCAGCCCTATGCCATGGAGTGTAAACCCAATTATACACAAAATATCCCTTAGCATCGGCGGAGGTAATGTCCGAGCTAGTCCCCGCTCCTTTAGGAGGAACATACAAAGGCGCCGAATCTCGCATTGGTTTAACATGCACTATGTCATCCTTATCTGACTGGGAGGTGGATGAGTGGCCCTCTGTTGTGCACGAATCCGACTGCTTTTCCTCCCCTGCTCGCTGGCGCGCTTTCTCTTTAAAGACCAGCACCTCGTCCCGCAAGGCGAACAGCCGCCGAGCCGTATCTGGAGCCTTAGAAAAAGAGAAAACACCATTACGCAATGCTTTAGCATCCGATGACACTTCGTCGGGCTCAAAAACACCAGAACGTTTCCGGAAAGCATCAATCACTTCCTCCGCAAAATGACCCAGAAAATACAATTTATCTCTCTCCTGCCACGGCCCCCAAGTATGGAATAATTCCTCTATGGATATCTTGCCGTTAAGTGCACGGAAGGAAATTTGCCGAAGCTCAGCCATTTGCTCGGCTGATAACATGGACCGCGTATCTACCTTACCCGTACCCGAGACAGAATCTTGCGGCCTCGGAGCAGATGCGCCAACATAAGGGGGCGGAGAGCGATCTAGTAAATAAAAATCATCATCAAGATTATTAAGGACAGGATAAAGTGGCTGCCGAACAGCGTATTGTCCCGAAACTTGTAGCCTACGCTCCTTCTCTTGCCTGTCCGTCTGCTCTCTGTCCTCCCGACGCTTCGCTTCCTGTGGTCGCACATGATCATTCTTCCGTTGTTCTTTATCAAACAGCGCTTTCTCACGCTTCTCTCGCTCACGCACCTCCTTCACCCACAACCGCACACACTCAAACATATCCTGACGAGCACGCCGCTTACACATACACTGTTCCACATACTCAATCTTACGTATATCAAACGATCCATACAAAGGCCATCGCAACTCAGGATCTTTTTTTGTATATTTCCTCCATACTGTGCTGTACATTATGGAAGAAAGACCATGCTTCACATACATATCCCTATTAGGAGTCCCCTCTGGGGGAGCTGGAGCAGGTTCCTCGAGGTTCAACCGGTTCCCAAAACAGCAACACCACTTACGGAGTGCGCTGAAAGCAGGCATGCTCAGAAATAATGCAAAATATGCAATATTATAGAAAAATGGCACTTAATCGTTGCGCCGTTCAAAGTTACACAGCTCCGGAGAAATCTCTCCACATTACCTGCCTATATGTGTTGCAACGCATATATATTCACAAAGACAAATACAAAATATGACTAGTCATCACAAATCAAACTCAAATAGCCAGATCAGGCTTCAAAAACTCGGAGCAAGTACCGTACACCGGTTCTTACCAATCAAGAGTCCAGATTCCAACTGCCAAGCTCCACAATCGCCCAAACGGCTTTCACGGCAAGACCGACAGAAGAGGTCTCAGTCGAGGACCGGCGCCACCCAGACGGTCAGCTCGGAAGGGAAGGAAGAAAAACCTTGGGATGCCAGGGCTAAGGCGCCGCTGGCAGTGATCACGTCCCCGGCCCAATTCCTCACCTTCGTCGCGACCAGTCCTTCGAGCATCCGAGTCGCCGATGAGCCCCACGTGACGGGCGCCAATTGATGAATACAGGCCCCAGCTAGGCCCGCAGGACACAAGGGTTCGCTCTCCTGTAATGGAATCTATAAGGAAGTTGGCACGGAAACTGCAAAGTACAAAGACAGCATTTATTAACCCTTAAGGGTGGTCCTACAATCCACACAACACTCTTCAGTATTGCATAGAGTAGCACAAAGAACCTTCGTACATGGTCCCCTTTTATACACAACAGAGGGGCTCATAAGTGGGTGGATACAACATGAGGCCGAAGAACATTACCATTTATGGTCATTTTCGATACTGAATCAATATGTGGGCGGAGCTAACGCACTCCTTGAGCCCGCGAAAACATGGTCAAGCAAGGCTAACTGATAACAGATGTGGTCAAGTCTGGGCATGTGCCAGATAGACAAAGGAGCTATTTATAGACTGTTACTAGGCAGATTGCAAGAGCAACTAACACAGAGGTTGGACTCTTCTCGTGGGGAACACGTGAAAGCATGACAATACAAAATGGAGTCCAAGCTTCGGTCGACATAACAGAGAAAACACGATCTATAAAAGGGGAATTAATGTCTTTAGTAAATGCTTAATCACATCGTTGTTTCAATTTACAACACCCCTACACTGCCTGAACACCACTGCACTGCCATAAACCCTGAAACACCACCCTCAGCATGACCCCCCCACACTGCCCGAACACCACTGCAATACCCTAAACCCTAAAACACCACCCCCCTGCACAATCCCCCACACTGTTCGAACACCACCGCACTGCTCTAAACCCTGAAACACCACCACCAGCAAGACCCCATACAATGCCTGATTACAAATGCCCTAAACCCTGATACACCTCCCCCCTTTACGACCCCCCAAACTGCTCGAACAGAACTGATCTGCCCTAAATCCTGAAACACCAGCCCCAGCACGACCCCTACAATGCCCGAACACCACTGCTCTGCCCTAAACCCTGAAACACCACCCCCAGCAGGACCCCCTACACTGCCCGAACACCACTGCACTGCCCTAAACCCTGAAACGCCAGCCCCTACACGACCCCTTACACTGTATGACCACCACTGCACTGCTCTAAATCCTGAAGCACCAGACCTAGCACAACCCCCTACACTGCCCGATCACCACTGTAGTGCCCTAAAACCTGAAACACTAGCCCCAGCACGACCCTCTGCACTTCCTTCCACTGAACTGCCCTAAACCCTGAAACACCAACCAGCACACTACCCCCTACACTGCCTGAACACCACTGCACTGCTCTAAAACCTGAAACAGCACCACCCAGCACAACACCCTACATTGCCCAAACAACACTGCACTGTCCTAAACCCTGAAACACCACCCCCCAGCAAGACCCCCTACACTAGATAAACACCACTGCACTACCCTAAACCCTTAAACACCACCCCCACCCCTTTACACTGCCCGAACACCACTGCACAGCTCTAAACCCTGAAACAACAGCCCCAGCAACAAACCCTACATTGCCCAAAAACCACTGCACTGGCCTAAACCCTAAAACACCAGCTCCAGCATGACCACCTATAGTCCTCGAACACCACTGCACTACCCTAAACCCTGACATACCAATCCCCACAAGACCCCCTACACTGCCCGAACATCACTGCACTGCCCTAAACCCTGAAACACCTCTCCCCAGCAAGACCCCCTACACTGCCCGAACATCAAGTCACTGCCCTAAACCCTGAAACACCACCCCCTGCATGACCACCTTCACTGCCCGAACACCAATGCATTGCTGAAAACCCTGAAACATCAACCCTTCACAAACTCCCACACTTCCCAAACACAACTGCTCTGCCCTAAATCCAAGAACAGCAGCACCAGCATAACCCTTACACTGCCCGAACACCAGTGCTCTGCCCTAAATTTTGAAACACCACCCCCAGCAGGACCCCTTCACTGCCCGAACACTAGTGAACTACCCTAAACCCTGAAACACCAGCCCCAGCACAACCCCCTACACTGCCTGAACACCACTGCACTGCCCTAAACCCATAAACACCACCCCCAGCACGACCCCCTGCACTGCCCGAACAACAATTCTCTGCCCGCAACCCTGAAATACCAGCCCCAGCATGACCCCCTACACTGCCCGAACACTACTGCACTGCCCTAAACCCTGAAACACCATCCCCAGCATTACCCCGTAAACTGCCCGAACACCACTGCACTGCCCTAAACCCTGAAACACCACCCTAGCACTACCCCTACACTGCCCAAACTCCACTGCACTGACCTAAACCCTAAAACACCAGCCCATGCACGACCCCCTACACTGCCTGAACACCACTGCACTGCCCTAAACCCTAAAACACCAGCCCCAGCATGACCCCCTACACTGCCCAAACACCATTGCACTGCCCTAAACCCTGAAACACCAGCCCGAGCATGACCCCCTACACTACCCGATCACCACTGCTCTGCCCTAAGACCTGAAACACCCCACCAGTACGACCCCCTACACTTCCCCCACAAAACTGCACTGCCCTAAACCCTGAAACACCAGCCCCAGCACGACCCCCTATGGTCCCCGAACAGCACTGCACTGGCTTAAACCCTGAAAAACCAGCCCCAGCACAACCCCCACTCTCCCCCAACAAAACTGCACTGCCCTAAACCCTGAAACACCAGTCCCAGCATGACCCCCTACTCTACCTGAACACCACTGCACTGTCCTAAAACCTGAAACACCACCCCCAGGACGACCCCCTACACGGCCCCAAGAAATCTGCACTACCTAAACCCTGAAACACCAGCCCCATCACAACCCCCTATAGTCCCCGAACACCACTGCACTGCACTAAACCCTGAAACACCAGCCCCATCATAACCCCCAACACTGCCCGAACACCACTGCACTGCCATAAACCCTGAAACACCACCCTCAGCATGACCCCCCCACACTCCCCAAACACCACTGCACTACCCTAAACCCTAAAACACCACCCCCTGCACGATCCCTCACACTGTTCGAACACCACCGCACTGCCCTAAACCCTGAAACACCACCACCAGCAAGACCCCATACAATGCCTGATTACAAATGCCCTGAACCCTGAAACACCACCCCCCTTTACGACCCCTCAAACTGATCTGCCCTAAATCCTGAAACACCAGCTCCAGCACAACCCCTACACTGCCCGAACAATACTGCTCTGCCCTAAACCCTGAAACACCACCCCCAGCAGGACCCCCTACACTGCCCGAACACCACTGCACTGCCCTAAACCCTGAACCACCAGTCCCTACACGAACCCTTACTCTGTCTGAACACCACTGCACTGCTCTAAATCCTGAAACACCAGCCCCAGAACTACCCCCTACACTGCTTGATCACCACTGCACTGCCCCAAACCCTGAAAAACTAGCACGGCCCCCTGCACTGCCTTCCACTGAACTGCCCTAAACCCTGAAACACCAACCCGCGCACGACCCCCTACACTGCCCAAACACCACTGCACTGCCCTAAACCCTGAAACACCACCCCCGCACGACCCCTGTCACTGCCCGAACACCACTGCAGTGCACTAATGCCTGAAACACCACCCCCGCTCAAACCCAGACAGTGCCCAAACACCACTACACTGCCCTAAACCCTGAAACACCACCACCTTCCTGAACCCCTACACTGCCCGAACACCACTGCACTGCCCTAAACCCTGAAACACCACCCCCACACGAACTCCTACACTGTCCGAACACCACTGCACTGCTCTAAACCCTGAAACACCAGCCCCAGCACGACCCCGTACAGTCCCCGAACACCACTGCACTACTGTAAACCCTGAAACACCAGCTCTAGCACGAAACCCTACACTGTCCGAACACCACTGCACTGCCCTAAACCCTAAAACACCAGCCTCAGCATTATCCCCTACACTGCCCGATCACCACTGCACTGCCCTAAACCCTTAAACACCAGCCCCAGCACGACCCCCTGCACTGCCCCAACACCACTGCACTGCCCTAAACCCTGAAACACCACCCCCCACACGACCCCATACACTGCCCGAACACCACTACACTGCACTAAACCCTGAAACACCACCCCCTGCATGACCCCCTACACTGCCCGAACACAACTGCACTGCCCTAAACCCTGAAACACCACCCCCAGCATGACCCCCTACACTGCCCAAACTCCACTGCACTGCCCTAAACCCTGAATCACCACCCCCCACCAAGACCCCCGCACTAGATAAACACCACTGCACTACCCTAAACCCTGAAACACCACCCCCACACAAACTCCTACACAGTCTGAACACCACTGCACTGCTCTAAACCCTGAAACACCAGCCCCAGCACGACCCCGTATAGTCCCCGAACACCACTGCACTACTGTAAACCCTGAAACACCAGCTCTAGCACGAAACCCTACACTGCCTGAACACCACTGCACTGCCCTAAACCCTAAAACACCAGCTCCAGCATTACCCCCTACACTGCCCAATCACCACTGCACTGCCCTAAACCCTGAAACACCAGCCCCAGCACGACCCCCTGCACTGCCTTCCACTGAACTGCCCTAAACCCTGAAACACCAACCCACGCACGACCCCCTACACTGCCCGAACACCACTGCAGTGCCCTAAACCCTGAAACATCACCCCAGCATGACCCCCTACACTCCCCGAACACCACTGCACTGTTCTAAACCCTGAAACACCACCCCCCACATGAACCCATACACTGCCCGAACACCAATACACTGCCCTAAACCCTGAAACACTACCCCCTGCATGACCCCCTACACAGCCCGAACACAACTTCACTGCCCTAAAACCCTGAAACACCGACCCCAGCATGACCCCCTACACTGCCCGAACTCCACTGCACTGCTCTAAACCCTGAAACACCACCCCCACACCACCCCCTGCACTGCCCGAACACCACTGCACTGCTCTAAACCCTGAAACACCATCCCGAGCACGACCCCCTATCGTCCCCGAACACCTGAAGAACCAGAACCAATTGGACCTGGCGGTGCAGGGTACGCCTTAATCTCCTGGGTTCTCCTGCTTAGCTACACAGAGACACGGGGACACTCTGTCGGCGTAAAAGATCAAATTTTATTAGCTGCAGCTAGTACAGTTTTCCTAGAAGTACACACGGTATGTTCTCAGGAGACTGCCACTTCACTCCGTGGTGCACAATCTTATATAGTACATAGGTGACATATACATTAACCAAAAACACACCTAAAACATATAAAAAGAGCCAATAAAAAAGTTGGAAAAGAGAACAGAACCAATAGGAAAGGTTTGAAAATAAAGTATCGAGTAACTCGAAAAATCCTCTCCTCTAACTGTGTTTGTCACCCCTCCCCACGAGCTAATTCATTAACTGACTTGTAGCTGACTTGCATGTGGCGAGATACGTTTGTGTGTTTTGGAGGACAGTTGTGAAACAAGAGAATACGAGCAGAGGACAGCGAAGGCCAGACAATAAGATTAAGTCAGAAGAGAATAGTGTGAACCAACAGATAGTAAAGACAGGGATTAGAAAAACCAGACAGGGATTAGTGTACTCGGCCAGTTCTAACACCAGATTTGTAAACAGAGGCACATGGCTACTTCGACACAATATTGCAGGAAAAGCAGAAAATAATTCGATCGTCGTGCTGCCTGAGTGAGGGCAACACAAAATGTCGGCGGAGCACAAAATGGCGGGTCGATACGATCACGATCGAAAATCGAAGTTCCTCAGACCCTCCTTTTGCCAGAACTCAGGCAAGATACACAGACTCACGTTAATCTGAGTCAATGTCGATGGCCATGAGGTCATCGAGCTGTTGCTGTAGCATCATTCTGATATTCTCTGTTCTTTGCGACTTGGGTTTAGGGATGCACATAGTAGCACAAAGGTCGCAGATGGCGGGGCCACAGTGCATACAAAGGCAACAAGAGAAAATGATGGCTAAGACTATTCCAAGGAACGTCAATATCTTCCAACCCCATTTAGACAGTAGTCCCCAAAACCACTCCAATAATGACCAATCTCCTTCGTCCTGATGAATCGACTCAGAGATTATTTGTAACTTAGATATAGCTTGGTATACTGTCGGAGCGTCATTAGGTATGAAAATACAGCAACTTGACCCGATCAATTTGCACACTCCACCACGGTCCGCAATAACAAAGTCTAAGGCAACTCGATTTTGTAATGTCATAAGACGATCCACCTGTAGTTCTGCTGTGATATTACTTAAGGCTCCTACAGTGATGTCTATAGTGGTTTCCACGACACGAACCAATTGCCTTATATTTCTGCTGTTGGCCATTGGACCCCAAAAAGGAAGAAATCCTTTGAGGAAATCTCCTCCCTCTTGTCCTGCTGTGTCTTTGGAATCAATAATTCCTCTGCCATATCTGTTTTGATGATGATTTGCAGAAGCGGTGTATGTAGGGGGAAGAAGGAAAGCTATATAACAGGTACCAGAAAAAACAGTTCGCAACCACGTGTAAGCCCTATAATGGCAGATAAAATACGTGCCTTGAGATGGTATTAGAGGCTGCGAGTTCTGAGAGGAGTAGACGTATGTGTGGGAACAGTTGTTTCTTTGTATGGTGTCAGTAGACTGACCATTTATTTTCAGACAGAAGTTTCCTTGATGAGGAATAGTCCAAATTGGTGGAGATTTTCCTTGTCTAACCTTATCACTAAGGCTAGCAATATAATGGGTGACGTTGCAGTTTGTGTACGCTTTCCTTTCGTCAACAGAAATCGTACTATTTTCCATGATGTTAGCCATAGCTACCATTCCCTTTATCAAAGAACTATGACTAGAATCCGGACCACCAATATATGAACTAACGGATCGTCTGAATTTGCTTTGATAGGCATTGGAAAAGATAACAAAATAAGCCCAAGCGGAACCCTCATAAGAAAATGGAAGGACTAAATATGGCATTCCTTTTTCTGTGGTATGTGGCATAAGTCCACACACCCAACAGTCAGTTGTATTGATCACTAATTGGTGTTGATGTAGTAACTGGACAAATGAATTATTGTAATATTCAGTTCTTCTTATGAGTTCATGTTGAGGAAGGGTATGAAATAGATGTGGAGAGACAGTAGAAGAAGACGAAGAGGTAGAAGGAGAGACAACTTTTCGCTGCAGAGCAATAACAATCCAATTTATACACGCCAAAAGAATACACAATAATATAATAATACATAAAGCTATACTAAAATGACTGTACATTAATCTACAGAGTTCTTCTTTCATTTTATCCTTTCTCTCTCTTTTGCCTAATGTAGTTTCCATCTTTCTAATGGATGCTCACGGCAATCTTCCTTAATCACTTGATTATGATTATCTGCCGTCCTATGACACTGCAAGTCCTGCAGGCCTATTGCCACTATTCAGGTCCCAACCAAGACTCCTACCGTGACCCTACAACCGGGATAGAATACTACATAGAAGAGAGAAAAATCTTAAGTGTTCTTTAGTCTAGGTCTTAGGTTATAGTGTTCTTTATCAGGTGCAGTTTGGTCTCGGAACAATGTTCGCGGATTTGTCGTATTCAAACGATGATGTGGTGGTATTGCTTCCTGAAGAATATCGTCGTCCTCTTTCTCAGACAGTGTTCCATTCAGGCGTGCATCACTATAAGGTACAAATCGTGGAACCTTTTCGCTCTCAGAGTCTCTAACACCCCTACGGACCCACTGATCGAAGGGCAAAGGCAAAGGAACCTTTTTGCAGTGCACGCCGTGAATCCAGTTCTTCTTTCCTTCGACTTTTACTGCTGTTCTCGTGGTAAGCAAAACCATTCGGGGCTCCCTCCACCTGGGTTCCAAATTTTTCATCCTTTGGAAATTCTTTATACAAACCCAGTCACCTGGCTTGATGGAATGACCTGGGTCTGTGGAAACCTCCGGCAAAGCACTCTGAACCTGTTGATGGAGAGCACGTAATTTAGTTGTAAGGTCATGCAAGTAATCAATTAACATTGGATATGGCAAGTCTGAGTATTTCTTTAGGCGAGGGACTTCCCATACATTAGCTGGGTGCCCAAAGACCACCTCGTAAGGGCTAAGTCCCAAACGAGAGTGCACAGCAGTTCTGGTGGACAGGAGAGCCAGTGGTAAAGCATCGGGCCAATTAAGTCCTGTACTAGCCTGCACTTTCGCTAATTTGAGTTTCAAAGTTCCGTTGTAGCATTCCACTAAACCCTCTAACTGTGGATGGTTTGCCGCATGGAACTTTTGCTTGATACCAAGACCCGCACAAACTTTTTGCATGACTTGGCCCACAAATTCGCTCCCATTGTCACTCCAGACAATGCGCGGCAAACCAAACCTGGGGAAAAATTATTTTAGTAGAACTTTGGCTGTGGTTAAGTCTGTATTGTCTTTTAGAGGGTATGCTTCTATCAACCTAGAAAAGGCGCATACCACTACCAAAACATATTTGAGGTTGTTGCATCTTTCCATATGAATGTAATCGATCTGCAACACCTCAAATGGATGTGTCGGAGGAGCAAAGTGACCTGCTGGAGTTGGAGTTCCCTTTCCAGGGTTATACATCATGCAAACAATGCAATGTTTCACTACATTGTCTGCACACTTTGGAATCCCTTCATTTTGCCATACTGGAGCCAGAAGCTTGCATATACCCTTCGCACTTAGGTGGGCTGGACCATGGGCCATAGTAACTACTGGCAGTACATAGGCATCTGGTAACAGCCAACGTTGGTGCTCAGACAATTCCACCCAACATCCCATCTCCACCCAACATCCCATCTCATTCCTGTACTTTCTTTCCACTTGCTCAATTCTTTCTCTGTAGCCTCTTTCTGAATCAACCTTACACTTTCTACTGTATCCTCATACATTCCTCTCTCTCTAACCCAATTCGCAGGACCCGCAACATACATTCGACTTGTAGCATCTCTCGCTGTCTTTTTTGCTACTTCATCTGCAAATGCATTTCCTCGACCAACATCATCTGTAATCTTTTTGTGTGCACTACACTTCACAATTGCTATCTGAGCAGGTAAAGAAAGTGACTCAAGAAGATCAGTCTCCAACTGACCATGTTGTATTTTAGTGCCATGTGAAGTAAGGAATCCCCTTTCCTTACATAAACGCCCAAAATTGAACGCTACACCAAAAGCATATTGGCTATCGGTGTACACGTTCACTCTTTTTCCTTTGGAAAACACACAGGCTCTCGTTAAAGCTATCAGTTCTGCTGCTTGAGCTGAATTGTGTCTAATGCGTGCTGTTTCCACAACTGTATGTAAAGTAGTAACAGCATAGGCTGAAACTGTATCTCCATTAGGAAGCTTAAAACAAGAACCATCCACCCATAGAATTCCATCCGGATTTTCTAGCGGTGTATCTTTCAAGTCAATTCTTCCTTTTGTCTCTTCCTCAGAACGGAGGAAACAATCATGTTGTTCTTGGTCATCTTTGTCTACTGGAAGAGGCAACAAAGTAGCTGGATTCAAAGTATTACATCGTTTGATGTGCACGTGACTAGCCAAAAGTGTCAACTCATATCCAGACAAACGAGCACTCGTAAGATGCTGTGTTTTTGTTCGGTTTAGTAAGGTATCCACTGCATGTGGCACCATAACAATAAGTGTGTTATCTAGCACCACTCCAGCAGACTGTTGAATAGAAATTGCGGCTGCTGCTGTCGCTTTAAGACAATAAAGGAAATGCTTTGGCTACTGGATCTAACGTAGCCGAAAAATATGCACATGGCCGCTGTTTGTCTCCAAATTGCTGTGTTAAAACTGACAACGCACAACCTTCTCTTTCATGAACGTAGAGCGTGAACGGCTTACTGTAATGGGGAGTACCCAATACAGGAGCAGAACACAGAGCAGCACGTAAGTCAGAAAAACCCTTCTGACATTCGTCAGTTCACGGAAGGGGCTGAGGCGTATCTTTCAAAGTGAGTGCCAACAGAGGTTTGGCCAACAAAGAAAAGTTCGGAATCCACTGCCTACAATAAGAAGTAATACCCAGAAAAGCACGTACCTCCCTTTGTGTGGATGACACAGACATTTTCGCAATCGCCTGAATTCGTTCTGGGGTTAATCGTCGTCCCTCCTTTGATAGGAGATGACCCAAGTAGGTAACCTCTCGACGAACATATTGGAGCTTAGAAGGTGAAACCTTGTGATTCAGATCAAACAAATGACGTAACAATGCAACAGTCACATTTTTGCAAATATCCTCTGATTCAGCAGCGATTAACAAGTCATCCATGTGTTGTATAAGAGCAGCACCAGACGGCAAATGTAAAGTATCAAGATGACATTTTAAAGCTTGGCTGTAAATAGAGGGACTTTCACAATAGGTGCGTGCTTAAACCGGAAGCTTCGGCCTCCAAGAGAGAAGCCAAAAATATCCTTACGTTCTTCTGCAATGGGAATACTAAAGAAGGCATTCTTTAGATCGATAACAGAAAACCAAGTCCCTGTGGAAGGTATCATTGTCAACAGAGCAGTGATATCTGGGACAACAGGAAACAGTGGTACAACAATTTTGTTTACCTCCCGGAGATCAATTACGAAACGATATACAGGAGGCTGAGATGGATCAGTGCGTTTAAGAACCGGAAGAATAGGACTATTGCATATGTTTCCTCTCGTTTCCTCAACCACACCCTTCTGAATCAAATCATGAATGATTTCCAACAGCGCTTTTTCACCTTCAGTAGAATTTCTATATTGCGAAATACGTGGCAATTCAACATTAGGCTTGAGAGTGATAACATAAGGTGGAATCTCAAGGCAGCCCACATCGTTCGGAGCCATGGCCCAAAGCGTTGCTGGAAGAGAAAGCAATTCAGGTGGAAACTGACCTTTGGACAAAAACATTGGAAAAATCACATTCTGTCCTAAAGTAAGATGTACACCAGAAGGAGAACAATATATCGTAGCATGCATTCTTGTTAATAGATCCAAACCCAACAGATTTTCACCGCAGCCATTCGTTAAGAGAAGCGGAGCTTCTAAATCATAAGGGCCAATTGAAATAGGCAAAGGGCAAGAAACCGGATTACGAACAGGGGCGCCTGAAAATCCTATAGAAACATTTGTTAAGCCAGACAAAGGTGCCCCAGGGAGTTTGGAATGAATGATAGAACTTCTCATCGCACCAGTATCTAGAAGAAATGGCTCTGAAACACCCATTGTAGTGACATTAACATAAGGTCCATTCTGATCTACTGGAATCGACACAACTCCCTTACTTTGTCCATGGCTGTCCTAGTTAGCATGAAGACTTTCATTCTCGCCTTCAACATAACAATCCTCATTATAATACTGTGTAGACCTAACATTTTGCTGATTAAAGTAATTCACAGAATTAGAAAGAGGAAGGGAACGCTGTTCTTGAGTCAACATACCTCGACCTCTACCTCTGTTTGCTGACTGGAGGCCAGCACGACCTCGTGGAGCAGATAGTGTCCCATTGCGCTGCAATAAAACCGGACAACTATTCTTGAAATGGCCTTCCTCTCTACAATAACATAATATAAACAATGGTTCCAAAGGGAAACAAATAATTTCAATTGCAATAAATCAAACAGCAAAGATCAAAGAACAAAGATCAAAAAGCACAGCATTGGACATGTGTCTGACAAGGTTTATCCTATATTCATAACGAAGTTGAGGACTTTTACAACAAAAAGTTTGTTGTACAATTTGTATTTTGTGTATACTTTGATTTTATTGATAATCACGTGCATATACTGTAAATACCTACACTTTCACTATTGCACTTAGTCACTTTATTCACTTTGTCACTGCGTCGTTTTTCTAAAATATTGTATATACAGCCTTTTTCATTATTGTTTATATTCAAATAAGCTGATATCCAACTGACAATACAAAAAAATAAATTGTTGTTTTTCGAATTGTAATTCATTGTTTATTATTGATTATCTGATTGATTTATCAATGCTGTGCTTTTTGATCTTTGTTCTTTGATCTTTGCTGTTTGATTTATTGCAATTGAAATTATTTGTTTCCCTTTGGAACCATTGTGTATATTATGTTGATGAGGCCCAGGTTCCTTGGGTTATAGAGTTACCCCTGTTTACTTAACTTTTTTTTCCTCTCTACAATAGGCACATTGATTACGACCTAACAAAGGTCGCGCAATATATGGCTCAGGCTTTTATTACAACCTCTGAAACTGCGAAGGCTGTTGAGAATGAGGCTGAACATAGCGAGGAGGATAAGCTTGTTGCAAGAGAACCTTCGTTTTTAATTCTTTCGTCTTTTTCTCTTGCTTTTCTTTTTCTTCTTTATCTCTGTTTTCATAATATTGTGCAGTAGCCAATATCTGGGCAGAAGAAGAAACAGCCCATGAACTTTCAGAATCTTTCAATTTGTGTGACAACTCGGGAAGCAAATTAAATACAAATTTGTCCACAAATAATCGCTGTCCACCCTCTGTAGCCATATCTTGACCACTGTGATCGATAAATGTCTCCTCAAAGCGAGTAAAGAAATCGGAGACACTTTCATCTTTCTTTTGTTTGCATGCCGCTAATTTATCCCAGTTAACTCTCAAGGCAGGCATCATTGTTTTCATTAACGTAATAATCCTATCGGGGAGTTCCGAAATCAAAGCTTCAGGTTTGGCACCACCCACTTGAGCTGCATCTGCATCAATTATAGCAGCCCAATCACCACCTAATGCTTGAGCATGATCCTCTCTACAAATCTTAGCCCATAATGCTTGTGGGACTACATTTCCCATTAACATGTTGATATCAGCTAGATTCATGATGTAAGCGCCAACCGTCTGTGATAATTCTTTATAATAACCCGCAGGGTTTTTACGAGGATCCGGTAGAGTCTGTTTAAGTGCTAAAACTTCAGATCTCTTCCGTGGGACATGTACCCATATACGCTGGAAGTGAGCAGGAATAGCTGGATTATTACCTTGAGCTGCAACTTCTTCCTTCCAAACTGGAGGAACCTCTCTCATGGGATAATGTTTCAGTGTCAGTCTAACCGAAGGATCGGAGTTAAGAAAAGTCTGGGAGCACAACAAGGTTCTAAAGGAAATAAGTGTCCTTACAGCGTTTTTAACCTTAGGACCCACAACAAGTCCTTTATCAAAGTCAGTCTGAACATCTAACAGACCCTGTGGAACCGAATTCAAATTCATATCTTTCCATTCTTTAATGAGAGTATCACACATAATATTAAAAACATATCTCTGCGTAGGTGCATTCCACTGTGAGAAGGTAGACATAATATCAGGCACACTGTACTGTGGACCCCTCTCCATTTACGTGCGAGAGAGTCCAACCTTTCTTGTTCTTCAGAATCTGGGAACTGACTACGAGACTGTCTTCGAGCAAAAGCCGGAGACACATTTAAGGCTTCAAAGAAAGGAGATAGAATACCAGTGACAGTGTCCGTAAGTCGCTTACGCATAGACGGAGAATTGGACATAAGGATAGGGGACAATGTATTAGGCGAACTAACGGAAGGAGAACCAGTAATCGCAGAAGGGGCAGAAGGCAAAGGAGATCGAAGTTCAGGAGATGAGGACAAAGTAGAAGAAGTTAAAGGCAAAGCTGAAAAAGGCGGTAATACTGGAAGGGGCAAATTCGGAAGATCCGGAGCAGGCGGAGGTACTACTGGCGGCTGAACAGGCTGTAATAACTTGGGGTGCATTAGCACCTTGTGCATAGGGCGGAGGCAATCTCAATAAGTGAGACATCAAGGGATATTTTTCTAAATCTTTCTTGTTATCGGAAGGGAAAACGGGCAACATCGGATAGCATTTATCTATCGCCATACAATGCTGTCTTTCTGAAATTTCCATCACATTATCAATTTCATCATCTTTAAATTGTTGGGCAGCCTGTATAATTGTCATACCCTGTGCTTTCCTATCTCGTTTTGCTTGCTTAATTTCTCTCTGTTTGGCTTCCTTACGCCAAAGGCGGAAAGAGTAAAACATTGCTGGCCGGGCTTTTCTTTTGAATAAAACTGCTTCTAAATTATCTAGCACATCAGAATCGAAACTACCATTTTCTGGCCATTTTAAAACACCATCTTTCTTCGTGTATCGGGTCCATGTCTCGCTAAAGGCAATGGGGCCAATACCATGTTTTGAATAGAGCTCATATGTGGGAGTTCCAACCGAAGGAATCGGACAAGAGTCCTCAAGCCGGGAATCTCTATTACAACCAAAGCAACAAAGTTTTCCAAACTTAGGCAGACCAGGCATCTCGTGATTTCACCTGAATGTTCACAAACATCAAGGGGGTAAAACTCAGTTTAGGCAGCGCAAATGCACTTACCCCAAGGCTTCGGATATTGCAATAGTCGAATCTAAGAACCAAAGAAACAAAGGAACAAACAACCAAAGGACAAAAATTGTGGGAGCGACTCACCAAACACTTAACTAAGGATGTCTTCTTACGCCAACAGAGGCCCATCTATCATCTCGCCTTACCATACATCAACAAAGGAAGGGCCAAGGCAGGGCAGCAGTCAGGGCAGCAGTCGTCAGTAGCCGTCAGGAAGGAGTAACCACGCTGAAAAAGACCTTCAGACCACTTTCGACATACAGGGGTCGCTTGACGTGGCTCGCGATTCCTCCAGAAGTTTCTTGCGGGGTTCCTCACGACCTTCAGGCAGAACCACTCCCACCGAGGCCGCCCCACATTGGGCGCCATTTGAAGAACCAGAACCAATTGGACCTGGCAGCGCAGGGTACGCCTTAATCTCCTGGGTTCTCCTGCTTATCTACACAGAGACACGGGGACACTCTGTCTGCGTAAAAGATCAAATTTTATTAGCTGCAGCTAGTACAGTTGTCCTAGAAGTACACACGGTATGTTCTCAGGAGACTGCCACTTCACTCCGTGGCGCACAATCTTATATAGTACATAGGTGACATATAAATTAACCAAAAACACACCTAAAACATATAAAAAGAGGCAATAAGAAAAGTTGGAAAACAGAACCGAACCAATAGGAAAGGTTTGAAAATAAAGTATCGAGTAACTCGAAGAAGCCTCTCCTCTAACTGTGTTTGTCACCCCTCCCCACGAGCTAATTCATTAACTGACTTGTAGCTGACTTGCAGGTGGCGAGATACGTTTGTGTGTTTTGGAGGACAGTTGTGAAACAAGAGAATACGAGCAGAAGACAGCGAAGGCCAGACGATAAGATTAAGTCAGAAGACAATAGTGTGAACCAACAGATAGTAAAGACAAGGATTAGAAAAACCAGACAGGGATTAGTGTACTCGGCCAGTTCTAACACCAGCTTTGTAAACAGAGGCACAAGGCTACTTCGACAGGAAAAGCAGAAAAGACTTTGATCGTCGTGCTGCCTGAGTGAGGGCAACACAAAATTGCAGCGGAGCACAAAATGGCGGGTCGATACGATCACGATCGAAAATCGAAGTTCCTCACATCACGGCACTACCCTAAACCCTGAAACACCAGCTCCAGCACGAAACCCTACCCTGCCTGAATACCACTGCACTGCCCTAAACCCTAAAAGACCAGCTACAGTACAACCCCCTACACTGCCCGAACACCACTGCTCTGCCCTAAACACTGAAACACCAGGCCCAGCACGACCCCCTATACTGCCCGAACACCACTGCACTGCCCTAAACCCTGAAACACCAACCTCAGCACGACCCCCCCACACTGCCCGAACACCACTGCACTGCCCTAAACCCTGAAACACCACCCCTGCACAATCTCCCACATTGTCTGAACACCACTGCACTGCCCTAAACCCTGAAACACCACCATCAGCAAGACCAACTACATTACCTGATTACAACCGCCCTAAACCCTGAAACACCACCCCCCTTTACGACCCCTCACACTGCTCGAACACAACTGCTCTGCCCTAAATCCTGAAACACCAGCCCCAGCACGAACCCTACACTGCCTGAACACCACTGCTCTGCCCTAAACTCTGAAACACCACCGCCGGCAGGAGCCCCTACACTGCCCGAACACCACTGCACTGCCCTAAACCCTGAAACACCAGCCCCTTCACAACCCCCTACACTGTCTGAACACCACTACACTGCTCTAAATCCTGAAACACCAGCCCCAGCACAACCCCCTACACTGCCCCATCACCACTGCACTGCCCTAAAACCTGAAACACTGGCCCCAGCTCGTCCCCCTGCACTGCCTTCCACTGAACTGCCCTAAACCTTGAAACACCAACCCGCGCATGACCCCCTACACTGCCTGAACACCACTGCACTGCCCTAAACCCTGAAACACCACCCCCCACACAAACCCATACACTGCCCGAACTCCACTGCAATACTCTAAACCCTGAAAAACCACCCCCACACGACCCCCTACACTGCCTGAACACCACTGCACTGCTCTAAACCCTGAAACACCACCACCAGCACAACCCCCTACATTGCCCAAACACCACTGCACTGCCCTAAACCCTGAAACACCACCACCAGCAAGACCCCATACAATGCCTGATTACAACTGCCCTAAACCCTGAAACACCACCCCCTTTACGACCCCTCACACCGCTCGAACACAACTGCTCTGCCCTAAATCCTGAAAGACCAGCCACAGCACGACCCCTACACTGCCTGAACACCACTGCACTGCCCTAAACCCTGAAACACCAACCCCCACACGACCCCCTACATTGCCCGAACACCACTGCACTGCCCTATACCCTGAAACACCACCCCCCAGCAAAACCCCCTACACTGCCCAAACACCAAGTCACTGCCCTGAACCCTGAAACACCACCCCCTGCACGACCACCTTCACTGCCCGAACACAACTGCATTGCCCTAAACCCTGAAACATCACCCCTTCACAAACCCCCACACTTCCCAAACACAACTGCTCTGCCCTAAATCCTGGAACTCCAGCCCCAGCATGACCCCTACACTGCCCATACACTAGTGCTCTGCCCTAAACCCTGAAACACAACCCCCAGCAGGACCCCCTACACTGCCCGAACACCAGTGCACTTCCCTAAACCCTGAAACACAAGCCCCAGCACAACCCCTTACACTGCCTGAACACTACTGCCGTGCCCTAAACCCATAAACACCCCCCCAGCATGACCCCCTACACTATACGAACATCAGTGCACTGCCCGAAACCCTGAAACACCAGCCCCACACGACCCCCAACACTGCTCAAACACCACTGCACTGCCCTAAACCCTGAAACACCACCCCCAGCAAGAACCCCTACACTGCCCGAACTCCAAGTCACTGCCCTAAACCCTGAAACACCACCCCCGCATGACCACCTTCACTGTCCGAACACCACTGCATTGCCCTAAACCCTGAACACTTCCCAAACACAACTGCTATGCCCTAAATCCTGGAACACCAGCCACAGCATGACCCCTACAATGCCCGAACACCACTACACTGCCCTAAACCATGAAACACCACCCCCTGAATGACCCCCTACACTGCCCAAACTCCACTGCACTGCCCTAGACCCTGAAACACCACCCCCAGCATGACCCCCTACACTGCCTGAACTCCACTGCACTGCTCTAAACCCTGAAACACCACCCCCACACCACCCCTACACTGCCTGAACACCACTGCACTGCTCTAAACCCTGAAACACCAGCCCCGGCACAACCCCCTATAGTCTCAGAACACCAGTGCACTACCCTAAACCCTGAAACACCAGTTCCAGCATGAAATCCTACACTGCCTGAACACCACTGCACTGCCCTAAACCCTAAAACACCAGCTCCAGCACAACCCCCTTGTTAAAATTGGGGATCTCTGGTTGGCACAGGTAGGTACTTGTGACAAGCAGGGACCCTCTCCTCTAGTCAGGGTTAGGGGGTACACTCCTAAAATAAACCCTCCTCACCTTCTAGGTAGCTTGGCACGAGCAGACAAGGCTTATCTCAGAGTGTTATAGGTTAAGCATCTGTGAACATATACAGTAACTCATTGACAACACCACAAATTGACACCACACTAGATTTATATAAAAAATAGGGATCTTTTATATAAGGACTTAGCACAAGACCAAATAACGACAAAAAGGACATACACAGTTCAAGAATATGCTTTTAGAAAGAGTTTTAGGTTAGCGACAAAATCATTCACCTTAGCGTCAGTTTTAACCCACAGTACCTGGGGATGCGATAAAGTTCTTTGCGGCGCTCCGGCGTTGAAAATCAAGGCGTAGCTTATCCCGTAGAAATGTACTCGCTAAGGCACAATGCGACAAAATTCGGCCCGCTAACGAGCGGGGCGACAATTTTACCAGCGATTATCTTGGTTGGGTCTGCCACGATTTTCACAGCGATAAAATTCCTCACGCTAACGAGCGGTGCGATGATCTTGGCTTGGTCTGCGACAATTCCACACAGCAGCGGCAGGCTCTGCGACGAAGTTCGCACCGATAGAATTCTTCCCGCTAACAGGTGGAGCGGGGATCAGTTCTGGTAGCGATCAATTTCGGCCCGCTAACGAGCGGGCAACGATTTTCCCAGCGCTGATCGGGCTCAGCGGCAGCAGGCTCTGCGACGATGTTCGCAGCGATAGAATTCTGCCCGCTAACAGGCGGAGCAGGGATCTGGGCTGGTAGCGATCAATTTCAGCCCGCTAACGAGCAGGGCGATGATTTTTCCAGCGCTGTTCGGGCTCAGCGGCAGCAGGCTCTGCGATGATTTTCTCAGCGATAAAATTCTGCACGCTAACGAGCGGTGCGACTGAAATTTTCTCGCTAAGCCGGCTGTGCGTGAAAAAGTGGAGATCTTTGGTTTCTTTCTTCTTGGCCAGCTTCCCAACAGCAGGCACAGCTCCCAGAAGCCCCAAAACTGGTTCCAGCACTCTAGGAGGGGCAGAACTCACACAGCAGAGTTCAGGGGGAAGCTGGGGCTGAAGTCCTTTAGTTCCTGGGACTTCTTAACAGGAGGCCAGCTCTTCTCAGGCCCTTGGAGATCTTTTAAGCACAAGTCAAAATAAAGTATTTTGTAGTCTTTCTCCTCTCCTTCAGCAGCAAGGCAACCACTGCAGGCCAGTCCCCCAGGTCAGGGACAGTACTCCTCCTTACAGCTTTCCCAGTTCCTTCTCCTCAGGCAGAGGTTCTTCTTGTCAAGCAGGATCTAATTTCTGGGGAGCAGGGTCCCAATACTTATACCCCTTATTCCTTTGTTCCTCTGGGGAAGAGGGGCCTTTTTCCCAGCCAGAACCAGTTCCTGAGCACTTTGTTGACATGACTCTGACTTTCCATTCAGGGTGCAGGGAAGAGACATCAGCTGCTCCACAGGAGGTGGAGCCAGCATTGTGGTGGCAGAGCACAGCCCTATTCAAAGGCTAGGTGTACTCCTCCCACCCATCTGGATGTAAATCTCTCTGTTTACCACCGGGCTGCCCCAGCCTGTCACCTGGAATTCCCCAGCCCTGTCACTCACAGAAACCAGACAGCAGATACACATCATTGCAGAGGCGGGCTGAAATGGTTAGGCAAGCCAATACCAGCTTTCTATAAGTGGTATTTGCAAACACAGAATATTAAAATAAACTTTACTAAAAGATGTATTTTATTATTCTGATTTCAGGCATACTAAACTCAAATTTCTACCATGTTCCCTGGGTCAGTTATGATCATAGAATGTAACAATTCTAACAGCCCATTCTGGCCTATGAGAACAGGTAGCCTTGCAATAGTGAAAAACGAAAATGGCTGTAATTCACTATTAGGACATGCAACACACATCAGGGCTTGTCCTACCTTATGCTTACAATGCACCCTGCCCTTGGGCCTACCATAGGGGTGACTCATATGAAGTAAAGGGAAGGTTTAGGGACTGTCAAGTGGGTGCACTTGCCCAGTCAGCATGACAGTACCAGACTGCACGCAGGTTCTGCAATGGCAGACCTTAGACACATTTTACAAGGCTGCTTCTGTGGGTGGCACAACTAGAGCTTCAAGCCCACTAGCAGCATTTGGATGTACAAGCCCTGGGCACTCCTGGTGCACTTTACTGGGGTCTGACAGTAAACCAAATAAGCCAATCATGGAATCCAACCAACATATACATTTTATACAGGGAGCACTTGACCTGTGGCACTGGTTGGCAGTGGCACAGTGCTCTGAGCAGCTAACACCAGCAAAACACATGAGGCACAGCAACAAAAAGTGGAAGGGAGACTCACGCCAAGGTGCCAGGTCTAACATGTGTCCCCTCCAGGTGAAATGTGGGGAGAACTACCCTACCCCAGAGAGTTCCTCATCACTAAGGCGGAACAATCTGGACACGACCGTCAGCAATAGCGTGATCTGTACCAGGGCGATGTTCCACCGTGAAATCCATCCCCTGTAGGGAAATGGACCACCTCAACAGCTTAGGATTCTCATCCCTCACATGCATCAACCATCTGAGGGGCCTGTGGTCTGTCTGAACACGGAAGTGAGACCCAAACAGGTATGGTCTCAATTACCCCTAGTGCAAACATCTTGGAGACCTCCTCCTTGATGCACTCTCCCAACCTGTCAGTCACACTGTAGGCCTTATGCCTCACAGGTGTACTATCCCCAGTGTCCACATCATGGATGCACCAATCAGTGACACCAGGAATCAGGGAAAACAGATCAGAAAATTGTCCCAGCAACTGGCGACAATCATTCTCTTGCTCAGGGGTCAGGGTGGAAGAGAAGATGACACCATCCACTGACCCATCTTGCTCGTGGGCTGACAGGAGGTCAGGAAGAGGCTCGGTCTCCTCTTCCATCTCAGCATCTGTTGCCAAGAGCAGGCCCACTTGGGACCTCTCCAAGTGGGGCTTCAGGCGGTTGACATGTAAGACCCTCAAGGGGTTCCTGGGAGACTGCAAGTCCACCAAATAGGTAACTGGACTCTTGCGCTCCACAACCTCAAATGGACCGGTCCACTTATCCTGGAGCGCACAAAGCTCCACGGGGGCCAAGGCCCATACCTTTTGTCCAGGCTGAAGCTCTACCAGAGTGGCATTCTGGTCTTACCACCGCTTCATCTCCTCCTGGCTGGCTTCCAGATTTGCCTCAGCAAGTTGCCTGAAACACCTAGTCTGGTTCCTGAAGGATAGCATGTAGCTAAATACATTCTGGGGAGTTTTCCTGGGAGATTGCTCTCGGCCTTCCTTGACCAGACTTAGAGGTCCTCTCACTGGGTGGCCATACAGAAGCTCAAAGGGGCTGAACCCTAGAGACTTCTGTGGCACATCAAGGTAAGCAAACAATATCCATGGTAAGAGGATGTCCCACTTATGCCTCGTGGGTTCCTCAAGACCCATTATCATGCCCTTCAGGGTTCGGTTGAATCTCTCAACCAACCCATTTCCTTGGGGATGGTAAGGTGTGGTAAACTTGTAGGTTACACCACACTCTTGCCAAAGGGATTTCATATACTTTGATATGAAATTGGTACCCCGGTCAGACACCACCTCTAGAGGGAATCCCACTCTGGAGAAAAATTCCCATCAGTGCACGTCCCACCATGGGGGCCGTCACTGTCCTCAGAGGGATAGCTTCCGGGTACCGGGTGGCATGGTCCACCAGGATCAGGATAAACCTGTTGCCAATGGCTATCCTGGGATCCAGTGGCCCCACAATGTCAATCCTTACTTGCTCAAAGGGGGTACTGACCACAGGGAATGGTTGGAGAGGAGCCTTCTGCTTCCTCCCACTCTTTCCACTTGCCTGGCAAGTCTGACAGGTCCTGCAGTGAGTGTCTAAACTCCTGCGCATTTGAGGCCAATAAAAGTGGGTGACAAGCCTTTCAAAAGTCTTGTCCTGCCCCAAATGTCCTGCCAATGGCACATCGTGAGCCAGCCCCAGTAGGAAGGCTCTGAAGCTCTGGGGTACCACCGGCACATGGGCTGACCAAGGCTCAGCAACCTTAGGCTCTTTATACAGGAGGTCGTTCTCCCAGTAAATGAAATGTGACCCAGACTGATCACCTGCGACCTGGTTTGCAGCCTGCTGCTGCATACCTACGAGAGAAGGGCATTCTTTCTGCGCCTTCCAAAAGTCTTCCCTGGAGGGTCCTCCTTTTTGCTGCTAATGAGTCAGCTCAGGCAGGTCCCCCAGTTCAGCTATCTGTTCCCCTGTAGGCTTCAGGGCATCCCCCTCAAGGTCTGCCTCCTCCTGGACCGTGGGAACTTCAGGGGCCTGTTTCCCGCACCCCCTGCCTCTTCTCTCTAAGGCAGGTCCCTGGGCCTCCCTCTCAGGCTCTAGGAACTCTTGAGCACCTCTACTTGCTGCCATGGACCGTGTGATGACACACGCCCAATCAGGCATACCCAACATCTCCAGGTGAGCACTCCGCTCTACCTTAGCCCAAGGTGAGCTCTCCAAATCGTTCCCTAACAGACAGTCTACAGGCATGGGGGGCCTCACAGCTCCCTGAAGAGTACCAGAGACACCCCCCCCCCACTCAAAGGGAACCTGAGCCACCTTGCAGTGACTCTCTGTGTTGTCAGTGGCAACAACCGGATAGAATGCTCCTGGGACCACCTGCTCTTGAGACACCAGGTGACACTTGACAGCTGTCACACTGGCTCCTGTATCTCTCAGAGCTTCAACCCTACGGCCATTGATGGTCACCCACTGCTTGTATTTTTTTGTGTTATCAGGCAGCTGGGTCTGGGGGACCACCTCACAGTCTCCTAATGAGACAAGGGACATCTCTGTGGGACCCCACCCACCTTGGACTGCCCTCTCCTCCACCAAGGCTACACTAGCCATCTGCCGGTGCGGAGCACCAGTGGGTGCTGGTTTACCAATCAGGGGACACTTGGGATCAGAGGCAAAATGACCCATGTTACCACACTTGTAACATTTTAGGGTCCCCTTTTGAACAGGGGGACCTGTTGGGGCATCGGTCGGCTTCGGGGGTGGGGGAGGCTGAGAACCTTTCCCTTGGTTCCCTTGGGGATTACTTTGGGGCCTTCTTGGGAACTCCCTCTGTTTACCCCTGTCCCCCCCACTCTTCTGCTGGGGACCCTGCCCACCTTTGGCGGAGTCTCCCACTGGACCCTTGTGGACCCTAGTACTGACCCAGCGGTCCGCCTCCTCAGCAAGCTTTCTAGGGTTAGTCATTCTACTGTCACTCAGGTGCTGGCGTAGCTCAGGAAAACAGTTACTGGACAAGTGCTCCCATGCCATTAAATCAAGAAGCCCTTGAAAATCATCAACCTTGCTACCCTTCACCCAACCATCCAGTGCTCTGCAGAAAAAAGTTACATACTCAACATACGTACTGTTTGGAATCTTTGTGCAACCCCTGAACCTTTGCCTATACAACTCAGGAGTCAACCCATACCTGACATCAAAACCTCCTTCATATGGGTTTAAGAATTATAAACATCTGAAGGCAAGTCTAGCAGTGTCTCCCGCCTCTCACTAAGGAACCGTCCCCACAACCCCGCTCCCTACTCCTTCTCAGGAACCCGGTGGGAAGACATGGCTACCTCATAGGCCTTGAACCACTGCCCATGTCATCATTTTTAAAGAATTCCTTTACCACATCTTTTGGTATGTACACCCTTGGTTCTACCTGCGCTGGCGGTGTGCTGCCACCAGAGGGATTAAGCTCCAAACTCTTAGCCTTTAGATCCAATTCCCTCAACTTCATTTCATGCTCCATTTGGATTTTTCTCTCTTCCAGAGCCAGATTTTAGCTTTCCAGCTCCAGTTGCCCATTCAATTTGAGTTTTGCCATCTCCATTTCATGCATCCTGTTTTCTTTCCTGTCAACCAGCTCTTCTGGTGACAGGCCTCTGCCAAAGCTATGGACGCTTTCTGCTTGTTCAATTACCACCAGATCCTCAGGTGACCTTTACTCATTCCAGGCCCTCAGCGCCTTGTGGAATTGGGCCTTGTTACTGCACCCAGACTGGGAAACTCCAAACTTTTTGCAGAAGCCCTTCAGCTGGGCTAATGTGTAGTCCTCTACTTTTATCTCTTCCCATTCTACTCCTTCAATGTCAGAGACTACAGATGCTGCCCTTTCCCCATTGACTGAGCCAGGCTTGACTTCCAAACATGGAGATTTCTTGGTAAACAAAAATCAAAAGTATATAGCTGCGTTATTGTTAGACCTGGCACCTTGGCGTGAGTTTCCCTTCCACTTTTTGCTGATGTGCTTCATTGTGTTTTGTTGGTGTTAGCTGCGCAGGGCACTGTGTCACTGCTAATCAGTGCCACAGTGCAAGTGCTCCCTTTGGAAAAGTGTATACATTGATTGGTGCTCAAAAAATCAAAGGGAGGGAGAAAGAAGAGGCTTAGATCCACTCAGCTTCCTTATCTCAATATATCAAAAAATCAATGGGAGAGTGGATCACTGGTCCTGGGAGAACCAGGGTATTGCACGGTCAGTACTGAGTACCGTTTAAAAAACCCTCATTCACGTTTAGTAAAGGATCGATTTCAGCGGTATATCTTGATTCTCCGCTAGTTTGTCATTAACGTGATCGCATAATCATTGGGTTAGTCCAATGCTTCCTCCACCCGGAGGTATTTACCACTGGTGGTCCCAGTAGTGATCGTAAATAGAAAAATAGAAAAAAGGGTGAGGTGACTTGTTATGAAAAAAGGTGTTTTTATTTAAAAATCTCGTAAAGCCAGTAGATATCTTTATTGGTACTGGATTCGGGATAGTTTATAAAAAGGTTCTTGTAGGTGTGCACTCGTTAGACTTGTTATGGTCTAGTGCACTTATGAATTTAGTGTCCAAATAGAGGTCGACATGTTTCAGCCCTCATCAGCCCCGAGGGGTCAAGCAGGCTTTCTTCAGGACCTAGTGCAGAGTTAGGTAGCCTAATATTCAAGGTACCCTTGTGTAAGTGCGGGAAGATAATTATTCCTCTCATTGGTCGCACCTTCAGCTTAAAAACTGTTGTTTCAGTGTTTGTGAGGGGGGGGAAGAAAAGGGGAAAACAACAACACAGAAATCATTATGAATCGGTTGAGTTGGTAGTGTATATGCAATTATAAAATGACAATGCTTTTCAAGAGTGGATCTCACTAAGGTTTGAGAAACGCTCATTATGGCAAAATTCATCCCTCCTTTCTGTAAGAAAAAGGCCATTCTACAATCCATTTTGTCATACTCACACTCACATTAATGACAGGTCTGCATACATATTGCCATAAAAACAAGGCGCGTGGTTAGCACACCGTGGTGAAAGGTTTTCTATTCCAGATCATGTACAGTTCCTGATAAGCATCGGAAGTATGCAGCGTCAAGGTAGGTGCAGGGTCACATGATCGTAGGTTTTGAAGGTTTTTGGTAAAAATACATTTATTTACAGTCATTCAAGTACTGGTACATAAAACCATGAGTTGTCTTACGATACATAGGCATGACGTGTCGAAAAGCCAAACTAAGACTATGTGAACACAGAAGCAATATCAAGTGCAAAAAAGTGACCACGAAAATGAGTTGTCATTTCCTTGAGAAAGGACATACAGTTGACGATCTCCAATGGGTGATTTTAGAGACCTTACTTTCCAAGAACTTCAATGCCGAAAAAGTACTATTTGAGAAGGAACAAAGATGGGTATATCGTCTCCAAACATATAAACTTGGTTTGAATGATAATATCTCGTGGCTCATTTTTAAGAACACATGAGCCTAACAACCACTCAGTACCACGAGCACTACGAATGCGGTTTCCACTTTGAAAATTAGGACCAATCTCTCCCTAATTATGACCCACATACTGGAAGGAAAACAGTACTATGAACCGCTAAGATACACAATTCTTAAGTATCATGCCCGGAATATAACTTCCAAACACACCTTTTCTCTCCTTTGTTCATAAAAGTTTGAAATATACTTATCCTTCACATACCTATGGTCCGAAACCTATCGACTTTGAGGCGACTCTGAATGTACTATTGAAAAACTAATGCGAGCAAAGTGCAGCAACGAACTCTATATTTATTTTTATTTTTTTATTTTTATTTTTTCTTATTTTTTCAATCGGTGAAGACCACATCAGATCACATCAATATATACCAAAAATAAGACCATTAAGACATAATTACGACAGTATATTTTTCACGATTAACATTGGAAGAATAACTTTATTGATAACACCCAAAAGTACATTCTGAACACATAGCAATCGAACAGCGTTTCACTCGTATCTTTCAAGGCAACGCTACACATTGGTAGCCTTTTCTCTATGTCTCTGATCTTCATCCCCTTAAAAGAACAAACCACAGAGCAACCCTTGTCTTTACCGGGTCCTAGGTGGCAGAGTCAGCACAGGTCCTCGACCCACGCCGAATAGGTAACAGAAGGAGGAGCGGATCACCAGAAAACCGTAACGTATCTTTTAGATGACAATAATTTCTTTGAACTCTATTTTTCTCTTTGACCACTATCAGAGCATGAAGTGACCCCCCTAGAGTACTCATGGTGACCTGTAAATAAGGAGACCAGGTAACTTTTTCTAACTCTCTCTAATAGCGCAAAATAAATTTCCATACCACTTAGTAAGTAATTCTTCTTTTTTAACCAAATGATAACCGCGCTTACTAGATAATGGTCCTCATGTCACCCGCTCAAGAAATATAATATATTAAGCGCTCTACCTTGAGTTTTACTTCTACTCGCTAGCGAACCCAACATAGTATTCCTCTTGTAGAAACAAGCCGCTCGCAATCATTAGTGACGTTGTAGAAAGAACATCATTTATCATGCAACCCATCTGCTGTATTTATTCAGGATTACCCGCGCCCACGAACCATTGATCAGTGTAGACACGCACTATAAGACAACTCATGGTTTTATGTACCAGTACTTGAATGACTGTAAATAAATGTATTTTTACCAAAAACCTTCAAAACCTATGATCATCTGACCCTGCACCTACCTTGACGCTGCATACTTCCGATGCTTATCAGGAACTGTACATGATCTGGAATAGAAAACCTTTCACCACGGTGTGCTAACCACGCGCCTTGTTTTTATGGCAATATGTATGCAGACCTGTCATTAATGTGAGTGTGAGTATGACAAAATGGATTGTAGAATGGCCTTTTTCTTACAGAAAGGAGGGACGAATCTTGCCATATTGAGCATTTCTCAAACCTTAGTGAGATCCACTCTTGAAAAGCATTGTCATTTTATAATTGCATATACACTACCAACTCAACCAATTCATAATGATTTCTGTGTTGTTGTTTTCCCCTTTTCTTCCCCCCCTCACAAACACTGAAACAACAATTTTTAAGCTGAAGGTGCGACCAATGAGAGGAATAATTATCTTCCCGCACTTACATAAGGGTACCTTGAATATTAGGTTACCTAACTCTGCACTAGGTCCTGAAGAAAGCCCGCCTGACCCCTCGGGGCTGATGAGGGCTGAAACATGTCGACCTCTATTTGGACACTAAATTCATAAGTGCACTAGACCATAACAAGTCTAACGAGTGCACACCTACAATAACCTATTTATAAACTATCCCGAATCCAGTACCAATAAAGATATCTACTGGCTTTATGAGATTTTTAAATAAAAACACCTTTTTTCATCACAAGTCACCTCACCCTTTTTTCTATTTTTCTATTTACGATCACTACTGAGACCACCAGTGGTAAATACCTCCGGGTGGAGGAAGCATTGGACTAACCCAATGATTATGCGATCACGTTAATGACAAACTAGCGGAGAATCAAGATATACCGCTGAAATCGATCCTTTACTAAACGTGAATGAGGGTTTTTTAAACGGTACTCAGTACTGACCGTGCAATACCCTGGTTCTGCCAGGCCCAGTGATCCACTCTCCCATTGATTTTTTGATACATTGATTGGTGTCCATGTTTGGCTTATTTGGTTTACTATCAGCCCCTAGTAAAGTGCACCAGGAGTGCCAGGGCTTGTATATACAAATGCTGCTGGTGGGCTTGCAGCACTGGTTGTGCCACCCACAGAAGCGACCTAGTAAAATGTGTCTAGGGTCTGCCACTGCAGAGCCTGCGGGCAGTCTGGTACTGTCGCGCTGACTGCGCAAGTGCACCCACTTGCGAGTCCCTAAACCTTCCCATAACCACATATTAGTCACCCCTCTGGTAGGCCCAAGGGCAGGGTGCATTGTAGATTAATATCACAAAGGGAAACAGTTCCTCTCTATGGGCCTGGGTAGAGGGTTACAATGACCTACTACACTATTACGAGTGGTATCCGGGGGGATCTGCAAATCCAGATCGTAATGCCCTCACACACCTGTTAGGGTGTCATGCTTCATCATTGGGCGCTCCTCGTCGGACCGGCGCTGCAATGTCCGACGGGCCTGGTGGCATCTTTATCGGAGATCTTTTGATCTGTGAACGCCGTATGGTGAGTGCGGTGTGTGGGGCTATAGGAGAAACATTGTTTGGTGAAGGTGTAGATTGTGATTATTAAAAAAGGCCCCTAACCTTTTCGGTTCACTTTATTAAATGTTCAAGGATGGGACTTTGTTAAAAACAGTGAGGCTACGTGTGATAATTAAAGGTATTCTAGTAGCCATTGGTGGACTAAGTCAGGTCAACATGTTTCGTGTCATGTGCTTCAAGGTAAAGCGACACTTCTTCAGGACCAGAATAACATGACCGCTTAGTTAACAGTCATGGGAGGTGAGTTCCCTTTCTGAGAGATAGAATCCTCAATTTGGGGTTATCCTAAAGGCATTCTTCCTCCTCAAGGTAGGATGTGGAGCCTCATAGATGAGGGAAGACGACCCGACCAATTAAGCGGGTGTACCTGAACGAGACGTGGGCTCGTCTTAGAACCTACTCGTCTCCATCTCACCTAGGTCTAACACGTACCTTATGCCTACAGGGTGCATTGTAGGCATAAGGTACGTGTTAGACCTGGCACCATTGGCGTGGGTCACCCTTCCATTTTTGTCTGTGCCTCAATGTGTTTTTGTGTTGATGTTAGCTGCTCAGGGCACTGTGCCACTGCCATCCAGTGCCACAGTGCAAGTGCTCCCTATGGTAAAATGGATTATGTGAATTGACTTCCACGTTTGGTTTATTTGGTTTACTATCAGTCCCTAGTAGAGTGCACCAGGGGTGCCAAGGGCTCGTATATCCAAATGCTGCTAGTGGGCTTGCAGCACTGGTTGTGCCACCCACCGAAGCAGCGGGGTAAAATGTGTCTAGGGTCTGCCACTGCAGAACCTGCGCGCGGTCTGGTACCGTCGCGCTGACTGAGCAAGTGTCCCCACTTACCAGTCCCTAAACCTTCCCTTAACTACATGTTAGTCACCCCTCTGGTAGGCCTGAGCGCAGGGTGCATTGTAGGTGTAAGGTAGGACATGCCCTGATGTGGGTGGCATGTCTTAATAGTGAATTAAAGCCATTTTCGTTTTTCACTATTGAAGGCTACCTGCTCTCCATAGGCCAGAATGGGCTGCTGGGATCGCTACACGCTGTGACCCCAGTGGACTCAGAGAGCATGGTAGAAAGTCATGTTTAGTATGCCTGAACTCAGGATAATAAAATACGTCTTTTAGTAAGGGTTATTTTGATATCCTGGGTTTTCAAATGCTACTTTTAGAAAGTTAGCCTTTGCGTGCCTAACCATCTCAGTCTGCCTCTGCTGTGTGTGTGTGTTCTGCCTAGCAACAGTACAGGAGCAGGGCTGGGGGATTCCAGGAGACAGGTTGGCTGCCAGGTGGTGGGTAGGGAGATTACCCCAGGATGGGTGGGAGGAGTGCACCCTGACTCTTGAATAGACCTGTGCTCTGCCACCACAAAGCCGGCGCCGCCCCCTGTGGAGCGGCTGATGTCTCTGCCCTGCTGCTGAAAGGAACAAGCCAAGTCACCACAACAGAGTGCTCCAAAACTGGACTGAGCCAGGCCCAGGCCCCCTGGCGCTAAAGAACAAAAGAATCCCTGTATAAAAGTAGGAGCCTGGCTCCTAAGAAATCAGATCCAGATTGAACCACGAAGGAACTCTGCCTGACTAGAAGGACCTGGAAGACGCTGAAGGAGGAGTAACTTTCCCTGACCTGAGGGACTGGCCTGCAGTAGGTGCCTTGCTAAGGAAGGAGAGGAAAAAAGACTGAAAGAGACTTTTGCACTTTGTTCTTCAACTATCTCCAAGGGCTTGGAAGAAGAGCTTGCCCCCTGAACTGAACCCCAGGACCAGTGGGTTCACCGTGTCTCCGCTCGTCTGAGACTTCGAGCCGTGTGCTTTCTCCCGCCGGAGTGCCCTGCGCACCTTCGCATCCCTCCTAGGGCCGTGACACCCAGAAGCCTGGCCGCCTCCACTCGCCGAGAGCCCCGCTCTACCTGAGTCGCTCTGGACCCATCGAGTCTGGCCGTCCCGCTTCCCTGTCACCTGCCTGCTACTGGAGCGCGCTTGGTGCCCTCTCGCCCTCCCGCCGGATTTCTAGTGGGGAAGTGAAATCCAGCCTCGGACGGCCGCCCGTACGTCGTAACGTATCCGGCCGCCCCGCTTCACCTCCCAGCCTGAGTCTGACCGTGCCGCCCTCCGCAGTGACCTCCCGCGCAGTCCGTGTCGGAGGCCCTGGGCCGCACCTGTCTACCGAGAGCCGCCCGCTGAATTCTTGACCCGGAAGACCCACAAGGTGCAGAACCTGCATCTCCCCTGAAGACTCGTCCAACCACACCGCACGTTCCCAGGTACAGTGAACTCTCTATCGGACTCGGGGTCCGCAACGTTCTGATTTCCCCGTATCACTGTATCCCGGATACGCTGCGCCTCACCGTGACTGGACCGACTCAACCGAGCCCTGTGAAGCGCTCGTGATCGAATAAGTTACCAAAGACAAGAACAGTGCCTAATTATCATCTTGTGGCTTCCATTTCGTAACCGTTATTGATGGTCTTGTACATGCCTGCGTAACAAAGAATCTTTTATATAAAGCATCCGTATTTTTGATACAACTTACGCTTGGTGTCCGTTTGTGGGGGATCGTTGTGATTTACTGTGTGTTATCATAAATGCTTAACTGACTAGCGCCCTGAAGTTTAGCCCTGACTGCTCGCGCCACACTACCTATAGGGTGAGCAGGGGTTGTCCTGAAGGGGTAATTCCCTCACCCTGAATAGAAGAAGGGACCGCTGCTTGTCACAAGTACCTACCTGTGCCAACCAGAGGTTCCCCATTCTAACATTGGTGGCAGCGGTGGGATCTCGAATTTGCATTTATGATTTACATACAGTGAATTATTGATCACCACGTAGAGCAGACCCATAACGCAGCCACAGATTGAGTGACAGTGGTTGCTAAAGAAAAATCTCCACCTTAAGAAACCATGCCTAGCTCAGTCAACGGAGGCGGAGCGCCCTCTGTATTCTCTGGAGTAGATGACATCGATTGGGAGCCCGAGGCACTGAGGAAGTGCACAAATGATGTCCTGAAGGGATATCTCTCCAAGTACAGAATCAAGCAAAGTGGACTGAGCAACAAGGATCAGTACGTGACAGCACTGAGAGCCTGGCACGAATCAAAGTTCCAAGAGAATGCCCGGGAGGTGATACCCCCCGAAGGTGTGTTTGAGCCTAGCAGAGGCCTGTCGCCAGAGGAGTTGGCCGACAGGAGTGCCGCCCGAGCACACGAGGTGGAGATGGCAAAACTGCAAATGGAGAGAGAAAGGCAGAAACTGGCCATGGAGCATGAGGTAAAAATGAGGGAGTTGGATCTCAAGGCCAGGAGTTTAGACAACTCACCCTCTGGTGGCAGCAATTCAACAGAGTCAAGGGTGCACATTCCTAAAGATGTAGTCAAAGAATATTATAAGCAGGATGATATTGGGCAGTGGTTTAGGGCCTATGAAGTAGCCATGTCCTCCCACCGGGTCCCTGAGAAGGATTGGGGAGCGGGGTTGTGGGGAAGGTTCCTGAGTGAGGGGCGGGACACACTGCTAGACCTCCCCTCTGATGTCCACACATCCTATCCACACATGAAGGAGGCTCTTATGACAAGGTATGGGTTGACTCCTGAATTGTACAGACAGAGATTTAGGGATTGCACCAAGAAACCTGGTACCACTTATGTAGAATATGTGACCTTTTTTTGCAGAGCGCTGGATGGTTGGGTGAAGGGTAGCAAGGTGGATGATTACCAAGGGCTGTTTGATTTAATCGCATGGGAGCACTTGTCGGATAATTGTTTTCCTGAGCTACGCCAACACCTGATCGATAGCAAGCTGTCCAACCCGAGGAAGCTTGCTGAGGAGGCGGACCGCTGGATCAGCACCAGGGTCCACAAGGGTCCCGTGGGAGGCCCCGCCAAAGGTGTTCAGGGTCCCCAGCAGAAGAGTGGGGGGGACAAGGGTAAACAGAGGGAGTTCTACCAAGGGCCCCAACGTAATTCCCAAGGGAACCAAGGGAAAGGTTCTCAGCCACCCCCACCCCCGAAGCAGACCGGGGCCCCGACAGGTAACCCTGTTCAAAGAGGGCCCCTCAGATGTTACAAGTGTAACAACCTGGGGCACATTTCCGTGGATCCCAAGTGCCCCCTGTATGGTAAACCAGCACCCTCTGGTGCCCCACCCCCCAAGCAGGTGAATAGTGTAGCCTTGGGGAGGGAGATAGACGTCCAAGGGGCGGGGGATCCCGTACAGATGACCCTAGTCTCATTAGGAGACAGTGAGATGGTCGCTGAGGCCCAGCTGCCCCCCAATACTCAAAAGTATGGGCAGTGGGTGACCATAAATGGCAAAAGGGTGGGGGCTCTTAGAGATACTGGAGCCAGTGTGACTGCTGTCAAGCAGCACCTGGTGTCTCAAGAGCAGGTTGTCCCGCACGCATTCTGCCGTGTTGTCAACGCTGACAACACAGAGAGTCAGTGTCCAATGGCTCAGGTTCCCTTTGAGTGGGGGGGGGTCTCTGGTACTCTGCAAGTGGCTGTGAGAGAGGCCATGCCTGTTGATTGTCTCCTAGGTAACGATTTGGAGAGCTCCCCTTGGGAAAAGGTGGAGAAGACGACTCACCTGCGGATGGTGGGCTTGCCTGATTGGGCGTGTGTGACCACCCGGTCGATGGCAGCCGGTAGGGGTGTTGAAGGAACCCTGGAGCCTGAGGGAGAGGCCCAGGAACCGGCCTTAGAGAGAGGGCAAGGGAGGCACGGGAATCCGGCTCCTGACGTTCCCACGGCCCAGGAGGAAGCAGACCTTGAGGGGGATGCCCTGGAGCCTACCGGGGAACAGATAGCCGAACTGGGGGACCTGCCTGAGCTGACCCATTGGCAGCAAGAAGGAGGCCCCACCAGGGAGGAATTCTGCAGGGAGCAGAAAGAGTGCCCCTCTCTAGAGGGTATGCGGCAGCAGGCTGCAGCCCAGGCCAATGGTGATCAGTCCGGAACTCACTTGATCTACTGGGAGAACGACCTCCTATACTCCGAGCCTAAGGTTGCTGAACCTGGGTCAGCCCGTGCGCTGGTGGTACCCCAGAAGTTCAGAGCCTTCCTACTGGGGCTGGCTCACGACGTACCGTTAGCAGGACATTTGGGGCAGGACAAGACCTTTGAAAGGCTTGTCACCCACTTTTATTGGCCCCAAATGCGCAGGAGTTCTGACACTCACTGCAGGACATGCCAGACTTGCCAGGCAAGTGGCAAGAGTGGAAGGAAGCTGAAAGCTCCACTCCAACCTTTCCCTGTGGTCAGTACCCCATTCCAGCGGGTGGGGATTGACATTGTGGGGCCCCTGGACCCCAAGACAGCCATGGGCAACAGGTTTATCCTGGTCTTGGTGGACCATGCCACCCGGTACCCTGAAGCCATCCCTCTGAGGACAGTGACGGCCCCCGTGGTGGGACGGGCACTGATGGGAATTTTCTCACGAGTAGGATTCCCTCTAGAGGTGGTGTCTGACAGGGGGACCAACTTCATATCGAAATATATGAAGTCCCTTTGGCAAGAGTGTGGTGTAACCTACAAGTTCACCACCCCTTACCATCCCCAAGGAAACGGGTTGGTTGAGCGCTTCAACCGAACCCTGAAGGGCATGATTATGGGTCTCGAGGAACCCATGAGGCGTAAGTGGGACGTCCTCTTACCATGCCTTCTCTTTGCGTACCGCGAGGTGCCACAAAAGTCTCTAGGGTTCAGTCCCTTTGAGCTTTTGTACGGCCACCCAGTACGAGGACCTCTTAGTCTGGTCAAGGAAGGCTGGGAGCAATCTCCCAGGAAACCTCCCCAGAATGTATACAGTTACATGCTGGCTTTCCGGAACCAGACTAGGCGTTTCAGGCAACTTGCTGAGGCAAACCTGGAAGCCAGCCAGGAGGAAATGAAGCGGTGGTACGACCAGAATGCCACTCTGGTTGAGCTTCAACCTGGCCAAAAAGTGTGGGTCCTGGCCCCTGTGGAGCCTTGTGCACTCCAGGACAAGTGGACAGGACCCTTTGAGATTGTGGAGCGCAAGAGTTCTGTCACCTACTTGGTGGACTTGCGGTCTCCTAGGAACCCCTTAAGGGTCCTACATGTCAATCGACTGAAGCCCCACTTGGAGAGGTCCGAAGTGGGCATGCTCTTGGCCACCGATGATGGGATGGAAGAGGAGTCCGAGCCTCTTCCTGACCTCTTGGTAGCCTCAGAGCGAGACGGGTCAGTGGATGGAGTTAACCTCTCACCCACCCTGACCCCTGAGCAACAGGGTGACTGCCGCCAGCTGCTGGGGCAGTTTCCCGACCTGTTCTCCCTGGTTCCCGGTATCACAAATTGGTGCGTCCATGATGTGGATACGGGAGACAGCTTACCTGTGAAGCACAAGGCCTACCGGGTAACTGACAGGGTCAGAGCCTGCATCAAAGAGGAGGTCTCGAAGATGCTTGCTCTAGGGGTGGTTGAGTCCTCCAGCAGTCCTTGGGCCAGCCCAGTGGTCTTGGTCCCAAAGGCTGCAGCGCCGGGTGCCACGCCCGAACTCCGGTTCTGTGTGGACTACCGAGGACTCAACTCAGTCACGAAGACTGACGCGCACCCCATCCCCAGAGCTGATGAGCTCATCGATCGGTTAGGGGCTGCACGGTACCTCAGCACGTTTGACTTAACGTCTGGGTACTGGCAGATCGCCTTGACTGATGGGGCCAAAGAGAGGTCCGCATTCTCTACGCCAGATGGGCATTACCAGTTCCGGGTGATGCCCTTTGGGATGAAGAATGCCCCTGCCACCTTCCAGAGACTGGTCAACCAGGTGTTGGCTGGGCTGACCGAGTTCAGCGCCGCCTACCTGGATGACATCGCAGTGTTCAGCGGCACATGGGAAGCACACCTGCAACATCTCTGGGAAGTGTTGATGGCGCTGCGCAAGGCAGGCCTCACGATCAAGGCAAGCAAGTGTCAGATCGGGCAGGGTTCAGTGGTGTACTTGGGACACCAAGTGGGGAGCGGCCAGGTGGCGCCCCTCCAACCCAAAGTTGAAACCATCCTGGCTTGGGAGCCCCCAAAGACCCAGACGGAGGTGAGGGCCTTTTTAGGACTCACCGGGTACTACAGGAGGTTTGTCAAGGGGTATGGCAGCATCGTTGCCCCCTTGACAGAGCTGACTTCGAAGAAGCAGCCCAGAAAAGTGATATGGACTGACACCTGTCAGAAAGCCTTCGACACCCTGAAAACTGCCATGTGCACGGCGCCCGTGCTCTTGGCTCCTGACTTCTCCAAAGAGTTCCTGGTGCAGACGGATGCATCAGAGCATGGTGTAGGGGCTGTTCTCTCACAGATCACTGAGGAGGGCTTTGACCAACCCGTAGCCTTTATTAGCAGGAGGCTACTTCCCCGGGAACAAAGGTGGAGTGCGATAGAACGAGAAGCATTTGCTGTGGTCTGGGCGCTGAAGAAGCTAAGACCCTACTTGTTTGGGTCTCACTTCCGGGTTCAGACCGACCACAGGCCCCTCAGATGGTTGATGCAAATGAGGGGTGAGAACCCAAAACTGTTGAGGTGGTCCATCTCCCTACAGGGTATGGACTTTACGGTGGAGCATCGCCCTGGCACAGATCACGCCAATGCTGACGGTCTGTCCAGGTTTTTCCGCCTTAGTGATGCAGAACTCCCTGGGGTAGGGTAGTTCTCCCCACTTTTCAGCTGGAGGGGACACGTGTTAGACCTGGCACCATTGGCGTGGGTCACCCTTCCATTTTTGTCTGTGCCTCAATGTGTTTTTGTGTTGATGTTAGCTGCTCAGGGCACTGTGCCACTGCCATCCAGTGCCACAGTGCAAGTGCTCCCTATGGTAAAATGGATTATGTGAATTGACTTCCACGTTTGGTTTATTTGGTTTACTATCAGTCCCTAGTAGAGTGCACCAGGGGTGCCAAGGGCTCGTATATCCAAATGCTGCTAGTGGGCTTGCAGCACTGGTTGTGCCACCCACCGAAGCAGCGGGGTAAAATGTGTCTAGGGTCTGCCACTGCAGAACCTGCGCGCGGTCTGGTACCGTCGCGCTGACTGAGCAAGTGTCCCCACTTACCAGTCCCTAAACCTTCCCTTAACTACATGTTAGTCACCCCTCTGGTAGGCCTGAGCGCAGGGTGCATTGTAGGTGTAAGGTAGGACATGCCCTGATGTGGGTGGCATGTCTTAATAGTGAATTACAGCCATTTTCGTTTTTCACTATTGAAGGCTACCTGCTCTCCATAGGCCAGAATGGGCTGCTGGGATCGCTACACGCTGTGACCCCAGTGGACTCAGAGAGCATGGTAGAAAGTCATGTTTAGTATGCCTGAACTCAGGATAATAAAATACGTCTTTTAGTAAGGGTTATTTTGATATCCTGGGTTTTCAAATGCTACTTTTAGAAAGTTAGCCTTTGCGTGCCTAACCATCTCAGTCTGCCTCTGCTGTGTGTGTGTGTTCTGCCTAGCAACAGTACAGGAGCAGGGCTGGGGGATTCCAGGAGACAGGTTGGCTGCCAGGTGGTGGGTAGGGAGATTACCCCAGGATGGGTGGGAGGAGTGCACCCTGACTCTTGAATAGACCTGTGCTCTGCCACCACAAAGCCGGCGCCGCCCCCTGTGGAGCGGCTGATGTCTCTGCCCTGCTGCTGAAAGGAACAAGCCAAGTCACCACAACAGAGTGCTCCAAAACTGGACTGAGCCAGGCCCAGGCCCCCTGGCGCTAAAGAACAAAAGAATCCCTGTATAAAAGTAGGAGCCTGGCTCCTAAGAAATCAGATCCAGATTGAACCACGAAGGAACTCTGCCTGACTAGAAGGACCTGGAAGACGCTGAAGGAGGAGTAACTTTCCTTGACCTGAGGGACTGGCCTGCAGTAGGTGCCTTGCTAAGGAAGGAGAGGAAAAAAGACTGAAAGAGACTTTTGCACTTTGTTCTTCAACTATCTCCAAGGGCTTGGAAGAAGAGCTTGCCCCCTGAACTGAACCCCAGGACCAGTGGGTTCACCGTGTCTCCGCTCGTCTGAGACTTCGAGCCGTGTGCTTTCTCCCGCCGGAGTGCCCTGCGCACCTTCGCATCCCTCCTAGGGCCGTGACACCCAGAAGCCTGGCCGCCTCCACTCGCCGAGAGCCCCGCTCTACCTGAGTCGCTCTGGACCCATCGAGTCTGGCCGTCCCGCTTCCCTGTCACCTGCCTGCTACTGGAGCGCGCTTGGTGCCCTCTCGCCCTCCCGCCGGATTTCTAGTGGGGAAGTGAAATCCAGCCTCGGACGGCCGCCCGTACGTCGTAACGTATCCGGCCGCCCCGCTTCACCTCCCAGCCTGAGTCTGACCGTGCCGCCCTCCGCAGTGACCTCCCGCGCAGTCCGTGTCGGAGGCCCTGGGCCGCACCTGTCTACCGAGAGCCGCCCGCTGAATTCTTGACCCGGAAGACCCACGAGGTGCAGAACCTGCATCTCCCCTGAAGACTCGTCCAACCACACCGCACGTTCCCAGGTACAGTGAACTCTCTATCGGACTCGGGGTCCGCAACGTTCTGATTTCCCCGTATCACTGTATCCCGGATACGCTGCGCCTCACCGTGACTGGACCGACTCAACCGAGCCCTGTGAAGCGCTCGTGATCGAATAAGTTACCAAAGACAATAACAGTGCCTAATTATCATCTTGTGGCTTCCATTTCGTAACCGTTATTGATGGTCTTGTACATGCCTGCGTAACAAAGAATCTTTTATATAAAGCATCCGTATTTTTGATACAACTTACGCTTGGTGTCCGTTTGTGGGGGATCGTTGTGATTTACTGTGTGTTATCATAAATGCTTAACTGACTAGCGCCCTGAAGTTTAGCCCTGACTGCTCGCGCCACACTACCTATAGGGTGAGCAGGGGTTGTCCTGAAGGGGTAATTCCCTCGCCCTGAATAGAAGAAGGGACCGCTGCTTGTCACAAGTACCTACCTGTGCCAACCAGAGGTTCCCCATTCTAACAGTACGACATGCCCTGATGTGTGTGGCATGTCTTAATAGTGAATTACAGCCATCTTCGTTTTTATCTATTGAAGGCTACCTGCTCTCCATAGGCCAGAATGGGCTGCTGGAATTACTACACGCTGTAATCCCAGTGGACTCATAGAGCATGGTAGAAAGTCATATTTAGTATGCATGAACTCACAATAATAAAATACTTCTTTTAGTAAATGTTAGAATCCGGGGTCTCTGGTTGGCGCAGGTATGCACTTGCGACAAGCAGGGACCCTTTCCTCTAAGTCAGGGCGTAGGATTACCTCTTTAAAAATAACCCCTGCTCACCCTTTAGGTAACGTGTCGCGAGCAGTCAGGCTAGATTTCCAGAGGGCATTAGGTTAAGCGTTCAAGTTATCTCACACAATATTCACCTCCCCACCACACAAAGACACAAGGCTGTATTTATATCAAAATAGAGTTCTTTATATAAAAGGTTTCTTTAGGCAGGTTGTCAAAAATACAGTCTTTAACTTAAATAAGGTTCCAGTTACTCTTGAAGGCTTTCAGGCAGTCCACAGTTCTTAAAATGGCAAAATTGTACTTAAAATAGCTTCTTTAGGGTGTCTGTGCACTTCGTAGCGCCTTGCGTACGCTTCGTATGAGGTTTTGGACGTCACTTGCCGTTTCTCACGCTTCTCGCGTGAGCACGCGTACTCGGGACGTGAACAGTATGGACCGTACCTTCGTTGGTACGCGTCCTACACGTCTGGTACGCCTCTTGCGAAAGCTCACACTTCCCGCGTGGGCGCCGTCAATGTATCTAATGCTGGACGAGCCGTACCTTCATCGGGACGCCTCGAACAGCTGATTTCGAACCGTACAAAAGCTCACACTTCACGCGTTAGTTGCGTTGCGGGTCTACAGCGCTAGTACGGCCCGAACAAAGCAGCGGACGGGTCGTACTTCAAAGCGCTCGCACACAGTACCTCATTTCTCGCACAAGGGTGATCGCAGCAGCTTCAGGGGTCCCTGCAGGAGCGTCCCACGTCGCGTTGTCATCCCGCTGAGACAGTGGGCGGCGGTGCTTCGTGGGGTGCTCCAGGACGGTCTCGGCCACACGATCATGGGCAGAAGCAGGAGGGGCAGCTCGGGGGCAATCCCTTCAGCGCGTCGCGCTGTCAGCTTCACGAAGGGGACACACAGTGCATCACCGGTCTTCACAGGAGCTTCCACGGCCAGGGGGGTCGCAGAGGATCAGCGCTTGGAGCCGGATGAGTTTGTTTCTTCGCTGTGCGAGCTACGGCTCAGGGGGCAGTTGCTTGCGGTGCTTGGACCAGATGGACAGGTCTTTGCGGTGCTCGCAGTAGCCCCGGTGGCAGATGTCGCGGTGCTCAGAGAAGGGGTACAAGGTCCTCAGGGGTCAGCGTCACAGGATCGCTTCCAGCAGCTTTTCCTCTTCTGGGGAAAAGGTAGCGCCCACTGTTCCTGGGGCGCAGTTCAGGGGGCAAGTTCACAAGCAAGCCCTTGGAGATTGTTTGAAAGCACAAGTTGATGCAAAGTCTTTTCCTCTAGTCTTTTCCTCTCCTTCCAGCAGACAGGCACCCACTGCAGGCCAGTCTCTCAGGCAGAGAGACAGTATTCCTCCTTCAGCTTCTCCAGGTCCTTCTCCTTCAGGCAGAGGTTCGTCTTGGCGCAAACAGGATCTGATTTCTTAGGAGCAGGGCTCCATCTTTCATAGCACAATTATTTTGTTCTTTGTTGCCAGGGGGCCTGGGCCTGGCTCAGTCCAGTTTTGGAGCACTTTGTTGTGGTGACTCTGCTCTTTCCTTTCAGCAGCAGGGCAGAGACATCAGCTGCTCCGCAGGGGGCGGAGCCGGCTTTGTGGAGGCAGAGCACAGGTCTATTCAGAGTCAAAGGTGTACTCCTCCCACCCATCCTGGTGTAATCTCTCTACCCACCACCTGGCAGCCAGCCTGTCTCCTGGAATTCCCCAGCCCTGCTCCTTTACTGTTACTAGGCAGAACACACACACACAGCAGAGGCGGACTGAAATGGCCAGGTCAGTAAATACTAACTTTCTAAAAGGAGTATTTACAAACACAGGATATTAAAATAAACTTTACCAAAAGAAGTATTTTATTATTCTGAGTTCAGGCATACTAAACTTGACTTTCCACCATGCTCTCTGAGTCCACTGGGGTCACAGCGTGTAGTAATTCCAGCAGCCCATTCTGGCCTATAGAGAGCAGGTAGCCTTCAATAGTGAAAAACGAAAATGGCTGTAATTCACTATTAGGACATGCCACACACATCAGGGCATGTCCTACCTTATACCTACAATGCACCCTGCCCTTGGGCCTACCAGAGGGGTGACTAATATGTAGTTAAGTGAAGGTTTGGGGACTGGCAAGTAGGTGCACTTGCGCATTCAGCGCGACAGTACCAGACCGCGCACAGGTTCTGCAGTGGCAGACTCTAGACATATTTCACTAGGCCGATTCTGTGGGTGGCACAACCAGTGCTGCAAGCCCACCAGCAGCATTTGTATTTACAAGCCCTGGCACTCCTGGTGCACTTTACAAGGGGATGATAGTAAACCAAATAAGCCAAACATGGACACCTATCAATGTATACATTTTACTATAGGGAGAGCATATGCACCTTAGCACTGGTCAGCAGTGGTAAGGGGACCAGAATCATAAAACAGCCAACACCAGGTCAGAAAAAATACAGGAGGAAGGCAAAAAGTTTAGGGATGACCCTGCAAAAACGGCCAAGTCCAACACAACCCCCTTCCAGCCAAAATGCAGGGTAGACCAATCACCACCGTGATGGTCTTCCCTGCTTGGGGCGATAGAACAAGGACCTGGCCCGCAACTGCAGGGGCAGACTCCAGTTCTACGCCAATCTGAACCTATTGGACTTCCTCTGTCCATACTCTCAGGGCCCACCAAGCCAATCCATGGGGAACCCTTCTCCTCACCTGTGGACACCACCTGTACAGCACCTAACCTTAACTGGCCCACAGGTGTGTCCTAACAGACAGACAGCAAAATGCTACAGTGGCCACTGACAGAAGTCAGGGATGAGACCCAGGCTGTATGCCTCTAAGGGCTCTCCATCCTCTGTGGCGCCAGGGAGCGGGGGGCAGTAGCCCCAGGTGCTTGGCACCCTTTGTCCATTCTCCCTCCTGTCAGGTCAGGAATGACAGCCTGGCACTGACCCACCAGCCCCAGGACTGTACCCGGCAGCTGGACCAAAGACTGGGGTGGCCTCTCCCACACCCGGTCCTCCTCCTTGGGGTTCTGTACCCTCCCACCTGGAGTGGTACCCCCTTCCAGAATTGCCAGGGCACCTGTGGCAGGTGTCCTGCGCAATTCACCCACCAGTTCAGGGGTTCTATCCTGCAACTGGGCGTCCAGGTCAGGTGTGACACCCTGAACCTGGCCCTCCAACCTAGGGTCTAAACCCTTCAGTTGAGCCGGGGTCAGAGGCGAGGACTCCCTGCCTCTGCACCCCCTTCCAGAGTACTGCCCACTCCCAACTGGCGTGGTACCCCTAGAAGCAACATGGGTCAGGACACTGATTACAGTTGTCCCACCCTCCAGGTCAAACAACACCTGAACCTGGCTTCCCAACCCTGGGACCAATCCATGCAGTTGAACGCTCGCCTGACGCACCAGGACTTCCCGGGGAGCACGCATGTCCCCCCTGAGGGTGACCCATAACTCATGTGTCGTGTGACAGTCTGCCTGGTGCAGATCTTCCAACCCCTGTCCACTTGACAGTGCATGAAGATCCCCCAGGACAAAAGTGGTGTCACCATGGTCATTCACTGGTGACGCAGCCCTTCTGCCTGGCCCCTGACCCACTGGTTTTTCCACTGGGGACTCTTTCCCCCTCTCACCCTTCAATCTGGACTTCTGCACCCTCCCAACTGGAGCGGTACTGCCAGACACCAGAACTGAGGGAGGCCTGCTTACAGACACTCCCCGTTCACCAGACACTAGACGATCCCGCACAACGGTCAGCCCTTCTGGACAGACTAGTCTTCCCACCTGGTGTTCCCTTAAAGAACCATCCAGGCTCTGAGACTGAGGTTGGGCACTACCGGGACATAACCCATTCTCACTCCTTCCCCTTAAAGACAGGACGTGAGGCCCTACACCCCTCTCACTACTACAGGACCTAGCTGGGCTACTCTGAGCCACTTCCACCACACTGGGTTTGAAGATACCTGGACCACTCATCGTGGGATCACTCCCCAAAGCCTTTCCAGACCCTCTGGACTCCACCAAAAGGTCTGCCTCCAATGTGAGCTCTCTGCGGTCAGAGAACTCACTCTCCCACAGGTGTTGGCATAGCTCTGGAAAACAGGGACTTACAATATGCTCTCCCACAATTGGATCACACAGCCCCCTAGCAGGGTTAACCAAACTATCCTTCACCTCACCATCCAGTGTCTCGCACCTGTACTCCACACCACTCTCCTGAGACTGGCAAGACAGTATCTGACTGTCTCTGTCACACAACCCACACTCTTCTGGGCGGTCTTCACACTCACATACCAGGACTTCAATTTTGGGGTAACCCCTCTCATTGCACCTCTCATCTAGAGTCAGTAGAGTGTCCCTCCCGCCACTAGGACCATGAACCCCTGCGCCAGTTACCCTATTCCCTTCAGTGATACTGCGCACTACTGGAGCTATCTCATGCCCTTGAACCTCCTGGTGTATGTTAACCCCCTCCTTCAAGTCAGGCGCCATATCTCTGGGTGTGCGTACTACTATCTCAGCTCTAGAACATTCAATATTGCTGCCACCATCTGAGCTGGATTCCTCCTCCCACTCAGAAAAGCTCAATCTCTGAGCTACGCACCTTTCTGGTTGCTGGGCTGAGACACTGCTGGCCTCAAGCCTCTCGAGCTCCATATCATATTTCTTCATTATGAAGTCATGCTCCATCTGAATCTTTCTTTCTTCAAGAGCCATTTTCTTTTCTTCCAGAGCCAGCTTTTTGCTTTCTAGCTCCAATTGGCTTTCTACTTCCAGCTTTGCCAATGTTATCTCATGATCCCTGGTGGCCTGTCTGTCTGCTAGCTCCTCTGGCGACAGGCCTCTGCCAAAACTGCAAACGCTTTCCGCTGGTTTCAATGGTGTAACTTCCTTAGTTGCACCCCTTGATTCAATCCAGGCTTTCAGTGCCTTGTAGAGATCTGATCTGTTTTTGCATCCTGCAGGTGGAACCTTGAGCTTCCTGCAGAAGTACTTGAGTTCAGTTCTCTTGTAGCTGTCCAGTTTTGACGCCTCCCATTCCATTCCTAGGATTTCAGAGGTTTCAGAGATTGATTTCTCAATGCTGTTTGGGCCAGGCATGACTCCAAACACAAGGGATCTTCTTTCTTGGCATGCGAAAATAAAAAGTTCTGTGGCTCAAGCTACTGGACTGTCCTCACTGTGCCATGGTTAGTAATCACTGCGCAGACACCAAGAACGCAAATCCGTAAATCCCACCACTGCCACCAATGTTAGAATCCGGGGTCTCTGGTTGGCGCAGGTATGCACTTGCAACAAGCAGGGACCCTTTCCTCTAAGTCAGGGCATAGGATTACCTCTTTAAAAATAACCCCTGCTCACCCTCTAGGTAACGTGGCGCGAGCAGTCATGCTAGATTTCCAGAGGGCATTTGGTTAAGCATTCACGTTATCTCACACAATAATCACCTCCCCACCACACAAAGACACAAGGCTGTATTTATATCAAAATAGAGTTCTTTATATAAAAGGTTTGTTTAGGCAGGTTGTCAAAAAGACAGTCTTTAACTTAAATAAGGTTTCAGTTACTCTTGAAGGCTTTCAGGCAGTCCACAGTTCTTAAAATGGCAAAATTGTACTTAAAATAGCTTCTTTAGGGTGTCTGTGCACTTCGTAGCGCCTTGCGTATGCTTCGTACGAGATTTTGGATGTCACTTGCCGTTTCTCATGCTTCTACAGCGCTAGTACGGCCCGAACAAAGCAGCGGACGGGTCGTACTTCAACCTGCTCGCACACAGTACCTGATTTCTCACGCAAGGGTGATCGCAGCAGCTTCAGGGGTCCCTGCAGGAGTGTACCACGTCGCATTGTCGTCCCGCTGAGGCAGTGGGCGGCGGTGCTTCGTGGGGTGCTCCAGGACGGTCTCGGCCACACGATCACGGGCAGAAGCAGGAGGGGCAGCTCAGGGGCAATCTCTTCAGCGCGTCGCGCTCTCAGGTTCACGAATGGGACACACAGTGCGTCACCGGTCTTCACAGGAGCTTCCACGGCCAGGGGGGTCGCAGAGGCTCAGCGATTGGAGCCGGATGAGTTTCTTTCTTCGCGGTGCGAGCTACGGCTCGGGGGCAGTTGCTTGTGGTGCTTGGACCAGATGGACAGGTCTTTGCGGTGCTCGCAGTAGCCCCGGTGGCAGATGTCGCGGTGCTCAGAGAAGGGGCACAAGGTCCTCAGGGGTCAGCGTCACAGGATCGCTTCCAGCAGCTTTTCCTCTTCTGGGGGAAAGGTAGCGCCCACTGTTCCTGGGGCGCAGTTCAGGGGGCAAGTTCACAAGCAAGCCCTTGGAGATTGTTTGAAAGCACAAGTTGATGCAAAGTCTTTTCCTCTAGTCTTTTCCTCTCCTTCCAGCAGACAGGCACCCACTGCAGGCCAGTCTCTCAGGCAGAGAGACAGTATTCCTCCTTCAGCTTCTCCAGGTCCTTCTCCTTCAGGCAGAGGTCCGTCTTGGCGCAAACAGGATCTGATTTCTTAGGAGCAGGGCTCCTTCTTTTATAGCACAATTCTTTTGTTCTTTGTCGCCAGGGGGCCTGGGCCTGGCTCAGTCCAGTTTTGGAGCACTTTGTTGTGGTGACTCTGCTCTTTTCTTTCAGCAGCTGGGCAGAGACATCAGCCGCTCCACAGGGGGCGGAGCCGGCATTGTGGTGGCAGAGCACAGGTCTATTCAGAGTCAAAGGTGTACTCCTCCCACCCATCCTGGTGTAATCTCTCTACCCACCACCTGGCAGCCAGCCTGTCTCCTGGAATTTCCCAGCCCTGCTCCTTTACTGTTACTAGGCAGAACACACACATACAGCAGAGGCGGACTGAAATGGCCAGGTCAGTAAATACTAACTTTCTAAAAGTAGTATTTACAAACACAGGATATTAAAATAAACTTTACTAAAATAAGTATTTTATTATTCTGAGTTCAGGCATACTAAACTTGACTTTCTACCATGCTCTCTGAGTCCACTGGGATTACAGTGTGTAGTAATTCCAGCAGCCCATTCTGGCCTATGGAGAGCAGGTAGCCTTCAATAGTGAAAAACGAAAATGGCTGTAATTCACTATTAGGACATGCCACACACATCAGGGCATGTCCTACCTTATACCTACAATGCACCCTGCCTTTGGGCCTACCAGAGGGGTTGAGGTTCTGGACTTTTTAAGAGTCCAGAGGTGTCAGGGAAACAACACCCAAAGACCCCTGAGTTCCTTCCTGTCTTGGTGCACAAATAAACAGAGACGCGGGCTTCTCGATGGTGGCGTCAAAGACCAAGATTTATTTACTGCAGGGACACAGAAGTCATAGGAACCACACGGAGGCAGAATCTACGAGACTGTTCGAATTGCAAGAAGTGGGTTGCTCCTTAAATACACGAAATATGTCTTTAGGCAACATTACACGAATATTTCCCATGCCCAACCCGGCATCCCAAACAGACAATAAACAGACATCAAACAATAATTAGTCGTAGGTTTTCGGTATTCGATCAAGTCTCCTTGTCAGTTTTCAATTCGTTGCCCGATCCTCCCCATCATAAAAATTGTAACCTCCCCATTGTAAAAGCCCAGAAGGAGAGGAGCAGAACCAGGTGCGAGGGATAGCAAAATAGGATAAGAGGTGTTTATGGATCGTAAACGGGCATGGCTACCGTATTCGGCCTCTCAATCAGGACAATGGACACGAGAACCACTAAAGCAGGATTGGCCTTAGGCAGGGGAGGCAGTTTGATTCTGCCTAGTCACGCAGCGTCAGCTTTCTCGGGCTTGAGCTTACGTGTCCTTAACAAGGTGATTCTGCCGGGGTCATTGCTCGTCCATTGACTATGTGAGGGCAAGAAACAAAATGGATGCCGTATCTAAAATGGATGCCATGACTTAACAACAGAATGCCCTATTTCTCAGTGAATTCATGCTAGTTGCGCAGCGAAAACACTGTCATGCTTATAATGGATCATTTACGGTTCATTGGTACCAAAATCGTGTCAGTACTACGATACCGAATACACGGGTTCGGATCGCTACAGAACCTCAGGGTGACTAATATGTAGTTAAGTGAAGGTTTGGTGACTGGCAAGTAGGTGCACTTGCGCAATCAGCGTGACAGTACCAGACCGCGCACAGGTTCTGCAGTGGCAGACCCTAGACACATTTTACTAGGCCGCTTCTGTGGGTGGCACAACCAGTGCTGCAAGCCCACCAGCAGCATATGTATTTACAAGCTCTGGCAATCCTGGTGCACTTTACTAGGGGCTGATAGTAAACCCAATAAGCCAAACATGGACACCAATCAATGTATACATTTTACCATAGGGAGAGCATATGCACCTTAGCACTGGTCAGCAGTGGTGAGGTGCCCAGAGTCATAAAACAGCCAACACCAGGTCAGAAAAAAAACAGGAGGAAGGCAAAAAGTTTAGGGATGACCCTTCAAAAAGGGCCAAGTCCAACAGAAATGTTTATTTTAATATCCTGTGTTTGTAAATACTACTTTTAGAAAGTTAGTATTTACTGACCTGGCCATTTCAGTCCGCCTCTGCTGTGTGTGTGTGTGTTCTGCCTAGTAACAGTAAGGAGCAGGGCTGGGGAATTCCAGGAGACAGGCTGGCTGTCAGGTGGTGGGTAGAGAGATTACACCAGGATGGGTGGGGGGAGTACACCTTTGACACTGAATAGACCTGTGCTCTGCCACCACAATGCCGGCTCCGCCCCCTGTGGAGCAGCTGATGTCTCTGCCCTGCTGCTGAAAGGAAAGAGCAGAGTCACCACAACAAAGTGCTCCAAAACTGGACTGAGCCAGGCCCAGGCCCCCTGGCGACAAAGAACAAAAGAATTGTGCTATAAAAGAAGGAGCCCTGCTCCTAAGAAATCAGATCCTGTTTGCACCAAGATGAAACTCTGCCTGAAGAGAAGGACCTGGGAAAGCTGCATGGAGGACTACTGTCTCTGAGCTGTGAGACTGGCCTGTAGTGGGTGCCTTGCTGCAAAAAGGAGAGGAGGAAAATAATTGAGAAGAAAAGACTTTTGATCAACTTGTGCTTTGAACAATCTCCAAGGGCTTGCTGGTGAACTTGCCCCCTGAACTGCGCCCCAGGAACAGTGGGCGCTACCTTTCCCTAAGAAGAAGAGAAGCTGCTGGAGGTGACCCTGTAACGCTGACCCCCAGAGAACCTGTGTGCTCCTCTCTCTCTCCGAGCACCATGACGTCTGCCACTGGGGCTACCGTAAGCACCGCAAAGGCCTGCCTGCCTGGCCCAAGCACAGCAAGCAACTGCCCCCCCGAGCCGTAGCTTGCAATGCAAGGAAAAGACCCTGGACGTCCAAGCGCCGAGCCTCTGCGACCCTGCGCTCCTGAGATCACTGTACGGACCCCAAGCACCTGTTTGTCACCTGGAAGAAGCCGACAGCGCTGCGACGCGCTAGAAATCACCCCCTAGCCGCCCCTCCTTCTGCCAACCTCATTATGCGCCGGGGACTGTCCTCGAGTGCTCCACGAAGCACTGCCGCCCTCTGACTGCAAGGGATGACAACACGACGTGGGACACTTCTTTGTGGACTCCTGAGGCCGCAGTGAATATTCCCCTCAAAGAACCAAGGTACTGTGATCTGTGCGCCTTGGTACGATCCGTACTTGCCTTTGTACGAGCTGTACCTGCACTGCCGTTCGTGTGCGGCGTGTCCCTGCCTCTGTACGGTCCGTACAGCATCCAAACCATTGCCGGCGCTCACGCGGGAAGCGTGAGGATTGGCAAGAGGCGTGCCGAACTTGTACCACGCGTACCTACGAGGGTACGGTCCGTACGGTTCACGTCCGGCATACGCTTACTCACCCCAGAAGCGTGAGAAATGGCACGACGCGCCCAGACAGCGGTACGAAGCATACCTGAGGCGCTACGAAGTGCACAATACCCCAAAGAAGCCTATTTTGACTAGAACTGTGTCATTTTAAGATCTGTGGACTGCCTACAAGCCTTGAGAGTAACTGAAACCTTATTTGAAGTGATAGACTGTATTTTGGATATCCTGGCTGAAGAAATCTTTCATATAAAGAACTCTATTTTTGATATAAATACAGCCTTGTGTCTTTGTGTAGTGGGTTGGTGATTATTGTGTGGGACAACTGGAACACTTAACCTAATGCCCTCTGGAATCTAGCCTGACTGCTCGCTCCACATTACCTAGAGGCTGAGCAGGGGTTATTTTTAAAGAGGTTATCCTACGCCCTGACTTAGAGGAAAGGGTCCCTGCTTGTCGCAAGTGCATACCTGCGCCAACCAGAGACCCCGGATTCTAACATTGGTGGCAATGGTGAGGATTTACGGATTTGCGTTCTTGGTGTCTGCGCAGTGATTACTAGCCATTGCACAGTGAGGACAGTCCAGTAGCTTAAGCCACAGAACGTTTAATTTTTATTTCACTTGCCAAGTAAAGAAGATCCCTTACGTTTGAAGCCATGCCGGGCTCAAACAGCACAGAAAATACAGCATCTAGAACCTCTGAGAGAGAGGAACTAGTATGGGATGAGTCGAAACTGGATAAATACACGAGAAACCAACTCCAGCATTTCTGCAAGAAGTTCAAGGTTCCACGCAAAGGATGCACAAACAAAGCACACTTCTACACAGCGCTGAGAGCCTGGATGGAATCAAGGGGTGCAGCTGAGAATGTTGTACCTAAGGTTGACCTAGTGGAACCAGCGGAGAGCATCCGTAGTCTTGGCGGAGGCCTGTCGCCAGAGTAGCTGGCAGACAGACAGGCCGCAAGAGATCATGAGATTACATTGGCAAAGTTGAAATGAAATGGCCAATTGGAGCTAGAGAGCAAGAAAATGGCTCTTGAAGAAAGAAAGAGTCAGATGGAGCATGACGCGAGAATTAGGGAGCTGGCGATAAAAGAGAAAAGTTTGAATTTGAATTTAAAAACATTTCTATAGCGCACTTTTACCAAGCGGTTTCTTGGCGCTGTTGGATTGTGAGAAGCAAGCAGGAGCAGAGGGGAATTTAAGCATTGTAAGCACGGGAAAAGAGAAAAGTTTTAAGACCCTTCCGGAACTCAATGTAGGAAGATGACATACGGAGTTCCGGGGGGAGGGAGTTCCAAAATGCAGGAGCAAGCACTGCGAATTTCGTACCGCCAGTCTTTTTCTTGCTGAAGCGGGGGATGGTTAACAAAGCCTGATGAGTAGACCTAAGCTCTCGTCCAGGTATGTAGGGGGTGATGGCAGAACAGATAAATTCCGGGGCAGTGCCTGTTTTGGCCTGGAAAGTAGTGCAGCCAAGCTTGAACAGAGCACGCTCTTTCACCGGCAGCCAGTGCAAGGCCTGCAGTAGGGGAGTAGCTCTATGGTATTTGGGCAGGCCATGGATCAGGCGGGCAGCCTGATTCTGCACTAGCTGCAAACGGCGAGTGGCGTAGGCTGGAGCGCCATTATAGATGATGTTCCCATAATCGAGGCGCGAAAGCACCATGGCCATCACTATAATTTTTAGGGCAGGTAAAGAAAAAAAACGAGAAATCTTCCTAATGATTCGAAGGGAAAAAAAACAGGAGGAAACAACTAAATTGACCTGAGAGTGAACAGAAAGTGAGGGATCCAGGAGGATGCCAAGGGTCTTGACCTTAGGAACTGGGAGCGGGGGAACACCAAGTGAGGAGGGCCAATGGGAGGGGGACCAGGGACTGCAACCACCTCTGGTCAGGACTAATTCCGTCTTGTCCGGGTTGAGTTTGAGGTGGTTGCAGTTCATCCAATCCTGGATGAACTGTATGAAAAAGTTTGGAAAACCCTCCCTCTGGTGGCAGCGCAACGCCGGTGCAGGTAGAGTCAAGGGTGTACATGCCAAAAGATGTAGTCAAGGAATACTTCAAGAATGATGACATAGGGCAATGGTTCAAGGCCTATGAGGTAGCCATGTCTTCCCACCGGGTCCCTAAGAGAGATTGGGGAGTGGGGTTGTGGGGACGGTTCCTCAGTGAGGGGCGGGACACACTTTTAGATTTGCCCTCTGACATGTATAATTCTTACCCCCACATGAAAGAAGCTTTAATGACCAGGTATGGGCTAACTCCTGAATTATATGGACAGAGGTTCAGGGGGTGTACCAAGATTGCGGGGAGTATGTATGTGGAGTATGTGACCTTTTTCTGCAGAGCACTGGATGGCTGGGTGAAGGGTAGCAAAGTTGATGATTACCAAGGTCTCTTTGATTTAATTGCATGGGAGCATTTGTCGCTTAATTGTTTTCCTGAGCTATGCCAACACCTGATAGATAGCAAGCTGACTAACCCTAGGATGCTTGCTGAAGAGGCGGACCGCTGGGTCAGCACCAGGGTCCACAAGGGTCAAGTGGGAGACTCCGCCAAGGGTGGGCAGGGTCCCCAGCAGAAGAGTGGGGGGGACAAGGGAAAACAGAAAGGGTTCCAAAAAGGCCCCCAAAGTAATCCCCAAGGGAACCAGCAGAAAGGTTCTCAGCCTCTCCCACCCCCGAAGCCGACAGGGGCCCGACAGGTAAACCTGTTCCCAAGGGGCCCCCTCAATGTTATAAATGTGGTGAACTAGGTCACTTTGCCAGTGATCCTAAGTGTCGCCAGTATGTGAAACCAGCACCCACTGGTGCTCTACCGAAGCAAGTGGCTACAGTAACCTTTGGGGAGGAGGTAGAAGTCCCAGCTGGGTGGGACCCCGTCCAACTGACCTTAGTCTCACTAGGAGACAGTGAGATGGTCCCAAACGCCAACTTGCCCTCTAACACTAAGAAATATGGGCAAGTGGTGACCGTCAATGGGAAGAAGGTAGAGGCTCTTAGAGACACAAGAGCCAGCGTGACTGCAGTACGGCAGCACCTGGTATCTCAAGAGCAGGTTGTACCCCATGCCTATTGTCGGGTTGTCAATGCTGACAACACAGAGAGTCATTGTCCAATGGCTCAAGTTCCCTTTGAGTGAGGCGGTCTCTGGTACTCTGCAAGTCACTGTGAGAACTGCCATTCCTGTAGACTGTCTCCTAGGGAATGATTTGGAGAGCTCCCCTTGGGAAAAGGTGGAGAAGACAGCTCACCTGCGGATGGTGGGCTTACCTGATTGGGCGTGCGTGACCACCCGGTCGATGGCAGCCAGTAGGGGTGTTGAAGGGACCCTGGAGTCTGAGGGAGAGGCCCAGGAACCGGCTTTAGGGAGAGGGCGCAGGAGGCACGGGAAACCGTCTCCTAAAGTTCCCACGGCCCAGGAGGAAGCAGACCTTGAGGGGGATGCCCTGGAGCCTACCGGGGAACAGATAGCCGAACTGGGGGACCTGCCTGATCTGACCCATTGGCAGCAAGAAGCAGGCCCCACCAGGGAGGAATTCTGCAGGGAGCAGAAAGATTGCCCCTCTCTAGTGGGTATGCGGCAGCAGGCTGCAGCCCAAGCCAATGGTGATCAGTCTGGTACTCACTTAATATACTGGGAGAACGACCTCCTGTACTCAGAGCCTAAGGTTGCTGAACCTGGGTCAGCCCATGCGCTGGTGGTACCCCAGTAGTTCAGAGCCTCCCTACTGGGGCTGGCTCACGACGTTCCGTTAGCAGGGCATTTGGGGCAGGACAAGACCTTCGAAAGGCTTGTCACCCACTTTTATTGACCTCAAATGCGCAGGAGTTCTGACACTCACTGCAGGACATGCCAGACTTGCCAGGCAAGTGGCAAGAGTGGAAGGAAGCTCAAGGCTCCACTCCAGCCTTTCCCTGTGGTCAGTACCCCATTCCAGCGAGTGGGGATTGACATTGTGGGGCCACTGGACCCCAAGACTGCCATGGGCAACAGGTTCATCCTGGTCTTGGTGGACCATGCCACCCGGTACCCTGAAGCCATCCCTCTGAGGACAGTGACGGCCCCCGTGGTGGGACGGGCACTGATGGGAATTTTCTCACGAGTAGGATTCCCTCTAGAGGTGGTGTCCGACAGGGGGACCAATTTCATATCGAAATATATGAAATCCCTTGGCAAGAGTGTGGTGTGACATACAAGTTCACTACCCCTTACCATCCCCAAGGAAACGGGTTGGTTGAGAGATTCAACCGAACCCTAAAGGTTATGATTATGGGTCTTGAGGAACCCATGAGGCATAAGTGGGACGTCCTCTTACCATGCCTTCTCTTTGCGTACCGTGAGGTGCCACAGAAGTCTCTGGGGTTCAGTCCCTTTGAACTTCTGTATGGCCACCCAGTACGAGGACCTCTTAGTCTGGTCAAAGAAGGCTGGGAGCAATCTATCAGGAAACCTCCCCAGAATGTATATAGTTACATGCTGGCCTTCCGGAACCAGACTCGGCGTTTCTGGCAACTTGCTGAGGCAAATCTGGAAGCCAGCCAGGAGGAATTGAAGCGGTGGTACGACCAGAATGCCACTCTGGTTGAGCTTCAACCTGGTCAAAAGGTATGGGTCCTGGCCCCTGTGGAGCCTTGTGCACTCCAGGACAAGTGGACAGGACCCTTTGAGATTTTGACGCGCAAGAGTTCTGTCACCTACTTGGTGGACTTGCAGTCTCCTAGGAACCCCTTGAGGGTCCTCCATGTCAATCGACTAAAGCCCCACTTGGAGAGGTCCGAAGTGGGCATGCTCTTGGCCACCGATGATGGGACGGAGGAGGAGTCTGAGCCTCTTCCTGACCTCTTGGTAGCCTCAGAGCGAGACGGGTCAGTGGATGGAGTTAACCTCTCACCCTCCCTGACCCCTGAGCAACAGGATGACTGCCGCCAGCTGCTGGTGCAGTTTCCTGACCTGTTCTCCCTGGTTCCCGGTATCACAGATTGGTGCGTCCATGATGTGGATACAGGAGACAGCTTACCTGTGAAGCACAAGGCTTACAGGGTAACTGACAGGGTCAGAGCCTGCATCAAAGAGAAGGTCTCAAAGATGCTTGCTCTTGGGGTGGTTGAGTCCTCCAGCAGTCCTTGGGCCAGCCCAGTGAACTTGGTCCCAAAGGCTGCAGCACCGAGTGCCACACCCGAACTCTGGTTCTGTGTGGACTACAGAGGACTCAATTCAGTCACGAAGACTGACGCGCACCCCATCCCCAGAGCTGATGAGCTCATCGATCGGTTAGGGGCTGCACGGTACCTCAGCACGTTTGATTTAACGTCTGGGTACTGGCAGAGCGCCTTAACTGATGGGGCCAAAGAGAGGTCCGCATTCTCCACACCAGATGGGCATTTCCAGTTCCGGGTGATGCCATTTGGGATGAAGAACGCCCCTGCCCCCTTCCAGAGGTTGGTCAACCAGATGTTGGCTGGGCTGACCGAGTTCAGCGCTGCATACTTGGATGACATCGCAGTGTTCAGTGGCACATGGAAAGAACACCTGCAACATCTCTGGGATGTGTTGATGGCACTGCGCAAGGCAGGCCTCACGATCACGAACACCAGTGCACTGCCCGAAACCCTGAAACACCAGCCCCAGCACGACCCCCTACACTACCCGAACACCACTGCACTGCCCTAAACCCATAAACACCACCCCAGCACGATCCCCTGCATTGCCCGAACACCAGTGCACTGCCATAAACCCTGAAACACCAGTCCCAGCACGACCCCCTACACTGCATGAACACCATTGCACTACCCTTTACCCCTGAAACACCAGCCCCAGTACAACCCCCTACGCTGCCTGTACACCACTGCACTGCCCTAAACCCATAAACACCACCCCAGCACGACCCCCTGCACTGCCCGAAAACCAGTGCACTGCCCGAAACCCTGAAACACCAGCCCAAGCACGACCCCCTACACTGCCCGAACAGCAGTGCACTGCCCGAAACCCTGAAACACCAGCCCCAGCATGACGCCCTACACCGCCCGAACACCACTGCACTGCCCTAAACCCTGAAACACCAGCTCCAGCATGACCCCCTACACTGTCTGAAAACCACTGCACTGCCCTAAACCTAGGAACACCAACCCGTACTCGACCGCCAGCACTGATCGAACACCACTGCAGTGCCCTAAACCCTGAAATACCACCCCCGCATGACCCCGTAACCTGTCCGAACACCACTTAACTGCCCTAAACCCTGAAACACTACCCCAGCACGACCCCTACACTTCCCAAACACCACTGCACTGCCCCAAACCCTGAAACACCACCCCACACGACCCCCTACACTGCCTGAACACCACTGCACTGCCCTAAACCCTAAAACACCAGCCCCAGCATGACCCCCTACACTGCCCGAACACCACTACACTGCCCTAAACCCTGAAACACCAGCCCCAGCACAACCACATACATGACCCAATCACCGCTGCACTATCCTAAAACCTGAAACACCCCAGTACGATCCCATACACTCCCACAACAAAACTGCACTGCCCTAAACTCTGTAACAAATGCACCAGCATGAACCCATATATTCCCCGAACAGCGATGCACTGCCCTAAACCCTGAAAAACAAGCCCCAGCACGACCCCCTACACAACCTGAACACCACTGCACTATCCTAAAACCTGAAACACCACCCCCAGGACGACCCCCTACACTCCCTCAACAAATCTGCACTGCCCTAAACCCTGAAACACCAGCCCCAGCATGACCCCCTAGTCTCGTTCAGCAAAACTGAACTGCCCTAAACCTTGAAACACCAGCCCCAGCACGACCCCCTACACAACCCGAACACCACTGCTCTGTCCTAAACCCTGAAACACCACCCCCAAGACGATCCCCTACACTCCCCTAACAAATCTGCACTGCCCTAAACCCTGAAACACCAGCCCCAGCACGACCCCTATAATCCACGAACACCACTGCACTGCCCTAAATCCTGAAACACCAGCCCCAGCACGACCCCCTCCACTGCCCAAACACCACTGCACTGCCATAAACCCTGATACACCACCCTCAGCACGACCCCCCACATTGCCCGAACACCACTGCACTTCCCTAAACCCTAAAACACCACCCCCTGCACAATCCCCCACACTGTCCGAACACCATCGCACTGCCCTAAACCATAAAACACCACCACCAGCAAGACCCCCTAAAATGCCTGATTACAACTGCCCTAAACCCTGAAACACCACACCCCTTTACGACCCCCCACACTGCTCGAACACAACTGATCTGCCCTAAATCCTGAAACACCAGCCCCAGCATGACCCCTACTCTGCCCGAACACCACTGCTCTGCCCTAAACCCTGAAACACCACACCCAGCAGGACCCTCTACACTGCCTGAACACCACTGCATTGCCCTAAACCCTGAAACACCAGCCCCTACACGACCCCCTACACTGTCTGAACACCACTGCAGTGCTTTAAATCCAGAAACACCAGCCCCAGCACAACCCCCTACACTGCCCGATCACCACTGCACTGCCCTAAACACTGAAAAACCAGCCCCAGCACGACCCCCTGCACTGCCTTCCACTGAACTGCCCTAAACCCTGAAACACCAACCCGCGCACGACCCCCTACACTGCCTGTATACCACTGCACTGCCCTAAACCCTGAAACACCACCCCGCACGACCCTCTACAGTGCCTGAACACCACTGCAGTGCCGTAAACCCTGAAACCCCACCCCCGCTCGAACCCATACACTGCCCGAACACCACTACACTGCCCTAAACCCTGAAACACCACGCCCCACACGACCCCCTACATTGCCCAAACACCACTGCACTGACCTAAACCCTGAAACACCACCCCCCACCAAGACCCCCTACACTAGATAAACACCACTGCACTACCCTAAACCCTGTAACACCACCCCACACAACCCCCTACACTTCCCGAACACCACTGCACTGCTCTAAACCCTGAATCAACAGCTCCAGCACGACCCCCTATAGTCCCCGAACACCACTGCACTACCTTAAACCCTGAAACACCAGCTCCAGCACGAAACTCTACACCTCCCGAACACCACTGCACTGCCCTAAACCCTAAAACACTAGCTCCAGCACGACCCCCTACACTGCCTGTGAAGAAATCAAAACCTTCTCAGGGGCTTCATGATACACCTGGTCCTTTTAAATTAAGAAAGAATAGATTGGCACAGAAGCTGTAATATAAAATACATATTTTTTATTAACCTCAGAATTGCGTCACACTGTAATCTCAAATTACTGTAGGAGGCATTCTAAGGAGTACAGAGAACAGAAGCCTTATATACCCACAGAGGGGCTCAAAAGAAGGCGGTACAAGTACACATGAGAAGAGTTACACACAGAGATGGTCGTACAGAAAATGCACAGTCAACAAGTAGGAGGAGTAATAAGTTGCTGACATCAGTTAGAACAGCCTGACAATTCTATACTAGGAGCAGGTGCATTCTTCTAGCTAGGCCCTTCTGAGCATGTGCACGTCTCTGGAAGAGGGAAACAGCAAATGGCCAGCACATAGCTAACTAAAACGTTTGCCAAGTACAAAATGGCTTTCAGCTCATGCTAACAGATTCCTGTAATCTTTAACACCCGAACACCACTGTTCTGCCCTAAACCCTGAAACACCACCCCTCGCAGGACCCCCTACACTGCCCAAACACCACTGCACTGCCCTAAACCCTGAAACATCACCCCCACACGACCCCCTACACTGCCCAAACACCACTGCGCTGCCCTAAGCCCTGAAACACCACACCCCAGCAAGACACCCTATACTATATAAACACCACTGCACTACCTTAAACCCTAAAACACTACCACAGCATGACACCCTACACTACCCAAACACCACTGTACTACCCTAAACCCTAAAACACTATCCCCAGCACAACCCCCTACACTACCCAAATGCCACTGCACTACCCTAAACCCTAAAACACTACCCACAGCACGACCCCTACACTACCCAAAGAACACTGCACTATCCGAAACAATAAAACACTACCCACAGCACGACCTTCTACATTGCCCGAACACCATTGCACAACCCTAAACCATAAAACACCAGCCCCAGCACGACCCCCTACACTGCCCGAACACCACTGCACTGCCCTAAACCCTAAAACACCAGCACCAGCACAACTCACTACACTGCCTGAACACCACTGCACTGTCCTAAACCCTGAAACACCACCCCCAGCAAGACCACCTACACTGACCGAAAACCACTGCACTACCCTAAACACTGAAACACTACCCCAGCAAGACCCCATACACTGCCCGAACATCACTGCCCAAAACCCTGAAACACAACCCCCAGCAAGGCACCCTACACTGCCCAAACACCACTGCAATGCTCTAAACCCTGAAACACCACCCCTGAACGGCACATGACAATTCCCGAACACGACTGCAGTGCCCTAAACCCTGAAACACCACCCCCAGTACGTCCCCCTACGCTGCCCGAACACCACTGATCAGCCCTAAAACCTGAAACACCATACCCAGCATGACCCCATACGCTGCCCAAACACCACTGCACTGCGCAAAATCCTGAAACACCACCCCCTGCACAACCCGCTAAACTGCCCGAACACCACTGCACTGCCCTAAACCCTGAAACACCACCCCTGCACACACCCCTACACAGCCCGAACACCACTACAGTGCCCTAAACCCTGAAACACCACCCCCACACAAACCCATGCACTGCCCGAACACCACTACACTGCCCTAAACCCTGAAACACCACCCCATGCACAACCCCCTATACTCCACGAAAAGCACTGCACTGCTCTAAACCCTCAAAAAACAGCCACAGCACAACCCCCTACACTGCCCGAACACCACTGCACTGCCCTAAACCCTGAAACACCAGCTCCAGCACAAACCCCTACACTGCCCGAACACCACTGCACTGCCCTAAACCCTGAAACACCAGCTCCAGCACAACGCCCTACACTGCCTGAACACCACTGCACTGTCCTAAAACCTGAAACACCTCCCCAGCACGGCCCCCTACACTGCTGGAACACCACTGCATTGCCCTAAACCCAGAAACACCAGCTCCAGCACAAACCCCTACACTGACCGAACACCACTGTACTGCCCTAAACCCTGAAATACCACCACCCTGCATGACCCCCTACACTGCCCGAACACCACTGCATTGTTCGAAACCCTGAAACACTACCTCCGCACGACCCCCTACACTGCCAGAACACCACTGCACTGTCCTAAACCCTGAAACACCATCCCTCCCACACGACCCCCTATATTGCCCATACACCACTGTACTGCCCTAAACCCTGAAGCAACATCCCCCAAACGACCTCCTACTCTGCCCGAACACCACTGCAATGTTCTAAACCCTGAAACACCACCCCATCAGAACCCTCTACATTGCCCAAACACCACTGCTCTGCCATACACCCTGAAACACCAACCGCCACACAACCCCTATACTGCCCGAACACCAAATCAATGCACTAAACCATGAAAAACCATCCCCCGCATGACCACCTTCTTTGCCCAAACATCACTGCACTGCCCTAAACTCTGAAACACCACCCCCCTTTCACAACCCCCCACACTGCCCAAACACAACTGCTCTGCTCTAAACCCTGAAACACCAGCCCCTACACGACCCCCTACACTGTCTGAACACCACTGCAGTGCTTTAAATCCAGAAACACCAGCCCCAGCACAACCCCCTACACTGCCCGATCACCACTGCACTGCCCTAAACACTGAAAAACCAGCCCCAGCACGACCCCCTGCACTGCCTTCCACTGAACTGCCCTAAACCCTGAAACACCAACCCGCGCACGACCCCCTACACTGCCTGTATACCACTGCACTGCCCTAAACCCTGAAACACCACCCCGCACGACCCTCTACAGTGCCTGAACACCACTGCAGTGCCGTAAACCCTGAAACCCCACCCCCGCTCGAACCCATACACTGCCCGAACACCACTACACTGCCCTAAACCCTGAAACACCACGCCCCACACGACCCCCTACATTGCCCAAACACCACTGCACTGACCTAAACCCTGAAACACCACCCCCCACCAAGACCCCCTACACTAGATAAACACCACTGCACTACCCTAAACCCTGTAACACCACCCCACACAACCCCCTACACTTCCCGAACACCACTGCACTGCTCTAAACCCTGAATCAACAGCTCCAGCACGACCCCCTATAGTCCCCGAACACCACTGCACTACCTGAAACCCTGAAACACCAGCTCCAGCACGAAACTCTACACCTCCCGAACACCACTGCACTGTCCTAAACCCTAAAACACTAGCTCCAGCACGACCCCCTACACTGCCTGTGAAGAAATCAAAACCTTCTCAGGGGCTTCATGATACACCTGGTCCTTTTAAATTAAGAAAGAATAGATTGGCACAGAAGCTGTAATATAAAATACATATTTTTTATTAACCTCAGAATTGCGTCACACTGTAATCTCAAATTACTGTAGGAGGCATTCTAAGGAGTACAGAGAACAGAAGCCTTATATACCCACAGAGGGGCTCAAAAGAAGGCGGTACAAGTACACATGAGAAGAGTTACACACAGAGATGGTCGTACAGAAAATGCACAGTCAACAAGTAGGAGGAGTAATAAGTTGCTGACATCAGTTAGAACAGCCTGACAATTCTATACTAGGAGCAGGTGCATTCTTCTAGCTAGGCCCTTCTGAGCATGTGCACGTCTCTGGAAGAGGGAAACAGCAAATGGCCAGCACATAGCTAACTAAAACGTTTGCCAAGTACAAAATGGCTTTCAGCTCATGCTAACAGATTCCTGTAATCTTTAACACCCGAACACCACTGCTCTGCCCTAAACCCTGAAACACCACCCCTCGCAGGACCCCCTACACTGCCCAAACACCACTGCACTGCCCTAAACCCTGAAACATCACCCCCACACGACCCCCTACACTGCCCAAACACCACTGCGCTGCCCTAAGCCCTGAAACACCACACCCCAGCAAGACACCCTATACTATATAAACACCACTGCACTACCTTAAACCCTAAAACACTACCACAGCATGACACCCTACACTACCCAAACACCACTGTACTACCCTAAACCCTAAAACACTATCCCCAGCACAACCCCCTACACTACCCAAATGCCACTGCACTACCCTAAACCCTAAAACACTACCCACAGCACGACCCCTACACTACCCAAAGAACACTGCACTATCCGAAACAATAAAACACTACCCACAGCACGACCTTCTACATTGCCCGAACACCATTGCACAACCCTAAACCATAAAACACCAGCCCCAGCACGACCCCCTACACTGCCCGAACACCACTGCACTGCCCTAAACCCTAAAACACCAGCACCAGCACAACTCACTACACTGCCTGAACACCACTGCACTGTCCTAAACCCTGAAACACCACCCCCAGCAAGACCACCTACACTGACCGAAAACCACTGCACTACCCTAAACACTGAAACACTACCCCAGCAAGACCCCATACACTGCCCGAACATCACTGCCCAAAACCCTGAAACACAACCCCCAGCAAGGCACCCTACACTGCCCAAACACCACTGCACTGCTCTAAACCCTGAAACACCACCCCTGAACGGCACATGACAATTCCCGAACACGACTGCAGTGCCCTAAACCCTGAAACACCACCCCCAGTACGTCCCCCTACGCTGCCCGAACACCACTGATCAGCCCTAAAACCTGAAACACCATACCCAGCATGACCCCATACGCTGCCCAAACACCACTGCACTGCGCAAAATCCTGAAACACCACCCCCTGCACAACCCGCTAAACTGCCCGAACACCACTGCACTGCCCTAAACCCTGAAACACCACCCCTGCACACACCCCTACACAGCCCGAACACCACTACACTGCCCTAAACCCTGAAACACCACCCCCACACAAACCCATGCACTGCCCGAACACCACTACACTGCCCTAAACCCTGAAACACCACCCCATGCACAACCCCCTATACTCCACGAAAAGCACTGCACTGCTCTAAACCCTCAAAAAACAGCCACAGCACAACCCCCTACACTGCCCGAACACCACTGCACTGCCCTAAACCCTGAAACACCAGCTCCAGCACAAACCCCTACACTGCCCGAACACCACTGCACTGCCCTAAACCCTGAAACACCAGCTCCAGCACAACGCCCTACACTGCCTGAACACCACTGCACTGTCCTAAAACCTGAAACACCTCCCCAGCACGGCCCCCTACACTGCTGGAACACCACTGCATTGCCCTAAACCCAGAAACACCAGCTCCAGCACAAACCCCTACACTGACCGAACACCACTGTACTGCCCTAAACCCTGAAATACCACCACCCTGCATGACCCCCTACACTGCCCGAACACCACTGCATTGTTCGAAACCCTGAAACACTACCTCCGCACGACCCCCTACACTGCCAGAACACCACTGCACTGTCCTAAACCCTGAAACACCATCCCTCCCACACGACCCCCTATATTGCCCATACACCACTGTACTGCCCTAAACCCTGAAGCAACATCCCCCAAACGACCTCCTACTCTGCCCGAACACCACTGCAATGTTCTAAACCCTGAAACACCACCCCATCAGAACCCTCTACATTGCCCAAACACCACTGCTCTGCCATACACCCTGAAACACCAACCGCCACACAACCCCTATACTGCCCGAACACCAAATCAATGCACTAAACCATGAAAAACCATCCCCCGCATGACCACCTTCTTTGCCCAAACATCACTGCACTGCCCTAAACTCTGAAACACCACCCCCCTTTCACAACCCCCCACACTGCCCAAACACAACTGCTCTGCTCTAAATCCTGGAACACCAGCCCCAGCACGAACCCTACACTACCCGAACACCACTGCTTTGCCCTAATCCCTGAAACACCACCACCAGTAGGACCCCCTCTACTGCCCGAACACCAGTGCACTGCCCTAAACCCTGAAACACCAGCCCCAGCAACACCCCCTACACTGCCTGAACACCACTGCACTGCCCTAAACCCTGTAACACCAGCCCCTGAACGACCCCTACACTGTCCGAACACCACTGAACTGCCCTAAACCCTGGAACACCAACCCTCGCATGACACCCTGCACTGCCCAAACACCACTGCAGTGCCCTAAACCCTGAAACACCACCCCCTGCATGTCCCCACGACACTGCCCAAACAGCACTGCACTGCCCTAAACCCTGAAACACCACCCCCAGCATGACCCCCTAAACTGCCCGAACACCACTGCACTGCCCTAAACCCTAAAACACCAACCCCAGCACGACCCCCTACACTGCCCAAACACCACTGCACTGCCTTAAACCCTGAAACACCAGTGCCTGCACTACCCCTTCACTGCCTGAACACCACTGCACTGCCCTAAACCAAGAAACACCAACCCTAGCATGACCCCCTAAACTGCCCGAACACCACTGCACTGCCGTAAACCCATAAACACCAGCCCCAGCATGACCCCCTACACTTCCCGAACACCACAACACTAACCTAAAACCTGAAACACCACCCACAGCACGACCCCCTACACGGCCCGAAAAAAACTGCACTGCCCTAAACCCTGAAACACCAGCCCGTGCATGACCCCTATACTCCCCGAACAGCACTGCACAACTCTAAACCCTGACAAACCAGCCCTAGCACAACCCCCTACACTGCCCGAACACCACAGCACTTCCCTAAACCCTGAAACACCAGCTCCAGCATGAACCCCTACACTGCCCGTACACCACTGCACTGCCATCAACCCTGAAACACCACCCTCAGAACGAGCCCCCCACACTGCCCGAACACCACTGCACTGACTTATACCCTGAAACACCATCCCCCTGCATAACCCCCCACACTGTCCGAACACCACTGCACTGCCCTAAACCCTGAAACACCACCACCAGCAAGACCCCCTATAATGCCCGATTACCACTGCCCTAAGCCCTGAAACACCGACCCCCTTCAAGACCCACGGCACTGATCGAACACAACTGCTCTGCCCTAAATCCTGAAACACTAGCCCCAGCACGACACCTACACTGACTGAACACCACTGAACTGCCCTAAACTCTGAAACACCAACCTGTGCACGACCACTTACACTGCCCAAACACCACTGAACTTCCCTAAATCCTGATACATCACTGACCGCACGAACCCCTACAGTGCCCGAACATGACTGCACTGCTCTAAACCCTGGTACACCACCCTGCACGACCCCATACACTGCCCGAACACCACTGCACTGCCCTAAAACCTGATACACCACACCCCACAAGACCCACTACGCTGCCCGAACACCACTGCACTACTCTAATCCCTGAAACACCACCAAAGCACAACTTCCTACACTGCCCAAACAAAACTACACTCTCCTAAACCCTGAAACACCAACCCACACACGACTCCCTACACTGCCTGAACACCACTGCATTGCTTTATACCCTGAAACACTACCCCCCAGCAAGACCCCCTACACTGCCCGAACACCAGGTCACTGCCCTAATCCCTGAAACACCACCCACCTGCCAAACCCCCCACACTGCCCGAACACCACTGCACTGCCCTAAACAATAAAAGACCACCCCCAGCAAGACCCCCTACACTGCCCAAAGACCACTGCCCTGAACACTAAAACACCACTCCCCTTAACGACCCCACACACAACCCCAAACACAACTGATCTACCCTAAATCCTTAAACACCATGCCCATCATGACCCATACACTGCCCGAACACCACCTTTCTGCCCTAAACCCTGAAACACCACCCCCAGCAGGACCCCCTACACTGCCCGAACACCACTGCACTGCCCTAAACCCTGAAACATCAGCCCCAGGATGACCCCCATACTGCCCAAACTTCACTTCACTACCCTAAACCCTGAAACACCTTCCCCAGCACGACCCCCTACACTGCCCAAACACAACTGCACTGCCCTAAACCCTGAAACACCAGCACCAGCATGACCCCCTACACTGCCCGAACACCACTGAACTGCCTTAAACCCAGAAACACCAACCCGTGCATGACCCCTACACTGCCCGAACATCACTGCACTGCCCTTAACCCTGAAACACTATCCTCCGCACGACCCCCTACACTGCCCAAACAACACTGCACTGCCCAAAACCAGGAAACACCACCCTAAGCACGACCCCCACACACTGAACGAACTCCACTGTACTGCTCTAAACCCTGAAACACCATGCCCTGCACAACCCCCACACTGCCCGAAGACCACTGCCCTAAACACTAAAACACCACCCCCTTCACGACCCCACACACTGCCCGAACACAACTGCTCTACCCTAAATCATGAAACACCAGCCCCAGCACGTCCCCCTACACTGCCCGAACACCACTGCACTGCCCTAAACCCTAAAACACCAGCACCAGCACAACTCACTACACTGCCCGAACACCACTGCACTGCCCAAAACCCTGAAACACAACCCCCAGCAAGGCACCCTACACTGCCCAAACACCACTGCACTGCTCTAAACCCTGAAACACCACCCCCTGAACGGCACATGACAATTCCCGAACACGACTGCAGTGCCCTAAACCCTGAAACACCACCCCCAGTACGTCCCCCTACGCTGCCCGAACACCACTGATCAGCCCTAAAACCTGAAACACCATACCCAGCATGACCCCATACGCTGCCCAAACACCACTGCACTGCCCTAAACCCTGAAACACCACCCCAGAATGACCCCCTGTGCTGTCCGAACAACAATGCACTGCCCTAAACCCTGAAACACCAGCCCCGGCACGACCCCCTATGCTGCCCGAACCCCACTGCACTTCCCTAAACCCTGAAACACCACCCACAGCAGGACTCCCTATGCTACCTAAACACCACTGCACTGCCCTAAACCCTGAAACACCACCCACAGTACGACTCCCTACGCTGCCCGAACACCACTGCACTGCCCTTATCCCTGAAACACCACCCCCACCAAAAACCACTACACTAGATAAACACCACAGCACTACCCTAAACCCTAAAACACTGTCCCCAGCACGACCCGCTACACTACACAAACACCAATGCAATACCCTAAACCCTAAACCACTACCCCCAGCATGACTCCCTACACTACCCAAACACCACTGCACTACCCTAAACCCTAAAACACTACCCCCAGCATGACCCCCTACACTACCCAAAGACCACTGCACTAACCGAAACCCTAAAAAACTACCCCCAGCACGACCCCCTACACTGTCCGAACACCACTGCACTGACCTAAAACCTGAATCACAGCCCCCCTTCTCGACCCCCTACACTGCCCGAATACCACTGCACTGCCCTATACCCTGAAACACCACCGTGCAAGACCCCCTACTCTGCCCAAACACCACTGCCCTAAACCCTGAAACACCACCCCTAGAAAGACCACCTAAACTGACCGAAAACCATTGCACTGCCCTAAACCCTGAAACACTACTACCAGCAAGACCCCATACACTGCCCAAACATCACTGCCCTAAACCCTGAAACACCACCCCCAGTACGTCCCCCTACGCAGCCCGAACACCACTGATCTGCCCTAAAACCTGAAACACCACACCCAGCATGACCCCCTATGCTGCCCAAACACCTGTGCACTGCCCTAAAACCTGAAACACCACCCCAGGATGACCCCCTACACTGTCAGAACAACAATGCACTGCCCTAGACCCTGAAACACCACCCCCAGCAGGTCTCCCTATGCCGCCCAAACACCACTGCACTGCCCTAAACCCTGAAACAACACCCACAGCACTACTTCCTACGCTACCCGAACACCACTGCACTGCGCAAAATCCTGAAACACCACCCCCTGCACAACCCGCTAAACTGCCCGAACACCACTGCACTGCCCTAAACCCTGAAACACCACCCCTGCACACACCCCTACACAGCCCGAACACCACTACACTGCCCTAAACCCTGAAACACCACCCCCACACATACCCATGCACTGCCCGAACACCACTACACTGCCCTATCCTGAAACACCACCCGATGCACAACCCCCTATACTCCACGAACAGCACTGCACTGCTCTAAACCCTCAAAAAACAGCCACAGCACAACCCCCTACACTGCCCGAACACCACTGCACTGCCCTAAACCCTGAAACACCAGCTCCAGCACAAACCCCTACACTGCTCGAACACCACTGCACTGCCCTAAACCCTGAAACACCAGCTCCAGCACAACCCCCTACACTGCCTGAACACCACTGCACTGTCCTAAAACCTGAAACACCTCCCCAGCACGGCCCCCTACACTGCTGGAACACCACTGCATTGCCCTAAACCCAGAAACACCAGCTCCAGCACAAACCCCTACACTGACCGAACACCACTGCACTGCCCTAAACCCTGAAATACCACCGCCCTGCATGACCCCTACACTGCCCGAACACCACTGCATTGTTCAAAACCCTGAAACACTACCTCCGCACGACCCCCTACACTGCCAGAACACCACTGCACTGTCCTAAACCCTGAAACACCACCCCCCACACGACCCCCTATATTGCCCATACACCACTCTACTGCCCTAAACCCTGAAGCAACATCCCCCAAACAACCTCCTACTCTGCCCGAACACCACTGCACTGTTCTAAACCCTGAAACACCACCCCATCAGAACCCTCTACATTGCCCAAACACCACTGCTCTGCCATACACCCTGAAACACCAACCCCCACACAACCCCTACACTGCCTGAACACCAAATAAATGCACTAAACCATGAAAAACCATCCCCCGCATGACCCCCTTCATTGCCCGAACACCACTGCACTGCCCTAAACTCTGAAACACCACCCCCCTTTCACAACCCGCCACACTGCCCAAACACAACTGCTCTGCTCTAAATCCTGGAACACCAGCCCCAGCACGAACCCTACACTACCCGAACACCACTGCTTTGCCCTAATCCCTGAAACACCACCACCAGTAGGACCCCCTCTACTGCCCGAACACCAGTGCACTGCCCTAAACCCCGAAACACCAGCCCCAGCAACACCCCCTATACTGCCTGAACACCACTGCACTGCCCTAAACCCTGTAACACCAGCCCCTGAACGACCCCTACACTGTCCGAACACCACTGAACTGCCCTAAACCCTGGAACACCAACCCTCGCATGACACCCTGCACTGCCCAAACACCACTGCAGTGCCCTAAACCCTGAAACACCACCCCCTGCATGTCCCCCCGACACTGCCCAAACAGCACTGCACTGCCCTAAACCCTGAAACACCACCCCCAGCATGACCCCCTAAACTGCCCGAACACCACTGCACTGCCCTAAACCCTAAAACACCAACCCCAGCATGACCCCCTACACTGCCCAAACACCACTGCACTGCCTTAAACCCTGAAACACCAGTGCCTGCACTACCCCTTCACTGCCTGAACACCACTGCACTGCCCTAAACCCAGAAACACCAACCCTAGCATGACCCCCTAAACTGCCCAAACACCACTGCACTGCCGTAAACCCATAAACACCAGCCCCAGCATGACCCCCTACACTTCCCGAACACCACAGCACTGTCCTAAAACCTGAAACACCACCCACAGCACGACCCCCTACACGGCCCGAAAAAAACTGCACTGCCCTAAACCCTGAAACACCAGCCCGTGCATGACCCCTATACTCCCCGAACAGCACTGCACAACTCTAAACCCTGACAAACCAGCCCTAGCACAACCCCCTACACTGCCCGAACACCACAGCACTTCCCTAAACCCTGAAACACCAGCTCCAGCATGAACCCCTACACTGCCCGTACACCACTGCACTGCCCTAAACCCTGAAACACCAGCTCCAGTACGACCCCCTATACTGCCCGAACACCACTGCTCTGCCCTAAACCCTGAAACACCAGCCCCAGCATGACCTGCTACATTTCCCGAACACCACTGCACTGCCATCAACCCTGAAACACCACCCTCAGAACGAGCCCCCCACACTGCCCGAACACCACTGCACTGACTTATACCCTGAAACACCATCCACCTGCATAACCCCCCACACTGTCCGAACACCACTGCACTGCCCTAAACCCTGAAACACCACCACCAGCAAGACCCCCTATAATGCCCGATTACCACTGCCCTAAGCCCTGAAACACCGACTTCCTTCAAGACCCACGGCACTGATCAAACACAACTGCTCTGCCCTAAATCCTGAAACACTAGCCCCAGCACGACCCCTACACTGACCGAACACCACTGAACTTCCCTAAATCCTGATACATCACTGACCGCACGAACCCCTACAGTGCCCGAACATGACTGCACTGCCCTAAACCCTGATACACCACCCTGCACGACCCCATACACTGCCTGAACACCATTGCACTGCCCTAAAACCTGATACACCACACCCCACAAGACCCACTACACTGCCCGAACACCACTGCACTACTCTAATCCCTGAAACACCACCAAAGCACAACTTCCTACACTGCCCAAACAAAACTACACTCTCCTAAACCCTGAAACACCAACCCACACACGACTCCCTACACTGCCCGAACACCACTGCATTGCTTTAAACCCTGAAACACTACCCCCCAGCAAGACCCCCTACACTGCCCGAACACCAGGTCACTGCCCTAATCCCTGAAACACCACCCACCTGCCAAACCCCCCACACTGCCCGAACACCACTGCACTGCCCTAAACAATGAAAGACCACCCCCAGCAAGACCCCCTACACTGCCCAAAGACCACTGCCCTGAACACTAAAACACCACTCCCCTTAACGACCCCCTACACTGCCCAAACACCACTGCACTGCCCTAAATCCTGAAACACCAGCACCAGCATGACCCCCTACACTGCCCGAACACCACTGCACTGCCCTAAACCCTGAAACACCAGCACCAGCATGACCCCCTACACTGCCCGAACACCACTGAACTGCCTTAAACCCAGAAACACCAACCCGTGCATGACCCCTACACTGCCCGAACATCACTGCACTGCCCTTAACCCTGAAACACTATCCCCCGCACGACCCCCTACACTGCCCAAACAACACTGCACTGCCCAAAACCAGGAAACACCACCCTAAGCACGACCCCCACACACTGAACGAACTCCACTGTACTGCCCTAAACCCTGAAACACCATGCCCTGCACAACCCCACACACTGCCCGAACACAACTGCTCTACCCTAAATCATGAAACACCAGCCCCAGCACGACCCCTACACTGCGCGAACACCACTGCTCTGCACTAAACTCTGAAAAACCACCCCCAGCAGGACCACCTACACTGCCCGAACACAACTGCACTGCCCTAAAACCTGAAACACCAGCCCCAGCACGACCCCCTACACTGCCCAAACTCCACTTCACTGCCCTAAACCCTGAAATACCACCCCCCTGCATAACCCCCTACACTGCCCAAACACCACTGTACTGTCCGAAACCCTGAAACACTATCCCCCGCACAACCCCCTACACTGTCAGAACACCACTGCACTGTCCTAAACCCTGAAACACCACCCCCACATGACCCCCTACATTGCCCATAACACCACTGCACTGCTCTAAACCCTGAAACGCCACCCCATCACAAACCCCTACATTGCCCAAACACGACTGCACTGCCCTAAGCCCTGAAACACCAACCCCCACACGACCCCCTACACTGCCCGAACACCAAATCACTGTTTTAAACCCTGAAAAACAATCCCCACACAACCCACTTCACTGCCGGAACACCACTGCACTGCCCTAAACCCTGAATCACCACCCCCCTTCACAGCCCGCCAAACTGCCCAAACACAACTGCTCTGCCCAAAACCATGAAACACCACCCTAAGCAAGACTCCCCACACTGAATGAACTCCACTGCACTGCCCTAAACCCTGAAACACCACGCCCCTGCACAATCCCCTTCACTGCCGGAACACCACAGCACTGCCCTAAACCCTGAAACACCACCCCCTTCCCAACCCCCCACACTGCGCAAACACAACTGCTCTTCCCAAAACCATGAAACACCACCCTACGCATGACCCCCTACACTGTCCGAACATCACCGCACTGCCCTAAACACTGAAACATCAGCCCCAGGATGACCACCTATACTGCCCAAACTCCACTTCACTGCCCTAAACCCTGAAACACCAACCCGTGCATGACCCCCTACACTGCCTGAACACCACTGCACTGCCCTTAACCTTGAAACACTACCCCCCACATGACCCCCTACACTGGCCAAACGCCACTGCACTGCCCAAAACCTTGAAACACCACCCTAAGCACAACCCCCCACACTGAACGAACTCCACTGCACTGCCCTAAACCCTGAAACACCATGCACCTGCACAGCCCCCACACTGCCCGAACACCACTGCACTGTCCTAAACCCTGAAACACCACCTCCAGCAAGACCCCCTACAATGCCCGAAGACCACTGCCCTAAACACTAAAACACCACCCCTTCACGACCCCACACACTGCCCGAACACAACTGCTCTACCCTAAATCATGAAACACCAGCCCCAGCACAACTGCTCTGCCCAAAACCATGAAACACCACTGTAAGCACGACCCCCCACACTGAAGAACTCCACTGCACTGCCCTAAACCCTGAAACACCTCACCCCTGCACAACCCCCACAGTACCCGAACACCACTGCACTGCCCTAAACCCTGAAACACCACCCCCAGCAAGACCCCCTACATTGCCCGAAGACCATTGCCCTAAACACTAAAACACCACCCACCTTCACGATCCCCCACACTGCCCGAACACAATTGCTCTACCCTAAATCATGAAACATCAGCCCCAGCACGACCCCTAAACTGCCCGAACACCACTGCTCTGCCCTAAACCCTGAAACACCACCCCCAGCAGGACCACCTACACTGGCCGAACAACACTGCACTGCACTAAACCCTGAAACACCAGCCCCAGCACGACCACCTACACTGCCCGCTCTCCACTTCACTGCCCTAAACCCTGAAATACCAACCCTTGCATGACCCCCTACACTGCCCGAACACCACTGCACTGTCCGAAACCTTGAAACACTATCCCCCGCATGACCCCCTACACTGTCAGAACACCACTGCACTGTCCTAAACCCTGAAACACCACCCACAAATGACCCCCTACATTGCCCAAACACCACTGTACTGCCCTAAACCCTGAAACACCAACCCCCACACGACCCCCTACACTGCTGCCCGAACACCCAATCAATGCCCTAAACCCTGAAAAACCATCCCCCGCACGTCCCCCTTCACTGCCCAAACACCACTGCACTGCCCTAAACCCTGAAACACCACCCCCCTTCACAACCCCCCACACTGCCCAAAAACAACTGCTCTGCCCTAAATCCTGGAACACCAACATCAGCACAAACCCTACACTGCCCGAACACCACTGCTCTGCCCTAAACCCTGAAACACCACCACCAGTAGGACCCCCTACACTGCCCGAACACCAGTGCACTGCCCTAAACCCTGAAACACCAGCCCCAGAACCACCCCCTACACTGCCTGAACACCAGTGCACTGCCCTAAACCCTGAAACACCAGCCCCAGCACGACCCCTACACTGTCCGATCACTACTGCACTGCCCTAAACCCATAAACACCAGCCCCAGCATGACCCCTACACTTCCCGAACACCACAGCACTGTCCTAAAACCTGAAACACCACCCACAGCACGACCCCTTACTCGGCCCGAAAAAAACTGCACTGCCCTAAACCCTGAAACACCAGCCCGTGCATGACCCCCTATACTCCCCGAACAGCACTGCACAACTCTAAACCCTGACAAACCAGCCCTAGCACAACCCCCTACACTGCCCAAACACCACAGCACTGCCCTAAACCTTGAAACACCAGCTCCAGCATGAACCCCTACACTGCCCGTACACCACTACACTGCCCTAAACCCTAAAAACAGCAGCTTCAGCACAGCCCCCTACACTGCTCGAACACCACTGCTCTGCCCTAAACCCTGAAACACCAGCCCCAGCATGACCTGCCACACTGCCTGAACACCACTGCACTGCCATCAACCCTGAAACACCACCCTCAGAACGACCCCCCCACACTGCCCGAACACCACTGCACTGACTTATACCCTGATACACCATCCCCCTGCATAACCCCCCACACTGTCCGAACACCACTGCACTGCCCTAAACCCTGAAACACCACCACCAGCAAGACCCCCTACAATGCCCAATTACCACTGCCCTAAACCCTGAAACACCAACCCCCTTCAAGACCCACGGCACTGAACGAACACAACTGCTCTGCCCTAAATCCTGAAACACTAGCCCCAGCACGACCCCTACACTGCCCGAACACCACTGCTCTGCCATAAACCCTGAAACACCAAACCCAGCACGACCCCTACAATGACCGAACACCACTGAACTGCCCTGAACTCTGAAACACCAACCTGTGCACGACCACTAACACTGCCCAAACACCACTGAACTTCAATAAATACTGATACATCACCGACCGCATGAACCCCTACAGTGCCCGAACACGACTGCACTGCCCTAAACCCTGGTACACCACCCCGCACGACCCTATACACTGCCCGAACACCACTGCACTGCCCTAAAACCTGATACACCACACCCCACAAGACCCCCTATGCTGCCCGAACACCACTGCACTGCTCTAATCCCTGAAACACCAACCCCAGCACAACTCCCTACACTGCCCAAACAAAACTACACTCTCCTAAACCCTGAAACACCAACCCACACACGACTCCCTACACTGCCCGAACACCACTGCATTGCTTTAAACCCTGAAACACCACCCCCAGCAAGACCCCCTACACTGCCCGAACATCAAGTCACTGCCCTAATCCCTGAAACACCACCCCCCTGCCAAACCCACCACACTGCCCGAACACCACTGCACTGCCCTAAACAATGAAAGACCACCCCCAGCAAGACCCCCTACATTGCCCGAACAACACTGCTCTACCCTAAACCCTGAAAAATCATCTCCCGCACGACCCTCTTCACTGCCGGAACACCACTGCACTGCCCTAAACCCTGAAACACCACCCCCTTCACAGCCCCCACACTGCCCAAACACAACTGCTCCGCCCAAAACCATGAAACACCACCCTAAGCACGACCCCCCACACTGAACGAACTCCACTGCACTGCCCTAAACCCTGAAACACCATGCCCCTGCACAACCCCCTTCACTGCCGGAACACCACAGCACTGCACTAAACCCTGAAACATCACCCCCTTCACAACCCCCCACACTACACAAACACAACTGCTCTGCCCAAAACCATGAAACACCACCCTAAGCACGACCCCCTACAGTGCCCAAACATCACTGCACTGCCCTAAACCATGAAACATCAGCCCCAGGATGACCCCCTATACTGCCCAAACTCCACTTCACTGCCCTAAACCCTGAAACACCAGCCCCAGCACGACCCCCTACACTGCCCGAACACCACTGAACTGCCTTAAACCCTGAAACACCAACCCGTGCATGACCCCCTACACTGCCCGAACACCACTGCACTGCCTTTAACCCTGAAACACTACCCGCCGCATGACCCGAAACACTGGCCAATTGCCACTGCACTGCCCAAAACCTTGAAACACCACCCTAAGCACGACCCCCCCCACTGAACGAACTCCACTGCACTGCCCTAAACCCTGAAACACCATGCCCCTGCACAGCCCCCACACTGCCCGAACACCACTGCACTGTCCTAAACCCTGAAACACCACCTCCAGCAAGACCCCCTACACTGCCCAAAGACCACTGCCCTAAACACTAAAACACCACACCCTTCACGACCCCGCACACTGCCCGAACACAACTGCTCTACCCTAAATCATGAAACACCAGCCCCAGCACAACTGCTCTGCCCAAAACCATGAAACACCACTCTAAGCACGACCTCCCAACGCTGAAGAACTCCACTGCACTGCCCTAAACCCTGAAACACCTCACCCCTGCACAACCCCCACACTACACGAACACCACTGCACTGCCCTAAACCCTGAAACACCACCCCCAGCAAGACCCCCTACATTGCCCAAAGACCATTGCCCTAAACACTAAAACACCACCCACCTTCACGATCTCACACACTGCCCGAACACAATTGCTCTACCCTAAATCATGAAACATCAGCCCCAGCACGACCCCTAAACTGCCCAAACACCACTGCTCTGCCCTAAACCCTGAAACACCACCCCCAGCAGGACCACCTACACTGCCCGAACACCACTGCACTGCACAAAACCCTGAAACACCAGCCCAAGCACGACCCCCTACACTGCCCGAACACCACTGCACTGTCCGAAACCCTGAAACACTATCCCCCGCATGACCCCCTACACTGTCAGAACACCACTGCACTGTCCTAAACCCTGAAACACCAACCCCAAATGACCCCCTACATTGCCCAAACACCACTGTACTGCCCTAAACCCTGAAACACCAACTCCCACATGACCCCCCTACACTGCCAGAACACCCAATCAATGCCCTAAACCCTGAAAAACCATCCCCCGCACGTCCCCCTTCACTGCCCAAACACCACTGCACTGCCCTAAACCCTGAAACACCACCCCCCTTCACAACCCCCCACACTGCCCAAAAACAACTGCTCTGCCCTAAATCCTGGAACACCAACATCAGCACAAACCCTACACTGCCCGAACACCACTGCTCTGCCCTAAACCCTGAAACACCACCACCAGTAGGACCCCCTACACTGCCCGAACACCAGTGCACTGCCCTAAACCCTGAAACACCAGCCCCAGAACCACCCCCTACACTGCCTGAGACACCAGTACACTGCCCTAAACCCTGAAACACCAGCCCCAGCACGACCCCTACACTGTCCAATCACCACTGCACTGCCCTAAACCCTGAAACACCAGCCCCAGCATGACCCCCTACACTGCCTGAACACCACTGAACTGCCCTAAACCCTGGAACACCGACCCATGCACGACACCCTGCACTGCCTGAACACCACTGCAGTGTCCTAAACCCTGAAATACCACCCCCGCATAACCCCCCTACACTGCCCGAACACACTGCACTTCCCTAAACCCTGAAACACCACCTCCAGCAAGACCCCCTACACTGCCCAAAGACCACTGCCCTAAACACTAAAACACCACACCCTTCACGACCCCGCACACTGCCCGAACACAACTGCTCTACCCTAAATCATGAAACACCAGCCCCAGCACAACTGCTCTGCCCAAAACCATGAAACACCACTCTAAGCACGACCTCCCAACGCTGAAGAACTCCACTGCACTGCCCTAAACCCTGAAACACCTCACCCCTGCACAACCCCCACACTACACGAACACCACTGCACTGCCCTAAACCCTGAAACACCACCCTCAGCAAGACCCCCTACATTGCCCAAAGACCATTGCCCTGAACACTAAAACACCACCCACCTTCACGATCTCACACACTGCCCGAACACAATTGCTCTACCCTAAATCATGAAACATCAGCCCCAGCACGACCCCTAAACTGCCCAAACACCACTGCTCTGCCCTAAACCCTGAAACACCACCCCCAGCAGGACCACCTACACTGCCCGAACACCACTGCACTGCACAAAACCCTGAAACACCAGCCCAAGCACGACCCCCTACACTGCCCGAACACCACTGCACTGTCCGAAACCCTGAAACACTATCCCCCGCATGACCCCCTACACTGTCAGAACACCACTGCACTGTCCTAAACCCTGAAACACCAACCCCAAATGACCCCCTACATTGCCCAAACACCACTGTACTGCCCTAAACCCTGAAACACCAACCCCCACATGACCCCCCTACACTGCCAGAACACCCAATCAATGCCCTAAACCCTGAAAAACCATCCCCCGCACGTCCCCCTTCACTGCCCAAACACCACTGCACTGCCCTAAACCCTGAAACACCACCCCCCTTCACAACCCCCCACACTGCCCAAAAACAACTGCTCTGCCCTAAATCCTGGAACACCAACATCAGCACAAACCCTACACTGCCCGAACACCACTGCTCTGCCCTAAACCCTGAAACACCACCACCAGTAGGACCCCTACACTGCCCGAACACCAGTGCACTGCCCTAAACCCTGAAACACCAGCCCCAGAACCACCCCCTACACTGCCTGAGACACCAGTACACTGCCCTAAACCCTGAAACACCAACCCCAAATGACCCCCTACACTGTCCAATCACCACTGCACTGCCCTAAACCCTGAAACACCAGCCCCAGCATGACCCCCTACACTGCCTGAACACCACTGAACTGCCCTAAACCCTGGAACACCGACCCATGCACGACACCCTGCACTGCCTGAACACCACTGCAGTGTCCTAAACCCTGAAATACCACCCCCGCATAACCCCCCTACACTGCCCGAACACACTGCACTTCCCTAAACCCTGAAACACCACCCCCAGCATGACTCCCTAAACTGCCCGAACACCACTGCACTGCCCTAAACCCTGAAAATCCAACCCTAGCATGACCCCCTACACTGCCCGAACACTACTGCACTGCCCTCAACCCATAAACACCAGCCCCAGCATGACCCCTACACTACCCGAACACCACTGCACTGTCCTAAAAGCGGAAACACCAAACTCAGCACGACCCCCTACATGCCCCGAATAAACTGCACTGCCCTAAACCCTGAAACACCAGACCCTGAATGGCCCCCTATACTCCCCGAACAGCACTGTACAGCTCTAAACCCTGAAAAAACAGCCCCAGCACAACCCCCTACACTGCCCGAACACCACAGCACTGCCCTAAACCCTGAAAAACCAGCTCCATTACAAACCCCTACACTGCCCGAACACCACTGCACTGCCCTAAACCCTGAAACACCAGCTCCAGCACAACCCCCTACACTGCCCGAACAACACTGCTCTGCCCTAAACCCTGAAACACCAGCCCCAGCATGACCCCCTACACTGCCCGAACACCACTGCACTGCCATCAACCCTGAAACACCAGCCTCAGCATCACTCCCCCACACTGCCAGAACACCACTGCACTGCCCTAAACCCTGAAACACCATACCCCTGCACAACCCCCCACACTGTCCGAACACCACTGCACTGCCCTAAACCCTGAAACACCACCACCAGCAAGACCCCCTACAATTCTCGATTATCTCTGCCCTAAACCCTGAAACACCACCTCCCTTTAAGACCCACGGCACTGCTCGAACACAACTGCTCTGCCCTAAATCCTGAAACACCAGCCCCAGCACGATTCCAACACTGCCCGAACACCACTGCTCTGCCATAAACCCTGAAACACCACACCCAGAATGACCCCTACACTGACCGAACACCACTGAACTGCCCTAAACCCTGAAACACCAACCTGTGCATGACCCCCTACACTGCCCGAACACTGCAGCACTGCCCTAAATCCTGATACACCACCGACCGCACGATCCCCTACAGTGCCCGAACACGACTGCACTTCCCTAATCCCTGGTAGACCACCCCGCACGACCCCATACACTGCCCGAACACCACTGCACTGCCCTAAACCCTGATACACCACCCCACGCACGACCCCCTACACTGCCCAAACACCACTGCATTGTCCTAAACCCTGAAACACCACCCCCCACATGACCCCCTACATTGCCCAAATACCACTTCACTGCCCTTAACCCTGAAGCACCACCCCCCACAAGACCCCCTACACTGCCCGAACACCACTGCACTGCCCTAAACCCTGAAACACAACCCCACAGCACAACTCTCTACACTGCCCAAACAGCACTACACTGCCCTAAACCCTGAAACTCCAACAACACACGACCCGCTACACTGCCCGAACACCACTGCATTGCATTGAACCCTGAAATACCACCCTCCAGCAAGACCCCGTACACTGCCCGAAAACCACTGCTCTGCCCTAAACACTGAAACACCACCCCCAGTAGGACCCCCTACATTGCCCGAACACCACTGCACTGCCATAAACCATGAAACACCAGCCCCAGGATGACCCCCTACACTGCCCAAACTCAACTTCACAGTCCTAAACACTGAAATACCACACCCTGCACAACCACAAAAACTGCCTGAATACCACTGCACTGTCCTAAACCCTGAAACTCTACCCCCTGCATGACCCATTACACTGCCAGAACACCACTGCACTGTCCCAAACCCTGAAGCAACACCCCCCACACAACCCCCTACTCTGCCCGAACACCACAGCACTGCTCTAAACTTTGAAACACCATCCCCATCCCAACCCCCTACATTGCCCAAACACCACTGCACTGCCCTAAACCCTGAAACATCAGCCCCAGCATGACCCCCTACACTGCCCGAACATCACTGAACTGTCCTAAACCCTAGAACACCAACCTGCGCACGACACCCTGCACTGCCCGAACACCACTGCAGTGCCCTTTACCCTGAAACACCAGACCCCGTATGACCCCGCTACACTGCCCGAACACTACTGCACTGCCCTAAACCCTGAAACACCACCCCCAGCATGAACCCCTAAACTGCTCGAACACCACTGCACTGCCCTAAACCCTAAAACACCACCCCCAGCATGACCCCCTACACTGCCCAAACACCACTGCAATGCTCTTAACCCTGAAACACCAGCCCCTGCACTACCCCCTACACTGCCCGAACACGATTGCACTGCACTAAATCCATAAACACCAGTCCCAGCATGACCCCCTAAACTGCCCAAACACCCTGCGCTGCCCTAAAAACTAAAACGCCAGCTCCAGCACGACCCCCTACACTGCCCGAACACCACTGCTCTGCCCTAAACCCTGAAACACCAGCCCCAGCATGACCCCCTACACTGCCCGAACACCACTGAACTGCCCTAAACCCTGGAACACCAACCCATGCACGACACCCTGCACTGCCCGAACACCACTGCAGTGTCCTAAACCCTGAAATACCACCCCCCCGCATGACCCCCCTACACTGTCCGAACACACTGCACTTCCCTAAACCCTGAAACACCACCCCCAGCATGACCCCCTAAACTGCCCGAACACCACTGCACTGCCCTAAACCCTGAAACTCCAACCCCAGCATGACCCCCTACACTGCCCGAACACTACTGCATTGCCCTAAACCCATAAACACCAGCCCCAGCATGACCCCTACACTTCCCGAACAGCAATGCACTGTCCTAAAACCTGAAACACCACACTCAGCACGACCCCCTACATGCCCCCAACAAAACTGCACTGCCCTAAACCCTGAAACACCAGCTCCTGCATGGCCCCCTATACTCCCCGAACAGCACTGTACAGCTCTAAACCCTGAACAACCAGTCCCAGCACAACCCCCTACACTGCCCGAACACTACAGCACTGCCCTAAACCCTGAAACACCAGCTCCAGCATGAACCCCTACCCTGCCCGAACACCACTGCACTGCCCTAAACCCTGAAACACCAGCTCCAGCACAACCCCCTACACTGCCCGAAGAACACTGCTCTACCCTAAACCCTGAAACACCAGCCCCAGCATGACCCTCTACACTGCCCGAACACCACTGAACTTCCATCAACCCTGAAACACCACTCTGAGCATGATGCCCCACACTGCCCGAACACCACTGCACTGCCCTAAACCCTGAAACACCATCCCCCTGCACAACCCCCCCCCCACTGTCCGGACACCACTGCACTGCCCTAAACCCTGAAACACCACCACCAGCAAGACCCCCTACAATGCCCGATTATCTCTGCCCAAAACCCTATAACACCACCTCCCTTTATGACCCACGGCACTGCTCGAACACAACTGCTCTGCCCTAAATCCTGAAACACCAGCCCCAGCACGACTCCTACACTGCCCGAACACCACTGCTCTGCCATAAACCCTGAAACACCACAGCCAGCATGACCCCTACACTGACCGAACACCACTGAACTGCCCTAAACCCTGAAACACCAACCTGTGCATGACCTGCTACACTGCCCGAACACGACTGCACTGCCCTAAATCATGATACACCACCGACCGCACGATCCCCTACAGTGGCCAAACACAACTGCATTGTCCTAATCCCTGAAACACCACCACCCACATGACCCCCCTACATTGCCCAAATACCACTGCACTGCCCTTAACCCTGAAGCACAACCCCCCACAATACCCCCTACAGTGCCCGAACACCACTGCACTGCCCTAAACCCTGAAACATAACCCACCAGCACAACTCTCTACAGTGCCCAAACAGCACTACACTGCCCTAAACCCTGAAACTCCAAACACACATGACCCGCTATACTGCCCGAACACCACTGCATTGCATTAAACCCTGAAATACCACCCTCCAGCAAGACCCCCTACACCGCCCGAAAACCACTGCTCTGCCCTAAACTCTGAAACACCACCCCCAGTAGGACCCCCTACATTGCCCGAACACCACTGCACTGCCTTCAACCCTGAAACGCCAGCCCCAGGATGACCCCCTACACTGCCCAAACTCCACTTCACAGCCCTAAACACTGAAATACCACCCCCTGCACAACCCCCTACACTGCCTGAATACCACTGCACTGTCCTAAACCCTGAAACACTACCCCCTGCACGACCCATTACACTGCCAGAACACCACTGCACTGCCCTAAACCCTGAAACACCACCACCAGCAAGACCCCCTTCAATGCCCGATTATCTCTGCCCTAAACCCTGAAACACCACATCCCTTTAAGACCCACGGCACTTCTCGAACACAACTGCTCTGCCCTAAATACTGAAGCACCAGCCCCAGCACGACTCCAACACTGCCCGAACAGAACTGCTCTGCCATAAACCCTGAAACACCACAGCCAGCATGACCCCTACACTGCCCGAACACCACTGCACTGCTCTGAATCCTGATACCCCACCGACCGCACGATCCCCTACAGTGCCCGAACACGACTGCACTGCCCTAAACCCTGGTACACCACCCTGCATGACCCCATACACTGCCCGAACACCACTGCACTGCCCTAAAGCCTGATACACCACCCCACGCACGACCCCCTACACTGCCAAAACACCACTGCATTGTCCTAAACCCTGAAACACCACCCCCCACATGACCCCCTACATTGCCCAAATACCACTGCACTGCCCTTAACCCTGAAGCACCACCCCCCACAAGACCCCCTACACTGTCCGAACACCACTGCACTGCTCTAAATCCTGATACACCACCGACCGCACAATCCCCTACAGTGCCCGAAAACTACTGCACTGCCCTAAACCCTGGTACACCACCCTGCACAACCCCATACACGGCCCGAACACCACTTCACTGCTCTAAACCCTCAAACACCAACCCAGCTCAACACCCTACACTGCCCAAACACCACTGCACTGCCTTAAACCCTGAAACACCAACCCACATATGACCCCATACACTACCCGAACACCACTGCACTGCCCTAAACCCTGAAACATCAGCCCCAGGATGACCCTCTACACTGCCCAAACTCCACTTCACAGCCCTAAACACTGAAATACCACCCCCCTACACAACCTCCTACATTGCCCAAACACCACTGCACTGCCCTAAACCCTGAAACATCAGCCCCAGCATGACCCCCTACACTGCCCGAACACCACTGAACTGTCCTAAACCCTGGAACACCAACCTGCGCACGACACCCTGCACTGCCCGAACACCACTGCAGTGCCCTTTACCCTGAAACACCAGCCCCCGCATGACCCTGCTACACTGCCCGAACACCACTGCACTGCCCTAAACCCTGAAACAGCACCCCCAGCATGACCCCCTAAACTGCTCAAACACCACTGCACTGCCCTACACCCTAAAATACCACCCCCAACATGACCACCTACACTGCCCAAACACCACTGCACTGCTCTTAACCCTGAAACACCAGCCCCTGCACTACCCCCTACACTGCCCGTACACCATTGCACTTCCCTAGACCCTGAAACACCAGCTCCAGCACGACCCCCTACACTGCCCGAAAACCACTGCTCTGCCCTAAACCCTGAAACACCAGCCACAGAACGACCCCTACACTGTCCTATCACCACTGCACTGCCCTAAACCCTGAAACACCAGCCCTAGCACGACCCCCTACAATGCCCTACAATACTGAACTGCCCTAAACCCTGGAACACCAACCCATGCACGACACCCTGCACTGCCCTAACACCACTGCAGTGCCCTTGTACCCTGAAATACCACACCCGCTTGACCCCCCTACACTGCCCGAACACACTGCACTTCCCTAAACCATGAAAAACCACCCCAGCATGACCCCCTAAACTACCCGAACACCACTGCACTGCCCCAAACCCTGAAACTCCAACCTCAGCATGACCCCCTACACTGCCCGAACACTACTGCACTGCCCTAAACCAATAAACACCAGCCCCAGCATGACCCCTACACTTCCCGAACACCACTGCACTGTCCTAAAACCGGAAACACCAGACACAGCACGACCCCCTACATGCCCCAAACAAAACTGCACTGCCCTAATCCCTAATACACCAGCCCCTGCATGGCCCCCTTTACTCCCCAAACAGCACTGTACAGCTCTAAACGCTGAAAAAACAGTCCCAGCACAACCCCCTACACTGCCCGAACACCACAGCACTGCCCTATACCCTGAAACACCAGCTCCAGCATGAACCCCTACCCTGCCCGAACACCACTGCACTGCCCTAAACCCTGAAACACCAGCCCTAGCACGACCCCCTACAATGCCCAACACCACTGAACTGCCCTAAACCCTGGAACACCAACCCATGCACGACACCCTGCACTGCCCGAACACCACTGCAGTGCCCTTGTACCCTGAAATACCACCCCCGCTTGACCCCCCTACACTGCCCGAACACACAGCCAGCATGACCCCTACACTGACCGAACACCACTGAACTGCCCTAAACCCTGAAACACCAACCTGTGCATGACCCCCTACACTGCTCGAACACCACTGCACTGCCCTAAATCCTGATACACCACCGACCGCACGATCCCCTACAGTGCCCGAACACGACTGCACTGCCCTAAACCCTGGTACACCACCCGCACGACCCCATACACTGCCCGAACACCACTGCACTGCCCTAAACCCTGATACACCACCCCACGCACGACCCCCTACACTGCCCAAACACCACTGCATTGTCCTAAACCCTGAAACACCACCCCCCACATGACCCCCTACATTGCCCAAATACCACTTCACTGCCCTTAACCCTGAAGCACCACCCCCCACAAGACCCCCTACACTGCCCGAACACCACTGCACTGCCCTAAACCCTGAAACACAACCCCACAGCACAACTCTCTACACTGCCCAAACAGCACTACACTGCCCTAAACCCTGAAACTCCAACAACACACGACCCGCTACACTGCCCGAACACCACTGCATTGCATTGAACCCTGAAATACCACCCTCCAGCAAGACCACCTACACTGCCCGAAAACCACTGCTCTGCCCTAAACACTGAAACACCACCCCCAGTAGGACCCCCTACATTGCCCGAACACCAATGCACTGCCATAAACCATGAAACACCAGCCCCAGGATGACCCCCTACACTGCCCAAACTCAACTTCACAGTCCTAAACACTGAAATACCACACCCTGCACAACCACAAAAACTGCCTGAATACCACTACACTGTCCTAAACCCTGAAACTCTACCCCCTGCATGACCCATTACACTGCCAGAACACCACTGCACTGTCCCAAACCCTGAAGCAACACCCCCCACACAACCCCCTACTCTGCCCGAACACCACAGCACTGCTCTAAACTTTGAAACACCATCCCCATCCCAACCCCCTACATTGCCCAAACACCACTGCACTGCCCTAAACCCTGAAACATCAGCCCCAGCATGACCCCCTACACTGCCCGAACATCACTGAACTGTCCTAAACCCTAGAACACCAACCTGCGCACGACACCCTGCACTGCCCGAACACCACTGCAGTGCCCTTTACCCTGAAACACCAGACCCCGTATGACCCCGCTACACTGCCCGAACACTTCTGCACTGCCCTAAACCCTGAAACTCCACCACCAGCATGAACCCCTAAACTGCTCGAACACCACTGCACTGCCCTAAACCCTAAAACACCACCCCCAGCATGACCCCTTACACTGCCCAAACACCACTGCAATGCTCTTAACCCTGAAACACCAGCCCCTGCACTACCCCCTACACTGCCCGAACACCATTGCACTGCACTAAATCCATAAACACCAGTCCCAGCATGACCCCCTAAACTGCCCAAACACCCTGCGCTGCCCTAAAAACTAAAACGCCAGCTCCAGCACGACCCCCTACACTGCCCGAACACCACTGCTCTGCCCTAAACCCTGAAACACCAACCCTAGCACAACCTCTACACTGTCCGATCACCACTGCACTGCCCTAAACCCTGAAACACCAGCCCCAGCATGACCCCCTACACTGCCCGAACACCACTGAACTGCCCTAAACCCTGGAACACCAACCCATGCACGACACCCTGCACTGCCCGAACACCACTGCAGTGTCCTAAACCCTGAAATACCACCCCCCGCATGACCCCCCTACACTGTCCGAACACACTGCACTTCCCTAAACCCTGAAACACCACCCCCAGCATGACCCCCTAAACTGCCCGAACACCACTGCACTGCCCTAAACCCTGAAACTCCAACCCCAGCATGACCCCCTACACTGCCCGAACACTACTGCACTGCCCTAAACCCATAAACACCAGCCCCAGCATGACCCCTACACTTCCCGAACAGCAATGCACTGTCCTAAAACCTGAAACACCACACTCAGCACGACCCCCTACATGCCCCCAACAAAACTGCACTGCCCTAAACCCTGAAACACCAGCTCCTGCATGGCCCCCTATACTCCCCGAACAGCACTGTACAGCTCTAAACCCTGAACAACCAGTCCCAGCACAACCCCCTACACTGCCCGAACACCACAGCACTGCCCTAAACCCTGAAACACCAGCTCCAGCATGAACCCCTACCCTGCCCGAACACCACTGCACTGCCCTAAACCCTGAAACACCAGCTCCAGCACAACCCCCTACACTGCCCGAAGAACACTGCTCTACCCTAAACCCTGAAACACCAGCCCTAGCATGACCCTCTACACTGCCCGAACACCACTGAACTGCCATCAACCCTGAAACACCACCCTGAGCATGATGCCCCACACTGCCCGAACACCACTGCACTGCCCTAAACCCTGAAACACCATCCCCCTGCACACCCCCCCCCCACTGTCCGGACACCACTGCACTGCCCTAAACCCTGAAACACCACCACCAGCAAGACCCCCTACAATGCCCGATTATCTCTGCCCAAAACCCTATAACACCACCTCCCTTTATGACCCACGGCACTGCTCGAACACAACTGCTCTGCCCTAAATCCTGAAACACCAGCCCCAGCACGACTCCTACACTGCCCGAACACCACTGCTCTGCCATAAACCCTGAAACACCACAGCCAGCATGACCCCTACACTGACCGAACACCACTGAACTGCCCTAAACCCTGAAACACCAACCTGTGCATGACCTGCTACACTGCCCGAACACGACTGCACTGCCCTAAATCATGATACACCACCGACCGCACGATCCCCTACAGTGGCCGAACACAACTGCATTGTCCTAATCCCTGAAACACCACCACCCACATGACCCCCCTACATTGCCCAAATACCACTGCACTGCCCTTAACCCTGAAGCACAACCCCCCACAAGACCCCCTACAGTGCCCGAACACCACTGCACTGCCCTAAACCCTGAAACACAACCCACCAGCACAACTCTCTACAGTGCCCAAACAGCACTACACTGCCCTAAACCCTGAAACTCCAACCACACATGACCCGCTACACTGCCCGAACACCACTGCATTGCATTAAACCCTGAAATACCACCCTCCAGCAAGACCCCCTACACCGCCCGAAAACCACTGCTCTGCCCTAAACTCTGAAACACCACCCCCAGTAGGACCCCCTACATTGCCCGAACACCACTGCACTGCCCTCAACCCTGAAACGCCAGCCCCAGGATGACCCCCTACACTGCCCAAACTCCACTTCACAGCCCTAAACACTGAAATACCACCCCCTGCACAACCCCCTACACTGCCTGAATACCACTGCACTGTCCTAAACCCTGAAACACTACCCCCTGCACGACCCATTACACTGCCAGAACACCACTGCACTGCCCTAAACCCTGAAACACCACCACCAGCAAGACCCCCTTCAATGCCCGATTATCTCTGCCCTAAACCCTGAAACACCACATCCCTTTAAGACCCACGGCACTTCTCGAACACAACTGCTCTGCCCTAAATACTGAAGCACCAGCCCCAGCACGACTCCAACACTGCCCGAACAGAACTGCTCTGCCATAAACCCTGAAACACCACAGCCAGCATGACCCCTACACTGCCCGAACACCACTGCACTGCTCTGAATCCTGATACACCACCGACCGCACGATCCACTACAGTGCCCGAACACGACTGCACTGCCCTAAACCCTGGTACACCACCCTGCATGACCCCATACACTGCCCGAACACCACTGCACTGCCCTAAAGCCTGATACACCACCCCACGCACGACCCCCTACAGTGCCAAAACACCACTGCATTGTCCTAAACCCTGAAACACCACCCCCCACATGACCCCCTACATTGCCCAAATACCACTGCACTGCCCTTAACCCTGAAGCACCACCCCCCACAAGACCCCCTACACTGTCCGAACACCACTGCACTGCTCTAAATCCTGATACACCACCGACCGCACAATCCCCTACAGTGCCCGAACACGACTGCACTGCCCTAAACCCTGGTACACCACCCTGCACAACCCCATACACGGCCCGAACACCACTTCACTGCTCTAAACCCTCAAACACCAACCCAGCTCAACACCCTACACTGCCTAAACACCACTGCACTGCCTTAAACCCTGAAACACCAACCGACATATGACCCCATACACTACCCGAACACCACTGCACTGCCCTAAACCCTGAAACATCAGCCCCAGGATGACCCTCTACACTGCCCAAACTCCACTTCACAGCCCTAAACACTGAAATACCACCCCCCTACACAACCCCCTACATTGCCCAAACACCACTGCACTGCCCTAAACCCTGAAACATCAGCCCCAGCATGACCCCCTACACTGCCCGAACACCACTGAACTGTCCTAAACCCTGGAACACCAACCTGCGCACGACACCCTGCACTGCCCGAACACCACTGCAGTGCCCTTTACCCTGAAACACCAGCCCCCGCATGACCCTGCTACACTGCCCGAACACCACTGCACTGCCCTAAACCCTGAAACAGCACCCCCAGCATGACCCCCTAAACTGCTCAAACACCACTGCACTGCCCTACACCCTAAAATACCACCCCCAACATGACCACCTACACTGCCCAAACACCACTGCACTGCTCTTAACCCTGAAACACCAGCCCCTGCACTACCCCCTACACTGCCCGTACACCATTGCACTTCCCTAAACCCTGAAACACCAGCTCCAGCACGACCCCCTACACTGCCCGAAAACCACTGCTCTGCCCTAAACCCTGAAACACCAGCCACAGAACGACCCCTACACTGTCCTATCACCACTGCACTGCCCTAAACCCTGAAACACCAGCCCTAGCACGACCCCCTACAATGCCCAACAATACTGAACTGCCCTAAACCCTGGAACACCAACCCATGCACGACACCCTGCACTGCCCGAACACCACTGCAGTGCCCTTGTACCCTGAAATACCACACCCGCTTGACCCCCCTACACTGCCCGAACACACTGCACTTCCCTAAACCATGAAACACCACCCCCAGCATGACCCCCTAAACTACCCGAACACCACTGCACTGCCCCAAACCCTGAAACTCCAACCTCAGCATGACCCCCTACACTGCCCGAACACTACTGCACTGCCCTAAACCAATAAACACCAGCCCCAGCATGACCCCTACACTTCCCGAACACCACTGCACTGTCCTAAAACCGGAAACACCAGACACAGCACGACCCCCTACATGCCCCGAACAAAACTGCACTGCCCTAATCCCTAAAACACCAGCCCCTGCATGGCCCCCTTTACTCCCCAAACAGCACTGTACAGCTCTAAACGCTGAAAAAACAGTCCCAGCACAACCCCCTACACTGCCCGAACACCACAGCACTGCCCTATACCCTGATAGACCATCTCCAGCTCGAACCCCTACCCTGCCCGAACACCACTGCACTGCCCTAAACCCTGAAACACCAGCTCCAGCACAACCCCCTACACTGCCCGAAAAACACTGCTCTGCCATAAACCCGGAAACACCAGCCCCAGCATGACCCCTACACTGCCCGAACACCACTGCACTGCCATCAACCCTGAAACACCACCCTCAGCATGACCCCCACACACTGCCCGAACACCACTGTAATGCCCTAAACCCTGAAACACCATCCTCCTGCACATTTCCCCACACTGTCCGGACACCACTGCACTGCCCTATACCCTGAAACACCACCACCAGCAAGACCCCCTACAATGCCCGATTATCTCTGCCATAAACCCTGAAACACCACCTCCCTTTAAGACCCACAGCACTGCTCGAACACAACTGCTATGCCCTAAATCCTGAAACACCAGCCCCAGTACGACTCCAACACTGCCCGAACACCACTGCTCTGCCATAAACCCTGAAACACCACAGCCAGCATGACCCCTACACTGACCGAACACCACTGAACTGCCCTAAACCCTGAAACACCAACCTGTGCATGACCCCCTACACTGCTCGAACACCACTGCACTGCCCTAAATCCTGATACACCACCGACCGCACGATCCCCTACAGTGCACGAACACGACTGCACTGCCCTAAACCCTGGTACACCACCCACACGACCCCATACACTGCCCGAACACCACTGCACTGCCCTAAACCCTGATACACCACCCCACGCACGACCCCCTACACTGCCCAAACACCACTGCATTGTCCTAAACCCTGAAACATCACCCCCACATGACTCCCTACATTGCCCAAATACCACTGCACTGCCCTTAACCCTGAAGCACCACCCCCCACAAGACCCCCTACACTGCCCGAACACCACTGCACTGCCCTAAACCCTGAAACACAACCCCCCAGCACAACTCTCTACACTGCCCAAACAGCACTACACTGCCCTAAACCCTGAAACTCCAACCACACACGACCCGCTACACTGCCCGAACTCCACTGCATTGCATTAAACCCTAAAAATACCACCCTCCAGCAAGACCCCCTACTCTGCCCGAAAACCACTGCTTTGCCCTAAACACTGAAACACCACCCCCAGTAGGACCCCCTACATTGCCCGAACACCACTGCACTGCCCTAAACCCTGAAACACCAGCCCTAGGATGACCCCCCACACTGCCCAAACACCACTGCACTTCCCTAAACCCTGAAACACCAGCTCCAGCACAACCCCCTACACTGCCCGAAAACCACTGCTCTGCCCTAAACCCTGAAACACCAGCACCAGAACGACCCCTACACTGTCCGATCACCACTGCACTGCCCTAAACCCTGAAACACCAGCCCTAGCATGACCCCCTACACTGCCCAACACCACTGAACTGCCCCAAACCCTGAAACTCCAACCTCAGCATGACCCCCTACACTGCCCGAACACTACTGCACTGCGCTAAACCCATAAACACCAGCCCCAGCATGACCCCTACACTTCCCGAACACCCCTGCACTGTCCTAAAACCAGAAACACCAGACACAGCACGACCCCCTACATGCTCCAAACAAAACTGCATTGCCCTAATCCCTAAAACACCAGCCCCTGCATGGCCCCCTTTACTCCCCAAACAGCACTGTACAGCTCTAAACCCTGAAAAACCAGTCATAGCACAACCCCCTACACTGCCCGAACACCACAGCACTGCCCTAAACCCTGATACACCAGCTCCTGCACGAACCCCTACCCTGCCCGACCACCACTGCACTGCCCTAAACCCTGAAACACCAGCTCCAGCACAACCCCCTACACTGCCCGAAAAATACTGCTCTGCCATATACCCGGAAACACCAGCCCCAGCATGACCCCTACACTGCCCGAACACCACTGCACTGCCATCAACCCTGAAACACCACCCTCAGCATGACCCCCACACACTGCCCAAACACCACTGTAATGCCCTAAACCCTGAAACACCATCCCCCTGCACATTCCCCCACACTGTCCGGACACCACTGCACTTCCCTAAACCCTGAAACACCACCACCAGCAAGACCCCCTACAATGCCCGATTATCTCTGCCCTAAACCCTGAAACACCACCTCCCTTTAAGACCCACAGCACTGCTCGAACACAACTGCTCTGCCCTAAATCCTGAAACACCAGCCCCAGCACGACTCCAACACTGCCCGAACACCACTGCTCTGCCATAAACCCTGAAACACCACAGCCAGCATGACCCCTACACTGACCGAACACCACTGAACTGCCCTAAACCCTGAAACACCAACCTGTGCATGACCCCCTACACTGCTCGAACACCACTGCACTGCCCTAAATCCTGATACACCACAGACCGCACGATCCCCTAGAGTGCCCGAACAAGACTGCACTGCCCTAAACCCTGGTACACCACCCGCATGACCCCATACACTGCCCGAACACCACTGCACTGCCCTAAACCCTGATACACCACCCCACACACGACCCCCTACACTGCCCAAACACCACTGCATTGTCCTAAACCCTGAAACACCACCCCCCACATGACTCCCTACATTGCCCAAATACCACTGCACTGCCCTTAACCCTGAAGCACCACCCCCCACAAGACCCCCTACACTGCCCGAACACCACTGCACTGCCCTAAACCCTGAAACACAACCTCCCAGCACAACTCTCTACACTGCCCAAACAGCAATACACTGCCCTAAACCCTGAAACTCCAACCACACACGACCCGCTACACTGCCCGAACACCACTGCATTGCATTAAACCCTAAAAATACCACCCTCCAGCAAGACCCCCTACTCTGCCCGAAAACCACTGCTTTGCCCTAAACACTGAAACACCACCCCCAGTACGACCCCCTACATTGCCCGAACACCACTGCACTGCCCTAAACCCTGAAACACCAGCCCTAGGATGATCCCCTACACTGCCCAAACTCCACTTCACAGCCCTAAACACTGAAATACCACCCCCCTGCACAACCCCCTACACTGCCTGAATACCACTGCACTGTCCTAAACCCTGAAAAACTACCCCCTGCACAACCCATTACACTGCCAGAACACCACTGCACTGTCCCAAACCCTGAAATACCACCCCCACACGACCCCTACATCACCCAAACTCCACTGTACTGCCCTAAACCCTGAAGCAACACCCCCCACACAACCCCCTACTCTGCCCGAACACCACAGCACTGCTCTAAAGCCTGAAACATCACACCTCTATCACAACCCCCTACATTGCCCAAACACCACTGCACTGCCCTAAACCCTGAAACATCAGCCCCAGCATGACCCCCTACATTGCCCGAACACCACTGAACTGTCCTAAAGTAAACCCTGGAACACCAACCTGCTCATGACACCCTGCACTGCCCGAACACCACTGCAGTGCATTTACCCTGAAACACTAGCCCCCACATGACCCCGCTACACTGCCCGAACACCACTGCACTGCCCTGAATCCTAAAACGCCACCCCCAGCATGACCCCCTACACTGCCCAAACACCACTGCACTGCTCTTAACCCTGAAACACCAGCCCCTGCACTACCCCTACACTGCCCGAACACCATTGCACTGCCCTAAATCCAAAAAACACCAGCCTCAGAATAACCCCCTAAACTGCCCAAACACCACTGCACTGCCCTAAAAACTAAAACACCACCCCCAGCATGACCCCCTACACTTCCCAAACACCACTGCACTGCCCTAAACCCTGAAACACCAGCTCCAGCACGACCCCCTACACTGCCCGAACACCACTGCTCTGCCCTAAACCCTGAAACACCATCCCCAGCATGATCCCCTACACTGCCCGAACACCACTGCACTGCCCTAAACCCTGAAACACCACCCTCAGCACAACCCCCCCACACTGCCCAAACACCACTGCACTGCCCTAAACCATGAAACACCATCCCCCTGCACAACCCCCCCACACTGTCTGAACACCACTGCACTGCTTAACCCCTGAAACACCACCACCAGCAAGACCACCTACAATGCCTGATTACCACTGCCCTAAAGCCTGAAACACCACCCCCTTTATGACCCACGACACTGCTCGAACACAACTGCTCTGCCCTAAATCCTGAAACACCAGCCCCATCACGACCCCTACACTGCCTGAACACCACTGCTCTGACCTAAACCCTGAAACACCACTCCCAGCACGACCCCCTACACTGCCCGAACACCACTGCACTGCCCTAAATCCTGATACACCACCCCCAGCATGACCCCCTACAGTGCCCGAACACCACTGCACTGCCCTAAACTTTGATACACCACCCCGCATTAACCCATACACTGGCCGAACACCACTGCACTGCCCTAAACCCTGATACACCACCCCAGGCATGACCCCCTACACTGCCCAAACACCACTGCATTGTCCTAAACCCTGAAACAGCACCCCTTCACAACCCTTCACACTGCCCAAACACAACTGTTCTGCCCTAAATCCTGGAACACCAGCCCCAGCACGACCCCTACACTGCCCATGGGACTAAGACAATGCTTGGAGGAGGTGAAAGGCTGGATGACGAGATCCTCCCTCAAACTCAATGGGGATAAAACTGAGTTGATGCTCCTGGGCCCTGTCACTCCAACGATCCTTGCCCCCCTCTGGCCCCCTTGCTTAGGCACTCCGCCCGCACCTAAGGACAACATAAAAAGCCTGGGGGTATGGCTGGATAAAGCCTTAACCTTCGACACCCAGGCTACCAAGCTATCGGCGACTTGTTTTGGGCTCCTTATGATACTCAGGAAAGTGCTCCCACTTCTACCCATGGAGGCCAAGCAAGTTGCTGTTCAAGGCTTGATCCAGTCCCGACTGGATTTTAGCAATTCCCTGTACCTCGGCGCTCCTGACTATACTCTTCGTAAGTTGCAGATCGTTCAAAACTGCGCGGTTCGTACTCTATTACAGCTGCCACAGAGATTATCAGCCAAACCTGGGCAGAGGAGCCTGCACTGGCTACCGATCCGACAAAGAATAACCCTCAAGGCAATGTGTATTGCCCATCAAGCTTTTTGGGACAAAGGACCGGCAATTTGCCACAATCTCATTTCACAATACCATCCTAGGAAACAACTTCGCTCCGGCCAGGCCTTCCTAGCAATAGTGCCCAGAATCAGGAGAGCGAGAGCTGGAGGCAGGATGTTCTCTTACAACGCCGCCAAGTTGTGGAACCTCCTTCCCCTTCAGCTGAGATCCAATCCCAACCTGTTGTCCTTCCGGAAACAATTAAAGACTTTTCTTTTTACCTCTCCAAACTAACTCCGTCTATTCACCTCTGACAACTCATCATACACTTTGGGTAGCGCTTGGATGCCTCAGGGCAGCAATTTGCGCTTTATAAATCCACGTTTCATTTCACTTCATTTCATTGTCCGAACACCACTGCACTGCCCTAAACCCTGAAACACTACCACCAGCAAGACCCCCTACAATGCCCCTTTCCCCTTTCCCACTGCCCTAAACCCTAAAACACCACCCACGTTACGACCCCTCACACTGCTCGAACACAACTGCTCTGCCCTAAATCCTGAAACACCAGCCCCAGCATGACCCCTACACTGCCCGAACACCACTGCTCTGCACTAAACCCTAAAACACCACCCCCAGCAGGACCCCCTAAACTGCCCGAACACCACTGCACTGCCCTAAACAACAGAAACACCAGCCCCAGCACTACCCCCTACACTGCCCGATCACCACTGCACTGCCCTAAACCCTGAAACACCACCCCGAGCAAGACCCCCTACACTGCCCAAACATCAGTGCACTGCCCTAAACCCTGAAACTCACCCGAGCAAGACCCCCTACACTGCCCAAACACCACTGCATTGTCCTAAACCCTGAAACACCACCCCCCACATGACCACCTACATTGCCCAAACAACCACTTCACTGCCCTAAACCCTGAAACACCAACCCACACATGACCCCATACACTGCCTGAACACCACTGCACTGCTGTAAACCCTGAAACACCAAGCCCCAGCAAGACCCCTTACACTGCCAAAACACCAAGTCACTACCCTGAAACACCACCCCCTGCACGACACCCTTCACTGCCCAAACACCGCTGCTCTGCCCTAAACCCTGAAACACCACCCCCCTTCATAACCCCCAACACTGCCCAAACACAACTGCTCTGCCCTAAATCCTGGCACACCAGCCCCAGCACGACCCCTACACTGCCCAAACACCACTGCTCTGCACTAAGACCTGAAACACCACCCCCAGCAGGAAACCCTACACTGCCCGAACACCAGTGTACTGCCCTAAAGCCTGAAACGACATCCCCCTGCACAACCCCCCACACTGTCCGAACACCACTGCACTGCCCTAAACCCTGAAACACCACCACCAGCAAGACCCCCTACAAAGCCCGATTATCTCTGCCCTAAACCCTGAAACACCACCCCCCTTTAACACCCACGGCACTGCTGGAACACAACTGCTCTGCCCTAAATCCTGAAACACCAGCCCCAGCATGACTTCAACACTGCCCGAACACCACTGCTCTGCCTTAAACCCTGAAACACCACACCCAGCATGACCCCTACACTGACCGAACACCACTGAACTGCCCTAAACCCTGAAACACCAACCTGTGCATTACCCCCTACACTGCCCGAATACACCACCGACCGCACGATCCCCTACAGTGCCGGAACACGATTGCACTGCTGGTACACCACCCCGCACAACCCCATACACTGCCCGAACACCACTGCACTGCCCTAAACCCTGATACACCACCCCATGCACGATCCCCTACACTGCCCAAACACCACTGCATTGTCCTAAACCCTGAAACACCACCCCCACATGACCCCCTACATTGCCCAAATACCTCTGCACTGCCCTTAACCCTGAAGCACCAACCCCCACAAGACCCTCTACACTGCCCAAACACCACTGCACTGCCTTAAACCCTGAAACACCACCCCCAGCACAACTCCCTACACTGCCCAAACAGCACTACACTGCCCTAAACCCTGAAACTCCAACCACACACGACCCGCTACACTGCCCGAACACCACTGCATTGCATTAAACCTGAAACACCACCCTCCAGGAAGACCCCCTACAGTGCTCGAACACCAAGTCACTGCCCTAAACCCTGAAACACCACCCCCTGCCAAACTCCCCATACTGCCCGAACCCCACTGCACTGCCCTAAACCCTGAAACACCACCCCCAGCAAGACCGCCTACACTGCCCGAAGACAACTGCCCTAAACAGTAAAACACCACTCCCCTTCACGACTCCACACACTGCCCAAACACAACTGATCTACCCTAAATCTTTAAACACCAGGCCCAGCACGACCCCTACACTGCCCGAAAACCACTGCTCTGCCCTAAACACTGAAACACCACCCCCAGTAGGACCCCCTACATTGCCCGAACACCACTGTACTGCCCTAAACCCTGAAACACCAGCCCCAGGATGACCCCCTACACTGCCCAAACTCCACTTCACAGCCCTAAATACTGAAATACCTCCCCCCTGCACAACCCCCTACACTGCCTGAATACCAATGCACTGTCCTAAACCCTGAAACACTACCCCCTGCACAACCCATTACACTGCCAGAACACCACTGCACTGTCCAAACCCTGAAATACCATCCCCTACACGACCCCTACATTACCCAAACACCACTGTACTGCCCTAAACCCTGAAGCAACACCCCCCACACAACCCCCTACTCTGCCCGAACACCACAGCACTGATCTAAACCCTGAAACACCACCCCCATCACAACCCCCTACATTGCCCAAACACCACTGCACTGCCCTAAACTCTGAAACATCAGCCCCAGCATGACCCCTACACTGCTTGAACACCACTAAACTGTCCTAAACCCTGGAACACCAACCTGCGCACGACACCCTGCACTGCCCGAACACCACTGCAGTGTCCTTTACCCTGAAACGGCAGCCCCCGCATAACCCCGCTACACTGCCCAAACACCACTGCACTGCCCTAAACCCTGAAACACCACCCCCAGCATGACCCCCTAAACTGCCCAAACACCACTGCACTGCCCTTAACCCTGAAACACCAGCCCCTGCACTACCCTCTACACTGCCTAAACACCATTGCACTGCCCTAACTCCATAAACACCAGCCCCAGCATGACCCCTAAACTGCCCGAACACCACTGCACTGCCCTAAAAACTAAAACACCACCCCCAGCATGACCCCCTACACTGCCCAAACACCACTGCACTGCCCTAAACTCTGAAACACCAGCTCCAGCACGACCCTCTACACTGCCCGAACACCACTGCACTGCTCTGAATCCTGATACACCACCGACCGCACGATCCCCTACAGTGCCCGAACACGACTGCACTGCCCTAAACCCTGGTACACCACCCTGCATGACCCCATACACTGCCCGAACACCACTGCACTGCCCTAAAGCCTGATACACCACCCCACGCACGACCCCCTACACTGCCAAAACACCACTGCATTGTCCTAAACCCTGAAACACCACCCCCCACATGACCCCCTACATTGCCCAAATACCACTGCGCAGCCCTTAACCCTGAAGCACCACCCCCCACAAGACCCCCTACACTGTCCGAACACCACTGCACTGCTCTAAATCCTGATACACCACCGACCGCACAATCCCCTACAGTGCCCAAACACGACTGCACTGCCCTAAACCCTGGTACACCACCCTGCACAACCCCATACACGGCCCGAACACCACTTCACTGCTCTAAACCCTCAAACACCAACCCAGCTCAACACCCTACACTGCCCAAACACCACTGCACTGCCTTAAACCCTGAAACACCAACCCACATATGACCCCATACACTACCCGAACACCACTGCACTGCCCTAAACCCTGAAACATCAGCCCCAGGATGACCCTCTACACTGCCCAAACTCCACTTCACAGCCCTAAACACTGAAATACCACCCCCCTACACAACCCCCTACATTGCCCAAACACCACTGCACTGCCCTAAACCCTGAAACATCAGCCCCAGCATGACCCCCTACACTGCCCGAACACCACTGAACTGTCCTAAACCCTGGAACACCAACCTGCGCACGACACCCTGCACTGCCCGAACACCACTGCAGTGCCCTTTACCCTGAAACACCAGCCCCCGCATGACCCTGCTACACTGCCCGAACACCACTGCACTGCCCTAAACACTGAAACAGCACCCCCAGCATGACCCCCTAAACTGCTCAAACACCACTGCACTGCCCTACACCCTAAAATACCACCCCCAACATGACCACCTACACTGCCCAAACACCACTGCACTGCTCTTAACCCTGAAACACCAGCCCCTGCACTACCCCCTACACTGCCCGTACACCATTGCACTTCCCTAAACCCTGAAACACCAGTTCCAGCACGACCCCCTACACTGCCCGAAAACCACTGCTCTGCCCTAAACCCTGAAACACCAGCCACAGAACGACCCCTACACTGTCCTATCACCACTGCACTGCCCTAAACCCTGAAACACCAGCCCTAGCACGACCCCCTACAATGCCCAACACCACTGAACTGCCCTAAACCCTGGAACACCAACCCATGCACGACACCCTGCACTGCCCGAACACCACTGCAGTGCCCTTGTACCCTGAAATACCACCCCCGCTTGACCCCCCTACACTTCCCGAACACACTGCACTTCCCTAAACCATGAAACACCACCCCCAGCATGACCCCCTAAACTACCCGAACACCACTGCACTGCCCCAAACCCTGAAACTCCAACCTCAGCATGACCCCCTACACTGCCCGAACACTACTGCACTGCCCTAAACCAATAAACACCAGCCCCAGCATGACCCCTACACTTCCCGAACACCACTGCACTGTCCTAAAACCGGAAACACCAGACACAGCACGACCCCCTACATGCCCCGAACAAAACTACACTGCCCTAATCCCTAAAACACCAGCCCCTGCATGGCCCCCTTTACTCCCCAAACAGCACTGTACAGCTCTAAACGCTGAAAAAACAGTCCCAGCACAACCCCCTACACTGCCCGAACACCACAGCACTGCCCTATACCCTGATAGACCATCTCCAGCTCGAACCCCTACCCTGCCCGAACACCACTGCACTGCCCTAAACCCTGAAACACCAGCTCCAGCACAACCCCCTACACTGCCCAAAAAACACTGCTCTGCCATAAACCCGGAAACACCAGCCCCAGCATGACCCCTACACTGCCCGAACACCACTGCACTGCCATCAACCCTGAAACACCACCCTCAGCATGACCCCAACACACTGCCCGAACACCACTGTAATGCCCTAAACCCTGAAACACCATCCCCCTGCACATTTCCCCACACTGTCCGGACACCACTGCACTGCCCTAAACCCTGAAACACCACCACCAGCAAGACCCCCTACAATGCCCGATTATCTCTGCCCTAAACCCTGAAACACCACCTCCCTTTAAGACCCACAGCACTGCTCGAACACAACTGCTATGCCCTAAATCCTGAAACACCAGCCCCAGTACGACTCCAACACTGCCCGAACACCACTGCTCTTCCATAAACCCTGAAACACCACAGCCAGCATGACCCCTACACTGACCGAACACCACTGAACTGCCCTAAACCCTGAAACACCAACCTGTGCATGACCCCCTACACTGCTCGAACACCACTGCACTGCCCTAAATCCTGATACACCACCGACCGCACGATCCCCTACAGTGCCCGAACACGACTGCACTGCCCTAAACCCTGGTACACCACCCGCACGACCCCATACACTGCCCGAACACCACTGCACTGCCCTAAACCCTGATACACCACCCCACGCACGACCCCCTACACTGCCCAAACACCACTGCATTGTCCTAAACCCTGAAACATCACCCCCCAAATGACTCCCTACATTGCCCAAATACCACTGCACTGCCCTTAACCCTGAAGCACCACCCCCCACAAGACCCCCTACACTGCCCGAACACCACTGCACTGCCCTAAACCCTGAAACACAACCCCCCAGCACAACTCTCTACACTGCCCAAACAGCACTACACTGCCCTAAATACTGAAACTCCAACCACACACGACCCGCTACACTACCCGAACTCCACTGCATTGCATTAAACCCTAAAAATACCACCCTCCAGCAAGACCCCCTACTCTGCCCGAAAACCACTGCTTTGCCCTAAACACTGAAACACCACCCCCAGTAGGACCCCCTACATTGCCCGAACACCACTGCACTGCCCTAAACCCTGAAACACCAGCCCTAGGATGACCCCCTACACTGCCCAAACACCACTGCACTTCCCTAAACCCTGAAACACCAGCTCCAGCACGACCCCCTACACTGCCCGAAAACCACTGCTCTGCCCTAAACCCTGAAACACCAGCCCCAGAACGACCCCTACACTGTCCGATCACCACTGCACTGCCCTAAACCCTGAAACACCAGCCCTAGCATGACCCCCTACACTGCCCAACACCACTGAACTGCCCCAAACCCTGAAACTCCAACCTCAGCATGACCCCCTACACTGCCCGAACACTACTGCACTGCGCTAAACCCATAAACACCAGCCCCAGCATGACCCCTACACTTCCCGAACACCCCTGCACTGTCCTAAAACCAGAAACACCAGACACAGCACGACCCCCTACATGCCCCGAACAAAACTGCACTGCCCTAATCCCTAAAACACCAGCCCCTGCATGGCCCCCTTTACTCCCCAAACAGCACTGTACAGCTCTAAACCCTGAAAAACCAGTCACAGCACAACCCCCTACACTGCCCGAACACCACAGCACTGCCCTAAACCCTGATAGACCAGCTCCTGCACAAACCCCTACCCTGCCCGACCACCACTGCACTGCCCTAAACCCTGAAACACCAGCTCCAGCACAACCCCCTACACTTCCCGAAAAACACTGCTCTGCCATATACCCGGAAACACCAGCCCCAGCATGACCCCTACACTGCCCGAACACCACTGCACTGCCATCAACCCTGAAACACCACCCTCAGCATGACCCCCACACACTGCCCGAACACCACTGTAATGCCCTAAACCCTGAAACACCATCCCCCTGCACATTCCCCCACACTGTCCGGACACCACTGCACTTCCCTAAACCCTGAAACACCACCACCAGCAAGACCCCCTACAATGCCCGATTATCTCTGCCCTAAACCCTGAAACACCACCTCCCTTTAAGACCCACAGCACTGCTCGAACACAACTGCTCTGCCCTAAATCCTGAAACACCAGCCCCAGCACGACTCCAACACTGCCCGAACACCACTGCTCTGCCACAAACCCTGAAACACCACAGCCAGCATGACCCCTACACTGACGAACACCACTGAACTGCCCTAAACCCTGAAACACCAACCTGTGCATGACCCCCTACACTGCTCGAACACCACTGCACTGCCCTAAATCCTGATACACCACAGACCGCACGATCACCTAGAGTGCCCGAACAAGACTGCACTGCCCTAAACCCTGGTACACCACCCGCATGACCCCATACACTGCCCGAACACCACTGCACTGCCCTAAACCCTGATACACCACCCCACACACGACCCCCTACACTGCCCAAACACCACTGCATTGTCCTAAACCCTGAAACACCACCCCCACATGACTCCCTACATTGCCCAAATACCACTGCACTGCCTTTAACCCTGAAGCACCACCCCCCACAAGACCCCCTACACTGCCCAAACACCACTGCACTGCCCTAAACGCTGAAACACAACCCCCCAGCACAACTCTCTACACTGCCCAAACAGCACTACACTGCCCTAAACCCTGAAACTCCAACCACACACGACCCGCTACACTGCCCGAACACCACTGCATTGCATTAAACCCTAAAAATACCACCCTCCAGCAAGACCCCCTACTCTGCCCGAAAACCACTGCTTTGCCCTAAACACTGAAACACCACCCCCAGTACGACCCCCTACATTGCCCGAACACCACTGCACTGCCCTAAACCCTGAAACACCAGCCCTAGGATGATCCCCTACACTGCCCAAACTCCACTTCACTGCCCTAAACACTGAAATACCACCCCCCTGCATAACCCCCTACACTGCCTGAATACCACTGCACTGTCCTAAACCCTGAAACACTACCCCCTGCACGACCCATTACACTGCCAGAACACCACTGCAGTGTCCCAAACCCTGAAATACCACCCCCCACACGACCCCTACATCACCCAAACTCCACTGTACTGCCCTAAACCCTGAAGCAACACCCCCCCCACAACCCCCTACTCTGCCCGAACACCACAGCACTGCTCTAAAGCCTGAAACATCACACCTCTATCACAACCCCCTACATTGCCCAAACACCACTGCACTGCCCTAAACCCTGAAACATCAGCCCCAGCATGACCCCCTACATTGCCCGAACACCACTGAACTGTCCTAAAGTAAACCCTGGAACACCAACCTGCTCATGACACCACTGCAGTGCATTTACCCTGAAACACTAGCCCCCACATGACCCCGCTACACTGCCCGAACACCACTGCACTGCCCTAAACCCTGAAACACCACCCCCAGCATGACCCCCTAAACTGCTCAAACACCACTGCACTGCCCTAAACCCTAAAACGCCACCCCCAGCATGACCCCCTACACTGCCCAAACACCACTGCACTGCTCTTAACCCTGAAACACCAGAACCTGCACTACCCCTACACTGCCCGAACACCATTGCACTGCCCTATCCAAAAAACACCAGCCTCAGAATAACCCCCTAAACTGCCCAAACACCACTGCACTGCCCTAAAAACTAAAACACCACCCCCAGCATGACCCCCTACACTTCCCAAACACCACTGCACTGCCCTAAACCCTGAAACACCAGCTCCAGCACGACCCCCTACACTGCCCGAACACCACTGCTCTGCCCTAAACCCTGAAACACCATCCCCAGCATGATCCCCTACACTGCCCGAACACCACTGCACTGCCCTAAACCCTGAAACACCACCCTCAGCACAACCCCCCCACACTGCCCAAACACCACTACACTGCACTAAACCATGAAACACCATCCCCCTGCACAACCCCCCCACACTGTCTGAACACCACTGCACTGCTTAAACCCTGAAACACCACCACCAGCAAGACCACCTACAATGCATGATTACCACTGCCCTAAAGCCTGAAACACCACCCCCTTTATGACCCACGACACTGCTCGAACACAACTGCTCTGCCCTAAATCCTGAAACACCAGCCCCATCACGACCCCTACACTGCCCGAACACCACTGCTCTGACCTAAACCCTGAAACACCACTCCCAGCACGACCCCCTACACTGCCCGAACACCACTGCACTGCCCTAAATCCTGATACACCACCCCCAGCATGACCCCCTACAGTGCCCGAACACCACTGCACTGCCCTAAACTTTGATACACCACCCCGCATTAACCCATACACTGGCCGAACACCACTGCACTGCCCTAAACCCTGATACACCACCCCAGGCATGACCCCCTACACTGCCCAAACACCACTGCATTGTCCTAAACCCTGAAACAGCACCCCTTCACAACCCTTCACACTGCCCAAACACAACTGTTCTGCCCTAAATCCTGGAACACCAGCCCCAGCACGACCCCTACACTGCCCATGGGACTAAGACAATGCTTGGAGGAGGTGAAAGGCTGGATGACGAGATCCTCCCTCAAACTCAATGGGGATAAAACTGAGTTGATGCTCCTGGGCCTTGTCACTCCAACGATCCTTGCCCCCCTCTGGGCCCCTTGCTTAGGCACTCCGCCCGCACCTAAGGACAACATAAAAAGCCTGGGGGTATGGCTGGATAAAGCCTTAACCTTCGACACCCAGGCTACCAAGCTATCGGCGACTTGTTTTGGGCTCCTTAGGATACTCAGGAAAGTGCTCCCACTTCTACCCATGGAGGCCAAGCAAGTTGCTGTTCAAGGCTTGATCCAGTCCCGACTGGATTTTAGCAATTCCCTGTACCTCGGCGCTCCTGACTATACTCTTCGTAAGTTGCAGATCGTTCAAAACTGCGCGGTTCGTACTCTATTACAGCTGCCACAGAGATTATCAGCCAAACCTGGGCAGAGGAGCCTGCACTGGCTACCGATCCGACAAAGAATAACCCTCAAGGCAATGTGTATTGCCCATCAAGCTTTTTGGGACAAAGGACCGGCAATTTGCCACAATCTCATTTCACAATACCATCCTAGGAAACAACTTCGCTCCGGCCAGGCCTTCCTAGCAATAGTGCCCAGAATCAGGAGAGCGAGAGCTGGAGGCAGGATGTTCTCTTACAACGCCGCCAAGTTGTGGAACCTCCTTCCCCTTCAGCTGAGATCCAATCCCAACCTGTTGTCCTTCCGGAAACAATTAAAGACTTTTCTTTTTACCTCTCCAAACTAACTCTGTCTATTCACCTCTGACAACTCATCATACACTTTGGGTAGCGCTTGGATGCCTCAGGGCAGCAATTCGCGCTTTATAAATCCACGTTTCATTTCACTTCATTTCATTGTCCGAACACCACTGCACTGCCCTAAACCCTGAAACACTACCACCAGCAAGACCCCCTACAATGCCCCTTTCCCCTTTCCCACTGCCCTAAACCCTAAAACACCACCCACGTTACGACCCCTCACACTGCTCGAACACAACTGCTCTGCCCTAAATCCTGAAACACCAGCCCCAGCATGACCCCTACACTGCCCGAACACCACTGCTCTGCACTAAACCCTAAAACACCACCCCCAGCAGGACCCCCTAAACTGCCCGAACACCACTGCACTGCCCTAAACAACAGAAACACCAGCCCCAGCACTACCCCCTACACTGCCCGATCACCACTGCACTGCCCTAAACCCTGAAACACCACCCCGAGCAAGACCCCCTACACTGCCCAAACATCAGTGCACTGCCGTAAAACCTGAAACTCACCTGAGCAACACCCCCTACACTGCCCAAACACCACTGCATTGTCCTAAACCCTGAAACACCACCCCCCACATGACCACCTACATTGCCCAAACAACCACTTCACTGCCCTAAACCCTGAAACACCAACCCACACATGAACCCATACACTGCCTGAACACCACTGCACTGCTGTAAACCCTGAAACACCAAGCCCCAGCAAGACCCCTTACACTGCCAAAACACCAAGTCACTACCCTGAAACACCACCCCCTGCACGACACCCTTCACTGCCCAAACACCACTGCTCTGCCCTAAACCCTGAAACACCACCCCCCTTCATAACCCCCAACACTGCCCAAACACAACTGCTCTGCCCTAAATCCTGGCACACCAGCCCCAGCACGACCCCTACACTGCCCAAACACCACTGCTCTGCACTAAGACCTGAAACACCACCCCCAGCAGGAAACCCTACACTGCCCGAACACCAGTGTACTGCCCTAAACCCTGAAACGACATCCCCCTGCACAACCCCCCACACTGTCCGAACACCACTGCACTGCCCTAAACCCTGAAACACCACCACCAGCAAGACCCCCTACAAAGCCCGATTATCTCTGCCCTAAACTCTGAAACACCACCCCCCTTTAACACCCACGGCACTGCTGGAACACAACTGCTCTGCCCTAAATCCTGAAACACCAGCCCCAGCATGACTTCAACACTGCCCGAACACCACTGCTCTGCCATAAACCCTGAAACACCACACCCAGCATGACCCCTACACTGACCGAACACCACTGAACTGCCCTAAACCCTGAAACACCAACCTGTGCATTACCCCCTACACTGCTCGAATACACCACCGACCGCACGATCCCCTACAGTGCCGGAACACGATTGCACTGCCCTAAAACCTGGTACACCAACCCGCACAACCCCATACACTGCCCGAACACCACTGCACTGCCCTAAACCCTGATACACCACCCCACGCACGATCCCCTACACTGCCCAAACACCACTGCATTGTCCTAAACCCTGAAACACCACCCCCACATGACCCCCTACATTGCCCAAATACCTCTGCACTGCCCTTAACCCTGAAGCACCACCCCCCACAAGACCCTCTACACTGCCCAAACACCACTGCACTGCCTTAAACCCTGAAACACCACCCCCAGCACAACTCCCTACACTGCCCAAACAGCACTACACTGCCCTAAACCCTTAAACTCCAACCTCACACGACCCGCTACACTGCCCGAACACCACTGCATTGCATTAAACCTGAAACACCACCCTGCAGGAAGACCCCCTACAGTGCTCGAACACCAAGTCACTGCCCTAAACCCTGAAACACCACCCCCTGCCAAACTCCCCATACTGCCCGAACCCCACTGCACTGCCCTAAACCCTGAAACACCACCCCCAGCAAGACCGCCTACACTGCCCGAAGACAACTGCCCTAAACAGTAAAACACCACTCCCCTTCACGACTCCACACACTGCCCAAACACAACTGATCTACCCTAAATCTTTAAACACCAGGCCCAGCACGACCCCTACACTGCCCGAAAACTACTGCTCTGCCCTAAACACTGAAACACCACCCCCAGTAGGACCCCCTACATTGCCCGAACACCACTGTACTGCCCTAAACCCTGAAACACCAGCCCCAGGATGACCCCCTACACTGCCCAAACTTCACTTCACAGCCCTAAATACTGAAATACCTCCCCCCTGCACAACCCCCTACACTGCCTGAATACCAATGCACTGTCCTAAACCCTGAAACACTACCCCCTGCACAACCCATTACACTGCCAGAACACCACTGCACTGTCCAAACCCTGAAATACCATCCCCCACACGACCCCTACATTATCCAAACACCACTGTACTGCCCTAAACCCTGAAGCAACACCCCCCACACAACCCCCTACTCTGCCCGAACACCACAGCACTGATCTAAACCCTGAAACACCACCCCCATCACAACCCCCTACATTGCCCAAACACCACTGCACTGCCCTAAACTCTGAAACATCAGCCCCAGCATGACCCCTACACTGCTTGAACACCACTAAACTGTCCTAAACCCTGGAACACCAACCTGCGCACGACACCCTGCACTGCCCGAACACCACTGCAGTGTCCTTTACCCTGAAACGGCAGCCCCCGCATAACCCCGCTACACTGCCAAAACACCACTTCACTGCCCTAAACCCTGAAACACCACCCCCAGCATGACCCCCTAAACTGCCCAAACACCACTGCACTGCCCTTAACCCTGAAACACCAGCCCCTGCACTACCCTCTACACTGCCTAAACACCATTGCACTGCCCTAACTCCATAAACACCAGCCCCAGCATGACCCCTAAACTGCCCGAACACCACTGCACTGCCCTAAAAACTAAAACACCACCCCCAGCATGACCCCCTACACTGCCCAAACACCACTGCACTGCCCTAAACCCTGAAACACCAGCTCCAGCACGACCCTCTACACTGCCCGAACACCACTGCACTGCTCTGAATCCTGATACACCACCGACCGCACGATCCCCTACAGTGCCCGAACACGACTGCACTGCCCTAAACCCTGGTACACCACCCTGCATGACCCCATACACTGCCCGAACACCACTGCACTGCCCTAAAGCCTGATACACCACCCCACGCACGACCCCCTACACTGCCAAAACACCACTGCATTGTCCTAAACCCTGAAACACCACCCCCCACATGACCCCCTACATTGCCCAAATACCACTGCGCTGCCCTTAACCCTGAAGCACCACCCCCCACAAGACCCCCTACACTGTCCGAACACCACTGCACTGCTCTAAATCCTGATACACCACCGACCGCACAATCCCCTACAGTGCCCGAACACGACTGCACTGCCCTAAACCCTGGTACACCACCCTGCACAACCCCATACACGGCCCGAACACCACTTCACTGCTCTAAACCCTCAAACACCAACCCAGCTCAACACCCTACACTGCCCAAACACCACTGCACTGCCTTAAACCCTGAAACACCAACCCACATATGACCCCATACACTACCCGAACACCACTGCACTGCCCTAAACCCTGAAACATCAGCCCCAGGATGACCCTCTACACTGCCCAAACTCCACTTCACAGCCCTAAACACTGAAATACCACCCCCCTACACAACCCCCTACATTGCCCAAACACCACTGCACTGCCCTAAACCCTGAAACATCAGCCCCAGCATGACCCCCTACACTGCCCGAACACCACTGAACTGTCCTAAACCCTGGAACACCAACCTGCGCACGACACCCTGCACTGCCCGAACACCACTGCAGTGCCCTTTACCCTGAAACACCAGCCCCCGCATGACCCTGCTACACTGCCCGAACACCACTGCACTGCCCTAAACCCTGAAACAGCACCCCCAGCATGACCCCCTAAACTGCTCAAACACCACTGCACTGCCCTACACCCTAAAATACCACCCCCAACATGACCACCTACACTGCCCAAACACCACTGCACTGCTCTTAACCCTGAAACACCAGCCCCTGCACTACCCCCTACACTGCCCGTACACCATTGCACTTCCCTAAACCCTGAAACACCAGCTCCAGCACGACCCCCTACACTGCCCGAAAACCACTGCTCTGCCCTAAACCCTGAAACACCAGCCACAGAACGACCCCTACACTGTCCTATCACCACTGCACTGCCCTAAACCCTGAAACACCAGCCCTAGCACGACCCCCTACAATGCCCAACACCACTGAACTGCCCTAAACCCTGGAACACCAATCCATGCACGACACCCTGCACTGCCCGAACACCACTGCAGTGCCCTTGTACCCTGAAATACCACCCCCGCTTGACCCCCCTACACTGCCCGAACACACTGCACTTCCCTAAACCATGAAACACCACCCCCAGCATGACCCCCTAAACTACCCGAACACCACTGCACTGCCCCAAACCCTGAAACTCCAACCTCAGCATGACCCCCTACACTGCCCGAACACTACTGCACTGCCCTAAACCAATAAACACCAGCCCCAGCATGACCCCTACACTTCCCGAACACCACTGCACTGTCCTAAAACCGGAAACACCAGACACAGCACGACCCCCTACATGCCCCGAACAAAACTACACTGCCCTAATCCCTAAAACACCAGCCCCTGCATGGCCCCCTTTACTCCCCAAACAGCACTGTACAGCTCTAAACGCTGAAAAAACAGTCCCAGCACAACCCCCTACACTGCCCGAACACCACAGCACTGCCCTATACCCTGATAGACCATCTCCAGCTCGAACCCCTACCCTGCCCGAACACCACTGCACTGCCCTAAACCCTGAAACACCAGCTCCAGCACAACCCCCTACACTGCCCGAAAAACACTGCTCTGCCATAAACCCGGAAACACCAGCCCCAGCATGACCCCTACACTGCCCGAACACCACTGCACTGCCATCAACCCTGAAACACCACCCTCAGCAAGACCCCAACACACTGCCCGAACACCACTGTAATGCCCTAAACCCTGAAACACCATCCCCCTGCACATTTCCCCACACTGTCCGGACACCACTGCACTGCCCTAAACCCTGAAACACCACCACCAGCAAGACCCCCTACAATGCCCGATTATCTCTGCCCTAAACCCTGAAACACCACCTCCCTTTAAGACCCACAGCACTGCTCGAACACAACTGCTATGCCCTAAATCCTGAAACACCAGCCCCAGTACGACTCCAACACTGCCCGAACACCACTGCTCTGCCATAAACCCTGAAACACCACAGCCAGCATGACCCCTACACTGACCGAACACCACTGAACTGCCCTAAACCCTGAAACACCAACCTGTGCATGACCCCCTACACTGCTCGAACACCACTGCACTGCCCTAAATCCTGATACACCACCGACCGCACGATCCCCTACAGTGCCCGAACACGACTGCACTGCCCTAAACCCTGGTACACCACCCGCACGACCCCATACACTGCCCGAACACCACTGCACTGCCCTAAACCCTGATACACCACCCCACGCACGACCCCCTACACTGCCCAAACACCACTGCATTGTCCTAAACCCTGAAACATCACCCCCCACATGACTCCCTACATTGCCCAAATACCACTGCACTGCCCTTAACCCTGAAGCACCACCCCCCACAAGACCCCCTACACTGCCCGAACACCACTGCACTGCCCTAAACCCTGAAACACAACCCCCCAGCACAACTCTCTACACTGCCCAAACAGCACTACACTGCCCTAAACCCTGAAACTCCAACCACACACGACCCGCTACACTACCCGAACTCCACTGCATTGCATTAAACCCTAAAAATACCACCCTCCAGCAAGACCCCCTACTCTGCCCGAAAACCACTGCTTTGCCCTAAACACTGAAACACCACCCCCAGTAGGACCCCCTACATTGCCCGAACACCACTGCACTTCCCTAAACCCTGAAACACCAGCCCTAGGATGACCCCCTACACTGCCCAAACACCACTGCACTTCCCTAAACCCTGAAACACCAGCTCCAGCACGACCCCCTACACTGCCCGAAAACCACTGCTCTGCCCTAAACCCTGAAACACCAGCCCCAGAACGACCCCTACACTGTCCGATCACCACTGCACTGCCCTAAACCCTGAAACACCAGCCCTAGCATGACCCCCTACACTGCCCAACACCACTGAACTGCCCCAAACCCTGAAACTCCAACCTCAGCATGACCCCCTACACTGCCCGAACACTACTGCACTGCGCTAAACCCATAAACACCAGCCCCAGCATGACCCCTACACTTCCCGAACACCCCTGCACTGTCCTAAAACCAGAAACACCAGACACAGCACGACCCCCTACATGCCCCGAACAAAACTGCACTGCCCTAATCCCTAAAACACCAGCCCCTCCATGGCCCCCTTTACTCCCCAAACAGCACTGTACAGCTCTAAACCCTGAAAAACCAGTCACAGCACAACCCCCTACACTGCCCGAACACCACAGCACTGCCCTAAACCCTGATAGACCAGCTCCTGCACGAACCCCTACCCTGCCCGACCACCACTGCACTGCCCTAAACCCTGAAACACCAGCTCCAGCACAACCCCCTACACTGCCCGAAAAACACTGCTCTGCCATATACCCAGAAACACCAGCCCCAGCATGACCCCTACACTGCCCGAACACCACTGCACTGCCATCAACCCTGAAACACCACCCTCAGCATGACCCCCACACACTGCCCGAACACCACTGTAATGCCCTAAACCCTGAAACACCATCCCCCTGCACATTCCCCCACACTGTCCGGACACCACTGCACTTCCCTAAACCCTGAAACACCACCACCAGCAAGACCCCCTACAATGCCCGATTATCTCTGCCCTAAACCCTGAAACACCACCTCCCTTTAAGACCCACAGCACTGCTCGAACACAACTGCTCTGCCCTAAATCCTGAAACACCAGCCCCAGCACGACTCCAACACTGCCCGAACACCACTGCTCTGCCATAAACCCTGAAACACCACAGCCAGCATGACCCCTACACTGACGAACACCACTGAACTGCCCTAAACCCTGAAACACCAACCTGTGCATGACCCCCTACACTGCTCGAACACCACTGCACTGCCCTAAATCCTGATACACCACAGACCGCACGATCCCCTAGAGTGCCCGAACAAGACTGCACTGCCCTAAACCCTGGTACACCACCCGCATGACCCCATACACTGCCCGAACACCACTGCACTGCCCTAAACCCTGATACACCACCCCACACACGACCCCCTACACTGCCCAAACACCACTGCATTGTCCTAAACCCTGAAACACCACCCCCCACATGACTCCCTACATTGCCCAAATACCACTGCACTGCCTTTAACCCTGAAGCACCACCCCCCACAAGACCCCCTACACTGCCCAAACACCACTGCACTGCCCTAAACGCTGAAACACAACCCCCCAGCACAACTCTCTACACTGCCCAAACAGCACTACACTGCCCTAAACCCTGAAACTCCAACCACACACGACCCGCTACACTGCCCGAACACCACTGCATTGCATTAAACCCTAAAAATACCACCCTCCAGCAAGACCCCCTAGTCTGCCCGAAAACCACTGCTTTGCCCTAAACACTGAAACACCACCCCCAGTACGACCCCCTACATTGCCCGAACACCACTGCACTGCCCTAAACCCTGAAACACCAGCCCTAGGATGATCCCCTACACTGCCCAAACTCCACTTCACAGCCCTAAACACTGAAATACCACCCCCCTGCACAACCCCCTACACTGCCTGAATACCACTGCACTGTCCTAAACCCTGAAACACTACCCCCTGCACGACCCATTACACTGCCAGAACACCACTGCAGTGTCCCAAACCCTGAAATACCACCCCCCACACGACCCCTACATCACCCAAACTCCACTGTACTGCCCTAAACCCTGAAGCAACACCCCCCACACAACCCCCTACTCTGCCCGAACACCACAGCACTGCTCTAAAGCCTGAAACATCACACCTCTATCACAACCCCCTACATTGCCCAAACACCACTGCACTGCCCTAAACCCTGAAACATCAGCCCCAGCATGACCCCCTACATTGCCCAAACACCACTGAACTGTCCTAAAGTAAACCCTGGAACACCAACCTGCTCATGACACCACTGCAGTGCATTTACCCTGAAACACTAGCCCCCACATGACCCCGCTACACTGCCCGAACACCACTGCACTGCCCTAAACCCTGAAACACCACCCCCAGCATGACCCCCTAAACTGCTCAAACACCACTGCACTGCCCTAAACCCTAAAACGCCACCCCCAGCATGACCCCCTACACTGCCCAAACACCACTGCACTGCTCTTAACCCTGAAACACCAGCCCCTGCACTACCCCTACACTGCCCGAACACCATTGCACTGCCCTAAATCCAAAAAACACCAGCCTCAGAATAACCCCCTAAACTGCCCAAACACCACTGCACTGCCCTAAAAACTAAAACACCACCCCCAGCATGACCCCCTACACTTCCCAAACACCACTGCACTGCCCTAAACCCTGAAACACCAGCTCCAGCACGACCCCCTACACTGCCCGAACACCACTGCTCTGCCCTAAACCCTGAAACACCATCCCCAGCATGATCCCCTACACTGCCCGAACACCACTGCACTGCCCTAAACCCTGAAACACCACCCTCAGCACAACCCCCCCACACTGCCCAAACACCACTACACTGCCCTAAACCATGAAACACCATCCCCCTGCACAACCCCCCCACACTGTCTGAACACCACTGCACTGCTTAAACCCTGAAACACCACCACCAGCAAGACCACCTACAGTGCCTGATTACCACTGCCCTAAAGCCTGAAACACCACCCCCTTTATGACCCACGACACTGCTCGAACACAACTGCTCTGCCCTAAATCCTGAAACACCAGCCCCATCACGACCCCTACACTGCCCGAACACCACTGCTCTGACTTAAACCCTGAAACACCACCCCCAGCACGACCCCCTACACTGCCCGAACACCACTGCACTGCCCTAAATCCTGATACACCACCCCCAGCATGACCCCCTACAGTGCCCGAAAACCACTGCACTGCCCTAAACTTTGATACACCACCCCGTATGAACCCATACACTGGCCGAACACCACTGCACTGCCCTAAACCCTGATACACCACCCCAGGCATGACCCCCTACACTGCCCAAACACCACTGCATTGTCCTAAACCCTGAAACAGCACCCCTTCACAACCCTTCACACTGCCCAAACACAACTGTTCTGCCCTAAATCCTGGAACACCAGCCCCAGCATGACCCCTACACTGCCCATGGGACTAAGACAATGCTTGGAGGAGGTGAAAGGCTGGATGACGAGATCCTCCCTCAAACTCAATGGGGATAAAACTGAGTTGATGCTCCTGGGCCCTGTCACTCCAACGATCCTTGCCCCCCACTGGCCCCCTTGCTTAGGCACTCCGCCCGCACCTAAGGACAACATAAAAAGCCTGGGGGTATGGCTGGATAAAGCCTTAACCTTCGACACCCAGGCTACCAAGCTATCGGCGACTTGATTTGGGCTCCTTAGGATACTCAGGAAAGTGCTCCCACTTCTACCCATGGAGGCCAAGCAAGTTGCTGTTCAAGGCTTGATCCAGTCCCGACTGGATTTTAGCAATTCCCTGTACCTCGGCGCTCCTGACTATACTCTTCGTAAGTTGCAGATCGTTCAAAACTGCGCGGTTCGTACTCTATTACAGCTGCCACAGAGATTATCAGCCACACCTGGGCAGAGGAGCCTGCACTGGCTACCGATCCGACAAAGAATAACCCTCAAGGCAATGTGTATTGCCCATCAAGCTTTTTGGGACAAAGCACCGGCAATTTGCCACAATCTCATTTCACAATACCATCCTAGGAAACAACTTCGCTCCGGCCAGGCCTTCCTAGCAATAGTGCCCAGAATCAGGAGAGCGAGAGCTGGAGGCAGGATGTTCTCTTACAACTAGGCCTGGGCGGCAAATTCCGTTCCGCTCGCGGAATTTGCGGAATTTGCGTAATTTCGCGTTCCGCGGAGAACGCGAAATTGCTCAAAAGTCTGCTTTCCGCGATTTCGCGAAATTTTTGCTTGTTCGCGTTCTCAAAATGCATGTTCGCGAGATATTTCTCCTCGAGCACGCAAACAGCAATTGCGAACAGGAAAAAAGCATCGCGAACAAGCAATTCCGCGTGTTCGCGGAATTTATGCGTGTTCGCGGAGATTTTTTACCGTTTCGCGGAGATTTGCGTAACGCAATTACGCAAATTCCGCCCACCCCTACTTACAACGCCGCCAAGTTGTGGAACCTCCTTCCCCTTCAGCTGAGATCCAATCCCAACCTGTTGTCCTTCCGGAAACAATTAAAGACTTTTCTTTTTACCTCTCCAAACTAACTCCGTCTATTCACCTCTGACAACTCATCATACACTTTGGGTAGCGCTTGGATGCCTCAGGGCAGCAATTCGCGCTTTATAAATCCACGTTTCATTTCACTTCATTTCATTGTCCGAACACCACTGCACTGCCCTAAACCCTGAAACACTACCACCAGGAAGACCCCCTACAATGCCCCTTTCCCACTGCCCTAAACCCTAAAACACCACCCACGTTACGACCCCTCACACTGCTCGAACACAACTGCTCTGCCCTAAATCCTGAAACACCAGCCCCAGCATGACCCCTACACTGCCCGAACACCACTGCTCTGCACTAAACCCTAAAACACCACCCCCAGCAGGACCCCCTAAACTGCCCGAACACCACTGCACTGCCCTAAACAACAGAAACACCAGCCCCAGCACTACCCCCTACACTGCCCGATCACCACTGCACTGCCCTAAACCCTGAAACACCACCCCGAGCAAGACACCCTACACTGCCCAAACATCAGTGCACTGCCCTAAACCCTGAAAGTCACCCGAGCAAGACCCCCTACACTGCCCAAACACCACTGCATTGTCCTAAACCCTGAAACACCACCCCCCACATGACCACCTACATTGCCCAAACAACCACTTCACTGCCCTAAACCCTGAAACACCAACCCACACATGACCCCATACACTGCCTGAACACCACTGCACTGCTGTAAACCCTGAAACACCAAGCCCCAGCAAGACCCCTTACACTGCCAAAACACCAAGTCACTACCATGAAACACCACCCCCTGCACGACACCCTTCACTGCCCAAACACCACTGCTCTGCCCTAAACCCTGAAACACCACCCCCCTTCATAACCCCCAACACTGCCCAAACACAACTGCTCTGCCCTAAATCCTGGCACACCAGCCCCAGCACGACCCCTACACTGCCCAAACACCACTGCTCTGCACTAAGACCTGAAACACCACCCCCAGCAGGAAACCCTACACTGCCCGAACACCAGTGTACTGCCCTAAACCCTGAAACGACATCCCCCTGCACAACCCCCCACACTGTCCGAACACCACTGCACTGCCCTAAACCCTGAAACACCACCACCAGCAAGACCCCCTACAAAGCCCGATTATCTCTGCCCTAAACCCTGAAACACCACCCCCCTTTAACACCCACAGCACTGCTGGAACACAACTGCTCTGCCCTAAATCCTGAAACACCAGCCCCAGCATGACTTCAACACTGCCCGAACACCACTGCTCTGCCATAAACCCTGAAACACCACACCCAGCATGACCCCTACACTGACCGAACACCACTGAACTGCCCTAAACCCTGAAACACCAACCTGTGCATTACCCCCTACACTGCCCGAATACACCACCGACCGCACGATCCCCTACAGTGCCGGAACACGATTGCACTGCTGGTACACCACCCCGCACAACCCCATACACTGCCCGAACACCACTGCACTGCCCTAAACCCTGATACACCACCCCATGCACGATCCCCTACACTGCCCAAACACCACTGCATTGTCCTAAACCCTGAAACACCACCCCCACATGACCCCCTACATTGCCCAAATACCTCTGCACTGCCCTTAACCCTGAAGCACCACCCCCCACAAGACCCTCTACACTGCCCAAACACCACTGCACTGCCTTAAACCCTGAAACACCACCCCCAGCACAACTCCCTACACTGCCCAAACAGCACTACACTGCCCTAAACCCTGAAACTCCAACCACACACGACCCGCTACACTGCCCGAACACCACTGCATTGCATTAAACCTGAAACACCACTCTCCAGGAAGACCCCCTACAGTGCTCGAACACCAAGTCACTGCCCTAAACCCTGAAACACCACCCCCTGCCAAACTCCCCATACTGCCCGAATCCCACTGCACTGCCCTAAACCCTGAAACATCACCCCCAGCAAGACCGCCTACACTGCCCGAAGACAACTGCCCTAAACAGTAAAACACCACTCCCCTTCACGACTCCACACACTGCCCAAACACAACTGATCTACCCTAAATCTTTAAACACCAGGCCCAGCACGACCCCTACAATGCCCGAAAACCACTGCTCTGCCCTAAACACTGAAACACCACCCCCAGTAGGACCCCCTACATTGCCCGAACACCACTGTACTGCCCTAAACCCTGAAACACCAGCCCCAGGATGACCCCCTACACTGCCCAAACTCTACTTCACAGCCCTAAATACTGAAATACCTCCCCCTGCACAACCCCCTACACTGCCTGAATACCAATGCACTGTCCTAAACCCTGAAACACTACCCCCTGCACAACCCATTACACTGCCAGAACACCACTGCACTGTCCAAACCCTGAAATACCATCCCCCACACGACCCCTACATTACCCAAACACCACTGTACTGCCCTAAACCCTGAAGCAACACCCCCCACACAACCCCCTACTCTGCCCGAACACCACAGCACTGATCTAAACCCTGAAACACCACCCCCATCACAACCCCCTACATTGCCCAAACACCACTGCACTGCCCTAAAATCTGAAACATCAGCCCCAGCATGACCCCTACACTGCTTGAACACCACTAAACTGTCCTAAACCCTGGAACACCAACCTGCGCACGACACCCTGCACTGCCCGAACACCACTGCAGTGTCCTTTACCCTGAAACACCAGCCCCCGCATAACCCCGCTACACTGCCCAAACACCACTGCACTGCCCTAAACCCTGAAACACCACCCCCAGCATGACCCCTAAACTGCCCAAACACCACTGCACTGCCCTTAACCCTGAAACACCAGCCCCTGCACTACCCCCTACACTGACTAAACACCATTGCACTGCCCTAATTCCATAAACACCAGCCCCAGCATGACCCCTAAACTGCCCGAACACCACTGCACTGCCCTAAAAACTAAAACACCACCCCCAGCATGACCCCCTACACTGCCCAAACACCACTGCACTGCCCTAAACCCTGAAACACCAGCTCCAGCACGACCCCCTACACTGCCCGAACTCCACTGCTCTGCCCTAAACCCTGAAACACCATCCCCAGCATGATCCCCTACACTGCCCGAACACCACTGCAGTGCCCTAAACCCTGAAACACCACCCTCAGCATGCCCCCCCACACTGCCCAAACATCACTGCACTGCCCTAGACTCTGAAACACCATCCCCCTGCACAACCCCCCACACTGTTTGAACACCACTGCACTGCTTAAACCGTGAAACACCACCACCAGCAAGACAACCTACAATGCCTGATTACCACTGCCCTAAACCCTGAAACAACACCCCCTTTATGACCCATGACACTGCTCGAACACAACTGCTCTGCCCTAAATCCTGAAACACCAGCCCCAGCACGACCCCTACACTGCCCAAACAACACTGCTCTGCCCTAAATCCTCAAACACCACCCCCAGCAGGACCCCCTTTACTGCCCAAACAACAGTGTACTGCCCTAAACCCTGAAACACCAGTCCCAGCATGACCCCATACACTGCAGGAACACCACTGTGCTAAACCCTGAAACACCAGCCCCAGCACGACCCCCTACACTGCCCAAACACCACTGCACTGCCCTAAACCCTGGTACACCACCCGCACAACCCCATACACTGCCCGAACACCACTGCACTGCCCTAAACCCTGATACACCACCCCCCACATGACTCCCTACATTGCCCAAATACCACTGCACTGCCCTTAACCCTGAAGCACCACCCCCCACAAGACCCCCTACACTGCCCGAACACCACTGCACTGCCCTAAACCCTGAAACACAACCCCCCAGCACAACTCTCTACACTGCCCAAACAGCACTACACTGCCCTAAACCCTGAAACTCCAACCACACACAACCCGCTACACTGCCCGAACTCCACTGTATTGCATTAAACCCTAAAAATACCACCCTCCAGCAAGACCCCCTACTCTGCCCGAAAACCACTGCTTTGCCCTAAACACTGAAACACCACCCCCAGTAGGACCCCCTACATTGCCCGAACACCACTGCACTGCCCTAAACCCTGAAACACCAGCCCTAGGATGACCCCCTACACTGCCCAAACACCACTGCACTTCCCTAAACCCTGAAACACCAGCTCCAGCACGACCCCCTACACTGCCCGAAAACCACTGCTCTGCCCTAAACCCTGAAACACCAGCCCCAGAACGACCCCTACACTGTCCGATCACCACTGCACTGCCCTAAACCCTGAAACACCAGCCCTAGCATGACCCCCTACACTGCCCAACACCACTGAACTTGCCTAAACCCTGGAACACCAACCCATGCACAACACCCTGCCCTGCCCGAACACCACTGCAGTGCCCTTGTACCCTGAAATACCACCCCCGCTTGACCCCCCTAGACTGCCCGAACACACTGCACTTCCCTAAACCATGAAACACCACCCCCAGCATGACCCCCTAAACTACCCGAACACCACTGCACTGCCCCAAACCCTGAAACTCTAACCTCAGCATGACCCCCTACACTGCCCGAACACTACTGCACTGCCCTAAACCCATAAACACCAGCCCCAGCATGACCCCTACACTTCCCGAACACCCCTGCACTGTCCTAAAACCAGAAACACCAGACACAGCACGAACCCCTACATGCCCCGAACAAAACTGCACTGCCCTAATCCCTAAAACACCAGCCCCTGCATGGCCCCCTTTACTCCCCAAACAGCACTGTACAGCTCTAAACCCTGAAAAACCAGTCACAGCACAACCCCCTACACTGCCCGAACACCACAGCACTGCCCTAAACCCTGATAGACCAGCTCCTGCACGAACCCCTACCCTGCCCGAACACCACTGCACCGCCCTAAACCCTGAAACACCAGCTCCAGCACAACCCCCTACACTGCCCGAAAAACACTGCTCTGCCATATACCCGGAAACACCAGCCCCAGCATGACCCCTACACTGCCCGAACACCACTGCACTGCCATCAACTCTGAAACACCACCCTCAGCATGACCCCCACACACTGCGAACACCACTGTAATGCCCTAAACCCTGAAACACCATCCCCCTGCACATTCCCCCACACTGTCCGGACACCACTGCACTGCACTAAACCCTGAAACACCACCACCAGCAAGACCCCCTACAATGCCCGATTATCTCTGCCCTAAACCCTGAAACACCACCTCCCTTTAAGACCCACAGCACTGCTCGAACACAACTGCTCTGCCCTAAATCCTGAAACACCAGCCCCAGCACGACTCCAACACTGCCCGAACACCACTGCTCTGCCATAAACCCTGAAACACCACAGCCAGCATGACCCCTACACTGACCGAACACCACTGAGCTGCCCTAAACCCTGAAACACCAACCTGTGCATGACCCCCTACACTGCTCGAACACCACTGCACTGCCCTAAATCCTGATACACCACCGACCGCACGATCCTCTACAGTGCCCGAACACGACTGCACTGCCCTAAACCCTGGTACACCACCCGCATGACCCCATACACTGCCCGAACACCATTGCACTGCCCTAAACCCTGATACACCACCCAACGCACGACCCCCTACACTGCCCAAACACCACAGCATTGTCCTAAACCCTGAAACACCACCCCCCACATGACTCCCTACATTGCCCAAATACCACTGCACTGCCCTTAACCCTGAAGCACCACCCCCCACAAGACCCCCTACACTGCCCGAACACCACTGCACTGCCCTAAACCCTGAAACACAACCCCCAGCACAACTCTCTACACTGCCCAAACAGCACTACACTGCCCTAAACCCTGAAACTCCAACCACACACGACCCGCTACACTGCCCGAACACCACTGCATTGCATTAAACCCTAAAAATACCACCCTCCAGCAAGACCCCCTACTCTGCCCGAAAACCACTGCTTTGCCCTAAACACTGAAACACCACCCCCAGTACGACCCCCTACATTGCCCGAACACCACTGCACTGCCCTAAACCCTGAAACACCAGCCATAGGATGACCCTCTACACTGCCCAAACTCCACTTCACAGCCCTAAACACTGAAATACCACCCCCCTGCACAACCCCCTACACTGCCTGAATACCACTGCACTGTCCTAAACCCTGAAACACTACCCCCTGCACGACCCATTACACTGCCAGAACACCACTGCACTGTCCCAAACCCTAAAATACCACCCCCCACACGACCCCTACATCACCCAAACTCCACTGTACTGCCCTAAACCCTGAAGCAACCCCCCCCACACAACCCCCTACTCTGCCCGAACACCACAGCACTGCTCTAAAGCCTGAAACATCACACCTCCATCACAACCCCCTACATTGCCCAAACACCACTGCACTGCCCTAAACCCTGAAACATCAGCCCCAGCATGACCCCCTACTTTGCCCGAACACCACTGAACTGTCCTAAAGTAAACCCTGGAACACCAACCTGCTCACGACACCCTGCACTGCCCGAACACCACTGCAGTGCCCTTTACCCTGAAACACTAGCCCCCACATGACCCCGCTACACTGCCCGAACACCACTGCACTGCCCTAAACCCTGAAACACCACCCCCAGCATGACCCCCTAAACTGCTCAAACACCACTGCACTGCCCTAAACCCTAAAACACCACCCCCAGCATGACCCCCTACACTGCCCAAACACCACTGCACTGCTCTTAACCCTGAAACACCAGCCCCTGCACTACCCCTACACTGCCCGAACACCATTGCACTGCCCTAAATCCAAAAAACACCAGCCTCAGAATAACCCCCTATACTGCCCAAACACCACTGCACTGCCCTAAAAACTAAAACACCACCCCCAGCATGACCCCCTACACTTCCCAAACACCACTGCACTGCCCTAAACCCTGAAACACCAGCTTCAGCACGACCCCCTACACTGCCCGAACACCACTGCTCTGCCCTAAACCCTGAAACATCATCCCCAGCATGATCCCCTACACTGCCCGAACACCACTGCACTGCCCTAAACCCTGAAACACCACCCTCAGCACAACCCCCCCACACTGCCCAAACACCACTGCACTGCCCTAAACCATGAAACACCATCCCCCTGCACAACCCCCCCCACACTGTCTGAACACCACTGCACTGCTTAAACCCTGAAACACCACCACCAGCAAGACCACCTACAATGCCTGATTACCACTGCCCTAAAGCCTGAAACACCACCCCCTTTATGACCCACGACACTGCTCGAACACAACTGCTCTGCCCTAAATCCTGAAGCACCAGCTCCATCACGACCCCTACACTGCCCGAACACCACTGCTCTGACCTAAACCCTGAAACACCAACCCCAGCACGACCCCTACTCTAACCGAACACCACTGATCAGCCCTAAACCCTGAAACACCAACCTGTGCACGACCCCCTACACTGCCCGAACACCACTGCACTGCCCTAAATCCTGATACACCACCCCCAGCATGACCCCCTACAGTGCCCGAACACCACTGCACTGCCCTAAACTTTGATACACCACCCTGCATGAACCCATACACTGGCCGAACACCACTGCACTGCCCTAAACCCTGATACACCACCCCAGGCATGACCCCCTACACTGCCCAAACACCACTGCATTGTCCCAAACCCTGAAACAGCACCCCTTCACAACCCTTCACACTGCCCAAACACAACTGTTCTGCCCTAAATCCTGGAACACCAGCCCCAGCACGACCCCTACACTGCCCATGGGACTAAGACAATGCTTGGAGGAGGTGAAAGGCTGGATGACGAGATCCTCCCTCAAACTCAATATGGATAAAACTGAGTTGATGCTCCTGGGCCCTGTCACTCCAACGATCCTTGCCCCCCTCTGGCCTCCTTGCTTAGGCACTCCGCCCGCACCTAAGGACAACATAAAAAGCCTGGGGGTATGGCTGGATAAAGCCTTAAACTTCGACACCCAGGCTACCAAGCTGTCGGCGACTTGTTTTGGGCTCCTTAGGATACTCAGGAAAGTGCTCCCACTTCTACCCATGGAGGCCAAGCAAGTTGCTGTTCAAGGCTTGATCCAGTCCCGACTGGATTTTAGCAATTCCCTGTACCTCGGCGCTCCTGACTATACTCTTCGTAAGTTGCAGATCGTTCAAAACTGCGCGGTTCGTACTCAATTACAGCTGCCACAGAGATTATCAGCCAAACCTGGGCAGAGGAGCCTGCACTGGCTACCGATCCTACAAAGAATAACCCTCAAGGCAATGTGTATTGCCCATCAAGCTTTTTTGGACAAAGGACCGGCAATTTGCCACAATCTCATTTCACAATACCATCCTAGGAAACAACTTCGCTCCGACCAGGCCTTCCTAGCAATAGTGCCCAGAATCAGGAGAGCGAGAGCTGGAGGCATGATGTTCTCTTACAACGCCGCCAAGTTGTGGAACCTCCTTCCCCTTCAGCTGAGATCCAATCCCAACCTGTTGTCCTTCCGGAAACAATTAAAGACTTTTCTTTTTACCTCTCCAAACTAACTCCGGCTATTCACCTCTGACAACTCATCATACTCTTTGGGTAGCGCTTGGATGCCTCAGGGCAGCAATTCGCGCTTTATAAATCCACGTTTCATTTCATTTCATTTCATTGTCCGAACACCACTGCACTGCCCTAAACCCTGAAACACTACCACCAGCAAGACCCCCTACAATGCCCCTTTACCACTGCCCTAAACCCTAAAACACCACCCCCCTTACGACCCCTCACACTGCTCGAACACAACTGCTCTGCCCTAAATCCTGAAACACCAGCCCCAGCATGACCCCTACACTGCCCGAACACCAATGCTCTGCACTAAACCCTAAAACACCACCCCCAGCAGGACCCCCTAAACTGCCCGATCACTACTGCACTGCCCTAAACCCTGAAACACCACCCCGAGCAAGACCCCCTACACTGCCCAAACACCACTGCACTGTCCTAAACCCTGAAATACCACCCCATGCCTGACCCCCTACACAGCCCAAACATCAGTGCACTGCCCTAAACCCTGAAACTCACCCGAGCAAGACCCCCTACACTGCCCAAACACCACTGAATTGTCCTAAACCCTGAAACACCACCCCCCACATGACCACCTACATTGCCCAAACAACCACTTCAGTGCCCTAAACTCTGAAACACCACCCCCCACAAGACCCCCTACACTGCTTGAACACCACTTCACTGCTCTAAACCCTGAAACACCACCCCAGCTCAACACCCTACACTGCCCAAACACCACTGCACTGCCTTAAACCCTGAAACACCAACCCACACATGACCCCATACACTGCCTGAACACCACTGCACTGCTGTAAACCCTGAAACACCAAGCCCCAGCAAGACCCCTTACACTGCCAAAACACCAAGTCACTACCCTGAAACACCACCCCCTGCACGACACCCTTCACTGCCCAAACACCACTGCTCTGCCCTAAACCCTGAAACACCACCCCCCTTCATAACCCCCAACACTGCCCAAACACAACTGCTCTGCCCTAAATCCTGGCACACCAGCCCCAGCACAACCCCTACACTGCCCAAACACAACTGCTCTGCACTAAGCCCTGAAACACCACCCTCAGCAGGAAACCCTACACTGCCCGAACACCAGTGTACTGCCCTAAACCCTGAAACGACATCCCCCTGCACAACCCCCCACACTGTCCGAACACCACTGCACTGCCCTAAACCCTGAAACACCACCACCAGCAAGACCCCCTACAAAGCCTGATTATCTCTGCCCTAAACCCTGAAACACCACCCCCCTTTAACACCCACGGCACTTCTGGAACACAACTGCTCTGCCCTAAATCCTGAAACACCTGCCCCAGCATGACTCCAACACTGCCCGAACACCACTGCTCTGCCATAAACCCTGAAACACCACACCCAGCATGACCCCTACACTGACCGAACACCACTGAACTGCCCTAAACCCTGAAACACCAACCTGTGCATTACCCCCTACACTGCCCGAATACCACTGCACTGCCCTAAATCCTGATACACCTCCGACCGCACGATCCCCTACAGTGCCGGAACACGACTGCACAGCCCTAAAACCTGGTACACCACCCCGCACAACCCCATACACTGCCCGAACACCACTGCACTGCCCTAAACCCTGATACACCACCCCACGCACGATCCCCTACACTGCCCAAACACCACTGCATTGTCCTAAACCCTGAAACACCACCCCCACATGACCCCCTACATTGCCCAAATACCTCTGCACTGCCCTAAACCCTGAAGCACCACCCCCCACAAGACCCTCTACACTGCCCAAACACCACTGCACTGCCTTAAACCCTGAAACACAACCCCCAGCACAACTCCCTACACTGCCCAAACAGCACTACACTGCCCTAAACCCTGAAACTCCAACCACACACGACCCGCTACACTGCCCGAACACCACTGCATTGCATTAAACCTGAAACACCACCCTCCAGGAAGACCCCCTACAGTGCTTAAACACCAAGTCACTGCCCTAAACCCTGAAGCACCACCCCCCTGCCAAACTCCCCATACAGCCCGAACACCACTGCACTGTCCTAAACAATGAAACACCACCCCCAGCAAGACCGCCTACACTGCCCGAAGACAACTGCCCTAAACAGTAAAACACCACTCCCCTTCACGACTCCACACACTGCCCGAACACAACTGATCTACCCTAAATCTTTAAACACCAGGCCCAGCACGACCCCTACACTGCCCGAAAACCACTGCTCTGCCCTAAACACTGAAACACCACCCCCAGTAGGACCCCCTACATTGCCCGAACACCACTGTACTGCCCTAAACCCTGAAACACCAGCCCCAGGATGACCCCCTACACTGCCCAAACTCCACTTCACAGCCCTAAATACTGAAATACCTCCCCCCTGCACAACCCCCTACACTGCCTGAATACCAATGCACTGTCCTAAACCCTGAAACACTACCCCCGGCACAACCGATTACACTGCCAGAACACCACTGCACTGTCCAAACCCTGAAATACCATCCCCCACACGACCCCTACATTACCCAAACACCACTGTACTGCCCTAAACCCTGAAGCAACACCCCCACACAACCCCCTACTCTGCCCGAACACCACAACACTGATCTAAACCCTGAAACACCACCCCCATCACAACCCCCTACATTGCCCAAACACCACTGCACTGCCCTAAACTCTGAAACATCAGCCCCAGCATGACCCCTACACTGCTTGAACACCACTAAACTGTCCTAAACCCTGGAACACCAACCTGTGCACGACACCCTGCACTGCCCGGACACCACTGCAGTGCCCTTTACCCTGAAACACCAGCCCCCGCATAACCCCGCTACACTGCCCAAACATCACTGCACTGCCCTAAACCCTGAAACACCACCCCCAGCATGACCCCCTAAACTGCCCAAACACCACTGCACTGCCCTTAACCCTGAAACACCAGCCCCTGCACTACCCCCTACACTGCCTAAACACCATTGCACTGCCCTAACTCCATAAACACCAGCCCCAGCATGACCCCTAAACTGCCCGAACACCACTGCACTCCCCTAAAAACTAAAACACCACCCCAGCATGACCCCCTACACTGCCCAAACACCACTGCACTGCCCTAAACCCTGAAACACCAGCTCCAGCACAACCCCCTACACTGCCTGAACTCCACTGCTCTGCCCTAAACCCTGAAACACCATCCCCAGCATGATCCCCTACACTGCCCAAACACCACTGTAGTGCCCTAAACCCTGAAACACCACCCTCAGCATGCCCCCCCACACTGCCCGAACATCACTGCACTGTCCTAAACTCTGAAACACCATCCCCCTGCACAACCCCCCACACTGTTTGAACACCACTGCACTGCTTAAACGCTGAAACACCACCACCAGCAAGACCACCTACAATGCCTGATTACCACTGCCCTAAACCCTGAAACAACACCCCCTTTATGACCCATGACACTGCTCGAACACAACTGCTCTGCCCTAAATCCTGAAACACCAGCCCCAGCACGACCCCTACACTGCCCAAACAACACTGCTCTGCCCTAAACCCTGAAACACCACCCCCCGCAGGACCCCCTTTACTGCCCAAACAACAGTGTACTGCCCTAAACCCTGAAACACCAGTCCCAGCATGACCCCATACACTGCAGGAACACCACTGTGCTAAACCCTGAAACACCAGCCCCAGCACGACCCCCTACACTGCCCAAACACCACTGCACTGCCCTAAACCCTGAAACACCAGCCCCAGCATGACCCCTACACTGCCCGAACATCACTGAACTGCCCTAAACCCTGAAATACCACCGCCAGCATGACACCCTAAACTGCCCGTACACCACTGCACTGACCTAAATCCTGAAACACCAACCCCAGCATGACCCCCTGCACTGCCCAAACACTACTGCACTAGCCTAAACCCTGAAACACCAGCCCCTAAACGACCCCCTACACTATCAGAACACCATTGCACTGTCCTAAAACCTGAAACACCACCCCCACCACGACCCCCTACACTCCCCGAACAAAACTGCTCTGCCCTAAACACTGAAACACCAGCCCCAGCACGACCCCCTATCCTCCCCAAACAGCACTGCACTGCACTAAGCCCTGAAACACCACCCTCAGCAGGAAACCCTACACTGCCCGAACACCAGTGTACTGCCCTAAACCCTGAAACGACATCCCCCTGCACAACCCCCCACACTGTCCGAACACCACTGCACTGCCCTAAACCCTGAAACACCACCACCAGCAAGACCCCCTACAAAGCCCGAATATCTCTGCCCTAAACCCTGAAACACCACCCCCCTTTAACACCCACGGCACTGCTGGAACACAACTGCTCTGCCCTAAATCCTGAAACACCAGCCCCAGCATGACTCCAACACTGCCCGAACACCACTGCTCTGCCATAAACCCTGAAACACCACACCCAGCATGACCCCTACACTGACCGAACACCACTGAACTGCCCTAAACCCTGAAACACCAACCTGTGCATTACCCCCTACACTGCCCGAATACCACTGCACTGCCCTAAATCCTGATACACCTCCGACCGCACGATCCCCTACAGTGCCGGAACACGACTGCACAGCCCTAAAACCTGGTACACCACCCCGCACAACCCCATACACTGCCCGAACACCACTGCACTGCCCTAAACCCTGATACACCACCCCACACACGATCCCCTACACTGCCCAAACACCACTGCATTGTCCTAAACCCTGAAACACCACCCCCACATGACCCCCTACATTGCCCAAATACCTCTGCACTGCCCTTAACCCTGAAGCACCACCCCCCACAAGACCCTCTACACTGCCCAAACACCACTGCACTGCCTTAAACCCTGAAACACAACCCCCAGCACAACTCCCTACACTGCCCAAACAGCACTACACTGCCCTAAACCCTGAAACTCCAACCACACACGACCCGCTACACTGCCCGAACACCACTGCATTGCATTAAACCTGAAACACCACCCTCCAGGAAGACCCCCTACAGTGCTTAAACACCAAGTCACTGCCCTAAACCCTGAAACACCACCCCCCTGCCAAACTCCCCATACTGCCCGACCACCACTGCACTGCCCTAAACAATGAAACACCACCCCCAGCAAGACCGCCTACACTGCCTGAAGACAACTGCCCTAAACAGTAAAACACCACTCCCCTTCACGACTCCACACACTGCCCGAACACAACTGATCTACCCTACATCTTTAAACACCAGGCCCAGCACGACCCCTACACTGCCCGAAAACCACTGCTCTGCCCTAAACACTGAAACACCACCCCCAGTAGGACCCCCTACATTGCCCGAACACCACTGTACTGCCCTAAACCCTGAAACACCAGCCCCAGGATGACCCCCTACACTGCCCAAACTCCACTTCACAGCCCTAAATACTGAAATACCTCCCCCCTGCACAACCCCCAACACTGCCTGAATACCAATGCACTGTCCTAAACCCTGAAACACTACCCCCTGCACAACCCATTACACTGCCAGAACACCACTGCACTGTCCAAACCCTGAAATACCATCCCCCACACGACCCCTACATTACCCAAACACCACTGTACTGCCCTAAACCCTGAAGCAACACCCCCCACACAACCCCCTACTCTGCCCGAACACCACAGCACTGATCTAAACCCTGAAACACCACCCCCATCACAACCCCCTACATTGCCCAAACACCACTGCACTGCCCTAAACTCTGAAACATCAGCCCCAGCATGACCCCTACACTGCTTCACCACCACTAAACTGTCCTAAACCCTGGAACACCAACCTGTGCACGACACCCTGCACTGCCCAAACACCACTGCACTGCCCTAAACCCTGAAACACCACCCCCAGCATGACCCCCTAAACTGCCCAAACACCACTGCACTGCCCTTAACCCTGAAACACCAGCCCCTGCACTACCCCCTACACTGCCTAAACACCATTGCACTGCCCTAACTCCATAAACACCAGCCCCAGCATGAACCCTAAACTGCCCGAACACCACTGCACTCCCCTAAAAACTAAAACACCACCCCCAGCATGACCCCCTACACTGCCCAAACACCACTGCACTGCCCTAAACCCTGAAACACCAGCTCCAGCACAACCCCCTACACTGCCCGAACTCCACTGCTCTGCCCTAAACCCTGAAACACCATCCCCAGCATGATCCCCTACACTGCCCAAACACCACTGCAGTGCCCTAAACCCTGAAACACCACCCTCAGCATGCCCCCCACACTGCCCAAACATCACTGCACTGCCCTAAACTCTGAAACACCATCCCCCTGCACAACCCCCCACACTGTTTGAACACCACTGCACTGCTTAAACCCTGAAACACCACCACCAGCAAGACCACCTACAATGCCTGATTACCACTGCCCTAAACCCTGAAACAACACCCCCTTTATGACCCATGACACTGCTCGAACACAACTGCTCTGCCCTAAATCCTGAAACACCAGCCCCAGCACGACCCCTACACTGCCCAAACAACACTGCTCTGCCCTAAACCCTGAAACACCACCCCCCGCAGGACCCCCTTTACTGCCCAAACAACAGTGTACTGCCCTAAACCCTGAAACACCAGTTCCAGCATGACCCCATATACTGCAGGAACACCACTGTGCTAAACCCTGAAAACCCAGCCCCAGCACGACCCCCTACACTGCCCAAACACCACTGCACTGCCCTAAACCCTGAAACACCAGCCCCAGCATGACCCCTACACTGCCCGAACATCACTGAACTGCCCTAAACCCTGAAATACCACCGCCAGCATGACACCCTAAACTGCCCGTACACCACTGCACTAACCTAAATCCTGAAACACCAACCCCAGCATGACCCCCTGCACTGCCCAAACACCACTGCACTAGCCTAAACCCTGAAACACCAGCCCCTAAACGACCCCCTACACTATGAGAACACCATTGCACTGTCCTAAAACCTGAAACACCACCCCCACCACGACCCCCTATACTCCCCGAACAAAACTGCTCTGCCCTAAACACTGAAACACCAGCCCCAGCACGACCCCCCATCCTCCCCAAACAGCACTGCACTGCCCAAAACACTGAAAAACCAGCCCCAGCACAACCCCCTACACTGCCTGAACACCACTGCACTGCACTAAACCCTGAAACACCAGCTCCAGCACGAACCCCTGCACTGCCTGAACACCAATGCACTGCCCTAAACCCTGAAACACCAGCTCCAGCATAACCCCCTATACTGCCCAAACACCGCTGCTCTGCTCTAAACCCTGAAACACCAGCCCCAGCACAAACCCCTACACTGCCAGAACACCACTGTACTGCCATAAACCCTGAAACACCACCCTCAGCATGACCCCCTCACACTGCCCGAATACCACTGCACTGCCCTAAACCCTGAAACACCACCCCCTGCACATCCTCCCACAGTGTCCGAACACCACTGCACTGCCATAAACCCTGAAACACCACCACCAGCAAGACCCCCAACAATGCCCGATTAACACTGCCCTAAACCCTAAAACACCACCCCTAGCAGGACCCCCAACACTGCCCGAACACCACGGCACTGCCCTAAACCCTGAAACACCAGCCCCTGCACAACCCCCTACACTGTCTGAAAACCACTACACTGCTCTAAACCCTGAAACACCACCCCAACACTACCCCCTACACTGCCTGATCAACACTGCACTGTCCTAAACCCAGAAACACCAGCCCCAGCATGACCCTCTACACTTCCTGAACACCACTGTACTGCCCTAAACCCTGAAACACTACCCCCACACAAACCCATACACTGCCCGAACACCACTACACTGCTTTAAACCCTGAAACACCACCCCCTGCACGACCCCCCTACACTACCCGAACACCACTGCACTGCTCTAAACCCTGAAACACCACCCCCCAGCACAACCCCCTTCATTGCCCTACCACCACTGCACTGCCCTAAACCCTGAAACACCACCCCACACGACCCCCTACACTGCCCAAACACCACTGCACTGCCCTAAACCCTGAAACCCCACCCCCCAGCAAGACCCCCTACACTGCCCGAACACCACTGCACTGCCCTATTTCCTGAAACACCACCCCCGCATTACCCCCTGCACTGCCCGAACAGCACTGCACTGCACTAAACCCTGAAACACCATCCCCGGCAAGACCAGCTACACTGTCTGAACACCACTGCCCTGCCCTAAACCCTGAAACACCACCCAAGCAAGATCCCCTATACTGCCCAAACACCACTGCACTATCCTAAACCCTGAAACACCACCCCCAGCACAACACCCTACACTGCCCGAACACCACTGCACTGCCCTAAACCCTAAAACATCACCCCAGCACCACCCCCTACACTGCCCGAACACCACTGCACTGCCCTAAACCCTAAATCACCACCCCATCACGACCCCATACGCTGCCCAAACACCACTGCACTGCCCTAAACCCTAAATCACCACCCCATCACGACCCCATACGCTGCCCAAACACCACTGCACTGCCCTAAACCCTAAAACATCACCCCCAGCATGACCCCTTCACTACCTGAACACCACTGCACTACCCTAAGCCCTAAATCTACCCCTAGCATGACCCCCTACATTACTTAAACACCACTGCACTAGCCTAAACCCTAAATCTACTCCCAGCATGACCCCCTACACTTACCAAAAACCACAGTACCACCCTCAACCCTAAATCTACCATCAGCACAACCCCTACATGACCCAAACACCACTGCACTACCCTAAACCCTAAAACACCACCCCAGCATGACCCCCTACACTACCCAAACACCACTGCACTGCCCTAAACCCTAAAACTCCACCCCCAGCATGACCCCCTATACTGCCCGCACACCACTGCACTGCCCTAAACCCTGAAACACCACCCCCAGCATGACCCCCTACACTGCCCGAACACCACTGCACTGCCCTAAACCTTGAAACACCACCTCCAGCACAAACCCTATACTGCTCGAACACCACTGCACTGCACTACCCTGAAACATGAGCTTCAGCATGAGCCCCTACACTGCCCAAACACCACTTCACTGCCCTAAACCCTGAAACGCCAGCCCACGCATGACCCCCTTCACTGCCCGAACACCACTGCAATGCCCTAAACTCTAAAACACCAGCCCCAGCACGACAGCCTACACTGCCCGAACACCACTGCACTTCCCTAAACCCTGAATCTCCACACCCAGCAAAACACCCTACACTGCCCGAACACCACTGCTCTGCCCTATACCCTGAAACACCAGCCCCAGCATGACCCCTACGCTGCCAGAACACCACTGCTCTGCCCTAAACCCTGAAACACCACCCCCAGCGCAACCCCCTACACTGCCCGAACACCACTGCACTGCCCTAAACCCTGAAACACCATCCCCAGCACGACCCCCTACACTGTCCGAACACCACTGCACTGCCCTAAACCCAGAAACTCCAGCCCCAGCACGACCCCCTACACTGCCCGAACACCACTGCACTACCCTAAACCCTAAATGTATCCCACCACGACCCCATTCACTACCCAAATACCACTGCACTACCCTCAACCCTAAATCTACCCTCTGTACAACCCCTACACTACCCAAACACCACTTCACTTCCCTAAACTCTAAAACACAACCCCATCACGACCCCCTACACTACCCAAACACCACTGCACTGCCCTAAACCCTGAAACACTACCCCAGCACAACCCCTACACTGCCCGAACACCACTGCACTGCCCTAAACCCTAAAACACCACCTCCAGCATGACACCCTAAACTGCCCGAACACCACTGCACTGCCCTAAACCCTAAAACACCACCCCCATCACGACACCCTATACTACCCGAACACCACTGCACTGCCCTTAACCCTGAAACACCAACCCCAGCATGACCCCTATTCTACCCAAACACCACTGCACTACCCTAAACCCTAAAACACTACCCCCAGCATGACCACCTATACTACACAAACACCACTGCTCTGCCCTAAACCCTAAAACCCTAAAACACTACCCCCAGCATGACCACCTATACTACCCGAACACCACTGCACTGCCCTAAACCCTGAAACACCAACCCCAGCACAACCCCCTATACTACACAAACACCACTGCACAACCCTAAACCCTAAATCTACCCCAAGCATGACCCCCTACACTACACAAACATCACTGCACAACCCTAAACCCTAAAAAAATACACCCAGCATGACCCCCTACACTACACAAACACCACTGCATTACCCTACACCCTAAAACACTACTCTCCGCACGACCCCCTACACTACTCAAACACCACTGCACTACCCTAAGCCCTAGAAAAGTAACCACAACCCCATGCCCATTCCCCCTTACCTCTCACTCCTCATGGTTCCACTCTCCTAATGGTTCCTGCTTCATGTCGTCTCTGAGGGGCGGTGCACGTCGTTGTGAGGAAACGGAACATCCTCTGTTTCCTTACCTCGACGTGGATCGTCTATATTTTTTTAGAACTCATGGTCATTTACCATACATATCTTTACAGAAATGACCATACGTTCTAAAAAATGCGTAGTAATTACTTCACGATGTACAACGCATGCGTGGTAATGCATGCATTGCAATGGTATCTCAAAGTAAAAAATCTGTTGTAACGGCTGTTTACCATTCGAAGCTGGCCCCTTTTCTTCAGGGAGTAGTTTTAAGGGTAAATTAGGAGGAAGGAAAGTGTTTTTGTACCGAAAAGTGCATTCCCGGCTGATGTATTGTGAAAGTGTCCACGTGGCCTAGTTTCACATCCGGTGAGAGAGTAGAAGAGACTGTTTGGATCTAAAGTGGTTCTGCTGTTGGACGGGGCCGGTGCGACACGTCATCAGAAAACACAGCTAATGGAAAACGTTGTCGCCGAAGTGTGGAGCAGTGCCATGAGATGTCAACGAGTGTGCGTTCCACCGCAGTATGACCGTACCGCGTGACCCATGTGCCGCCTCCAGTGTACGGAAGGCAAAAGCGGCATCCATTGCAGGTCCTCTTGAAGGCCGTTGTAGCACTATTTCTACAATTTGGAACTAGGGCATTTTAACCTTGTTGTTCCTGCCAGATACAAAGAGAATATCCTGTGTTATTCAGTGCACTCGTTACCTTTTCTGTGGGTAGTGGTGCTTGTCACTTCTCTGCCCCGCCGGTGCACACGACTGGGCTCCCCACCTCGTGTGCCATCTGCAGGGCCTCTGCCCTTGAATCACTGGTTTCGGTTTCTTGAGTGGTAACATAAACAGTTGGTCCCAAAGGCCTAGCGTGAACACTTAGGTGAATATCCTGTGCGCAAGCATTCTGCGTAAAAAATTTCCTAGCTCTCCCACGTCGACAACTATGTCATAATAGCACGGCTCCGCTCGTGACACCGCATGATGTCATAGGAGCCATAATAGGACCTCGTCGGCGTTCTGACATCAGTTCCACCCATTTTTCTGTGCCACCACGGTAAACAGGTGGACCGACACTTTTTCACATGTATACACAGTATACTAAATATAAATATATATATATTGTTAAGGCAGCACAAACAATGATCTTCAATTACTAGGAAACCACTTGGGTAATAAACTGTTGTAATACAACACCAGATGGCCGCACCCACTGTGGCTTTAATACACGGGACTTCGAGTACCATGAGGCTTTGTTGCACATTCCCACTGGGGCGGGACTCTGTATAAATTGAAGTTACCGTCATGGCAGCCGTGCTGATGTTTGTTCTTTCTGCCAGTGACCAAGGACGTCAAGTCTGAAACGCGTTTGGCAAGTTCGAGATGCCTGGAATTGGTGACATGCTTGACCCTGCAACCTGAAATAAATGAAGTCAAGCTCTCTCTGTGTGAAGCGTTTTCCATCAGGGCAACCTTCGTTTGGATTTATAGCGGTACGCCAACCACGAGAAACGCCCCGCTGCTGAACAGCGGCCCTGCGGCTTTGCAAACATGGCATGCCGAGAGGACAGGAGAGTCCTTTATTCTTGGGACATTGTTAAGGCAGCGCAAACAATGATCTTCAATTACTAGGAACCCACTTGGGTAATAAACTGTTGTAATATAACACCAGACGGCCGCACCCACTGTGGCTTTAATACACGGTACTTTGAGTACCATGAGGCTTTGTTGCACACGCCCACTGGGGCGGGACTCTGTATAAATTGAAGTTACCGTCATGGCAGCAGTGCTGATGTTTGTTCTTTCTGCCAGTGACCAAGGACGCCAAGTCTGAAACGCGTTTGGCAAGTTCGAGATGCCTGGAATTGGTGACATGCTTGACCCTGCAACCTGAAATAAATGGAGTCAAGCTCTCTCTGTGTGAGGCGTTTTTCATCAGGGCAACCTTCGTTTGGACATATAGCGGTACGCCAACCGCGAGAAACGCCCCGCTGCTGAACAGCGCCCCGCGGCTTTGCAAACATGGCATGCCGAGAGAACAGGAGAGTCCTTTATTCTTGGGACATTGTTAAGGCAGCGCAAACAATGATCTTCAATTGCTAGGAACCCACTTGGGTAATAAACTGTTGTAATATAACTAACCCTGGGCGTAGTTTGCGAAGTAGCACTTCGCGAAGCTACGCAAAGTGCAGTTCGCACTACGCGAGCTACGCGTAGCACTTCACGAACTGCGTAGTACCTTGTTCGCACTGTGCCAGATGTCGTTTTCAATGATTGCACAGTGAGGACAAGCAACCGGCACTGTGCAATCATTGAAAATGGCATCTTGCACAGTGCGAGCTGTAGTTTTCTGCTGCTCGAGTAGATTTTTACTCGAGCAGCAGCTTTTTCAACGCGAACTGGTAGTTTCTCATCGCGAGCGGTCGGGAGCATACGCGACCAGTCGCAATGAGAAACCTGACCTCCGCGCGTTGGGAATCTCGCCGGGAGGTTTACTTTACATGCTTGCGATCGCCAACTTGATGTTGCAGATCGCGAAAAAGGAAAAAGTCTCGCCGGGATGTCATTTTGCTTGCTCGCGGTCGCCAACTTGACGTTGAGGACCGCGAGCAAGCGAAAAATGACCACAGCACTATCCAACACTACGCTACGCGTGTTCGCACTGTGCTATGTGCAATTCGCATAGTGCGAAGTTGCGCGAACTTCGCAAACTACGCGAGCGTAGCGTAGTGCTTTGCCCAGGCTTAAATATAACACCAGACGGCCGCACCCACTGTGGCTTTAATACACGGGACTTCGAGTACCATGAGGCTTTGTTGCACACGCCCACTGGGGCGGGACTCTGTATAAATTGAAGTTACCGTCATGGCAACCATGCTGATGTTTGTTCTTTCTCCCAGTGACCAAGGACGTCAAGTCTGAAGCGCGTTTGGCAAGTTCGAGATGCCTGGAATTGGTGACATGCTTGACCCTGCAACCTGAAATAAATGGAGTCAAGCTGTCTCTGTGTGAGGCGTTTTTCATCAGGGCAACCTTCGTTTGGATTTATAGCGGTACGCCAAGGCCAGAAACGGCCCACTGCTGAACAGCGGCCCTGCGGCTTTGCAAACATGGCATGCCGAGAGGACAGGAGAGTCCTTTATTCTTGGGACATTGTTAAGGCAGCGCAAACAATGATCTTCAATTACTAGGAACCCACTTGGGTAATAAACTGTTGCAATATAACACAAGACGGCCGCACCCACTGTGGCTTTAATACACGGGACTTCGAATACCATGAGGCTTTGTTGCACACACCCACTGGGGCGGGACTCTGTATAAATTGAAGGCACCGTCATGGCAGCCGTGCTGATGTTTGTTCTTTCTGCCAGTGACCAAGGACGTCAAGTCTGAAACACGTTTGGCAAGTTCGAGATGCCTGGAATTGGTGACATGCTTTACCCTGCAACCTGAAATAAATGGAGTCAAGCTTTCTCTGTGTGAGGCGTTTTTCATCAGGGCAACCTTCGTTTGGATATATATATATATATATATATTCACTGAAAAAACCAAAGGTTTCAGGGGCGTTATAGTTAGGAATTGGCATTTAAAAAACCTTAGAAATTCACTGAAAAAACCATAGGTTTCAGGGGCGTTATAGTTAGCTGGACATTTCCCTCATACAAAGCCTAGAAATTCCCCTGTTATAGTTAGTTTAGCTAACTATAACTCGCGCCCCCGCAATGCACTGCTGATGACGTCACATATTACATCACTCATGACATGGTCAGTGACATCACTGATGACATCACTGATGACATCACTGATGACATCTCAAATGACATCACTGACAGGCTTGGACATTTCCTCTCCAACTCTCATCATTTTTTACTGGTTTTGAGGAGTAGACTGGGTGTCAACGTGGAACGTGTGCCTTTCTTAGTGGGAAACCTGCTGTCGGGACTGCGAGGACCAGCGCGCTCTGCGCATCGAACATTGACAGCACCTGGGGCACTCTTCCCGACCCCTCCCCCGCAAGGAAGATAACGCCTCGCGGCCCCCGCTTCGCAGGGGCCGCTCGCAGGCTTGGACATTTCCTCTCCAACTTTCAGCATTTTTTACCGGTTTTGAGGAGTAGAATGGGTGTCAACGTGGAACGTGTGCCTTTCTTAGTGGGAAACCTGCTGTCGGGACTGCGAGGACCAGCGCGCTCTGCGCATCGAACATTGACAGCACCTGGGGCACTCTTCCCGATCCCTCCCCCGCAAGGAAGATAAAGCCTCGAGGCCCCCGCTTCACGGGCACCGCTCGCAGGCTTGGACATTTCCTCTCCAACTCTCACCATTTTTTACCGGTTTTGAGGAATAGACTGGGTGTCAACGTGGAACGTGTGCCTTTCTTAGTGGGAAACCTGCTGTCGGGACTGGGAGGACCAGCGCGCTCTGTGCATCGAACATTGACAGCACCTGGGGCACTCTTCCCGACCCCTCCTCCGCAAGGAAGATAAGGCCTCACGGCCCCCCTTTCGTGGGAGCCGCTCGCAGGCTTGGACATTTCCTCTCCAACTCTCATCATTTCTTACCGGTTTTGGGGAGTAGACTGGGTGTCAACGTGGAACGTGTGCCTTTCTTAGTGGGAAATCTGCTGTCGGGACTGCGAGGACCAGCGCGCTCTGCGCATCGAACATTGACAGCACCTGGGGCACTCTTCCCGATCCCTCCCCCGCAAGGAAGATAAAGCCTCGCGGCCCCCGCTTCACGGGCGCCGCTCGCAGGCTTGGACATTTCCTCTCCAACTCTCACCATTTTTTACCGGTTTTGAGGAGTAGACTGGGTGTCAACGTGAAACGTGTGCCTTTCTTAGTGGGAAACCTGCTGTCGGGACTGGGAGGACCAGCGCGCTCTGTGCATCGAACATTGACAGCACCTGGGGCACTCTTCCCGACCCCTCCCCCGCAAGGAAGATAACGCCTCGCGGCCCCCGCTTCGCGGGCGCCCCTCGCAGGCTTGGACATTTCCTCTCCAACTTTCATAATTTTTTACCGGTTTTGAGGAGAAGACTGGGTGTCAACGTGGAACGTGTGCCTTTCTAAGTGGGAAACCTGCTGTCGGGACTGCGAGGACCAGCGCGCTCTGCGCATCGAACATTGATAGCACCTGGGGCACTCTTCCCGACCCCTCCCCCGCAAGGAAGATAACGCCTCGCGGCCCCCCTTTCGTGGGAGCCGCTCGCAGGCTTGGCATTTCCTCTCCAACTCTCATAATTTCTTACCGGTTTTGAGGAGTAGACTGCGTGTCAACGTGGAACGTGTGCCTTTCTTAGTGGGAAACCTGCTGTCGGGACTGCGAGGACCAGCGCGCTCTGCGCATTGAACATTGACAGCACCTGGGGCACTCTTCCCGACCCCTCCCCCGCAAGGAAGATAACGCCTTGCGGCCCCCGTTTCGCGGGAGCCGCTCGCAGGCTTGGACATTTTCTCTCCAACTCTCATCATTTCTTACCGGTTTTGAGGAGTAGACTGGGTGTCAACGTGGAATGTGTGCCTTTCTTAGTGGGAAACCTGCAATCGGGACTGCGAGGACCAGCGCGCTCTGCGCATCGAACATTGACAGCACCTGGGGCACTCTTCCCGACCCCTCCCCCGCAAGGAAGATAACGCCTCGCGGCCACCACTTCGCGGGAGCCGCTCGCAGGCTTGGACATTTCCTCTCCAACTCTCATCATTTCTTACCGGTTTTGAGGAGTAGACTGGGTCTCAACGTGGAACGTGTGCCTTTCTTAGTGGGAAACCTGCTGTCGGGACTGCGAGGACCAGCGCGTTCTGCGCATCGAACATTGACAGCACCTGGGGCACTCTTGCCGACTCCTCCCCCTGTCTTTTTTAGGCATGCCCAATGAATCGCGAGCGGGACGCGAGCGGGGCGCAGACCGGGGCGAAGCCCGGGCAAAGGGCGGGCCCGTCCAAGCCCGTCAAAGTCCGACTAAGGCCGGGCTGGGCCCGCTCTCTAAACCCCTGCTGTGAAATTTTATGTACTCCTATTTACTGCTCTAATTGCAATTGTGGGTACATACGTATACCAGTAGCATGATGACCACACGAGCATGTAGGAGCAAAATGGCCATGGAGGCAGCTAATATAATAGGCCCATTAGATAACTTTATTGTACGGGCAAATTCAGTAATTGACCAGGGGATTGCCTTAATGGAAAGAAGAGTATCCCAAGATTTAGCAATTGCAAAGCGATCGTCATTGGGACATTTCGCAAATGCTAAAACCCCAGATCAACACAACAAGGAAACGGGCATTACAGCAACGCATGCAGAGGTGTATAGCATCCCAAATATGGTAGATTTGTCACCGTCAACATCCATATCTGCTTCGCCCTTAGATAGAACCTCGGATATAGAGTTAAATTTATTGCAGGAGGATTCAATTTCTAGGCACTCGAGGGTAACTAGAGAGGGCGCTATTGCGAAAACTTTCAAGAAGACCCAGAATTGTATAGAGCCCGTGGAAAAGAGATTAAGTAGGCCTCCTATAAGACACGGGGAGGGTCGGGAAAATCAAAGAAACAGTGGACGTGTTTCCACATACACGGATGTAAACATTGTGGATCTGGATCCAGGCAATGTAGAGGCACCAGACGAGGTGATTGGCATTAGAGAGGACGATGAGGCTGACAGTCGATTTTTTGGAAAACTGAGAGAACTTTTTATAATACATCTCTCTCCGATAGAGTCCAGAATAAAACGTATAGAAAAGCAGTTAACAGAACTAACTACCACCCTTAGCATTCCTGCTAAATCTGGGACAACGAAGGTAGGGGGTAGGAAGCTAAGCCGTAATCACAATAAATCGATGGGTTTGCCATTAAATAAATCATATCCCCTAGTAGCAAATGCAACGGTAAATGCCAAACCAACGGAATTAATAATTCCTGATGTAATAACGGTAGATAAACCTAAACCTAATTCCCCCACAGTGAATCAGAGACAGAAGGTAAATGCACCCAAGACCATTAGACAAGACTCAGACGGAGATTTTAATCGGAGACCCACATCAGATAAATTAGTTATTAACCTGCCCCCTGAAGCTAGCCCTTTCGTGGTAGTGATGACTGGGGTCCCGGAGTTGAGTGAACACGCTGAGGAGCCAGTTTGGTCATTAAAAAATAAAGTACAACACTGGCTTAATGTCAATCGACCATTACCCCCCCACTGGTCGAGTAAGATATTAATGGTGCGTAGGGTGCCTTGGGTGGGGCAAGGGAGAAAAATAACTCAAGGTGATTGCATCTTGGTTAATTTTGAGAACCCGCGTGTGGTCGATCACATATGTTCCTGGGATATGCAGCGCATAGATGAGGGTATTGCAACAAAACGACTCTCCTTCTTTTATCCCCCCAGGAGCTGACTCGACTCGGACGACAATAGGAATTGGTGCAAAATAGGATATCAAGAGTGGGGAGTAGTCCGGCGAGAGCAGGGAAGGCAAATGACCAGGGATACAATACCATGGGATAACTGGAGAGGAATACCAACTGAAAATAGGTATGACTGCCTGGAGATGGTAGACTGACTGTCTAAGATTACTAGGCTTACATATGATGGACGAGAGAGTTCTAGTAATCAAATCACAAAAATCAATCGCCAGGATCATAGTATTTCAAAATTTAAGATTATAGATAAAGATACGGCCTTGATCGGCCCCCCTCAATGCTCATTGTTAAAAGGACCAGAAATATGTGAGACCGTAGTCTTTAAACATACTGACGTAGGTGACCTAAGTGAGCCATCTTGCCAACATTCCCTAAAAATTGTAGTGGGGGACTCTGTGGAAACTATTGCACCCATACCCATAGCTATAGTAACAGGCAACCGTACTGATATTCCCCAAGAATCAGAGTCATTAGCTGTCGCTCGTATTGGGCAGCTGGGCTTCCTTTCCTGGAAAATAGCGGGTTTGTCGAATAAAGTTAAGGATCCCATATTTAGAGCATTCATTGATAATGACGACGTTATCTGCCTCCAAGAGTGTTGGGAACAGGAAGAAATACATTTACTTGGCTACCGCACCTATTTTGCCACAGCTCTACAGACTAGGAGGGGTAGATGCTCCGGTGGGCTTACCACTTACATTTCTAATACTGTTAACTTGACTGTCAAACATCAGACCATTGGGGGAATAATAACTATCAGGGACTCTCCCTTAAACTGGGAGGAAACCAACACATAACCCTCATAAATTTATATAACAACATAACAAAGGTTGACCAAAAAGGAGTTATGGAAGAACTAAGCAACTCATTGTGCTACGGTACAGGTCCTGAGCCTAACGATAGTTGCATCATAATGATGGGCGATTTTAATTGTCACCTATGTCCGCACAGTAACTTGGGTATATTGTGGAATGGCTAACGTCCTGGGTGACCCCTGTACACACTATGAGCATTCTAGGTTGGGTAATTTGTTTAATATTCTAATTCACCATTGGAATCTGGGTTTTGCAAATAAACTATGCAGTCCCCAGGTTAACTTCCAACCAACTTTTAGTGGAAGGGATCGGCATACTATCATAGACAATATACTGGTCACTGGAAATTATCATAGTAGCGTCCTGTCGTTTAAGACAGAAGATAGCGCATTGAGCGATCACTTCCCGATTAGCTTAACCTTTGATAGCGGGATGGTCAGTAGACGGGCATCTAACGTAGTCGAAAATGTATATTGCCATGTTGTATCATTGGCGAGAACAAACGGCTACGCAATAAAATGGTGCAAGGTAGACCCTACAAACTTTCTTCAGACTTTAATAACGGATCAACATAGCAATTTTATGCTGTGTCTTGAGGAATTATCTGACCCAGTTGCGGTTATCGCAGCTTTTCAGAACATTAAAGCACTAATTGGCAACAAATTAACAGGAACAGTTCGGGCAGGTGAGAGACAGAAGGTTGAGGGCTGGTTCAATATGGAATGTAGCAAAGCACATACTATGCTAAAACAGTCTCTAGAAAAAATACCCAAAAATCGGCAACAAATTAGATATGCTAGAAAAGTTTATAAAATTGCATTACATAAACGGAGAACGGAGTTAAAAGAGGCAGCGTGGGATGCCTTAGTAAATGCATGTAATATGACAGATAATACCGCCTTTTGGAAAGCTGTAAATGCTCCCTTCTTTGTTGAAAAGAAAACTGATTCGATAGATATTGCCATCGAGGAGTCTGTATGGGTAAATCACTTTACCCAGTTATACAAGAAAGATGAACTGGTTAATTTAGAAAGTATTTGCCATACTCAGACGACTGTCAGTGAGCCTGTCCCCTCTGTCTCTTTTCCACTGGGGATTTATTTTTCCATTGCAGAGACACAACTGGCACTAATGGAAAGCTCTAAAAACAAAGCTCCAGGACCCGACGGAATCCCGATAGATATCTACAAGGATAACATTCCCTTATGGGCCCGCTTCTTACGAACGTGCTAAATAGCTACAATAATAAAGGATTCCCCTCCACGTGGCAGGAAGCGATAGTGGTGCCCATATTTAAAAAGGGAGACCGAAGTGAGCCTAAATGTTACAGGCCCATTTCATTACTCGACTCTCTGATGAAAGTGGCAGGAAGAATTATTTTAAACAGACTGCAAATATTGGCCAAAGATGGAGATGTTCTTTCCAAATTTCAATATGGATTCAAGCCAGGATTGGGCACCATCAAGCAAGGACTCAACTTGGCTATACTAACCGGTAAATATGTCGTGGCAAAAAAGGGTAACCTGTTTTTGGCATTCATAGACCTTAGTTCGGCCTTCGATTGTTTGAGCCACGATATTATGTGGGATACTCTAACAAGTCTTGGCATTGATCTAAACATTCTTAATTTCATTAAAGAATTGTATAGAGGGACAGGGGCAAAGGTGCGCTTCGGCAAGAAAGGCGAATGTACAAACTAATTCCCAATATTGAAAGGAGGACGACAGGGTTGCATTTTGGCACCCTTTCTTTTTAATTTGTACATTAACGGTGTGGCAGACTTTCTAATGAGTTTAGATGTAGACTATCCCAAAATTGCCAACACGGCGGTGCCGATTTTATTGTACGCAGTTGACGCTGTCATAATGGCAAGAACCCAAGTAGGCCTCCAAAAGGCGTTAACAAGTTTCTCAGAATACATGATATCCAGAGGTCTAAAAATAAATATTGGGAAAACATTTAACATGTGCTGCTCAACAAAAAATAAGATATCCTGTAATACCTTTTTAGAACAGACCAAGCTAGAATTAACAAGCACCTTTTCATATCTTGGTATTGTTTTTAATAAAAGAGGTACCTGGAATACAGCAGTTGGCACTAGGAACCTTGCATTTGCGCGTGCAATGGGAGCAATAATACACTTTGCCAACAAATTGGGGGGCAGACCATTCCGTATCCTGTTGGACATTTACAAAGCTAAATGTGTATCAACTGCCACCTACGGAGCTGGTATCTGGGAGGTTGCAGACTGTAGGGAGATCCAGGTGAAAGAAAATTCCTTCCTGCGTTATCTCCTTGCAGTCCGTAAATCCACCTCCACATACGTTTGCCATAAGGAATTGTATATGGTCTATATTGTAGATCTAATTAAAATTAGCCCTATACTGTTATGGCACAAGGTATGGACCTCCAAGGCTACTGCTTTTAACAGAGCAATTATAGCGGACTGCACCAAACATGAGGGAGCTAAAAACATCCAGTGGCTCTCCTTTGTAAAGGATTTTATGATAAATATAGGTCACCCAGTTTATTTTCACACTCCCTCTACGCTAACCACAATCTCAAGGAAAGCCTTGAAAGAATGTTGTCTTACTTTCCTTGAGAATCAACGATGGTCCGTGGAGGGAAAGAAGGCTTCCGTAATCCAACATCACTTACTACTACAGGGCCCTGGTTTGCAGCTATACCTATCCCCAGAAATATCTAGTTATAATAGAATGCTACTTGCGCGGCTGAGAACTGGTAGTTTTTTCAGGTTGATAACTTTTCCAGATATAAATGATTGGTCGATCAGCTTAACTAAATGCCCATGTGATGATCTTTCAACACAATCCCCTATTCATTGTGTTCTGTTTTGTAAATTTTACGCATGGGGGAGAAAGAGATATTTGAAACCTTTGCTAAAGACATGGGGCATGAGACAAAGCAGGCCTGCTTTTTTAAAACTGCTCTTACGCAGTATCAAGGTTCTTAACATTTACTATTAGATGTAGATCCTCCATGGCTTAAACTCAATTTTGGTCTTGAACTAGATACCCTTAATACTATTTATTTAAACTGTCATGTTTTTGGATTTTTATCATTGTGTTTTACTGTCTGTATTAACTGTAATGCGCTTTTATGATTTTTTTCAAATCGGATAAAGCTATCTTTGAATTGAATTGACATCACTGATGACATCACTGATGACGTCATCCATTGAGTATGTGTTTCTGAACAGTTTTAATATGTTTAATATATATAGGGAAAGGCCGGTGGAAGAATGAGTGGGTGTACAAGTGTGTGAATGGATGATTTTCAAGGTGCGTAACTGACTCTATAAGTGAGTCATTAAATGTATCTTACTGCAGACTAGTAACTAAACTGTGTGAATGTCTGTATCTGTCTATCTGTTGGTGTATAAACGGCTGCATGGTTTTGTGAATAGCAATATGAGTGTCTCTATGGGTTATTGATTGGTTGTCTCAGTATCTGTATGGGTGCCTGAGTGTATGTGTGGGTGGGGTGTGTGTGACTCTGCATAGATGTGTGAGTGGGTGATTCTATGGGTGCATGGTTTTAAGAGTGCAACTGTGATGGACTGTATGGTTGGGTGAGTGTATGTAAGGGTGTGTTAGTGATTGAATGTATATCTCAGTTGTACATGTGACAGTAACTACATATGTGAAACACAGTGTATATGTGTATAAGAGTAAATAACTATCTATATGTGAGAGTGTGTGATTGCGGGACTGGCTGTATGGATGAGTGTGTGCTTGTACTAGTAATTGAATAAGAGTGTCAAAAATGTTTAGTATTTTTATGTGTAAGTGAACTTGAGTGTGTTTAACTGTATAGGTGAGTCAATTGGACTGTGTTTAATTATTTGCACAACTGACTAGGTGTGTCAGTACCTCAATGGATGATTGGCAGTGTTTGAGTGTCTATATATCTGTATAAATGCATATGATAGTCTTGTACGGAGTGACTGTAAGTATGAGTGACTGTACAGGTGAGTGAGTGGAGGTGCATGTAGACCTAAGAGTCAATGAGTGGTTATGTAGTTATTGGTATTGGAGTATCTATGGTCTTCAAAATAGCCATGTACAATTTTGAGTTGGTGTATCAAAAGTTATATTAAGGTGTGAGAAGGTGTATTAATTTATCACATAGATGATGTCATCAGTGATGTCATCAGTGATGTCATTTGAGATGTCATCAGTGATGTCATCAGTGATGTCGCTGACCATGTCATGAGTGATGTAATATGTGACGTCATCAGCAGTGCATTGCGGGGGCGCAAGCTATAGTTAGCTGAACTAACTATAACAGGGGAATTTCTAGGGTTTTGTACGAGGGAAATATCCAACTAACGCCCCTGAAACCTATGGTTTTTCAGTGAATTTCTAAGGTTTTTTAAATGCCAATTCCTAACGACAACGCCCATGAAACCTTTGGTTTTTTCAGTGAATTTCAAAGGTTTTTTAAATGCTAATTCCTATCTATAACTTATCTCTGAAGATATCATGAAAAGCATTCTTTTTTAAAAGTATGGTGCACTTTAGTTTTGTGGAAAAGCATCTTTGTGAGTGGTTAAGAAAAAGTAGTTTCAACGTGGATTACATATCAAAGGATAAAATTTGCTCAGATCAACCACACATGCTACTTGCATTTGGAAGGCACTGTTCGAACTTAAAACAATCGTCAACTTTTAACCTGCACGTGTCCTTAAATATTCAAGAAAATGTTACAAAAAAATATTGTTAAGTTTTAAAAAATTGATGAACTTTTAACCTGCATGTGTTGTAGAATGTTCTAGAAAGTGTGTTGATAGAATACGTTGCACTTCTGACTTCTATGTGTTGTTGAATATTAAAAAAACGGTTCATATGGAAAATTAAAAAGAAACCAATAGAGAAGTTTTGAAACCTAAAAGAATCAAGGAACTATTCTAATTTATTCTTTACATGTATTTATGTGTGCAGCAACAACATTATAGACACAACAGCACTAGGAAGAGGAAGAAGCAGGGAGTGGGAGGAGGGGGTAGATGGGCAGAATGGCACACATGCACAATTAAGTACAACACACATATAGACTAACAATGGCCAAAATGAAACACATCAACAAGCAGCACAAGTCACACAACCCGCCAACATCACACCACTGAACGAGCATAGAAGTGAAAATCACGCTGCATTCATACAGGATGTGTACAAAGGGCAGTCGTTGGTGTTGTGGGATGTCTGCGACCGTGGTCATCAAGGATGAGATGCCCAGCATGTGGCACATGGTCGAGTTCAGTGTGTGTTATGTTGCCAAACAGCTGCACCTCCCACCCACGAGCCCCCACACTTTTGTACGGTACGCTGTTGTATCTCATGCACTCGTACGGCACACCATTGTAATGCCTATTTGCGCATGTCCTACTACGTTCCAACTACAACATCACAGTGCCGTTTGGAGGTGGTGCATGCCAGTTTACAACATCAACTGCTGCGGCTCTTGTAGCAGGCCACACCAGAACACAGAGACACACTTACCGCACTTCCTGTACACGGACATGTCCAAGACACCCCGTTCCCCTTGCTGGATAGGCACACCCCTGCACTGACCTGTGAACCCCAGACCAGCACACGCCAGTTGTGCATGCAGGAGGATGCGTGCGTAGGTGCACATCCAGGCTCACAGCCAACGCTGAGGTGACAGCACACTCTGATGTTGCAGGGTTCGTGCCTATCATGCTAAGACAATGACCACAGGGACACACTTACTAAGATGTGGGTTTGGGGGGCATTGGCGGTCCTGGAGTTGTTGAGATGAGTCTTCTGGCCCACATGGGTATCCCTGTATCATGCTCATTGACTCTATGGTACCTGTGGGTGTTCTGGTGTGGCTCTTGCCTGTGTTCCCTTTCATGGTGCAGGTAGTTGTCCTGCTTAACACCAGCAGAAAGCAGGTGTAAAATCCCTGGTGCTAACGTGTCTTATCGCCGGAATTTGTTTCGCATTGCAATTGGTGTGAAAGTTGTGATGTGATTTTTTTTGTGTGCAGAACAATATACGAACTGAGCAGTGTATCTCATCAAGATCCAGCACCTGACGCACTATTCCCAATCAATATAAATACAATGAGATTTCTTAATAGATTTTGTGTGTACACTGTAAGTGCAGCCAATACCTCAGTGCAAATCAATACAGGATTTTAGTATTTAGAATAAATCGGAAAGGTGCACCTCATGTCTTTTTGCACGGGAACGGCTACTCTCCATTTCATTATCAGCACTTTAACGGAAGTAAAGTTGAGATAAATCTAACACACTATTCAGAAGTTGGTGCAAACTGCAGATATCACCTGTATTCCAGCTATATGTGCCCCAAAATGTAACACCATGGTGGACTCCATCAAATAACAGTAATAAGAACAAGAAAGAGTCACACAGCAGTTAAGAGAACAACCCAAAACGTTATTAATTTTTTTTCAAACTTTATTTTTTATAATAATAAATATATACACGAAAAACTATTTTCAAACTTTCTTTTTTTATTAACATATATATGAACAATAAACAAAATGTAACAACAATAATAAAAAACAACAAGGCAGAACACTACTGTGGGGAAAATGGATGTCGACGACAGACCTGGAAAATAAGAAAGATTGTTAAAAAAACAACATGGTATTCTCAACAAAATACCACAAGAAACAAATCACAGATATATAAAATGCATACAGCTAACAAAATTGTATAAGTTTAACTTACAAAAACTGTAAATTATGCCGCTTTAAAATATTTACCGAATCTGAAGAAAATGTTTTGCAGAAGGCACCAAACCAACAACGTTTTTCTTCAGTGGTGAGGACATTTTAAACTTTTTCCAAGGAGCAAACAAAGACCAATGCCACCTTCGTCACTCGCAAGATTTGCCAAAGAGTTCTGTTACGAGGAGATCCTAACAAAAAATACTCGTGCGGCACAGCAAGTATGATGAAACACCTAACGACCCTTCATCCAAACAATCTTGCACGAGAAGAGTGCAAACAGATGAGAAACACTCCTGTTCTGTATCTGTAAAAAAGAATCACAAATAAATGTATATTAATAACTTTCAAATTTATACTATTCCATTACTGTACAAACACATTTTATATAAAAACTTACTATGAAACTATAGCCCTGAACCACAAGTGTGATGATCATTAAATCACTACATGCATAGTGCATACTACTTTGAAGCAGTTCATGCCCTAAAGCCTACCTCACTAAAAGACTACATGCTAACTGACTAAATGATTACAGTACTATAAGGAGACACACTGGGTGACTCACAGGGTGTTTGGTAGAAGAGTATGAATACTAACTAGGGAATAAAATGTGTGAAACACAACTGTGTAGGTGATTAGAGGACTGCATCCATACTGCATAGGCATTTAAAGCAGTCCATGTGCTAAGGCCTGGCTCACTGCAAGACTACTTGGGTACTGACTGAATGATTATCGTACAGCAAGGAGAGTGCCTAGGTGAAATTATAAGTGCTAGGCTTTTCACACAGGGAATAGATTAGTACTTGGTACTGAATGGGTCACTAGAGGAGTGCAAAGGCAGTAACAAGTGCTTGACTGTATGGATACTGACTAGGAAATTGAAAGTGTGAAAGACAAGTGTCTAGGTGGTTAGAAGACTGTATGCATAGTGCATAGGGGTTTGAAGCAGTCCATGTGCTAAGGCCTGGCTCAGTGTATGAATACTTAGGCACTGACTGAATGATTAGAGTACTGCAAAGATAGTATCTTGGTGAATTTATAAGTGTTTGGGTTTTAGAACAGTGAATGGATTAGTACATGGTGCTGAATGGGTCACTAGAAGAGTGCAACGGCAGTGACAGGGTGTTTGCTGGAAGTGAACGGATACTGACTGGGGAATTGAAGGTGTGAAAGACAAGTGTGTAGGTGGTTAGAGGACTGCATGCATAGTGGATATGGGTTTGACGTAGTCCATGTGCTAAGACCTGGCTCAGTGCATGAATACTTAGGCAGTGACTGAATCATTAGAGTACTGGAAAGAGAGTGTCTAGGTGAATTTATAAGTGTTTGAGTTTTGGCACAGTCAATGGATTAGTACATGCTGTTGAATGGGTCTCTAGAGGACTGCAAAGGAAGTGACAGGATATTTCCTGGAAGTGTATGGATACTGACTAGGGAATTGAAGGTGTAAAAGACAAGTGTATAGTATGTCAGAACACTTTTATTTGAAGCAATCTATTTGGTACTTAGAAACTGACTAAATAATCAGACTACTTCTAGGACAGTGCTTAGGTAAAACTTTTAAATTTTCAGTTCTGCCACAGTGAACAGAATAGTACATGGTACTGCACCTTAGTGTCAAACCCTGACTCATTTTATCAATGCATAAGCAAAGACTAGCTTCTAATGCTACTAAAACTTGACAACATGAGAGGCTTTAAATTAGTTATCTGTCAGCAAATACACGATGTTACCAAATGCTTCTCTCACAGTGGTTCTCAAATGCACATAGACTCAAAGTGTAATTCTAGACAACAACCACTATACCTAGGAGTTTACCAAAAATCATTCACTACTGTGGAAGTGGTTCGCAAAATGTACACAATATTCATATTTCAGGACTGCACTTTTGTGTCAAAGCCTGACTAATTTAATCAAAGCATAAGCAAAGACTAGCTTCTAATGCTACTAAAACTTGACAACATGACCGGTTTTAAAACAGGTATATGTCAGCAAATGCACGATGTTACCAAATGCTTCTCTCACAATCCTTACCCAAATGCACACAGACTCACAGTGTGATTTTAGGCAAGCAACACTATCCTAGGAGTTTACCAAAACTCATTCACTACTCTGGAAGAGTTAATGGTACTGTACGCAATCTACATATTTAAGTACACCACATCAGTGTCCATGCATGACTCATTTAATCAACGCATAAGCAAAGACTGGATTCTAATCCTACTAATACTTGACAACATGACAGGTTTTAAAACAGTTATCTGTCAGCAAATACATGATGTTACCAAATGCTTCTCTCACAGTGATCCCAAATACACACTAACTCACAGTGTGATTCTAGACAAGCACCACTATCCCTATGAGTTTACCAAAACTCATTCACAAAAGTGCAAGTGGTAAGCGAACTGCAAACAATCTACATACTTCACAACTGCAATTTACTGTCAATGCCTGACTCATATAAAGAAATCATAAGCCATAACTGTCTTCTAATGCTACTAAAACTTGACAACATTACATGTTTTACAACACTTATCTGTCATCAAATACACAATGTTACCAAACACTTCTCTCACAGTGGTTCCCAAATACACACAGACTCACAGTGTGATTCTAGACAAACAACACTATCCCTAGCAGCTTACCAAAACTCATTCACTACAGTAGAAGTGGTAAGGGAACTGCACACAATCTACATATTTCACGACAGCTCGTTAGTGTCAATGCCTGACTCATTTAATCAACACATAAGCAAAGACTGGCTTCTAATGCTACTAAAACTTGACAACATGACAGGTTTTAAAACAGTTTTCTCTCAGCAAATACACGATGTTACCAAACGCTTCTCTCACAGTGGTTCCCAAATGCACAAAGACTCACAGTGTGATTCTAGACAAGCACCAGTATTCCTAGGAGTTTACCAAAACTCATTCACTACACTGGAAGTGATAAGGGAACTGCACACAATCTACATATTTCATGACTGCAATTTACTGTCAATGCCTAACTCATATAATGAAAGCATAAGCCATAACTGTCTTCTAATGCTACTAAAACTTGACAACCTGACTGGTTTTAAAACAGTTATCTGTCAGCAAATACACGATATTACCAAATGCTTCTCTCACAGTGGTTCCCAAATGCACACAGACTCACTGTGTGATTCTAGACAAACAACACTATCCCTTGCACTATATCAAAACACATCTAGAAGTAGTACTACATTTTAGTATAGAAACATAACATAACTCATTTCACAAATTCATAAACAATGACTGGTTTCTAATTCTACCAAAATATAAAAACTGCACAGTTATCTGTCTACAAACACATGAAAAACACAAATGCCTATCACTGAATGGTTTCTACATGCACACACATTGTAGAGAAAAAAAGTACTTCCTACACTTTAGCAGGAAAAATACATTAGTCTGATTAAAATCAAAATAGTCTACATACATCCCCTCACAATTAAATAACTCACCTTTCAAGTTCTTTTGTAGATTAAGGAGTATATCAATCACTCACCAGATTTTCTTTTACAGAATCTCTGCACTGTGCACCAAACAGCAAAAGCAACGAATGGAAAAGTTTCCCTTTCATTTTCCAAACATATACATGTTAACATCAAATCACAATCATTCGCCCATAAACTCAAAAGCAAACACACATTTCTATTGGTTAAATATTTCAACCCTTTCCAACTGAAATACATTTCAACCCTTCCCCCAATCTGCCTTCTGCCTGTTACCATAGAAACAGGTCATGGAACACTGCACTGAGCTCACAGGTCACAAGTTCAGCACACAATGTTCCTACACAAGACAGGAAGTGTGCTTGACTTTTCAACATATCAGCTTATCATATATAATGTTCCTTACAATCTGTTTTTGTTAACCAATAACAATCATACCTATTAAAAACAAAAATATACACCCTACCTTTCAGTGTAGAAAGATGTTATACAACCAATGATTTCTTGTCGTTTTTCAAAAAACGTTGCTGTGGATCCGCGCACCCACCGCGAGAGAATCCGTGCATCCAACGCGATAGGATGAGCGCACCGTGCGTGCATTTCGCCGCTTTTTTAAAAAAAAATGGGGGCCACAGGGGGTCCTTCTGGGACCCCCTAAGCAGGTCTAGAGGGTCAGAGTATTTCCACTCTGCCCCCTTTATATCTTTTACACACTTATTCCCCTTCCATCTTCAGCCTCGCTTCTACCGAGGCAGACCCCATCCCCCAGGGCCTGCACCCTGATTTTATTTTGTTGAAAAAAATAAATTTGGCCCTCCCAAGGCCTTAATCTGCCCCGGGGACCCCAACCCCCCGGGTCATGGCATTTGGTTTTTTTTATTCTTTAGGAGGGGTCTGCGTTGCCCCCCTCCTCAGGCCACTTATGGCCCCAGGGACCCCATCCCCCGGGGCCGGCCTTTGTTTTTTATTATTTTTAAAAACATATATTTATAGAAAAACCTAGGACATGCTGGACAAACGATATGTACCTATCACCATGACGATTTGCGTGATGTTCATTAAAAGGCGACTATGCATAGAATGAATCCACATGTATTTACACCGCTAGTGAAGCTCTGACGTGTCTGACGCCCTACCGTGCCTAATCCCGGTGCCTCCGCCGGTGGGTACTCTCCAAGTAGACACCCTTGTCGTTTTTTTATACAAACATGGGTAGCTATTGACGGGCACATTTAATATACACGCACACCAAGCCATTCAAAGGGGATTCGACAAAAATTCGACAAAACTATGCAAGAAACCCCCCTCACGCTTAATAAAACACACATCCACCGCCGGATGTGTAATACTTTTTATTTTACTCTCTGGAAAGGAGACAAACCTCACTTGAGAGTCACAGCGTGCTCCTGGCTGAGCCCAATGCTGTGTTACACCCACCAGTGCCCGCCGAGTGCCTCACACCTCTGTGTTGTATTCCACCAGCTAGTGCGTATGCTATGACACTCTCTAGCCCATGTGCACTGTAACACCACCCCGTGAATATGTCATGCCACACTTGCCTTCGCACAGGTTATATTGCCCCATCTAACGTGCCTTCCTCGATACCTATGTTATAACGCATAGCGCTATGCCATACATATTACAATCTGGGATCCATATCTTTGTCACAGTGCATATGCAACGTTACACTCCCCAGCACATATTTTATATTACAACTTTAGAGACTAGTTAGGTTACACAACACTGCCATGTGCATATTACACTACAAGGCGCATATGACATAGCACGCGCTAGTGCCTGTGCTATCTCGCGCTCTCGAATGAATCTGTCACTGCGCACAATGCATTGCATATTATATTTCACGCCCCGGTTCATCTCATATCACACTTTTTGTTGCATAGTTTATACCATATACTATATCTAGTTTTCATTTTCAATCGTGCTCTCAGGACTATGTTCTATATAACACTGCATCCACCTACCCTTTTCACGGGCATTACATTTTGCGATGTGGGTGGAGGGTCAGGGGGTGTTTCTGCCAAGTGAGCCCGGAGTCACAGTCACAAACGTCCTCTTCTTCCTGAATAAAAGTGAGATTATGCTGCATACTTGTTCATATTTTAAGTACTTCGCACAGACACACATTTTCAAAACAATAAAGTTCCTAATACCCACCTTCTCTGAACAGTTAGCCTGCTGCCCCATCCACCTCCTCCCTATCCTCTGTTGTCTGAATCCATGGACTATCCTCCTCCCTCCTGCCATGCATGGTCTGATGTGCTGCCACTGCCCTCCATTTAATATGATGTACCAGTCCACTCCTCCTGCCCTCCATAGCCCAATTCTATGGCCCATCATTGACCTCCTGCTTAGCCTCTGTGCTTAGCTTGCTGCCCCTATTCTCCTTTCCCCTGCTCTCCGATGTCTTTGTGCATGCCCCTGCTCCATCCTTTTTGCCCACCATGTTCCATGGACCTGCCACTCCTATCTACTCTGATTGTTCTGTTGAGCTGCCACTCCCCTCCCACCTGCCTAGCATTGTCAGATGACTGTAACCTGTCCCTGCCACCTCCACACTGCCTGTCCACATGCTATGCCCCTATCCCCTTCCTCCTGTCCATGGTTCATTTTACTGCCACACCCTTCTGCCCTCCCTGGTCTGTTGTACTGCAACTGCTCCTCCTGCCTGCCCCGCGCGGTCTGTTGTGAGGCCCCTTCCCCTGAACTCTCTTGTCTGTGCCCAGGTCCTGACCCTCCCTTCTATCCTCCATGGTCCTTTGTGCATGCCCCTGCACCCTCCTTCTTGCCCATCATAGCCATTGTGATGCCACTAACCCTCCTGCTTGCCATGCATGGTCTTCTGTGCTGCCATGGCCCCTCCCACCTTCCCTGTGTGGTCAGCTAGCTGCCCCTGACCCCCTCCCATCTTCCCTCCATGGTCTGTGTGTATGCCATCATAGTCTCATTGTTGCTCTCCATGGTGTTTCTTGTTTCTAGTGCCCATCCTGTCTGACCTCCATGGTCATCTTGCTGCTCCTGCCCCCTTGCCCCCAGCCTCTGTTTCCATGTGCAGACCCCTATTTCCTCCCTCCTGGCTTGTCTGTTCCATTGTAATGCCCCTGATCCATCCCTCCTGCCCTTTATGGTCTATTATGCTGCAGCTTTCTCTCCTGTCTGTCCATTATGGTCAGCTAGCTACCATTGCCTCTTTCCCCTCTGTTCTCTGTTGTCCATGTGCATGGTCTTGTCCCCTCCCTATTGCTTTCTATGGATTGTTGTGCTGCCCTCCCATCCTGCTTTTGCTGTGTGGTGTATTGTGCTGCTGCAAACCCTGATGACTGCCCTGTGGGGTCAGTTTGGTGCACCTCTCCATATCCCTCCTGTCCTCTGTTATCCGAGTCCATGTCCCTACCCCAATTCCTCCTGCCTACCATGATCCAATTTACCATACTTGCGAACATTTTGAACTTGGTAAGAGGGAGATTTTGAAATAAAACTGGGGTATTGATTTTCCCCTTTGAGTTACATTGAAAAAGAGAAGATTGTAGACAGGAACCAGATCAAGTAAAGCCCAATTGAGCTTAAAAACATTGGACGTTTCCTGGCTGAAACGGGTCTGTTGGCATGCATGGTTGTATGACCACTGCCTCCTCCTTCTGCCCACAATGGTGTATTATATTGCCACAGCCTCTCTTGCCAGTATTGTTGGTTTGTTGCCCCTGCCCCCCTTTCCACTGCCCTCCATAGTCTGTTGTGCTGCCACTGCCCTTCCTGCCTGCCCAGTGTGGTCAAATTATTGTTATATTATGTTATTTTAATTTATTTAGCGCACAGCTACTCGGAAGTGTCCCGGCGCTATAGACCGCTGAGGAACCCGTCCTGGCTATCCCTGTGAGATGGTCCCTTTCTGGGTATCTCCAAGGTGAAACCAGGCATCACCGGCATCTGTGGGGGGCCGTTGTAGAGATGAGGCAAGCTTAATGCCCAGAGATGCCGAGTGTGTTCCTGGTTAGAGTAGGTACCGAGGCGAGAATTATTGAGTCCGATTTGACCCTGGTCCACGACCCTGCCGCATCGGGAATTGAACCCTGGTCCCTGGCCGAATCTCTGCTTATGGGTCTGCTGCCTCTAACCAGTGAGCCACACCTCTCTATTGCATCTGCACTCTCCTACCTGCCTTCAAATTTTCAGAGTCCGTGCCCCTGGCCTCTGCCTCTCAACAGTATCCCAATGAACAACTAGATTGCTAACATTCTATATTTATTACAAAAGTGTGGAACTCCTGACATCATCTTGATGTAATCAAAACTGTAATACCTAGAGTATTTCCTTTAGAAATTACATATATGAGAGGGTCTTATTTGCATCAAAATTATGGTTAGTGCTCTAAAAAACTAAAATGAGGACATATTTTCTGAGTTTTCAAATACCGACAAAGAACTTTTAAATTATTTGTAATCTTTATGTTTTTTTATCCAGTTGACCACTTGATTAAATGTTGCACCTAGGGGAGAGGATGTGGTGTTACTTCCAGAGCTGCAGACTTTGCAACTGAGAAACCAGGTTGGAGTTTCTGCTTCAACTCAACATTCTGTGATTCTGATAAAATCACTTAATCTCTCCATGTCTACAACCAAAATGAATTTTGATCTTGTGCGATGTTGGTGCAGTTCAGAACACAAAATCTCCTCCTGCTTCCACGGACGGAATTATTTCACAGTCACACGCACATACACACATCACACGCTGGTGGGGCCCATAACACCAACATTCATTCTCATCAATCTATCCGTGTCTACAGGGGAGAGAGGTCTTCAATTTCCCTTCCGAACTACAGCTTTATTTCCCTTGGATGGAGGAGACCACATCTATTTAATTTTATCCTGACAATTCCTCCATCCGGAGGCCAACTGGATCATTTAGTTGACTAGTGATTTGATGATAAACACTTCAATTCATTATGCTAATAAAATATACATTTCAAGAAATAACCACCCGACACAGTTCTTCAAACAATCAATTTCTTTATCTAATTAAAATTGCAAGTCAAAATCCTAACCAGTGCAATAGAATCTTGAGTCATAATTACCTATTCTGGCTAATTGTCGTTCTCTAAGTCAGAATCGGGTCCTCAGAAAATCATCAAAGAGTCTAGCGTCCCGTCCTCTGCTGTCAGTGTCGTGAGTGGCATCGATCAGGGTGCGTCTCAAGATCGTAGGGTGGTAACCTAATTTCCCTCTCTGGACTACTAATATTTATACTGAAATTTTGCATATAAAGGAAACATTTAATAATTTCTAGTCATTTCATTGGCTGAATTCAGCCCCGTCCCAAGATTTTAAGCAACAATTTTAATGTTCACATTCGGATGATGTATTAAACTAGGCGTATGGGAAAATCGTTCCCAGGTCAGGAAAATATCAGTCTATTGTGGAAAAGGTGGCTTTTTGTTCTCAACTGGCAACATTTCTTCCATGTTCAGGGACATTGGCTTCTCGCCCAGAGTAGTCTTCATGGACCTGGTACAGGGGTTCAAGGAGAGGTTGTTACGTAGTCAGTGCAGACGCCTTCCTCTGCTGTCAATTGCATGAAGTCAAAGTTCAAAGTAATTTATTGTATTGATTATTTAAAATCTTACAACAGTACAGAAAAAAATAAAAAATTAAAGGAAAATATTAAAGGAAAGCAAAAATTAAAAATGATATTCTTAGCGTAAAGTCACATAAAATTGCATTACATGAACTAACTTAATCAATTAAATATTTACAATAGATGCCTCACCGAGTTTCTTTTTAACTAAAAGTAAGAACTTTACGAAAGAAACATTTAAAATAATATCGTCTGGAACCATACATTTGATCACCGCATGCCTGCAGGACCGTATGCTGCGTGAATTGAAATGGGCCTTAAGCAGTCTTTTTCTTTCTTGTAGTAGTTCGGGACAAATACATAGTAAATGAGAAATGTCTTCCTCTCCCCACTTACACAGTCTACATTTTGTTTTGGTTTCTTGAAATTCCCATGGTGGAAGATGACATAACCCAGGCATAGATCCGAATCTCGCTTTAAGGAGAACTTGCTTATTTTTTTCTGTCCACGGGGTCGTCAAGTATTTTTGGATCTCCTTCTTTTTATATCCGTTTACTACCATCCATGCATGATTTCTCTTTGTAAGAATGGCCTTATCCTTTATGACCGATAAGTGGGCTGCAGTTTTATTAATAATTTTCTTAAATGATAACTTAGTTGTATTCATCTCCAATTTTGATGTAATTCCAAATATTTTAATTGCCTCACTAAGATAGCAAGCAGCCGCGGAGTTAGTGTCCCTTAGAATTTCTGACCATAAGAGCTGGGAAATCTCATTTTGTTGATCAGTTTTTATTCGATTCCAGATTTTTATAAAATTCCCTTGCCTTGCAAACTCTTGATTGGTAAGGCCAAACTCCAACCTTATTTGCGAAGGTGATGCATTCGCTGGGAGGTGAAAAAGCGCTCTGTAGACTCTGGTTATGGCTTTGTTCAAATTGACGCTGTCATTACCCATCACCGCTTCGCTGCCATATGTAATCGCGGGTAATAGTTTTGCACCAACTATACTTAGAAGGGGGCCATAGGTCAGGATGGGTAAAGACTTCTGGATAGTTCTAAAAGCTGAGGTTAGTGTGTTAGCTTTTCTTTGCGACTCTTTGATGTGCTGCTGGTAGGTGCCCTTTCCATCAAATAGTACGCCGAGGTATCTATAGACCTCGACTTGTTCCAGTTCTATGTTTTCCATAAACCAGCGGCTTTTGTATTTAAGCCTACCATTTTTGGCAACTACCATAATTTTAGTTTTGGTCTCGTTTATAACCATCCCATTCTCATTTGAATATATATAAGTCCTTCTAATTAATCGCTGTAATCCCACTTTTGTGTGGCTCATCAAAATGACATCGTCAGCATACATCAGATTCGTGAGCCTCATTTCAGCCAGTTTCGGAGGATGTGCATTTTCTTTATCTAAGATTAGAGGTAGGTCAGCAAGAAACAGATTAAAAAGAAGGGAAGCTAGCACACAGCCTTGCTTCAGGCCTTCATTAGCTGGGATCTCCCTCGATAAAGTACGACCATCCCCCATCCTCACGCTCGCCCATGTCTCTGAGTATAAAAGGCAGATTAACCTAAGGAGTGGAGTTGAAATTCCCATTTTTTCTAATTTTTTCCAAAGGAGTTTTCGGTTGACACAGTCAAACGCCGATTTAAAATCTATAAAACAAAGATACAAGGACCGGAGAGACTTGTCAATTAAAAGTGCAAGAATCATTATGTTGGTAGTAGTGCCTAATCCTTGAATAAAGCCTGTTTGGTTTACGGGCATTATTTTTTCTTCCTTCTGCCATTCTGTTAAGTTCGTAAGTATTATTCTGGCAAAAAGCTTAGCATCAGTATCTTGCAATGTGATCAGTCTGTAATTTTCAGGCCGAGCCCAGTCACCTTTTTTAAAAATGGGGTTTATTAGAGAGCCGCGCCATGACTTAGGTACCGTTCCTGTCCGAGCAACTTCTAAGTATAATTTTGCTAAGATGGGTGCCCATAATTCTGATTTTTCTTTGAGGAGTGCAAACGGAAGCCCATTTGGGCCCGGCGCGCCGTTCTTCTGTTGTTTTATCAGTTTGATTATCACTTCTTTGTCTATATCTATGAATGAGTCTGGTTTACTGCTATGATAAATGGTGGTGTTTACTTTGAGTGTTTTGTGCCCCTGTTGCATTTCTATTGGGGTTGTATACACAGACTCTTGATTCAGATGCCTCCTCAGGTACTTGTCCCATTCCTGCTCAGACAGGGGTGATGAGACTAGTTGCTTATGAGGTCTTGCAAGGCCGTTGATTATAATCCAAAAGTCCCTTGAGTTCTTTTGCTTACTGGCATGAAATATTTTTGCCCAAATTGCTTGTTCGGCTTTACTTTTCTCACCCCATATTAGTTTTTTCAAATTCTGGTTTAACGACTTTAGTTTTTCCTTGTATTCCGCCTTTCTCCCTGTTTTATTGGCTCTTCTGATAATCCTATTTCGTTCTCTCTTTAGTGCTCTTATTATTAATGGCATATTCAAAGTAAATTTGTTTTCCTTTTTATTTTCCCTCCTATAATTTGGCCTGTTTGGTCTATTTGGTCTTAATTGGTCTCCGTTTTAGTTAGGATTCCGATCAATTTTTCCCATTGCTCTATCGCAGTTTTTGACGAAGTCTCTTTCAAGGTTTTATCTAGAATTATTTCTAGTTGTTCTTTTATTTCGTCTTTATTTTCCATGTTCCAAATCAGTTTTTTGTAATTAATAGTACCAATATGCCCTTGAACGGTCCGGTAGGTCTTTTTCGTCGTTACTCCAATATCCATTAGGATTGACTGCTGAGCATGATCACTTTCGTTTATCTTTGTTAGTCGATATGAAATGATGTCTTGGAACATACAAACTGTTGTCATTGTATAGTCAATCCTGGAATTTCCCTTATGACCATAGTAGCTGTATTTGGGTGGAACATCTGGTTTTTCTCTTCCGTTTAGTAGTCGAAGGCCCAAAGCTTCCATGTTCTTTAAAAAGGTCAGTCCTATTGGTGGAGAAGTGTGGCTCAGGGGTCAGAGGCGGCAGACCCGGAAGCTGAGATCAGTCCTGGACCAGGGTTCAATTACCCGCCTCGGAGGGTCTTGGGATAAAAAAATCCACGGACTCGATAATTCTCACCCCGGTGCCTCCCCGACTCACGGGTTCACACTCTGTGACTCTGGGCAATAGCTTGCTTAATCTCCACAACGGCCCCTCGCGGCGGGATGCCTGACTTTCACCTTGTGGATACCCTACTATCTCACAGCGGAATACCAGGACGGGTTCCCTAAGCAAGCGCCGGGAAACCCACAGCGGGTAGCTGTGCGCTATATAAGCTCAACTACATTTACATTTACATTTACATTCAATTACAATTGGAGGTGGTCGCCTTCCCTATATCCTGCTCAGGAATTAACCATTGTAGGTTATGGATAAGCGTAGTCTCAGCTCTAATATAAGAAGACATTAAATTGAGGTTAAAGTCCCCGGTGACCAAAAAATCCGCTATTGGGTCATTCAGCATTTTGTCTATTAGAACGGCATTCAAGGTACCACAAACTGTCTCCCTACTTTTGTTTGTGGGCAGTATGTAAACAGAGATCAGGTATATAGTTCTAACGTTTTGAATTTTTGTTTTAAAACTGAGTTTGACCATCAGAATAATCGGATCATCTGTCTCCACTTGTTCATGGTCAATGTGCAACGCATTGGAGATGAATATTGCCTGCCCAGCACTTGCTCGCCCGAACCTTTGCTCTTTTGTTGCATTCTTATAGTATCCGGCGTAGCCATGTAACATAAATGGTTTAAGTTCCCATGTTTCCTGCAGAACTACTATTTCTGGATGTCCAGGTATTGAGTCTATACCCGCATTGCGTATTTTCCCTGTCAAACCATTAATGTTCCATGAACATATTTCTATTGTGTCTTTATCTTTGGTGATAGGTCCTGTAGGATTTAAAGGGCCATATCATTGTGTATGGTTACTATGGAGTGCCATATTAATCAATTTTTCTTTCATTTCAAGGTTTGATTCTCCCTTACTTCGCATGTTTGGGTATACCTTATTTTCCGGGGATCTACCTAATGCATTTTTTAATACTGAGGTAAACTTAGACCTTAGTATTTTTTGTTTTGGTAGATTGACCGCATCTATAAAGGGAGTGGGGTAGACCTCTGGGGATTGTTTTGTTAGTATTATACCCCATGACTTGAATGTTTGCTGCTCCTTCATTATCTGATCAACTAAAGATAATGATGTTAATGAGATTAAAGTTGGAGTTTGAGTACTCAGTTCATCCTCAATAAATTGTACAGAGATAATGTCTTCACTTACAATATTATTCAGTGAGGGTATGGATTTAAAGAGTCGATGTAGATTCCCTCGGTTGAGTATATCTTGTTTACCTCTAGATTGGAATTCTGGTGCAAATATAAATTTCTCAGCATTTTTTGGGGTATGTTGACTGATTTGGTCCTTTTGCTCTGATTGATTCGTTTGCAAGCTTATTGTTTTACTCCCATCCATGCTTTTGATATGCAGATTAACCCACACATTAGGTATTTCAGGGCTATTTTCTATCCTCCATACTATGGGAGCCATTTCTTTTTTTGTGTCTTCCTCGTAGCCCACCTTATGTTGAGGGATCATTGCATCCATAGTGACTCTTGATTTAATTTCAGATCTTTTATCCAATTTGTTAGTGAAAGGTTCTTTTTCCTCACTTTTTTGATCAACCTCCCCATTCGGTATTGTTTGCAGAAGTTTATGTTTCCCATTCTGCTCTCGCATTTCCAATGTTACTTTGTCCTCGCCAACTGGCGTATGAACGCTTTTTTTACCAAGTTTTGTCATTTCAATTTTTATTGTATTTAAGCCTTTTGATAATTTTTCAAAAATAGGGAAGGTTTTGACATTTTGTTTCATGTTATTAATGTTTTCTGTAATAGGTAACGCTTCTTCCTCAACTTTGTTGTTTGTATTACTCAGCTTTGTTTTCTCAGTTTTCCGTGCTTTACGGAGTTTTTTCTTTTGACGTTTTGACATCTTTATAAAACCTTCTGAGTCAGTGTCGCTCTGGTTAGAGTCCATTTTATCCACTTTAATTGAAGTCTCGCACATATAATCATTGTACATTAAATCGTTAGCCTGCTGTGTCTGTAAATTGGTTTTATCACAGGGCTGATTTACTGGCTTATGTGGATCTTTCTCTATGAGGATATCAGTTCCCAACTCAGGTGATGTTTCTTGCGTTCCCTTGGTGCTTTCTGGGATTATTACCGGATTGATCATACTGGATCGAATCTTTCTTTTTGTGTCTTCTATTATGGTAGTTAATACTGCTGGTAGAGCTGATAACTTATCCATGATTGGAACGTAGATAGAATCGGAGGTACATGATTCATTTTCCCTTTGTGCCCTGATTATAAGATCGTTTAATTGAGCCAGTTTGTTATCAATTCCCGCTACATTCGTAGCCATCATTTTGAAAAGGTCATTCTGTATGTCCATTTTGTTCGATTGATAATGAAGAGCTTCTAACGTAAGGGTCGATGTTTGGTAGAAAATATCCCAGGGTTTCATTATCTCCTGTTTGTTAATTCCCTGTAAACCCTCTGTTTTTGCCCCTTGCGTATTGATTTCCTTTTTTATTTCCTTAGGAGTGTTGGAGTCTTTGACACTCAAGTAATGCTCCCCATGGTGTTTAGGGAGGGTTTCAGTTTCTTCAGCAATTAGAACTGATTTTTTCTTTACATCAACTTTTACTTCCAAGGGGATCCTTTGAAATGCATCTTCAATCCTATCCTGACAGATTTCCTGGCTTCCTGCCATGGAATAAGAGTAAGAGTTATTAAGTGGGCTAGTTTCCGAGTTAGGTGTTACAAGGGAATTGTTTTCATTCTTCGATGTTAGGTTACAATTTAGCATCTCTTTTGGAGGTTCTTCCTGTACTTTCCGCTGTAAGCGTTCACCAGTCTCTCCAATATCTAGATTTGTTTTCTCAAATTTATTATAGTTCCAGTTTTGTTCTAATAGCTCCACTTTTTCATTTTGTTTCACGGTTTCCATAGGGTTTAAAGAATCGATATTACTATTAGTAGGTTTCATAGGAGTCTGGAGTTTCTCAATATTAGTTTCAGAGCTCATTGTCCAGATGCTTCCCGCAGGATCCTTCAAAAATTGTCCGGTATTTTAGCAGACTTCTCAAACATCCGCGCAATAGGGGATATAAGGGACTGGGAATGACCGAGAGTGTTGGTTTTTGAATTTTTCATCACGATAGGTTGCTGCAATTTTTTAGCACGTTTTGATGTTGAACCCACAGTTCTTACTTTCCCAGATCTCATGGTGTTGACGTTAACGTTGGATGCGATATAGTTGTAGATTTAATTTTATTTCCACAAATCTGTCCGATGGTTAGTGAAAGTAATGAAAGTAATGTCCTTCAGATCTGCAAATTTCTCTACCCAGTGCCCCCACTTTGCTCAGGGTCCGGTCCAGACCTAATACTAAAGAAAGACAGTCTAACTGCCCCGTACTCCCGAGCCCGTCAGTGACGCCGGCCTCAAGAGAAAAGGTTAGGCAAAGGTTAGGCAAAGTCAATTGTTTAAATTGTAATGTTGACTCCACATCAGAGAGAAATCAGAGAGAAATTTTTGCCCACTCCTGCCCACTCCTCCGTCAAGAGGAATACTTTTCCGAGTTCGGCTTGTATTCCGATCGTCGCGCTCGGACAAGCACTCTGGTAAGCTCAGGCAGTCAGGAAGTCAGGTAATCAAGTAATCAGATACATAGTGAAACATAGTGAAACAGCAAGAATGGCGAAACATTCGCCTCCTGGGACCTACCCGAGTGTCTCCGCTGGTGTCTCTGCTGGCCCCCAGCGATGGTTTCCCCCTCGACCTGCTACGCCTTTCAGTGCCTCTCTAGCATCTCAATGCACAGCTCCCAGCTCCCAGCTCCCAAAGCCTCTGCCGTGTAGAGTTTCTTGATGCTGCACACCTGTTTTCTGCTCCTCCCCAGCAGTGCAACCGAACTCACTCGCTCAGGCTCAGGTACAGGCACAGGGAAGGCAGAGTAAGGCAAAGCGGATGGGCAGGCAGTAGGCAGTAAGGGACCCAGGCTTGCGCTCCCGCGGCCCTTTTCCCTCAGTGGCTCCGTGGTAGTTTGTGCAGCGAGGGCAATCCACAACTGTTTGGTGAATAATGGTGAATAATCGAAGTCGCTACCGCATTGGCATCGGCTCCAGCAGCGGCGGGGGCGTCTCACTCAACCGCGGCGTTCTGAATTCTGAAACCACTTTCCGATGCTGTTGTTGTTCGCTGGCTCCCTCTAGCGGCACTCTAGCGGTCCAAATGCACGAAGTCATGTACTTTAATGTGGATTCAGTTGGCGGCCATCTTTTAGCAGGCCGAAATAGTCAACTTAAGGTAAAGAAACACAAAAAGTAATTAATACATGGAAACGAATAAAACAATGTTATTCCCTTGCTAATACCCTTATGTGTATGCATTTATCTAGCCATATGCGACAATTAAAGCCGTTAAATGCTGGTTTATCTATGCGCAAATCACATAAACAATGCTTAAACTAAACATATAATTTTTAATATGCGTACAATCTTAGTTCACCTATTAATTTAGCCACGCTAATGCATTCCCACGTATGTTCTCTTGATTAATAAGGTTGGTTAGTTTATCACAGCATACTGTTTAATCATTAAAATTATCATTTAATCCTTTTAATATAAACATATATAAATGGATTGGGTATACCAAATAATTTTATTTTACCCGCTCCAGCAATGTAACCAATGCTCATGTAAAGCACTCCAATACCTGACAAGTCTGCACTATATAACACTGCAAATACACAAAAAATAAGTGTTTCGCACACTTCTGTCATTGGGCTATACTTGGGCTACATCTGGGTGATATTTGGGCTACATTTGGGCTCTTTTCTCTCTGGTGGCCATCTTGGGTGATTTATTTGTTATGAAGTTTCCTAATTTCCTCATTTACTGCAGTCTCCTCAGTGGAAATACTTTCAGTTTTTTATTTTGGTTTCATCAAGAAGGCATTCAGATGTGTCACACATTTGCCATTAATTCTGAATGTTAGCACTCTAGTTGCTCATTAGATCACTGTAGTAAAACTACTGCTCACCAGGGAAGTCTGCTGCTGGTATTCAAAGTGCCTGTTTCAGTCTGCATGTCAGAATTTTGTTTATGAAATAGAAGAGGATTTGAGAAGTCAAAATGTGCCCTAATTTTTCTTTCTGCAGAACTAATCATAATTTCTATAGAAAAAAGAACCCCCTCATTTTGTTCCTTTGTAAATTAAATGTTTTAAGTGTTACCACTTTATTCCAATCAAGATGGCTTCAGGTGTGCCATACTTTTGTCATAAGTAAGACCGTTAGCTTTCTAGTTGTTCGTTAGAACACTCTGGGACATTCTGTCATTGGGCTATACTTGGGCTACATGTGGGTGATATTTGGGCTACATTTGGGCTCTTTTGTCTCTGGTGGCCATCTTGGGAGATTTATTTGTTATGAAGTTTCCTAATTTCCTCATTTACTGCAGTCTCCTCATTAGGACATACTTTCAGTTTTTTACTTTGGTTCCATCAAGAAGGCATTCAGATGTGTCACACATTTGCCATCAATTCTGAATGTTAGCACTCTAGTGGCTCATTAGATCACTGTAGTAAAGCTACTGCTCACCAGAGAAGTCTGCTGCTGGTATTCAAATTGCATGTTTCAGTCTGCATGTCAGAATTTTTTTATGAAATAGAAGAGGATTTGAGAAGTCAAAATGTACCCTAATTTTTCTTTCTGCAGCACTAATTATAATTTCTATGGCAAAATGAACCCCCTCATTTTGTTACTTTGTAAATTAAATGTTTTAAGTGTTACCACTTTATTCCAATCAAGATGGCTTCTGGTGTGCCATACTTTTGTCATAAGTAAGACTGTTAGCGTTCTAGTTGTTCGTTAGAACACTCTGGGACATTCTGTCATTGGGCTATACTTGGGCTACATCTGGGTGATATTTGGGCTACAATTGGGCTCTTTTGTCTCTGGTGGCCATTTTGGGAGACTTATTTGTTATGATGTTTCCTAATTTCCTCATTTACTACAGTCTCCTCAGTAGGAAATACTTTCAGTTTTTTACTTTGATTCCATCAAGAAGGCATTCAGATGTGTCACACATTTGCCATGAATTCAGAATGTTAGCACTCTAGTTGCTTAGTAGATCACTGTAGTAAAGCTACTGCTCACAAGGGAAGTCTGCTGCTGGTATTGAAAGTGCATGTTTCAGTCTGCATGTCAGAATTTTTTATGAAATAGAAGAGGATTTGAGAAGTCACTCAAAATGTGCCCTAATTTTTCTTTCTGCAGCACTAATCATACTTTCTATGGCAAAATGAACCCCCTCATTTTGTTCCTTTTTAAATGAAATATTTTAAGAGTTACCACTTTATTCCAACCAAGATGGCTTCAGGTGTGCCATACGTTTGTCATAAGTAGGACTTTTAGCGCTCTAGTTGTTCTTTAGAACACTCTGGGAAGCTGCGGTAGAACACAAAGGAATCAACTGACAGTCTCTGCCCTTGTTGGATGTACATGTTTTACTGAGAATGTCAGACTTCATTCTCACATGACTGTGAAAGATAATGTGAATTTACAGAAAATATGCTCTCAGTTTAGCTTATAGATCACCTTCCAAACCTCTGTGGGAAAAGCATGAGAAAATGGTTTTCTCTCAAACATGATTCATGATATCACAGCAGAAGGTTTTTTCACATGGTAAAATCAGCTTACAACACACCACAATTCCTAAAATGGGTATGGTACCATCAACAAATGATTTATAATGTAACTAAAGTCTTAAAACCTTCTATTAACTGCAATGCTTTGTAATGAGGTGCTATCATGTATATTGGTCCCAAGATGGCTGCCAACACTTCTTGGATGAAGTGCTGACAGACAATCAGATCTCACAATGAGATGTGTGGTTAGGCTCTGCCCAGATATATATGTGATTTTACTTTTGATTTTCTCAGGAACTACTGAACAGATTGTCACCATATATGCAAAAGGCACATGCCTGACCTGAGGACTACCTCTTTGCCAAATTTCAAGTAATTCTGTTCAGCCGTTCGGGCTGTACCTTCGACTAAAGGTCTTATGGGAAAATGCATGGGGAAAATGCATTTTGGGACCCCCCTTCTTTGCCAGCCCCCGCTTGACGAATCACCCCGAGCGCCCCATTAGTTTTGAAAATTTCACGAAGATAAGTCAACCGGCGCCAAAGTTATTCAAAATGGGAACTCAGTCCTAACTATAACTATCTACTGACGACCGCCTGTAGATTATATATATATATATATATATATGCACTGAAAAAACCATAGGTTTCAGGCACGTTATAGCTAGGAATTAGCATTTAAAAAACCTTAGAAATTCACTGAAAAAAACATAGGTTTCTGGGGCGATATAGTTAGCTGGACTTTTCACTCGTACAAAACCATAGAAATTCCCCCGTTATAGTTAGTTCAGCTAACTATAACTCGTTCGCCCGCAATGCACTGCTGATGACGTCACATATTACATCACTCATTAAATGGTCAGTGACATCACTCATGACATCACTGATGACATCATCCAGTGAATGTGTGTTTTTCTGAAAATTATATATGTTTTATATATGTATATCTCAAGGTCGATGGAAGAATAAATGGGTATATAAATGTCTAAATGGATGATTGGTTTTTGAAAAATTGATTGTATTACTGACTGATTTAGTGTATCTTAGTGAGTAATGTTTAAATATGTAAATATCTGTATCAGTCTCTCACTTTGTGTATAAATGGCTGCATGGGTTGGTGAGTAGCTACATGAGTGTCTATATAGGTTATTAGTTGATTTTTTGAGTATCAGTATGAGTGTCTGATGTCTGTATGGTTCAGTGGGGGGTATTACGTAGTGCATAGGTGCATGAATGAGTGACTCACTGTTTGTATGTGTTGAAGACAGCATGTGTGCAGGACTGTATGGGTGGATGAGTGTGTGCATGGGTGTGTTAGTGAGTGAATGACTGTCTCAATAGTGTCTCTATGAGTAACTACATATGTTTTAAACTAGTATATGTGACTATTGGTGTATATAAGTGAGTATATGTGAGAGTTCCTGTATGAATAAGTATGTGTTTCTATAAGTGATTGTTTAAAAGACTAAGTATGTGTAAGTTTCTGTAGAAGTAAGTGTGGTGGTGTGTGTTTAACTGAATATGCACGTAAACGGATGTTTGATTCTCTATTAGCATGAGTGACTACGTGTGTGAGTACCTTTATGGATGAGTGGCGTTGTGTAACAGAATGTATAGGTGTATGAATACATATGATGAGTGAGTGCATGTATGAGTGACTGTATAGGACTGTTGGTGAATGAGTGGATGTGTATGTGGATCTTACAATTACTGAATAGGTTGTTGTAACTGGTATTGGTATGTCCATTGTTTTGAAAATTTTAATTTCTATTTTTGAATGTGTGTATGAAAGGTTATATTAGGGGGAGAGGAGGTCTGCCACTCTATCACAAGGATGATGTCATCAGTGTTGTCATGAGTGATGTCACTGACCATGTCATGAGTGATGTAATATGTGACGTCATCAGCAGTGCATTGCGGGCGCGCAAGTTATAGTTAGCTGAACTAACTATAACGGGGGAATTTCTATGGTTTTGAACGAGTGAAAAGTCCAGCTAACTATAACGCCCCTGAAACCTATGGTTCTTTCAGTGAATTTCTAAGGTTTTTTAAATGCTAATTCCTAGCTATAACGTGCCTGAAACCTATGGTTTTTTCAGTGCATTTCAAAGGTTTTTTAAATGCTAATTTCTAACTATGCCTACAGAGATAGGACATGTGAAGAAAGAAGGAAAAACGCACAGAAAGAAAAAAAAGAAATGCAGAAAGAAGCAACAGAAGTCCTCAAAGACGAAGAAAAGTGCAGGAAGAAATATAATGTGCAGAAAGAACAAACAGAAGAGCAGAAAGAAGCCTTGTTGCAAAATCATCCTGTACCCTCAACTTTTTCAGACGGATACTGGTGATAACTGAGTCTGCCTAAGCAGTCCTAGAGCCAGTGCTATGTTAAAAGACACTCAGAATACAGTGAAAACACCTACATACACACCCCTATTCCCTCCTTCCTGGCTTGTCGGTTCCATTGTAATGCCCCATATCCGTCCCTCCTGCCCTTTATGGTCTGTTATGCTGCAGCTTTCTCTCCTGTCTGTCCATTATGGTCAGCTATCTACAATTGCCTCTTTCCCCTCTGTTGTCTGTTGTCCATGTGCATGGTCCTGTCCCCTCCCTATTGCTTTCTATGGATTGTTGTGCTGCACTCCCGTCCCGCATGCCCTGTGTGGTGTATTGTGCTGCTGCAAACCCTGATGCCTGACCTGTAGGGTCAGTTTGGTGCACCTCTCAATGTCCCTCCTGTCCTCTGTTATCCTTGTCCATGTCCCTACCCCAATTCCTCCTGCCTACCATGATCCAATGTACCATATTTGTGAACATTTTGAAATTGGTAAGAGGGAGATTTTGAAATAAAACTGGGGTATTGATTTTCCCCTTTGAGTTATATTGAAAAAGAGAAGATTGTAGACAGGAACCAGATCAAGTAAAGCCCATTTGAGCTTAAAAACATTGGACGTTTCCTGGCTGAAACGGGTCTGTTGGCATGTATGGTTGTATGACCACTGCCTCCTCCTTCTGCCCACAATGGTCTATTACATCACCAGAGCCTCTCTTGCCAGTCCTGTATTGTTGGTTTGTAGCCCCTGCCCCCCTTTCCACTGCCCTCCATAGTCTGTTGTGCTGCCACTGCCCTTCCTGCCTGCCTAGTGTGGTTAAATTTTTGCCTCTGCACTCTCCTACCTGCCTTCAATTTTCAGAGTCCGTGCCCCTGGCCTCTGCCTCTCAACAGTATACCAATGAACAACTAGATTGCTAACATTCTATATTTATTACAAAAGTGTGGAACGCCTGACGTCATCTTGATGTAATCAAAACTGTAATGCCTAGAGCATTTCCTTTAGAACTTACATATATGAGATGGTTTTATTTGCATCAAAATTATGGTTAGTGCTCTAAAAAACTAAAATGAGGACATATTTTCTGAGTTTTCAAATAGCGACAAAGAACTTTTAAATTATTTTTTTACTAGTTTTTTTATCCAGTTGACCACTTGATTAAGTGTTGCATCCAAGGGGAGAGGGTGTGGTGTTACTTCCAGAGCTGCAGACTTTGCAACTGGGGAACCAGGTTGGAGTTTCTGCTTCAGCACAACATTCTGTGATTCTGGTCAAATCACTTACAGCCTCATGCATCAAGCCAAAATCCAGTCGGTAAAATACCGATTCTTTATTAGCTCCCGGTAGCGAGTCGCAAATACCCAATCCCAATGCATCAACCCAAAACGTGAGCAAATAACGAATCGCTAAATAAATATCCGCTAACATACCGAATCGGTAATACCAAAAATGCTAAGTTACCGAATCGCTAAATACCGAATTAGCAGTTACCGAAATCACTATTAGCTCCCGGAAAGTGCCAATAGCAAATAACGAATCGCACCCCAATGCAACAAAACTCGCTAATAACGAAAATCCCAAAAATCGCTATTTTGCAAGAGCTAAATAAGGGGAATCAAAACCTGGAGGTAAAGTTACAAAAAAAAAAAAGATAATGCAAATTTTTTTTCTACATGTGCAAATGATTGAGGCAATCACTAAACCCTTAAATGTGGCCCAGGAGACCCTGTTGGCTCCCACAAAATGGCTGCCCTCTACGTGCTTGCAAGGAGGATGCGGATCAATGCAGCAGGACAGCGCAGGAGAAGGGTCCAGGAGCAAGTTTTCAGACTGCGCATAACCTTGCTCGGGCAGAATGAGGACGAGGTGTACCAGAAGTATCGCCTCAATCGCGCTATGATCATGCGCCTGATTGCAGACCTGGAACCATTACTGCAGCACCAGACACACCGGACAAATGCAATCCCTGCGCACGTTCAGGTCCTATGCAGCCTGCACCTACTGGCCTCAGGGAGTTTCCAGGGGGTAATTGCGGTGGCCGGAGGTGTTTCGCAAAGCGCACTGTCACGCTTCTTCAAGAAATTCCTAGATGCCATGCTGACAATGCTCCACACACACATCAGCTTCCCCACAACCCCACAGCAGTTGGACCGCACCAAACAGGCTTTCTACCAGGTGGCACAATTCCCACATGTGATTGGATGCATCGACTGCACGCATATCCCCATATGTCCTCCCGCAGCAAATGAGTACATATTCCGGAACCGCAAGTCATACCACTCGATCAACGTGCAGGTTGTGTGCGATGCCAATAACATCATAACGGACCAAGTGGCACAATTCCCAGGGAGCACACACGACTCACACATCTTCCGCAACAGTGGAATGCACAGGCGACTAATCAACGGAGAATTTGGAGAGGGACTCCTGCTAGGTACGTAGAAATACGCTTCCCCACACCAACACCACACATGTATGTACATCACCAATGCTAAGTCTATGCTTCTATCTTCTAGGTGACAGTGCCTACGCCCTGCGTGAATACATACTCACCCCATACTTAAATCCAGCAACCCCGCAGGAACATCGCTACAACGCTGCACACATCAGCACGAGGAATGTGATAGAGAGGACTTTTGGGATTCTCAAGAGCCGCTTCCGAATCCTCCACAAGACTGGCGGCGCCATGCTATACCAACCTGAAACATGCTGTCGGATAATTGCTGTATGTGCAATGCTGCACAACATTGCCACCAGAAGGGGGATACCCATAGAGGTGGACAGGGATGACGACCACCGGGCTGACCAACCACCCGCCCAACAACGACATGCACACATCCCAAACACAGCAGAGGGCCATAGGAGGCGGACATACATAATGCAAAATCATTTTTGAAACATGGGAAAATGAGACATTACAAGTTGGTTTGGGGTGCAACTGTTTAATGCACAGTAGCACTGAGGACTGTGCAACAAAACTAGCATTGTAAATCATGCTCCAATTGCATTATTGTAAATAAAAGGTGCCTTAAAGTCACGCCTGTGCATACACAGTGATTGGATGGCCATGGTTGCCCCACCATGGTCCTGCATGCATGTCCAACTGTCTAGTGGCGCTTCCCACGTACCCCAAGCCTCCGCTCAGGTGTATCCAATGCCTCACCACGGCCTGTCCCCGCGGAGGCACGCGAACTGCGGCGCCTGGTGCTGGCCTCTGCCAGTGACACACTGCTGACACTGGAGGCAGCCTCACTTGTGTCATCCCCTCCCAATGCAGCAGCACTGCATGTGCTGCTCTGATGGTGTTCCACAGCAGTGGTGATGTGTCCTAGTGACTTTGCGACATCCCCGCAGAAGTGCCCAAGGTCCACCTGCAGGGCGACTGAGCGGCGTGCCAACACTGCGGTGCTGTTGCTGTGCCGTGTGATGGCCTTGGTAGCGGCGGCGGAACGCAACATTTGCTGCCGGTGACTCCTCTTATGGCACTCATGGCCCTCCCTCGTGGCACGGGTGAGCTCATGTACCTCCTCCCTGAGCTGAGCATTGCCCTCTGCAACCGCTGTGGTCATGTCCCTGACCGCCTTGCTCATGTCCGTGACTGCTGCAGTCATGGCGCGCATCTCCCTAGCAAGGCGCACAATATTGCAGCTAATGTTAGCCACATGTCGCCCCTGCATGCGCTGTGTACGCAGCATCCTCTCCTCGATTGCAGAGGTTGTTGGGACATCCTGTTCGGCTGAGGAGACGGAACTGCGACGAGCCCTGTGCCGCCGTGCGCGTCTTGCACCTCCAGGTGGTGCATCAGGTGGTGTGTATGTGCGCTGCCTGGGTGCCAATTGCGAGGTGGGTGTTTCCATCTCCTGCAAGGGCGCAACTTGGGACCTGCGCCTCTGCGCTATTGTGGCTGTAGTAGCTGCAGCCTGTTTGGCTGGTGCCGTTGCTTGTGGCGCTGGTGCTGGTGCCGTAGCTTGTGGCGCTGGTGGAGGTGCCATAGCTTGTGGCGCTGGTGGAGGTGGTGCTATTGGGGTGGCAGGTGTTGGCGATGCATGCGCATCCTGCGCTGTCTCCTGGTTTGATTTGACGGGTGTTTCCGAGATGATCAGCTGGCTGCTGTCGTCCGAATCCCCAGGTGATGCATCTGTGTGTGAAACAGTGCATGGTTAGTGGGATAATTACAACTACATAGTGTTGTACACATGTATGTCCCTCTGTGGTCCACTACATGAACAGTCTCCATCCATGTTCAACTGATGTGGTGTATGGTCATTGGATTTACGCCTGTACATGCACACTGGGCTGACTAGACTACAACTCCCAAGATGCACTGGTGTCATGTGTAAAGCTGTCTGTGCCAGAGCTGCAGACACACTGAGATCGGGCTGGGGGCATGGAAATGGATTTACGCAATGCTGGGTGTGGGCACAGGCATGCATCTTACCTTTGTCACTTGTGGCTGCGCCGGACGTGTCCATCTGGGTCACCCCCACGACGGCTTCCCGCTCTATCGTCCCTTCCACAAGGTCCTCCAGGGCTGTGTTGGCTGGTGCTGTGGATGGTCTGCCTCCAGTCCTGCTCGCCTCCCGGAGCCTTTCCGCAATCCTCTCTTTGGCACGCTTCCGCAGGTCGTACCACCTTTTTTTGAGGTCGTCGATGCTGCGGGTCGTGACGCCAACTGCATTCACCCTCTCACGGATGCGCAGCCATATGCGCCGCTTCTCCTGCTCAGGCACCTTGAGGGGCAGCTTGCCAAAGAGGCGGTCGTGTTTGCTGGAGACTCCCTCGATAAGGTACTCGAGCTCCCTGTCAGAAAATTTCCGCTTTCGCTTGCGTGCTGACTCTGCGCTGGATGGCACTTCCTGCGCCATGATGTGTGTGTCTTTGGATTTGCAGAGTTGGTGTGGCCTCACTCTGCACAGGCAGTCTTCCTTCCCAGCTCCTGTCTGCTCCTCTGTCGAGGCTATGTGGGTGGGGCTGCAGTATTTCCTGGTTGGTGATGTCATCTGCACGTTCCCGGAGCAACGCGGCAAATTGCGATTTCGCTATTACCGATTCGGTAATAGCTAACTCGGTATTACCGAACTCGCTATTAGCTAATTCGGTATTACCAAACTCGCTATTTGCTAATGGGAGTTTGCATGCCCCGCTATAGAGAAATCGGTAAATTTAGCGATTTTTAAGGAATCGCTAAATTTTACCGAATCTGTTGATGTATGCCATATAACGATTCCTTAATGGCGATTCCTTATTTTTCGCTATTAAGGAATCGGTATTCGTTTGGTTGATGCATATGCCCATTAATCTCCCCATGTCTACAACCAAAATGAATTTGATCTTGTGTGATGTAACCAATGCTCATGTAAAGCACTCCAATACCTGACAAGTCTGCACTATATAAAACTGCAAATACACAAAAAATAAGTGTTTTGCACAATTCTGTCATTGGGCTACATTTGGGTGATATTTGGGCTACATTTGGGCTACATTTGGGCTCTTTTGTCTCTGGTGGCCATTTTAGGAGATTTATTTGTTATGAAGTTTCCTAATTTCCTCATTCACTGCAGTCTCCTCAGTAGGAAATGCTTTCAGTTTTTTACTTTGATTCCATCAAGAAGGTATTCAGATATGTCACACATTTGCCATAAATTCTGAATGTTAGCACTCGAGTTGCTCATTAGATCACTGTAGTAAAGCTACTGCTCACCACGGAAGTCTGCTGCTAGTATTAGAAGTGCATGTTTCCGTCTGCATATCAGAATTTTTTAATGAAATAGAAGAGGATTTGAGAAGTCACTCAAAATATGCTCTAATTTTTCTTTCTTCAGCACTAATCATAATTTCTATGGCAAAATGAACCCCCTCATTGTGTTCCTTTTTAAATTAAATGTTTTAAGTGTTACCAGTTTATTCCAATCAAGATGGCTTCAGGTATGCCATACTTTTGTCATAGGTAAGACAGTAAGCGCTCTAGTTGATCTTAAGAACACTCTGGGACGTTCTGTCATTGGGCTACATTTGGGCTACATCTGGGTGATATTTGGGCTACATTTGGGCACTATATAAAACTGCAAATACACAAAAAATAAGTGTTTGGCACACTTCTGTCATTGGGCTACATTTGGGTGATATTTGGGCTACATTTGGGCTACATTTGGGCTCTTTTGTCTCTGGTGGCCATTTTAGGAGATTTATTTGTTATGAAGTTTCCTAATTTCCTCATTTACTGCAGTCTCCTCAGTAGGAAATGCTTTCAGTTTTTTACTTTAATTCCATCAAGAAGGAATTCAGATGTGTAACACATTTTCCATAAATTCTGAATGTTAGCACTCTAGTTGCTCATTAGATCACTGTAGTAAAGCTACTGCTCACCAGGCAAATCTGCTGCTGGTATTGAAAGTGCATGTTTCAGTCTGCATGTCAGACTTTTTTTATGAAATAAAAGAGGATTTCAGAAGTCAAAATGTGTTTTTATTTCTGCAGCACTAATCATAATTTATATGGCAAAATGAACCCCCTCTTTTTGTTCCTTTGTAAATTATATGTTTTAAGTGTTACCACTTTATTCCAATCAAGATGGCTTCAGGTGTGCCATACTTTTGTCATAAGTAAGACTGTTAGCGCTCTAGTTGTTCTTTAGAACACTCTGGGAAGCTGCAGTAGAACACAAAGGAATCAACTGACAGTCTCTGCCCTTGTTGGATGTACATGTTTTACTGAGAATGTCAGACTTCATTCTCACATGACTGAGAAAGATAATGTGAATTTACAGAAAATATGCTCTAAGTTTAGCTTATAGATCACCGTCCAAACCTCTGTGGGAAAAGCATGAGAAAATAGTTTTCTCTAAAACATGGTTCATGATATCACAGCAGAAGGCTTTTTCACATGGTAAAATCACCTTAGAACACACCACAATTCCTTAAATGAGATGAGCCCAAACAATACTCAATCCCACCACTTTGGCTGTCTCAAATAGTGGCAGATCTCCAATCTCAACTGGAAACCTTTATAGTTAACCAGATCAAACCACTTGCCAGTAGATTGGATAAGATAATTAATGAAATAAAAAGCAGGGAGAGGGTACATAGGTCAGCTTCAGATACAGTCCCCACCCCTAGCGCAAGTGGCCTCAATTGTGCCTCTGTGAATGAGGGACAATTCAATAACTTAGAGGTGAACCAAGCACAAGTTACGCAGACTCTAGCACGTGAGACCCATATAATGCTGCAGACCAAGCTCACAAACTCAAAGGGGAAGGTTCAGCAAAAGGAAGTGCCAGGGCAAGCTTCAAATGTGACCTCAAGGAACTATCCAAACCCCCTAAGTACAGCTCAAATGAATCATGTCACTCAACAACCAACGAGTGTACTTAGGCCAGCTGTTACAGTTTCCCTTCCAACGCTAAATTTACCGCCGGAGGCATGTCCACTAGTTGTCATTCTGGCTGGGGCTCCAGAACTTAAAGATGATCAGAAGGAGTCCGATCAGGAATTAAAAAACAAGGTTATCCACTGGTTGGGCTGTCATAAACCCTTGCCACATGGGAAAGACGGAGAGATTCTTCTAGTGAGAAGGGTGAATTGGCTCGGAAATAGGCATAAAGATATCCCAGGAAACTGCATAATTATTAATTTCAGGGACAGCAGTGTAGTTAAACACATTCTCAGAGAGGATACCGTGGTACACAGTAGGATTATAAAACCGTTACCCTTGGACTACTTCTATCCCCGCCAAAACGCCCCACATATAGGAAGACAACATGAGGGCGGTCAATGGGAGTTAACCCGTTTAAACCCTCACGGAATTCAGGGTTGCCAGGGAGAAAGGCTGTGGCTGCGGGAAGCCGACCAGGCTAGGTGGGAAAATAGGTTCGCCCCCCTTATGTCCCTAGAGGATAATGATTGACTAACCCATTCCGAGTTGACAATGTTACACCAATGCAAGGATGGGAAGGTCAATAAGCTGGGTGATAAGGCAGACGAACTGACCATTGTACAGGTTGCCCCCTTAGTAGGTAAATGCCAAATGAACTATTTAGATTAACCCTGGGCGTAGTTCGCGTAGTCGCGCTTCGCGAAGCTTCGCGAAGCTTCGCGAAGATGTCATTGCACTACGCGACCTTCGCGAAGCTTCGCGAGCTTGCGTAGTTGCTTGTGGCAACCTGTTCGCGATGGCTTTTTCTTGTTCGCGAGCGCGGTAAGAATGTTCGGGGAACTGTTTGCATGCTCGGGGGATATATCTCGCGATCTTACCCATGCGGTCGCCAATGGGCGCGGCCATCTTGTTTTTCTATAGTCCCGCCCGCTCGCGATGCCTTATTTCCTGTTCCGGGTCGCGGATAGCGTGTTCGCGATGTGCATTGACGTGTTCGGGAGCGCATTTTACTTGTTCGCGATAAATTGTACATGTTCGCGAGAAATATCGCGCGAACTTACCCACGCGGTCGCGAATGGGCGCGGCCATCTTGTTTTTCACTCTATGCCATGTTTCTGGGCCTACTTTTGTATCCTCCCTTTATCACAGCAATCCTTTGTCTTTAAAGCCTTTTTCCTGACTTTTTTTAGTTATTATCTATCTCTCTGTTTGCCTCAGTTTATATTTTGCATTTTATTTCTACTTTTACTGTGTTTTTGTTACTTTTATAAAGTTCTTTCTATCTTCTTCCCCCTAACTTTTTTTCCCCTTCGGACTTTTCTTTTCCGCCTCCCACCCACCCCAGAACCATGGCCAAGGGCACACCAAGTCCCAAGGGCAAGGGACCTGCAGGCGCAGAGAAGCGCCGCCTGCCTTGCGGCAGAATGCGTCCTGCAGGGGTGCAGGCCCGGCAACTGTTTGGGGAGGAGGAGGTGGCGGCTCTTGTTTTTTTCATCCAGCGCCTCCTCCCCTTGACCTTGGCAGCAGGCGGCAGGCCCGGCTCCGGGTACGCTACCCAGGAGCGGCACAGTCGGTGGGCGAAGGTGCGCCGGGCCGTGTTCCGGTGCACTGGGATCCGGCGCACCCACAACCAGCTAGCTCACCGGTGGTCCGACATCCTGGACCGGGAGCAGGACCTGTTGGACCTGCTAGGTGTCGAGGTCATCGGGCTTGGTGAGTAACTGATTGTGTATATTAAATTAGATGAACAACAAGATTACTGCTGCGTGCCAAGCGTTGCTGGTATTACGTTCCAAAAAGCAAAATGTTCTTTGATTTAAGGACCCAGGTGCACGGTGGTACTCTTACTTGTTTGCAACGTAGTTTGCGCTAGCTTGTGCTGATGCTGATTATGTAAGAGTTTACTTTACAGAACTGAAGTTAGGTAATGCGATTTGCTAGAGAGACTCTAGTCCTTCCATTGTCCTACTGTGAAATAGTGGTGGATGGATATTGGATACTAGGTTTAGTTTGTTAGTAGTAGTTACTAATTGTTTTATGCGGTCTGCGTGACGCATCCTCTGTCACTGAGTGCTGCTTACCCCAGTCCTCCGTCGAACCTTTTGTACTTTGTTTAGTGAGTGGTAGGCTTAGCATGGTCAGTCAGTAGCAGAACTAGATCAGCATTATGCAACCAACCCACAATTTGTTGTATGTATGCACTAATGTATGCAACTATGCATGTGTCCTCCATCTCATCATCTATGCATTTGATGGCTGAAAAAAATTGAAGTGCAGACTTAGTGAACAATTGGCCCGTCTGGAATAGGTGGTGTAGGTCAGGTGGTACTTACTAGGCTTTGTTAGTATTTGGAATCAGAATGATCAAGGAACACTGGAGTGTTCATAAATAAGTAGACGATCCGTAAATGCACTAGGAAGCAGCCAGTAGTCGATCCATCTGATTAGATAGGTCAATTTTATTGCACTTGTTGTTTCCTAAAATGTTCTTTGACTTATTGTTTTTCCAAATGATTTATTATTTTTCTCACAGCACTCCTTAATGTTGGTTTCTTTCTTTATTATATTTTACATGATCATCAGCACCACCCAGGGGCAAGAAGACGGGGTCGGAGTCGGCGGGGGAACCCCAGGACCTCTCCTCTACTGAGGCTCCTGCAGCTGGCCCCAGTAAGTCCTCCATTGGTTAGATTGACATTTATATTTCCCTAAATGTTATGTCACTGCATCTTTTCTTTCCCAAACTCTAAATTATGGTTCAACTTTCTGAATCTCTTTTTTACAAAAGCTTACTTCTTTGACCTTGACTATCTGTTTACTAATTCTGTTTATCCCTGCCTCGAAGTTGCTTCTAACTCCCTCTGCTATGACTCTCTGTGCTACTAATACTACTACTACTATTACTATTATTACTCTGTGTGTAGCGAAGCTTGCACAGTTGCCCACTCTTTAATAGAAGGTTTTCTTTGCAACAATAAAACTCTGATTGACCAATAGCTCTAGCCACTGGGTCCTGTCCTTTGGGTTGTCCTCTTGAAGTCTTCTCAATGATGAGGCTTTGACAATTTCCACAAACAAAATGCCCAACCAGATATTTGACTAGTATTTTTGATCGGATAGTACATGATACTACTATTGTCTAGGATTCTGCAGAGCCACATACAGAACTATGCACAACAAAATAGGATGGTGCTGATGGGAGGTTGGATCTTACTGATCACACCTCAGTCCGAAGAACCCAGGATCCCCTAACAGACTAGCTATAGTGTCTCACATTAGGGTCCCACTCCCGACCCCCCCACGAAGACGATACACAATGTTGATGATGACGGAGACAGAGACAATCCAGAACATAATAACAAACACCATTATGCTCACACACTTGTGTAAGTCCACTCCACCACACCAAATACCACAGAGTCTATGTGTAAGTTCAAAAGGTTTATTTGAAACAAGTATCAAACTCTGTACATCGTTAATATGAAATTTAATTTACGACAGCCATAGTCAATAAGCCAGCAAAAAGCCTAACATTAAAACAGTAAACATTTACAAGTGCATGATTGACAACAAGAACAAGAGCCAAGATCTTTATAATTCTGGAAGATCCCTCACCATAGAACGTAGAAATACTGGTTACATCATCTTGCAGCCACTATGCTCTGTAAATCTCTGGTTTGTAGAAGGGAATCTTTCGCCTATGATATATGAGAAAAACGCTGCGAGTTAGCCGTTAGATAGTATACTGGTGAATGATGCTAGCATTTTGCAGTCATGCCAAAAAGTGTAACATGTATGTGTGATGGCTAAGCAATATAAACTAAACAAAGTCAATATGTTGTTTTTTTTTCGACCTCTTCACTTGTACGCAACAGTCAAGCGGCCTTAAAGGCATCTACTGCACATGTCAATACGCTGGCAGGTATAATATGCACCAAAAGAGTAGTAGTCGACATGATGAATCTAAAAGGGTTACTCATGGCTCAGGCTAACTTTCAAAAGAGCTGAGTATGACTAGATGACCCTAGGAAGTGGAACCATATCCTACTAGTGTCTGTCTACTGACTGTACTTACTGTCTAGTGCTGATGTATGTTGCATCGCATTAACTTTTTGTTCAATGTTCCAAGTGAACACTTAAAATAGGGGGAGGGTTACAGGCATCTAAAAAATTTTTGATGCTTTTTTCTAGGCACACTACCATCCACCAGTGCCGTCGGGGCCAGCGATGCGGCCATTCCGGAGGGGGCAGGCGAACTGGCGGCACCTGCAGGAGACACAGGGCCCAGGGGGGATCCAGCAGCAGTGGCCGGCGGCGGTAAGTTATATTCATTACTTCTTGACTTTACAGCTAGATGGAACTGTGTTCACTATTTCACTGTACTGTGCGACATTATACAACGGTTGAAGAAGACACCCTTTACGTAGCATTACCAGCGTGAGTAGAGTAACCAATGGCCTCTTCTATTTGACTCCAAAATCAGCTGTGAATGTTTTATGGAGAAGACAAACTCAGATCAGATGACCTTCATGGATGTGTTGAACATAGAGGGAAAGCACTAAGGGTGGAAGGACGGGCGAGATAAACAATATGACTGACCGGCAGAGAAGGATATGTTGTTGGAAGCATGTATAGGAGTCTGATAGTAATAAGATCAGATGCATGGGTTGTTGAAGGATGGGTGGAAGGTGAAAGAATGCCTGCCTGGGTGGGCGACACAGTATGGGTGGATAGTACTAGATAGCAAGAATCAGCGGTGTTTTTGGTTCAAACTCAAAGCCAAGGCAAGGAAGGAAGGAGCAGAAGCATGGGTGTTTGTTGGTGAAACCAACTAAGGTTTGTTAAGAGATATATACAAAAGGATAGACGTTTACTTTAATGGATGTATGCCTGGATGTACTATCACCAAGAGACAGTATATGTGGAAAGTGTCACTGGAGATTCTTACTTTGAAGAAAATGTAACAGAAACTGCGCGACAGTAGCAAAGCCTAGAGGAATCAAGATAGTATTATGAGCATACAGTACACTAGCAGTAGTTTGCAAGCACGTCATATATTATCAAGCGGAAACCCCTTCCTCCCACTCTGGGGACCACTCCCTACCTATTATTATTAATGTATTTACGATTGGGGCAGCCAGCCTGCAAAGGGTGGCCTATCTGTTGTTTAATGTTTATGTATATTGGTTACACAAGCAATGAAAGCAAAGTACCCTCTGCAGTAGCGGTTGGTGGTGGGATTGTTGGCGGGTGGCGACATGGGGAGGGGACGGGTGGGTGGCACTGGCGAGTAAACTGTGTATTACTGTTACGGCCAAATACAGGTAATCAACATAAAAATAAATAAAACTATTTTCAAGGTGCGCACTGCACCGCCGAATGCGATGCAGTGTGTGCTACTGTGTGCAGCAATGGTTTTTTTTTATGTATTCTTTAATTACCTGTGAATGTCCTTAATCCATCGTTTACTATCCCCACCCTGCATCTTCCCACGTCACCGACCGGCAGCACTCCCACCACCGACCGCTACCGACCTGATGTCGTATATCGTATTAGCACTAGCAGCATCTATAATATGAATATAAGCAATGATCGTTGGATCCGATAAATAAATAATCAGCCTTTTTGTAGTACCCATGGTAGGGTGTAAGTGAAATTGTGCATGCCATTTGCCCTCATGTAACAGAGTATGACCAGTGCCAACGGCCGTAAGGCGTCAGACAAAAAGATGAGCTTCCCCACCTGCAGACAGTAGTAGTAAATAAAAGTAACGTGAGTCTGCATCATCATGTGGCTCATATCTGTTTCTCTTTGGTGCAAGCTTAGCTGATGGACCTGGCATGCCGCCTACAACAAGGTTATGTAATTGGGCTAAACTACAGATAAGAACAACACGACTGGTGTACCGCAGTACATACATAGTACGATTATATTTATAAATAATGTCTGAAACGGTCACAAATGTTAGAGTCCAAGGAAGTAGGATTAGAGATACTTACCCCAGCACCAAATCCCAAATGTTATGAACTGTGCTTGCTAGTGATACTGTGACACTATGTGTTGAATGATTTTAGTGTTCCTGTTTTGCTAAGAGTATTGGCTCCAACATGTTCTTTTTCTTTTTTGATATAGATGATACTCCTTCCAATAAACCATCAAGGAAGGAGTTGGCCGCTAGGGCCCGGCGCCGGAAACTGGAGGCCATCTGCGAGCATTATCGCCGGCTGGTGGCTCAGGAGGAGGAGGAGGAGGAGGCGGCTGAAGCTGCAGCCTCCTCCAATGCCCCGGGCCCCAGTCAGGCCCGGCCTCCACTTTCACGGCGCCGTGGTCCGGCATTTGCCCGCCGCCGCGCCTCGATTTCCAGCACTGCTGCCCCCCACCCTGGAAGCAACTTTAGGGCATTTCGCCGCCAGCTGCTCCGCCGGATGGCCCGCTGGGAGAACATGGAGGAGCGGGTCAAGATCCTGGTGGACAAACACCTTAAGGCCCGCCGACAATAGAGGACCTCGTCGTTTGCCCCTTTTTTAATTCCTTTTGTTGGTGGGTGGGTTTGTGGGCGTTGGGGATTTCAACGGACATTGGGACTTTGGACTTTCGTTTCGTTGGGGTTAGGGAGGGGGGTGGGTTAGGTCAGAGCGGGATAGTTTATTTTTGTTAGGGGATATTAAAAATATACTTACTATTTATTTATATGATGTTAATGTTTTTTTTGGTGGGTTACAGTTTTCCGAATTCAATGTAAGTTACATGCTTGTTTACTTTGTTTCCGTGCTGCTGCATGCCCACAGCCAGTGTTTGATTTAAAAGATCTGCCGATTTTGTAACACACAAACCGATAGATGCAGTACCCCTCACTGAGTTATTTTTAATTGTCATAGTACTGTCAGTCTCTCCTCCTAGTCCATACCTCCCACCAAACTTATCTTACCTGTGATTGATGATGAAGTTCGGCACACTGATGGCTGCATGGTTGGTTTCCCAAATTGACGGAGTAGATGCCATTATAGTGGTGGTAGTAGTAGACACTGGCAATAGCGTTTGAAAAAAGAAAGAGAAAGTCACTTGACTGAGACTCAGGGAGGAGGAGTGGAACAGAACACAAAGTAAACTACAGCATGGGTGGTCAAGCAGAAGAAGATCCTTGCCCTGCCTTAGTTGAAATTCAATTAGTGTTGCTTTCACCACATCTGCCCCAGCAAGCGTGTGATCAATTGGTGTACATAGTCATCACATCACACCTCAATATAAATCACACAGCCCGGGGGAAGAGGGTTAGGGATTGATGATTGGATGGGAAGTGGGGTTTTGGGAAAGGTTTGAGAAAGAAAAACAGACAATATGCATGGACACAACAAAAGTAAAACACAATCTTGTAAGACGACCATGATCCATTATCAAAGAAATCAAAGTATGAAGTGAGAGAAAGCAAATGCATGCATGCTGAGGATGATAACTTGATGGTTAATGAGATAATGAGTTGTACTATAACTACTATGACCCAATGAGACAGTACAGTCAGGGACGAAATTGAAATTTGCCTTGCCTGTCTGACGCCCTCAGAGCTCAGACCGAACCCAATTACCTGCTCTACCGGGCTTACTTTCATTTTTCGAACTAGCTAAGGAAACTAAAAAAAAGTTGGATCCATTAACAAACAAACCACAACACACAGTCGTAATGATTAAAGAGAAAAAAGCAAGCAAATAAATGTAAAGACGAATGATGATACTAAAGTTACTGTATTATCCTGGTCCAAATGAGGAGTTGCATCATTCTCGTCATTCTTCTTGGTCCTCCCTTCCATGGACACTCCGCACATCAATCTTGGGTATCACTGCCTGCCTGATGCGTATTGGTAAGGTACGTGTGAGTCGTTTCTCCCACTGTAGCACAGGGTAAAGGGCCGGCCGACCTGTAAGTGTAGATGGAAAAACAAACGGGGTATTGAAAAATTACAGCCTTTACAACAATAAACTCAATTATAGTGGAGTGCAAGACAACACTCTGGAGAGAACACTTTCAGACTGAGGCAGCTTGGATAGGCTACATAGTGTGTCTACTCTACAGCAAGCATTAAGGTACAACAACAACGGGACAGGATTCAGGAGCCAGCACAGCCACAGAACAGGAGAACCGCGGCACAGGCCAGGCACGCTACCCCTTACTTACATTTTGACCGAGCCAGAGAAATGTCAAATGCACTGCAGCAACCTAGAATTTTCCCAATGAAGTGACTAAATCAATGCGCCACTGTCCGTCATACCACTACACTCTACTCCAGTCCACACCACTACAAGGACATCTAGCCTAGGTCTGCTGTGGTTCTTGTTCAAACTTTTTACCTTTTATGTCAGCCCATGAAAAGCCTGATGCGTATTGGTAAGGTACGTGTGAGTCGTTTCTCCCACTGTAGCACAGGGTAAAGGCCGGCTTGTAAGTGTAGATGGAAAAACAAACGGGGTATTGAAAAATTACAGCCTTTACAACAATAAACTCAATTACAGTGGAGTGCAAGACAACACTCTGGAGAGAACACTTTCAGACTGAGGCAGCTTGGATAGGCTACATAGTGTGTCTACTCTACAGCAAGCATTAAGGTACAACAACAACGGGACAGGATTCAGGAGCCAGCACAGCCACAGAACAGGAGAACCGCGGCACAGGCCAGGCACCCTACCCCTTACTTACATTTTGACCGAGCCAGAGAAATGTCAAATGCACTGCAGCAACCTAGAATTTTCCCAATGAAGTGACTAAATCAATGCGCCACTGTCCGTCATACCACTACACTACTCCAGTCCACACCACTACAAGGACTTCTAGCCTAGGTCTGCTGTGGTTCTTGTTCAAACTTTTTACCTGTTATTCCATAAATTTTCTCCAATCCAACAGACTGTGTGCAAAGATAGTATGCTCAGCATCCTCAATGATGGTGACCGTGTGGTACGTATTCTCCAACACCAACTCAGTCTGTAGTGACTGATTACGTTTATAATATATTCCATATTACCAAATTGCAACGGATATTGGCCGGCACCTGCAGTGGTAGGAGTACAATGTGGTCATTATTAAACAACAAGGAAACATTAACTGTCACCACACCTGAGTCACTTGTACTTTGTCGATAAACTAGTATAGTTCTACTTCATGGCATGCACAATTCTTCGTAGTCAGCCAGCATCCAGTGCAATGCATGCCACCATCATTCACAATAATCACTCATTACCTGTCTTGGTGTTCTCTTTGGCTGTCTGATCTGATGCCTGCCTAGCCTTCTGCCAGTCAGTGATGAGTTTCTTTCGGATTGGAAACAAAATGGAATATAGGTGGAGTCACGTTTCACTTCTTATGGAGGGACTGTTAGAGGCAACATGTATTGTACTATTCTCCATCTCCATCCAATGTCTGACTTGCTTGAAATGTACTTAGGGAGAGTAAGGAACATGGAGCAGGACCCTGAGGAGTGGAGTGGACAGTTATGCACAGACGTGCAACTCCAATAGGGAAATAAAAAAAGGAGACTGTTGATGGCTTTGTTGTGAATGTAGATTTTGAACCAGAAAAACAGATACACACAGTCATAAAACAAGACTGTGCACACGTTGATTTCACAGTATTTAGGTGTGTTACCAATAAGTATCAAACATTATTCATGCAACATAATTTCTCGAATAATGAGGGATCGCAGGACGAACAAGTAGATTCAGTTTCCGTTTTTATGGTAAAATTCAGAAAATCCAGCCAGCCAACACGTGTTTCGTCATGGGGTACACACACCCCCCGACTTCTTCAGGGCTGGTAAGAAAACATATACAGGGTATATATCACTGACAAGTCTCTGAATATAAAGATATGCTGTGATCTAGTTACAATTCTAACTAGGATGGTGGGAAAACCGACAAAATGACAATACCATGGATTTTGAGAAAAGTGTCCAGGTGTTCAGGGTGAAAACCCAAAATCGTATGGAAAATATACTACAATTTGGTAATTCTTGAACCGAAAAGAGAGATATGAAAATCAATGAGTACGCAACGTCCTTAGTGTGTGAAAATACTATGAAGACCCCTTCACAGTAGGTGCCGCGTGAACGGATGTGTCATCTGTCTTTTCAAGGTGTTGCGAGTGCGAGTCTAGTGTATTCAAACTTTATGATTGAGAACTCTATTAAACCGGGTGAGCCAAGTGTCTGTGACGAAAATTATTCATAGCCCCACTCCGGGAGAGAATGGTAATAAGCATGCAAGAGGATATCGAAATCCCCCTACCTTATCGTAGTATGGCCAATGAGTATGACCTATAAGTAAGCAAAAATTCGTACACTATCACGATCCATTTCTTAGTTACTGATTAACCATGAACACACACTACAAGATCCTTAGATGTACTTATTCAACCATACACGGTACAGTGAGACCCTCGAGTCCAGGCTTACCTTACACCTGGTGATAATTCCGACCCAGGGGGTCATATATTTCCAAGCACAACCTGTGCGATAAAGTGTTGTCCGCATTTGTTACCATCCAAACCAATCTGTAACTAATGGCAGTGTTCCAATTCCCATAATCAGGCTCTGTGGAGAGTGATATAAATCAGTCACTCGCACGCTCCAAAAGAAAGAAGGGGGCTAACATTAAAGAGGAATCTCAGCTCCGTAGTGGATCTTACCCGTAGACGAGTGCGTCTATCCGTAGGTGCTGGTGTTCTCCGCGTGTAAGTGCGTTTCCGTTAGTGCGCATACCCGGAAGTGTTTATATCGGGAAGCCGAGTCAAACACTAGAACGTGTGTGTGTGGATATGTTTAATGGTGCGCATGCGTTAAATTGAGTTTGTGTATCTCTCTAACTTTATCAAGAAGCGCGAAATCGAAAGAATAGTAAAAGACAATTCTTAAAAGGAAATATGACAGAAAATCAATAGCTAAAATAAACGGTAAAAGAATAATATTGACTTCATTGAATGAAAAGCAATGGAGAAGCGGTGCAAATTACAGCAAAATAGCAATAGGTATTGAAGAAAACACTTCGTACAAAACGGGCAAACACATCATGGTGCAAGTCGGAGAAGAAAGTGAAACACAATATTTATCGATATATGAAATTCATTGGCAAAAGGTCTGCATTACACATTACTAGCCGTCTAATGTCGTTCTCAGTATATACTTGTTCAAATATTAGAATTCAACGTGACATTTGTTCCTAAACAAAGGTAGTGTGGTATTGATGTCAGTACATGGTGTTACTTTCCTCATTTACTACGGTTTGTGATTCAATGGTGGTCACTACTGTGTATATACTTTGTCGAGACGATCACATGTTCAGGCTCAAGCCCCAGAGTCAATCTCCCCTCTGATTTCAAAATAGAACCGAACCCATCAGTCTCCTAGGAAATAGTGCATCTCATTGTCACTGTTGAAACCTAGGTCGTATGTTCTCAAGCGCATGATCCAAAGGCTTCTAATCTCCTTAAATTAAGCTCCCTGTTACCTCCTCTAGGGTTCTGTTTGCAATGATCTATACCATAGAATTTGAACTTCTTTGTCTGGCCTTGTGTTGGACACTCCCACATGTGTAATGCCATGGGGTATCTTGAATCTTTCTGTTTTAAGGCTCTTACGTGTTCTGCAATCCTTTCTTTCAAGCATCTTATAGTGCTACCTACATATTTACCTCCACATGTGCATTCTAGTACATACACTACAAATTTGGTGTTGCAATTAATGTTTATCCTGATCTCATATTCTTTATTTGGGCCTTGAAACGTCCTTTTCTTGTCATCCGCCCATCTACAATTGCCACAACATCCACATTTGAAAAAACCTTTGGATCTTGCGCTGAGCCATGTGTCTGGGAGAACGTTGTGTGTGTAGCTCGGACTCAGGCGTGCGCGTAGGGTTTTACCCCTTCGATAAGTGATCTGTGGTTTCTTGTTAATGAACTTAGTTAGAGAGGGGTCGTTTGTAAGGATGTGCCAGTGTTTCTGTAGGCTTTTAGATAGGGCCCTACTGTGATCATCATAATTGGTGATCAACCTGACTGATGTGTCTGCGGGTTTCTTCTCCTTATCTGTGATCGTTTTTATTCTCTCTGTGTTCCTGATTTTGTTCCCTGCTTTCTGGATCACAGATGTGTTGTAACCCCTTTTGGTAAATCTTTTTTCCATGTCTCGTAGGCAAAATCGGAAATCTGTATCAATACTACAGTTCCGTCTGGCTCTCGTGTATTCGCCTAGTGGGATGGCATTTATTTGGTGCGGTGGATGTGCACTTTTTGCGTGTAAGATCGCATTGCATGCAGTGTCTTTCCTATGTAGTCTGGTGTGCAGTTGACTATTTTTAATGAATATTTCAATGTCCAAAAATTTGATACCCATGCTACTTGATTCCTGTGTGAATTTCATATGTGAGGTGTTTGAATTCAGGTATGCACAGAAATCCGTGAGTTTTTCAGGGCTACCTGTCCAAATCATTAGACAGTCGTCAATGTAGCGCCCCCAGTATAGAATAGAGTCATGGAATCTGCCTCCTCCTGGTCCCCATATCCAGTCCTCTTCCAATTTACCCATGAACAAATTTGCGAAACTGGGGGAAAATTTAGATCCCATCGCCACTCCCTTCTTCTGTTTGTACCATTGGGAATTGAATAAAAATACATTGTTATAGAGAATAATGCGCATCATGTCGATCAGCATCTCTGTGTGTTTCCATTGTGAAGCAGCTCTTTTAAACAAAATATTCTCTATGGATTTTATTCCCAGTTCTAGTTCAATGCTGGTGTATAGAGACACTACGTCCATCGACACCAAGATCATGCCTTCCTCCCATCTTAAATCTGACAAAATGTTCAATATATGCTTCGTGTCCCTTATATATGAAGGAAGGTTTTTTACCAGTGGTGACAGAAACACGTCTACATATTCAGCCAATCTCTCAGTGGGACCCCCAATTCCTGCTACTATTGGTCTACCCGGAGGGAAAGTGCAATGTTTGTGTACTTTCGGAAGTGTGTAAATGCAAGGGTAGTTGGGTTTAAACACTTTTAGATAATGCATTTCTTCCAGGGTCAACAAACTGTCATTATACCACTCAGTAAGTTTGTGATTAATCGTTTGTGAGAGTGGACCTATTGGATTGTGGTGTATAGGTTCATAGCATGAAGTATCATTGAGTTGTGAAAGTATTTCTGCATTGTAATCCTGCTTGTTCATTACCACTACATTGCCTCCTTTGTCCGCTTCTCTGATTATAACATCTTTGTTATTTGCAAGTTCTTTAAGGGCCACTCGTTCCCCTTTGGACAGGTTGTCCGTGTATCTCGATTTCCCTTTGTCCCTCTTGTCTTCAAATTTTTTGAGGTCAGCCAGAACTAGCTTATGAAAAGTGTCTATTGAGTTCCCGCTAGTTAGTATGGGTGTCCACTTGGACTTCGATCGAAGCCCGCTGGTCAATGTGTAGTCTGTCTGAATGTCAAGCTCTTGTAATAGTGCATCTACTCTTTGGGGTGTTTCCTCTGTGTCTGCTAATGATAAGAGTAATTGTGTGTTTAGCGCGTCTTGAATACTGTAACTGATATTCAAAGAATCAGTAGGAATGTGCATAGAGATTTTATTGGGTACAGGGTTCATGTCAAAAAAACTCTTCAATTTCAAATTTCTCGTGAATTTGTATAGATCAACTTTAGTATTACACACATCACCCTCATTAGCAGGATTGAAACTCAAACCTTTTTTCAACAAGTTAACCATTTCATCATTCAAAGACACCGAAGACAGGTTCATGATCTCAATATCATCTGTCGACCCTGCCTTTATTTCCTGATCTGACCTGACCTCAGTTTGGTGCGGTAATCCTCTTTTTCTCCCTGCCCTCTGACCTCTGCACACAGTCACACACAAATAAAGGAAGGAAGAACAATTTGAAAGCCTAGTTGTCAGGGAAGAGGAGCTCGTCCTCAAACTCTGGTGGTTCGGACAGCAGTATGTCTAACAATCCACTACTTATGTCATCAAAGTCACTCTCCTCTTCCTCCTGTGATTCACGTATTTTGTACTCTGGTGGTATAAAGTGTTGATTCATTTTGATCATGGTTAACCTCTCAACACTTTTGGGCGAGAGACTGGTCCTTTTGACAGTAACAATGGCACCAGCAGCACTGAAAACACGCTCTGAAGAGACACTTGCAACAGGGCAAGCCACTTACTTTATCGCCAGCCTGCTGAGCACTGGCCATTGGCTTCTTTTCCCATACCAATACACCAATGGGCTTTGCTCCATGTAGACCTCTGTTGTGTCATCTAGATAGGCCTGAACCATCCGCTCAATGTTCAGGGGTGCTCCGATTTCCTGGGCCTCTTTTGCCTTTGCATCAGTCATTGATGTGCAATACCCTTTCCGTAGAAACCAATCACCTGCCGTTTTTGTACATGTGCCTGATGATCCTGTTGGTGCTGTTGATGTTATTGCTGCTGGCAGTGTTGACTGCTGGGAGGCAAACGCACTGCTCTTGGCTTCTGAAGTAGAACTTCGTTCTGGGTGCCCTGCAGTACTTTTTCTGCCCTGGAGGGGCGGGCCTTTAATGAAGATCCTTTCGTTTTCAAACTCAGTGGCTTCCTCAGCTATCAAAGTTTTGTACTGGGCAACATTCACTTCTGAAAAAGGAATGACTTCATTACTGCGCAGCAATAATTTGTAACGTGGATCCAAAATTGAGGCAGTAATGTAATGTGGATCTGACAGAATGTTATTTTGAATCCTTGTATTGTGAGATAAGCGAGCGGATAAGGTGTCTGCCAAAGAATGTGCGTCTACTTTGTCATCCACATCTGCGTACATTTCTGCCACCTCCTTCAGCTGTTGCTCTAGCATGTACAACAATGGGATAGCTTGGCCCATAGTACAGTCCTCCCGGCTCACTTCACGGGTGAAGACCTCAAAAGGAAGTAGCATCTCTGTCAGGCTTTTGACAAGGTCCCATTGGGCCATCTCAACTCTCATGCCTTTCACTGTAGGATCCCCTGACCTTTTCATGACATAAGCATTGAGTGGTATGTACTGCTCAAACAGACGCTCAAGCATGTAATACATTGAGTTCCAACGTGTTGGCACCTCTTGGATGAGTGCTTTGACTGGCATTTTATGCTCACGTTGAATCACCCTCAGCTCCTTCCGGGCTTTAAAAGAATGGTTGAAATGTGTGCATATTCTTCTGCAGGTGGTCAGTAAGCTGCTGACTTTGCTTTCATTTTTCAGAAAGTCTTGCACAACAATGTTAATGCAGTGTGCCAAACATGGCACCCTGAAATACCCACCATCTTTCATGGCCCGAACTACATTACTGCCATTGTCCGTGGCAACAAAACCAATGGTAAGACCTCTTGGTCGCAGCCACTCAAACACCTTGCTGTTAAACTCATCCAAAATGTTAGCAGCAGTATGAGATTTCTCCATTGCAAACATGGCTACAGTTGCATGTTTGCGAGTGTCTTTAAAAATCTCAGCGGTGTCAACAACGCCGTCAGATATCTTATCTTTAACACCCTGAAAAAGAGACCCAGTGTGCAGTGATGCACATGTAATCAGTGGCTTGGCAACTGGTCCACATGTCTGTTGTCAGGTGTATACTCTGAACAGCACTCTGTTTTAAGGCTTTTCCAAGCAATTCCAGCACGTCATGATGTAGTGCTGGAACAGCAACTCTTGCAAAATAGTAGCGGCTGGGAACTTTCCATTTTGGGCAGATGGTGGTCACAAACTCAAGAAAACCCACCCCTTCAACAAAAGAAAAAGGGAGAAGGTCCAGTGCTAACATTTTTGCCAGCTTAGCATTGTACAAACGTGCTATTGGGTGATTGCGTTCCTACTGCCCCTCCGGCCTACTAAACATGCTAAGAATGGTAGGCTGCATGGTATTCCTTCCTGTGGTCGACGTCGCACTTTTTGGCCCAGCAGTACTCCTTGGTGTCTCAGGCTGGCTCTTACTCTTGTGCCAATGAGATGTGGCTGAGGATGTGGGCGTTACCACTGCAGTGCTGGGGACAGGGCTACTTTGTGTACCACTAGCACAGAGAATGTCTCCCTCTTCTTCCTGTTCCACCGTGAGCGGACTTTCTACTCGTTTATGCCCAACAGCAATGGTTCCAGTTTTGATGAGCCTAAGGTGCTCCTCCCACTGGATTGCGTGGTGTTTTTTCAGATGGGTCATTTGGCCTCCGGTACCATAGTTTGTACCAAGCTTTCCACGGCTAACAGAGGAATGACAAACGGAGCATACAGCAATGTTCTCCTCCTTTGGGCTAACCGTAAAGTAGTCCCACACTGGGGAGCTTAACTTTTGTCTCCTGCTGGAGGTGCCACTCCCACTTCCAATGCCGGATGAACTGGAGGGTGTGTGTTGAATTTGACTCTGTGCAGGACCACTACCTACTTCTGCTGAGGTGGTGCTTGTTGTGCTGGATGTAGGACGCTGCCGGCCCTTTGCTAATGTAAATATGGAAGCTGGAGGTCGTGTTGGTGTTACCTGTGTTGGAGGTATGCGTGCTACATCCCTCGCAGCCATTTTGGATAATGTAAAAATGTTGCTCTCCATCTCCTCAGGCCCGGGAGTGATGTTTGTGATGACTGGCTCATCATCATCATCATCATCATCAACCTGCTCTTCTACATCAACATCCATAAGTGTAAGGCTTTCTGGAACCTTCCTTTTGCCATGCCTGCTCTTGTGATGTGTTTCCCTCTCAGACTCAGTTTGTGGCTTCCAAGTGACATCTAGATCATCAGAAGGGGGGCTTGGTGAAGAACTTGATGTACTAACCCTCCTTTTCCTTGCTGGGGATTTAAAAGCCAATGCAACTTCTAAAGGAGTGGCTTCCTCTTCTTCCTCTGCATGAGGCTCAATTTCCTGAACTGTCCCTACTTCAGGAGGAACAGCTACTATTGCGGGCGGTAGCTGCGGCTGTTGACCACTTATCTGCTGTGTTGATGATGTTCCCTCCTGCGTTGATTGTGTACTACTTTGAGATAGCGATAAGTTTAGTTCAGGCTCAGCATCACTGCTTTCTACCATAAGGCTGGCTACCTCTTCCACACTCATCTGCTTGGGCATGGGTTGGTGGGTTGGGCCCACTGATGTGGAGGTGCTGCCCCCAGCTTGCCCCCCCGACACCGCTGCTGCAGGCCTCATTTTTGGTGAACCAAAAAAGGTTTTGGGAGGCACACCAGACTTAAGTGACACTTCCTTCTTCTTCTGTTCCTTCTTCTCCATGGCAACTTTCTTGGTACCGGAGGACCTGCTACCTGCTTTCTTTGGGGGCATCTTCAACAGATGTCAAAACAGCACTCAGTTGCACAAGTTGCAGAGATGCCTGGTCAGGTCACTGACACGTCACGTTGTGTACACTACAGCAGCAGGACGTCGGTCTGGCACCACAACAGTGGATGATGATGACACACCTCTGTCTTTTGTGCACCTAAAAGCAAAAAAGCCAGAAGAACATCAGTCAAAAGATCCATAATATAATATATAACTTATTAGTGTCTCGTGGGTGGTCATCACAATTATTAAATTTCATGAAGTCAGTGAACAACATCAACAGTATAGCCAGCCATTAAGAGACTGACAAGGCCAGGGATCCTGTTGTATTTGTACTGTGTAGTGTACACTTAGGAAGAAGAATAGCAAGGAAAAAAAACCCGCCGTGATGATTGCTGAGTTGTACCCCTGGGCCTACTGTACGACTAGGCCACAAGTTTGGACGCATATGGCAAAGGCCCAATGCATGCCTTCCTAAAATGGCCGCCACACACATGCCCAGCCCACCCACCACAATAACACACAAAAAGTGATTGCAAAGGACAGGAAGAGGAAGTTGTAGTGTCTGTGGAACTTAATCCCTCTCATAAAAATGTTTTCCAGACAAATAACAGCTTCTCCCTGCTCCAAACCTACAGCTCAATGACAGCCTGAGGAGTTTTTTGTGCAGAAATGCACAAAAAAGCGTTTTCGAGAAGGGTCTATGTTGCTCGCGAGATATTGTTTGCCAGATTGCAAAAGCTGCGTGTTCGGGATCGCGAACTGTACAAAAAGGCTTTCTCGCGTGCGCGAACACGCATATTGCGAGCGCAAAAATGACGAAAACTGTAAGTCCGCGTTGTCGCGCTGTGCAGAGTTACCGAAAGTTCGCGAGCTGAATCCCTTGCCTTACATGCAGGCCAAAATAGCCCAATTTGTTTAGAACACACCCAAAAAATGCTATTGCACCCCAAACACACCTTTTGCAATAAAATCCAAAGCCATCCATGGAGTAAAGGAAAATCACCAGACAACACCAACTGTACATGTAAAATCACGCACCACAGCTTGGAGGCTGACTACCTCTGGGCCTAGTGGAAGACTACTAGGCCACAAGCTTGGAACCGGATGGCAAAAGCAAGCACACTGCTTGGATGGCTTCACAAAATGGCCGCCACACACCCACAACAACCACAAGAAAGGGGAGACAGTCAATGGACGCCTATGGCAAAGGCACAATGCATGCCTTCCTAAAATGGCCGTTCGCGAGCTGAATCCCTTGCCTTACATGCAGGCCAAAATAGCCCAATTTGTTTAGCACACACCCAGAAAATGCTATTGCACCCCAAACACACCTTTTGCAACAAAATCCAAAGCCATCCATGGAGTAAAGGAAAATCACCAGACAACACCAACTGTACATTTAAGTCACGCACCACAGATTGGAGGCTGACTACCTCTGGGCCTACTGGAAGACTACTAGGCCACAAGCTTGGAACCGGATGGCAAAAGCAAGACACTGCTTGGATGGCTCCACAAAATGGCCGCCACACACCCACAACAACCACAAGAAATGGGAGACAGTCAATGGACGCCTATGGCAAAGGCACAATGCATGCCTTCCTAAAATGGCCGCCACACACATGCCCAGCCCACCCACCACAATAACACACAAAAAGTGATTGCAAAGGACAGGAAGAGGAAGTTGTAGTATCTGTGGAACTTAATCCCTCTCATAAAAATGTTTTCCAGACAAATAACAGCTTCTCCCTGCTCCAAACCTACAGCTCAATGACAGCCTGAGGAGTTTTTTGTGCAGAAATGCACAAAAAAGCGTTTTCGAGAAGGGTCTATGTTGCTCGCGAGATATTGTTTGCCAGATTGCAAAAGCTGCGTGTTCGGGATCGCGAACTGTACAAAAAGGCTTTCTCGCGTGCGCGAACACGCATATTGCGAGCGCAAAAATGACGAAAACTGTAAGTCCGCGTTGTCGCGCTGTGCAGAGTTACCGAAAGTTCGCGAGCTGAATCCCTTGCCTTACATGCAGGCCAAAATAGCCCAATTTGTTTAGAACACACCCAAAAAATGCTATTGCACCCCAAACACACCTTTTGCAATAAAATCCAAAGCCATCCATGGAGTAAAGGAAAATCACCAGACAACACCAACTGTACATGTAAAATCACGCACCACAGCTTGGAGGCTGACTACCTCTGGGCCTAGTGGAAGACTACTAGGCCACAAGCACACACATCCAACAAAGGTAAATCACACACACACACCAACAGTGAAATACACCACAGCCACGTTTAGCATTTCAATCCTATGCCATCCATGCCCTACATGATGTAGAAATTCTACAGACACCACAAAACATGGACCCATGGGTACCCTACTGGCTGAAATTGCAGAGAAAAACAACTAGGCCCATATTGAAAGTAGTACAGGCCACCCACCACAACAATAATTTTTAAAAACAATAAAAATCCCAGAAAAATGTAGGTACAAACAAGCCCCAATGAAACAAACACACCAATTCTCCAACTTACTTGTCGTAAATTAAATCTCAAATCAAAAATTCCTCAAATAAATCCAAAAAAATGGTATGATGCAGCAGACAGACACAAAAAGTGATCCTTCCAGCTCCAAATCCAAATGAAAGTAAACAACACATGCACAAAGCACGTGGGAGGAGCCTGCTGGACAGGAACAGGAAGTTGTAGTGTCAGGGGCACTTCCTTCCTCTTGAAAAAAAAGTGTTAAAAAAATTAAAGGACTCTTTCTTACACAAAGACTACAGCAAGATCACAATCTGAGGAGTTTTCTGAGCAAAATGATCATTTTAGAGAAGGTTTTATGAAGCTCGCGAGATATTCTTTGCCAGATTGCAGTTTTTCCATGTTCGGGATCGCGATCTTACCAAAACAGCCGCCGGAAGTCAGTTCGCGCGCACCAATGACGTGTTCGGGGTCGCACACTCTCGCGGGCTTGGGCAGCCATAGTACAAATCTCGTGGCGCTCGCAAACAGACAGAAAAGCAAGTTGGCGATCGCAGAATCAAGGTAAGACATTACCGCGCGCGCGAGAATGAATATTGAGCGCGCGAGGAAGCAAATTTACTACGCTACGCACTAGATTGCGTAGCAATCTGCAACTTCGCGCTCTACGCGAAGCGCGAAGTTACCAAAACTTCGCAAGCTCCGCGAACGGAGCGTAGTTCAACGCCCAGGCTTAATTTAGATCAGTTAGTATTGCCTCCAGAAACAAGAGAGGCTGACTCAGCCGATCAGTTAATTGCTCCCAGTGGCGATATGCCAGGCACTAATAGAGTGGAAAGGGAGTTAGATGAAGGCGGGATACCCAAGGGTCTGAAGGGTATAAGAGAGGAGTTAAGGGTGACAGGAGATTCAGATAGGATACAAGCCACTTTCCAAAAAATGGACCAGGCAAGGACGCCAGAGGGTGGTTTAAATGTCATCTCCTAGAACACGCTGGCCTGGCAAGCAAGTTCCATAACCAGGAGTGGAGAGAATACATCCCCAAATTTGAGGTAATAGGCCTCCAGGAAACCTGGGTAACTGATAATAGCCCTTTTCACATACAGGGCTTTAAATGTTTTTTACCCCAGCCCTAAAATCAAGCTCTGGCAGAGCCATGGGGGGTTTATCCCTATACGTGGACTTAAGGGTAAAAGGCAAGTGGATAAACATACTAAGCCCATCTCGTAATGTACAGGCCGTAAGGTTTGAGGGGCAGGGACTTGGCCTGATATTACTCAACATATATAATCCGGGTGAAGTTAATGAGGAAGATGATATTGTGGGAACATTAGACACCTTATTGAGTAAGGACCACCCACATGTAAATGGAGCAATGTATCCACATTACATAATTATGGGTGATCTAAATACCCACTTATGCTCCTTCTTGCTTCCAACAAACTCAGACTGGTCGCGCTGTCCTTCGGTTAAGGGGCCTCATTTTGCCAATACAACAGGAGGTAGAGAACTGAGTAAACTCCTGATTAGTCATAACATGGAACATACCATGGACATGATGGCTATGGAAAGTGACGGCTCTCTTCCCCCGACCTTTAAAGGTAGAGGGTGCTCGTCAATCATCGACTATTTTTTGGTCCCTAGATCCCTTAAGCGCCTGATTATAGTGGTTGGAATAGAGTGGAATCCATTCAGCGATCACAACCCTTTAATAATGAAATTGCAGTATCAGGCAGTAGTCAGGATAGGCACAGTGGACGGGGTCTTTGAGAGGGTGACAGACCAAGGAAGGCGGCTCAGGTGGGCCAAGATTGAGGGTGTAGCATTCTATAGAGACCTGATCGAGCAAGGGAAACAACCAATTGAAGAATGCCTTGATTTAGCAACTGAGGGACCTCAACTATTGAGCGCATTTGGGAAGATCACCAGCTTGGTTGATAAGCTTTTGACAACACGATCTGTAAAAAGAATCCCAAATCAACCCAAATGGTTCGATAGAGATTGCTCTCGGGCCCTCAGAGAGCTAAAAAGTTGTTTAAAACAAAAGCCCAGGAACAAAGATAGGGTCACACAGTGTAGAGCAAGATACAAGGCTGTAACCAAAAGAAGGAAATTAGTTATACAGGGGGAAGTGTGGGCTGACCTAAGGGAAGCGGCTGAAAGTAGGGATCTCTCAAAATTTTGGAGTATTATTAACAAACCCTGCTTTCATGATAGCCATACACCAGAAATCCGTGCAAATATCCTCCCGGAGCAGTGGGTCGCACATTTTAAGAGTTTGTACAATCATGAGAAGACGGCCACTGTCATTGAGGAAGATGTTACATCACAGAATCAGATGGTCGAGTTCACTCTAGCTGAAATTACCACAGGTATCGAGGGCCTATCAAAAAATAAGGCTCCAGGCCCCGACGGGTTCCCCCCCGACCTGTTTATTAGCAACGTGGAGTTGTGGGCCCCTTTAATGACCAGGGTAATAAATGTAGCAGACTCCAATGGCTGGCGAGATTATAGGCGGACGGTGCTTCCAGATTTACGGAACTGACACTTAAATTTAGTGCTCTCGCACCCCGGCCTTGTAAGAGGCACAGCCCAGTAGGGTGTGCTCATTTATTCCCGGTACCACACATTTTTAGGGTGCTGTACGTGTGTCCACCACTGTTGCCTCTTAGAGGTTGTGGGCACCACCAAAAAAGTGTAGGTAGCCGTACACTTCCCCGGTCCTGAAGAATTGCCATTTAATATAATCTAAGGCAAGAAACATGTTGACCAATTGATCCCTCTAGCACATTCACTCACATAACTTAAGGTGAGACATGTGCGGATTATTTTTTGTTTTAATCAGGATGGTGACCATGCTTTATTAAAATTGTTTAGTGGATCACCTACCCCTGTTTTAACACACTATACCTCACCTCACTTGCACCTACACTCACTGTTGTGATTAATATCTTCCCCCCACACACACCGTATTCACCGGCGTTGGAAATAAAGATCTCCGATAGGAAGGCCCCATTGGGTGCCTGATCGGGCATTGCACCTGCCGGCCCGATAAGGAGAAAAGTCCCGGTGATGAAGCAAGACACCCGCTTGTTGGGTGTGTGAGGGTCTTCTTTTCCAAAAAAAAAGGAGTAAACCTGACTCCTGTCCTTCACATTATTTTCCTCACCCCCACCTTGGTACCTCGTAGTGAATTTAACACACCTTGCGTGTACTTTAGGAACTGCATACCCTTTTGTTTCCATTATTGACGGGCATGTATGCTGGACCTGTGATGATAATAAGATTGTCCATTATTATCTAAAGCCCTTCTTTCCCTCCTTTTGCTTGAGGTAATAAATGTAGCAATCATGTTCGGCCTGCCGCGATCATGGTCAACTGCTACCATTATCACCATTTTCAAGAAGGGTAATAGGGATAACCCCCAGTGCGACCGGCCCATTTCTCTGATCGACGTCTCTGCTAAGATCCTGGGAAGGGTAATCCTTAACAGATTAATTGAATGGACCGAGGACAATAATATCGTCTCGGACATCCAATATTGATTTAGATCTGGTAGATCAACTAGTGATCAATGTCTTAATTTATACATGCTAGTCGCCAAGTACACCATAACAAGTAACAAATCCATTTATTTAGGATTCATGGACTTGGCGGCTGCCTTTGATCATGTAAATAGGGAGAAATTGTGGCTAATGATGACCCAACTTGGTATTGATCAGGGATTGATTACCATTCTCAGGGAGCTACACAGAGATACTACAGCCAGGGTACGCTATAATAATGAAGGGGGCCTCACTGAAGCTTTTGTGTGCTCAAGTGGGGTAAGACAAGGGTGCATTCTTGCGCCTTTTTTATTTTCCCTTTATATTAACAAGCTAGAGCAGACCCTGATGGTTTTAAATACTGATTGCCCGAGAATCGGTACGCGTCAAATCCCAGTTTTACTATATGCTGACGACGCCGTATTGTAAGCCCGCACCCCGAAAAGCTTACAGACTCTAATCGATGGCTTTGTGAAGTTCATGGGAACCCTAGATCTCTCTGTAAACTTGGGCAAATCATTTGTGATGATGGCAGGGAAAAAATCACGGCCCACGTTTACACATAGAATTGGGTCTCACACACTGGAAAGAGTGCAACTCTTCTCCTACCTAGGGATATTGTTTGATGAGAGATTAAAATTCACATCCCTGGTAGAAGAGAGATGCGGGAAATTAATATCCTCAAATGGTGCAGTGATCAGTTATGGGCGCAGACTAGGTAGATGGTCCCCAGAACAAGTATTGCATTTGTATAATTCCATCTGCTGTTCCAAAGTTCTGTATGGAGCTGAAGTCTGGGGTTTTGTAAACACAACTACAGCGGGAGGAAAATAAAATATTACGGTCCATACTCAAAATCCCGCAGAGTACCCCAGCCATCATTGCCCACAGAGAGCTAGGGAGGCCATACATCGAAGACACGGTTAAGCTCAGACCGATCCTGGCGTGGCTCAATATTTGGTTAAACACAGAAGCCAAGTTAAGTAGACTAATACTGAGCGATTGTCTAGGAAGAGAGAAATGCATGAAGATACCCTGGTTTAAATATGTTATGGCTACCTTAGAGAAGTTGGATCACATAGAACTTTTTACCAACCCATCAGTGATCAGAGCCCAGGACAAACCAATGGTAAAAAGCTTGTTTGTGGCGCAAAGAAATACAACTAGAATGATGGAAGAAGGGTCTAAAAGGTTAGTGATTTTGCACAGTCACATCAAGACTACTGTGGGAATGGAACCCTATCTCTGTTTAATGCATAATGCACAGGATAGATTTTTAATATCCCGTTTTAGGCTCAATCTTTTACCCTATTTATTGGCGGACCCCCAAGGTTACATTGTACCGATTGAGCAGAAGGGTGCCTGCGGCTGCGACAATCGGTCTCCGCAGGACACCCTTCATTTTGTATTCTTTTGTTCTTATTATTCCATACCCAGGCGAAGTTTTTTAATTGATATCCTGAAAAGGGCTAATTTGACTCAGGCAAACTCAGCATTATTGTTCTTACAAAGGGCAGCTGACCCACTGACTTTGTGCTGCATTCTGAATTTCATCAAAGTAGCACTGAGACTAAGATCAACCAAAGGTCAGGTTTAAACTGCGTCCGTTAAGAAGTTGTGTATCTGTCAGGTGATACGACTGTTTTTATTCTGTTTTATTCTCATCAAATGTTCTCACTTGATTGATTTAATTGCTTTTTAAAAAAAAAAAAGATTCTGTATTGTGTACATGTGCTTTTATGGTGTTTTTAACATCCGAATAAAGAACTATTGATTGATTGATTGAGTATGGTACCATCAACACATGATTTATAATGTAACTAAAGTCTTAAAACCTTCTATTAACTGCAATGCTTTTTAATGAGGTGCTATCATGTATATTGGTCCCAAGATGGCTGCCAACACTTCTTGGATGAAGTGCTGACAGCCAATCAGATCTCAGGATGTTATGTGTGGTTAGGCTCCGCCCAGATATATATATGATTTTACTTTTGATTTTCTCAGGAACTACTGAACAGATTGACTCCATATATGCAAAAGGCACATCCCTGTGCTGACGACTACCTCTTTACCAAATTTCAAGTAATTCTGTTCAGCCGTTCGGGCTGTACCTAGGACTAAAGGTCCCTATGGAAAATTGCATGGGGAAAACACATTTTTGGACCCCCCTTTTTTCTCAGCCCCTGCTTGACGAATCCCCCCGAGACTTTCAGGGTAGGAGCGGAGCGGAGCGCCCCACCTATTTTCAAAATTTTGCGAGGATTCGTCAACCGGCGCCAAAGTTATTCCAAATAGAATGTTGCGGATTTCCTATGGAAACACGGCCCTAACTATAACTATCTACTGGCGACCGCCAGTAGTATATAATATATATATATATATATATATATATATATATATATATATATATATATATATATATATATATATATGCATGACCAATAAAGGCATAAAGAAATAGCAACAGATCAAGCATTTCTCACTATTAAAACATAAGCATGATTAAGACATATGAAAAACATTCATGCCTAACAGTAAAAGCATCTTTTTGGTAAAAACAGGTGGACAACGAGGAGGCGGGTGGGACAGTGAGGAATCCACAGGCAGATACTGTATCCACCAGAAAAAGCATTACCGAAGGTAAGTAACTTGCTCTTCTGATGGATACTTCTGCCTGTTGATTCCTCAGCTTTTGAATAGAATCCTCAAGCCGTACCTCACGTGGAAGAGGATGTCCACCTGACTAAATCTTGCAAAACAGATCGAGAAAAATGGCCATCCCTCCGAACCTCTGAATCCAATAATAATCAAATAATTTTTAGTCGAAATTATATTGAAAATAATATTTTAAAAATACTTTTATTAATAAATTTAGACAAACACTTAACTTTTATTTATACTTTTATTTATAATTAATTAATTTATAAATAATTAATTGAAAGATATTTCATACTTTACAAACTGCGCTGAAGTCGCGACCCCAGCGTGACTTTTCAAAATGGCTACCAGAATGTATGCAGCCATCGTGTAGGGTTCTGTATAATATTTAAAAAAACAAAAAAGAATTGATATAGTTTTCCTTTCTAAAAATTATTCGCAAGTCTTTTAAATATATATATATGTATATATATATATATATATATATAAAATATATACATAGAGAGAGAGAGAGAGAAAATAAAAAAACATAGGATTGAGGTACATTAGACTTACACATTTTCATTTAAAAAACCTTTCAAATTTGCAGGAAAAACCATAGGTTTCAGGCATGTTATAGTTACAAATTACCATTTAAAAAACCATAGAAATTCACTGAAAAAAACATAGGTTTCAGGCACGTTATAATTAGAAATTAGCATTTAAAAAAACCATAGAAATTAACTGAAAAAACCATAGGTTTGAGGAACTTTATAGTTAGTTGAATATTTCACTTGTACAAAAAACAATAGAAATTCCAGCGTTATAGTGAGTTCAGATAGCTATAACTCGTGCCCCCACAATGCTCTGCTGATGACGTCACATATTACATCATTCATGACATGGTCAGCGACTTCACTGATTACATCACTGATGAAATTTCAAATAACATCACTGATGACATCATCCATGTGAAAATCTGATGCACCGCCTCACACCTGAATATAAACTTTTTACACCCACTCTAAAATACAGACTACCATTTTTGAAAAAATAGACACAGCAATACCAGTTACTAAATACACACTGACTGATTCCTAGGTCTACACACACATCCACTCATTCACCCATACAGTCACTCATACAGGCAGTCATTCATCAATCCAACACTATCATATGCACTCATACACCCATACAGACACTCACACACTGCCACATATCCAGAGTTACTCACACACTTAGTCAGTCATGTAAAGAATCAATCATACTTCCATTTACTCACCTATGCAGTTATACAGACACTACCTCACTTATTCATACATATACTAACAAATAATCACTGATACGTTACGCTAGATGGGCCATGTACGCACGATGCGCTTCGCGCACCGTGCGCACATGGAGGACATATGATGCACTTCGTTTTGAAAGGTAATATTTTAATTTTTCGTAATTTTTATAAGCCATGCACAAATGGTGCCCTTCGGGCACCATTGGCACACGGGGTGGAGAGAGTGTGGATAATTTTTTCTTTTATTATTTTTTTTAAAAATATTATAGTTTATCTCACCTTTTATAAGCAATGCATAATTGGTGGCCTTCGGCCACCAATTGCACACGGGGTGGGGACAATGTGGATAGTTTTTTTTTTTTAATTTTTTACCGTACGCGTACGGTAAGCGTAATCGGCGAAATTAGCGAAAAAATTAAAAATCCATTTTTGGCCTTGGGGGATCTTTGGGGACTCCCTCAACATGGCTATGTGTGTGGGAGCTGTCTAAACAGCCCCTTTACATGTTTTTGGGCTTTATTTTAAAACCTAACTCTCAGTGCGAGAGAGAAAATGGCGGCCGCCGCTTCCTGGTTTCGGCCGATTCGAATGTTTACTAAGATCTAAGAGCCAATCAGAATCGCGCTCGCGCACACCACCGTACGCGTACGGTAAGCGTACCGTAAGCGCACCGTAAGCTGGCTCAGATATATATATTGATTTAAAGGCTATTTTCTCAGAATCTACTGAACAGATTTACACCACTTCCTTGACCTGAGGACTACCTCTCTGCCAAATTTCTAGTAATTCTGTTCAGCCGTTCGGGCTGTAGCCCTGTCTAAAGGTCCTATGGAAAAATGCATGGGAAAAACGTGTTTTGGGACCCCCCTTTTATCTCAGCCCCCGCTTGACGAATCCCCCCGAGACTTTCAGGGTAGGAGCGGAGCGTAGCGCCCCACCTATTTTGAAAAATTCGCGAGGATTCGTCGACCGGTGCCAAAGTTATTCAAAATAGAATGTTGCGGATTTCCTATGGAAACGTGGTCCTAACTATAACTACCTACTGGCGACCGCCAGTAGGTAATATATATATATATATATATATATATATGTATATATATATTACATACTGGCAGTCGCCAGTAGGTAGTTATAGTTAGGACCTATGTTCCATAGGAAATCTGCAACATTCTATTTGGAATACCGTTGGCGCCAATTGATGAATCTTCGCGAAAATTTCCAAACTTTTGGCCAGCTCTGGTCCCCTCCTATCCTGAAAGTTTCACGGTGATTCGTCAAGCGGGGGCTGAGAGAAAAGGGGGGTCCCAAAACGCGTTTTCCCCATGCATTTTTCCATAGGACCTGTTGATGCAGCTACAGCCCGAACTGCTGAATGGAATTACACCAAATTTGGCAAAGAGGTAGTCCTCAGTTCAGACTCGTGCCTTTTGCTTAAATGGTGTAAATCTGTTTAGTAGTTCCTGAGAAAATTAGAGTTAAAAAGAGAGATATATCTGGGCGGAGCCTAACCACACATCTCATCGTGAGATCTGATTGGCTGTCAGTACTTCATCCAAGAACTGTTGGCAGCCACGTTGGGACCAATATACATGATAGCACCTCATTAAAAAGCATTGCAGTTAATAGAAGGTTTTAAGACTTTAGTTACATTATAAATCATTTGTTGATGGTACCATACTCATTTTAGGAATTGTGGTGTGTTCTAAGGTGATTTTACCATGTGAAAAAGCCTTCTGCTGTGATACCATGAATTATGTTTGAGAGAAAACTATTTTCTCATGCTTTTCCCACAGAGGTTTGTAAGGTGATCTATTATCTAAACTGAGAACATATTTTCTGTAAATTCACATTATCTTTCTCAGTCATGTGAGAATGAAGTCTGACATTCTCAGTAAAACATGTACATCCAAAAAGGGCAGAGACTGTCGGTTGATTCCTTTGTGTTCTACTGCAGCTTCCCAGAGTGTTCTAAAGAACAACTAGAGCGCTAACAGTCCTACTTATGACAAACATATTGCACACCTGAAGCCATCTTGATTGGAATAAAGTGGTAACTCTTAAAACATTTAATTTAAAAAGGAACAAAATGAGGGGGTTCATTTTGCCATAGAAAGTATGATTAGTGCTGCAGAAAGAAAAATTAGGGAACATTTTGAGTAGGCCTGGGTGAAAATTTCGTTCCGTTCACGGAAATTGCGATAATTTGACATTTTCGCGTTCCGCGGAGAGCGCGAAAATGTCAAAATTTCCGGTTTCCGCAGCTTGGCGATAATTTGTTTCTTGCTCGCGCTGTAAAATAATACATTCTCGCGCGCGCGCGATTGCCTTACCTGAATCCCTGCGTTCGCCGACAAGTTTTCTTGATCCGGACGCGTTCTCCAAGAGATGTTGTATTGTTTTTAGCCATTTGCGCTGTCTCTCGACAGTTCGCGCCCACAGTGACGTCATGCGTTGCGCCATCACGTCTTTCTTCTCGCGATCATGCACCGCGAGACAACTCAAAACAAGATGGCCGCGCCCGCAAGCAATCACATGGGTAAGTTGGCGACCCGCAACCATGCAGAAAATGTTGCGAACATGCGGGAAAAAACTTCCGCATCTTCGCGATATTTCCGCTTGTTTGCGATAATTTTTAACATTTTCGCGATAATTTGCGAAAGTTAATTTAGCAAATTCCGCCCACCCCTAATTTTGAGTTACTTCTCAAATCCTCTTCTATTTCATTAAACATTTTTAACATGCAGACTGAAACATGCACTTTCAATACCAGCAGCAGACTTCCCTGGTGAGCAGGAGCTTTACTACAGTGATCTAATAAGCAACTAGAGTGCTAAGATTCTGAATTTATGGCAAATGTGTGACACATCGGAATGCCTTCTTGATGGAATCAAAGTAAAAAACTAAAAGTATTTCCTACTGAGGAGACTGTAGAAAATTAGGAAATTAGGAAACTTCATAACAAATAAGTCTCCCAAAATGGCCACCAGAGACAAAAGAGCCCAAATGTAGCACAAATATCACCCAGATGTAGCCCAAGTATAGCCCAATGACAGAATGTGCCAGAGTGTGCTAACGAACAACTAGAGCGCTTACTGTCTTACGTATGACAAAAGTATGGCACACCTGAAGCCATCTTGATTGGAATAAACTGGTAACACTTAAAATATTTAATTGAAAAAGGAACACAATGAGGGGTTCACTTTGCCATAGAAATTATGATTAGTGCTGAAGAATGAAAAATTAGGGCACATTTTGAGTGACTTCTCAAATCCTCTTCTATTTCATTAAAAAATTCTGATATGCAGACTGAAACATGCACTTTTAATACCAGAAGCAGACTTCCCTGGTGAGCAGTAGCTTTACTACAGTGATCTAATGAGCAACTAGAGTGCTAACATTCAAAATTGATGGCACATGTGTGACACATCTGAATGTCTTCTTGATGGAACCAAAGTAAAGAAATGAAAGTATTTCCTACTGAGGAGACTGCAGTAAATGAGGAAATTAGGAAACTTCATTACAAATAAATCTCCCAAGATGGCCACCAGAGACAAAAGAGCCCAAATGTAGCCCAAATATCACCCACATGTAGCCCAAGTATAGCCCAATGACAGAATGTCCCAGAGTGTGCTAACGAACAACTAGAGCGCTTACTGTCTTACTTATGACAAAAGTATGGCACACCTGAAGCCATCTTGATTGGAATAAACTGGTAACACTTAAAACATTTAATTGAAAAAGGAACACAATGAGGGGTTCATTTTGCCATAGAAATTATGATTAGTGCTGAAGAAAAAAAAATAGGGCTCAAATCCTCTTCTATTTCATTACAAAAATTCTGATATGCAGACTGACACATGCATTTTTAATACCAGCAGCAGACTTCCATGGTGAGCAGTAGCTTTACTACAGTAATCTAATGAGCAACTAGAGTGCTAACATTCAGAATTTATGGCAAATGTGTGACATATCTGAATACCTTCTTGATGGAATCAAAGTAAAAACTGAAAGCCTTTCCTGCTGAGGAGACTGCAGTAAATGAGGAAAGTAGGAAACTTCATAACAAATAAATCTCCCAAGATGGCCACCAGAGCCAAAAGAGCCCAAATGCAGCACAAATATCACCCAGATGTAGCCCACATGTAGCCCAATGACAGAAGGGTGCAAAACACTTACTTTTTGTGTATTTGCAGTTTTATATAGTGCAGACTTGTCAGGTATTGGAGTGCTTTACATGAGCATTGGTTACATCACACAAGATCAAATTCATTTTGGGTGTAGACATGGGGAGATTAAGTGATTTGACCAGCATTTCAGAATGTTGAGCTGAAGCAGAAACCCCAACCTGGTTCCCCAGTTTCAAAGTCTACAGCTCTGGAAGTAACACCACATCCTCTCCCCTAAGTGCAACATTTAATCAAGTGGTCAACTGGATAAAAAAACAAAAAGATTACAAATAATTTAAAAGTTCTTTGTCACTATTTGAAAACTCAGAAAATATGTCCTCATTTTAGTTTTTTAGAGCACTAACCATAATTTTGATGCAAATAAGACCCTCTCATATATGTAATTTCTAAAGGAAATGCTCTAGGTATTACAGTTTTGATTACGTCAAGATGACGTCAGGCGTTCCACACTTTTGTAATAAATATAGAATGTTAGCAATCTAGTTGTTCATTAGGATCCTGTTGAGAGGCAGAGCCCAGGGGCATGGAAAATTGAAGGCAGGAAGGGCAGTGGCAGCACAACAGACTATGGAGGGCAGTGGAAAGGGGGGCAGGGGCAACAAACCAACAATACAGGACTGGCAAGAGAGGCTGTGGCAATATAATAGACCATTATGGGCAAAAGGAAGAGGCAGTGGTAGTACAACCATACATGCCAACAGACCCGTTTCAGCCAGGAAATGTCCAATGTTTTTAAGTTCAAAAGGGCTTTATTTGATCTGTCTCCTGTCTACAATCTCCTCCTTTTCAATGTAACTCAAAGGGGAAAATCAATACCCCAGTTTTTTTTCAAAATCTCCCTCTTACCAAGTTCAAAATGTTCGCAAGTATGGTACATTGGATCATGGTAGGCAGGAGGAATTGGGGTAGGGACATGGACTCGGATAAATGAGGACAGGAGGGACATGGAGAGGTACACCAAAGTGACCCTACAGGCAGGCATCAGGGTTTAGAGCAGCCCAATACACCACACAGGGCATGCAGGAAGGGAGTGCAGCACAACAATCCATAGAAAGCAATAGGGAGGGAACAGAACCATGCACATGGACAACAGACAACAGAGGGGATAGAGGCAATGGTAGCTAGCTGACCATGATGGACAGACAGGAGAGAAAGCTGCAGCATAACAGACCATAAAGGGCAGGAGGGACGGATCAGGGGCATTACAATGGAACAGACAAGCCAGGAGGGAGGGAACAGGGGTCTGCACATGGAAACAGAGGGCTGGTGGCAGAGGGCAGGAGCTGCAAGATGACCATGGAGGACAGGCAGGATGGGCACTAGAAACAAGACACGCCATGGAGAGCAACAGTGAGACTATGATGGCATACACACAGACCATGAAGGGAAGGTGGGAGGGGAGCATGGGCAGCTAGCTGACCACACAGGGAAGGTGGGAGGGGCCATGGCAGCACAGAAGACCATGCATGGCAAGCGGGAGGGTTAGTGGCAGCACAATGGCTATGATGGGCAAGAAGGAGGGTGCAGGGGCTTGCACAAAGGACCATGGAGCAGGAGGTCAATGATGGGCCATAGAATTGGGCAATGGAGGGCAGGAGGAGTGGACTGGTACATCATGCTAAATGGAGGGCAGTGGCAGCACATCAGACCATGCATGGCAGGAGGGAGGAGGCTAGTCCATGGATTCAGACAACAGAGGATAAGGAGGAGGTGGATAGGGCAGCAAGCTAACTGTTCAGAGAAGGTGGGTATTAGGAACTTTATTGTTTTTAAAATGTGTGTCTGTGAGAACTACTTAAAATATGAACAAGTATGCAGCATAATCTCACTTTTATTCAGGAAGAAGAGGACGTTTGTGACTGTGACTCCGGGCTCACTTGGTAGAAACACCCCCTTACCCTCCACCCCCATCGCAAAATGTAATGCCCGTGAAAAGGGTAGGTGGATGCAGTGTTATATAGAACTTAGTCCTGAGAGCATGATTGAAAATGAAAACTAGATATAGTATATGGCATAAACTATGCACCAAAAGTGTGATATAAGATGAACCGAGGCATGAAATATAATATGCAATACATTGTGCGCAATGACAGATTCATTGGAGAGCGCAAGATAGCACAGGCACTAGCGCGTGCTATGCGATATGCGCCTTGGAGTGTAATATGCACAGGGCAGTGTTGTGTTACCTAACTAGTCTCTAAAGTTGTAATATAAAATATGTGCTGGGGTGTGTAACGTTGCATATGCACTGTGACAAAGATATGGATCACAGATTGTAATATGTATGGCATAGCGCTGTGCGTTATAACATAGGCATCGAGGAAGGCACGTTAGATGGGGCAATATAACCTGTGCGAAGGCAAGTTTGGCATGGCATATTCACGGGGTGGTGTTATAGTGCACATGGGCTAGAGAGTGTCATAGCATACGCACTAGCTGGTGGAATACAACACAGAGGTGTGTGGCACTCGGTGGGCACTGGCGGGTGTAACATAGCATTGGGCTCAGCCAGGATCACGCTGTGACTCTCAAGTGAGGTTTGTCTCCTTTCCAGAGAGTAAAATAAAAAGTATTACACATACGGCGGTGGATGTGTGTTTTATTAAGCGTGAGGGGGGTTTCTTGCATAGTGCCCGTCAATAGCTACCCATGTTTGTATAAATAAACGACAAGGGTGTCTACTTGGAGAGTACCCACCCGCGGGGACGCCAGGACTAGGCTCGGTAGGGCGTCAGACATGTCAGAGATTCACAAGCGGTGTAAATATATTCCACGTGGATTCATTGTATGCATAGTCGACTTTTAATGAATATCATGCAAATCGTCATGGTGATAGGTACATACAGTTTGTCCAGCTTGTCCTAGGTGTTTCTATAAATATATTTAAAAAAACAAATAATAAAAAACAAAGGCCGGCCCCGGGGGATGGGGTCCCCGGGGCTAGAAGTGGCCTGAGGAGGGGGGCAACGCAGATCCCCCTCCTAAAGAATTAAAAAAAAAAAGGCCATGACCCGGGTGTCGGGGTCCCTGGGGCCGATCAAGGCCTTGGGAGGGGGGCCACGCGGCCCCCTTCCAAATTAATTTTTTTCAACAAAAGAAATTAGGGTGCAGGCCCTGGGGGATGGGGTCCCCAGGGCCAATAAATTAGAAAACGAAGGGGGGCCACACAGCCCTCCTTCTTAAAAAAATAAAATAAATAAAAGAACGGCATCGTGCCGGAGGCCACACCCCCTCCTTGCAGCACTCTGCAAACGCACCCCTTGGCCAGTTGTAAGTTGGGGAATTAATTCCCCTTCAATACTGAGGGTCCCTGAGGTTCAACTAGCCCAACAGGTATCTCCAGTATGCGCCAGGGAGCTGCGTTGCAGACAGGTGTTCTGAGGCCACGCCCCTTTTTACACCTCTATGCAACGCAGCTCTGTGGCGCTTACTGGAGGTACCTAGTGGGCTAGTTTGACCCTAGTGAACCTTAGGATTTAAGGGGACTTAATCTCTCAACTTAGAATGGCCACAGGTTGCGTTTACACAGTGGTGAAGGGAGGGGACGGGGCCTGAGGTGACGTGTGAAAACAAGCCCTGTGGCGCATTTTAATTTGGGGAAATAATTCCCCTTCAATCCTGTGGGACCCTGGGGGCCAACTCGCCCACCAGGTGCTTCCAGTAAGCGCCACTGCTCTGCGTTGCAGAGAGGTGGTGCAGGCCGTGCCCCTTTTTACACCTCTCTGCAATAGCGCTTACTGGACGTACCTAGTGAGCTAATTTGCCCCTATGGACCCTCAGGATTCAATGGGACTTAATCTCCCAACTTAAAATGGCCACTGGGCGTGTTTACACAGTGGGGAAGGGAGGGGACGGGGCTTGAGGTGACGTGTGCAAACACGCCCTATGGCACGTTTTAAGTTGGGGAAATAACTCCCCTTCAATCCTGAGGGCCCCTGGGGGCTAAGTAGCCCACCAGGTGCTTCCAGTAAGCGCCACTGAGCTGCGTTGCAGAGAGGTGGTCCAGGCTGTGCCACTTTTTACACCTCTCTGCAACGCAGCTCTGTGGTGCTTACTGGCGATACCTAGTGGGCTAGTTGGACCCTAGGGACCCTCAGGATTCAAATGAACTTAATCTCCCAACTAAAAACGGCCACAGGGCGTGTTTACACAGTGGTGAAGGGAGGGGACGGGGCCTAAGTTAACATTTGCAAACACGCCCTGTGGCACGTTTTAAGTTGGGGAAATAATTCCCCTTCAATCCTGAGGGACCCTGGGGGCCAACTAGCCCACCAGGTGCTTCCAGTAAGCGCCACTGCGCTGCGTTGCAGAGAGGTAGTCTAGGTCGTGCCCCTTTTATTACATCTCTCTGCAACGCAGCTCTGTGGCGCTTACTGGAGGTACCTAGTGGTCTAGTTGGACCCTAGGGACCCTCAGGATTCAAGGGGACTTAATCTCCCAACTTAAAATGGCTACAGGGCGTGTTTACACAGTGAGGAAAGGAGGGGACGGGGCCTGAGGTGACGTGTGCAAACACTCCCTGTGGCGTGTTTTAAGAGGTAGTTTTAATCCCCTGCCCTATTATATACTAGGGGCTTACAGAGGAGGTCATGCTAATCACAGGGGGACCCCAACGCATAGTGTTCCCTAGTGTATGTAGGTGTTTTCACTGTATTCTGAGTGTCTTTTAACATAGCACAGGCTCTAGGACTGGTTAGTCAGACTCAGTTACCACCAGTATCCGTCTGAAAAAGTTGAGGGTACAGGATGATTTTGCAACAAGGCTTCTTTCTGCTCTTCTGTTTGTTCTTTCTGCATGTTATCCTTCTTCCTGCACTTTTCTTCATCTCTGAGGACTTCTGTTGCTTCTTTCTGCATTTCTTTTTTTTCTTTCTGTGCGTTTTTTCTTCTTTCTTCACATGTTCTATCTCTGTAGGCATAGTTAGAAATTAGCATTTAAAAAACCTTTAAAATTCACTGAAAAACCCATAGGTTTCAGGCACGTTATAGTTAGGAATTAGCATTTAAAAAACCTTAGAAATTCACTAAAAAACCATAGGTTTCAGGGGCGTTATAGTTAGCTGGATATTTCCCTCGTACAAAATCCTAGAAATTCCCCCGTTATAGTTAGTTCAGCTAACTATAACTCGCGCCCCCGCAATGCACTGCTGATGACGTCACATATTACATCACTCATGACATGGTCACTGACATCACTGATGACATCTCAAATGACATATTTACAGAAATTTGTGACTAGTCTTCCAACATATATCCGTGTTTCCAATGATTTCCTTTCCAAAGTGAGTAAACAAACATGGTCTAATGATTATATGCACCTTACGCTAGATAACTGCCCTGTACACCAGTATTAGGCATAAAAATGGACTTAATGCAGTTAAATATTTTCTGAAAAAAAGACCATTGTCCATGTATGAACACAATATTATGCTTTTACAAACGATCAGATGGTGTTTATGTAATAATGTATTTACATTTGATGGTACATTTTTTTAACAACTACAGGGAGTTGCGATGGGTGCATGCTTCTCCCCCAGCTATGTGTGTTTACACGTTGGCTGGTGGGAGGAGCATGTCCTGAAACTACAACATCATGATGCTTGGACAAACAACATAGTTCACATGTGGAGGTATATAGAATAGATGATGTTTTTATAATTTGGAAAGGATCTAAAACTCAGGCTGAAAGCTTTGTATATGACATCAATTGCAATCAAATGAATTTGCAGTTTACTGCACATATAGACTCATGTGCGGCCAATTTCCTTGATAACACTGTGTCTGTTAAAGAGGGTAAAGTAGAGACATCATTATACAGAAAACCTACTGCAGGTAATACTTTATTGCATGCAAGTAGTTTCCACCCCAAGCACATGATAACTAGCATACCTTATGGTGAGTTCCTACGTATTCGACGATCATGCAGTACACAAGAGGCCTTAGATTTCCATCAAGAGGCCACCAAGCAGAGATTTCTGGAAAGAGGGTATAATCGTACTGACCTCGAAAGAGCTCTGACTAAAGCAAATAATAAAGATAGGCAGTCACTTCTGGTCAGCAAGTACAGTGAAACCACTGTAGGAATTTCTGAACCAAGTAGTTCATCATTTGCTGATGTTATTGATGAACCAGAAAACTGCCAATATAGACTCATCACCATGTATAGCAAACAAGCTAATGCTATCAAGGCCATTATAAATTTGCAATGGCCTATTGTATTAACAGATGTCACTCTCAAACATACCTTACCCAAAAGACCTAATTTAACTTTCCGAAAGGCCTAGTCCATGCGAGACGATTTAGTTAAAACTAGCCCGGAATGTGATAAAACCACCAACTGGCTGTCACTCAAAAAAGGCTTTTATAAGTGTAGCATGTGTCGTGCCTGTAAATTTGGAATCAATACGACCACATATTTCACGGCCTTTTCAGATGTGCCAGTCCAACTAAAGAGCCATTACACGTGTCGATCTGATTTTGCGGTTTATGTGTTACAATGTAACTGCGGGCTACGCTATGTAGGTAGCACCAAGCTACAAGTATATGCACGCATATTACAACATCTCCGAGCCATCGTAAACTCGGACCCTACATATCCTGTGGCCCAACACATAAAAATGGAACATAATAACAACCTTAATTGTATCCAATACTTTGTGATTGACACAGTACCAGCAAACAAACGTGGAGGTAATTGAGAAAAGAAACTAAGACAATTAGAAAGTAAATATATTGTTGAGCTCGATACCAAGTCCCCGAAGGGTCTCAATTTATGCGAGGATTTGCATAATTACCTGTAGCTACATAAATGTGCAATATTTTCAACATAGCCAAGTATAGTGCTATAATCGTTGCAGTTTACTCTGAATTCCAATGTCTTGATCTGATATTGTTCATGCAGTTCATTATGAGAGATCTTAGTAATGTAGATTAGAGTCAGATATGGAATAAATGACATTTAGTTTAATTAAAAACTTTATACAAGGGGGTTCCCTTTCTATTGTCCTAATTGATTCCAGATGGAGACTCTATACATTTGAAATCAATCTATGCCACTGCTAGCCATATATATATGGTTTTAATACACGTTATGCACTTTAGACACCTTTTATATTTGCACTAAGTATTGCACTTTAAAAATCCTGCACTGCATTATTAAAAAAAAGGCGACGTTTCAATGATTGAAGGTATTTGACTTGCATAAAAAACTGATGATATTGCAATATTATGCACACATGTGTTTTTGTATATAAACTGTTTTACACTTATAACCAATTGATATTGACAATGACTAGGCAGATGTTCATATAAAAAATATATATATACTTTTCCCCCAATGTAGGGTTTGGTAGTTCATTAATTTACTACATTATGATATTTCTGAATAATTGCATTGGTGCATTTTTAGTCAATATTATTTATTCATTTAGTGGGGTTTTTTGTTGATTTTCATCCTGCCTGACTGTATATAAGATTGGTCATCAATGTAACCATCTTACTAGCAAAGTCTGTTTTTTTACAACCATTCGAAATAAGTGTTCATTTTCTGTATTTGTGCATATGGTATTTTGTCTATGTCCATTTAAATGCGGTGATTGTTGTCACATGTTAATTTGAAATCACCTATAAGGATCTATTGGCACGTAACGCGATCATGTGACCAAGGCTACTGTGTTGGCTGAAAAACGTCATGATCGACTGCACTACATTATGAAATAAACGCAAAAATGTTGGCATCAAGCGAATTAGAGTTGTCTGTATTTCCTATGCGTGAAGACAGCATGAAGGAACGGTAGTTTGATATATATAGATATATATATATATACATATATATATATATATATATATATTATATATAAATAGAAAATAAAAAAACATAGGATTGAGGTACATTAGACTTACAAATTTTCATTTAAAAAACCTTTGAAATTCACTGGAAAAAACATAGGGTTCAGGGACGTTACAGTTAGAAATTAGCATTTAAGAAACCTTTTGAAAAACACCAAAAAAAACATAGGTTTCAGGAACGTTACAGTTACAAATTAGTATTTAAAAAACATTAGAAATTCACTGAAAAAAACACATGTTTCAGGGACGTTATAGTTAGTTGGACATTTCACTCATACAAAACCAGAGAAATGTGGCCGTAATAGTTAGTTGAGCTAACTATAACTTGCGCCCCCGCAATGCATTGTTGATGACGTCACATATTACATCAGTCATGACATGGTCAGTGACATCACTGATGACATCAATGATGACATCTCAAATGACATCTCTGATGACATCATCCACGTGATAATATGATGCACCTCCTCACACCCTAATATAAACTTTGATACACCCACTCTAAACTACCATTTTTGATACCATAGACACACCAATACCAGTTGCTACATACCCACCCACTAATTCCTAGGTCTACACACATCATCTACTCATTCACCCATACAGTCACTCATACATGCAGTCAATCATCAATGCAGCACTATCATTTGCACTCATACACCTATACAGACAACCACACACTGCCACTTATCTATAGTTATTCATACACCTAGTCAGTCATGCAAAGAATCAATCACACACCCATTTTCTCACCTATACAGTTATACACACACCACCTCCCTTATTCTCACAGATACTAACACATACTTATACAATCACTGATACAAGCACACACTCATCCATACAGCCACTCTTCCAATCACTCACTCTCATATATAGTCCTTTATATACTCCAACACTCACATATACTGCCTTGCTCATATGTAGTTACTCGCACATGCACCAATGAGACATCCATTCACTCACCAACACACCCATACACACACTCACCTACCCATACAGCCATTCACTGATGCACTCTTGAACCCATACACCCAGTGAATCACCCGCTCACACATCTATGCACAGAGTCACACTCCTGTACCCATCCACACAGACACCCAGGTGTCACAGTATCAGAAGGAAGGTACCAAGCACCTGAAACTCTTTGACTTCCACAGGAGCAGCAACCTTTGGAGAACCTGTACCCAAACGTGATGAAAAACTTCCCAACTCCCCTGCCCCACTACAGCGAATGAATTCACTCCCAGCAGGGTGGGGGACGGGGGAAAATGGGATAACAAGAGAGACTCCACTGCAATGCCTGCTTCCTCGGATTCTATCTAGGGTTGCTCTGGCATCTGTAATTACAAATAAACACAATTACTACTGTGTATTACCAAGACTCAAACTGCCACCACCCATGCTCACTACACTTTACCTTAACTAACAGTGGATTAGCCTCTCTCTGAAATGAAGCTGGAGATATTGTAGATAACGCATAGCTGAAGAAATAGATGTTATACTTTCTAGGCAGGCAGTTGAAGATTGTTGATAAGCATAATATATATATATATATTTCTACATACATGCAATATCAATTCAAGTACTGTCTCTGCCTAGAGATTTTCATAGCCTTCCTGCGTAGCAAATGTTCTATAGTTCAAGGAAGACTGCTCTGCCCAAGAAGCTCCCAGTCACATCATTGCAAAGTTCAAAGTGACCAGAAGTTATTTATTCAGGAAGAAATTCTCTTGTAGCGCTGCTGGGTTCTTAATTAAAAATGAATTGTAGCAGCTGCTAACATCTGCGCACGGTCTTCCAAATTACTAGGCGAGTATAGACTTGAGCAGACTCACCTATGGCCAGTACAAATACAGGACTCAAGACACACCACAGAAATTGCCTCAAATCTAGCTCTTGAGGACGGGTCTCTGAAGGACTAGAAGCACAGCCAAAAATCTCCTTATCTCCTGGAAGTCAGGTGGCGAAAAATTGCTGAAGAAGGAATTCGCCCCTGAGGAAAAATGTTGCTGTGAGAGGAAAAATTGGGAGACACTGCCTCCTCACAAGAAAATTCAGTTGAAGTGCGTCACGTTAGAGGAACGCGCGTACGAACTTGAAAATATTTGCGGAACACTAGACCACTAACCTACAATATCGCTCCTTAAATAGGAGCCATGATGGAAGGGGTGGAGGGAACTCTAATCACTATTTAACGCGTCTCTGGGAAGGGAAACGATGGAGTCTGCTCCATGGGTAACTCAGCTGTTTTCTCCTATAAGCTACGAGTTTGGGAGCAGAGGAGGAGCATAGATTGCCTTTCCTGATACCAAGCACCCATACAGATACTCAGACACCCAATCAATAACCCATATAGACACTCATGTGGCTACTCACCAACCCATGCAACTGCTTACACACCAACTGACAGACTGATACAGACATTCACACAGTTTAGTAACTAACCTACGCATTCAGTAAGACACGTTTAATCACTCACTCATACAGTCAGTCACGCATCTACTAAATCATCCATTCAGACACTTATTCACCCTCTCGTTCTTCAATACACCTTGGCATATATATATATATATATATATTCAGTGAAAAAACCATAGGTTTCACACATGTTATAGTTAGCTGGACATTTTACTGATAAAAATCCAATGAAATTCCCCCGTTATAGTTAGTGCAGGCAACTATAACTCACGCGACCGCAATCCTCTGCTGATGCTAATACTGTATTTAGACAATTATTTCCCCATGTCTTCTTCCATTAAATTTTAGCTATACATATATTACAAATATTTTTTTTTCATAAAGACACATATGTCATCAGCAGAGGATTGCGGTCGCGTCAGTTATAGTTGCCTGCACTAACTATAACGGGGGAATTTCATTGGTTTTTTATCAGTAAAATGTCCAGCTAACTATAACATGTGTGAAACCTATGGTTTTTTTCACTGAATTTGCAAGGTTTTTTAAATGCTAATTCCTAACTATAACATGTGTGAAACCTATGGTTTTTTCAGTGAATTTGTACGGTTTTTTAAATGCTAAGTTACTTTACGCCATTCGTGGCGTGCGCGCCAACTTAAAGCAGTTCGTTCCGTGCGCGCACAGTGAGCATGTGGTGCGCTTCGCGCACCGCGCGCCCACTTTACGCAGTTAGGGCCGTGGATGGGCCATGTACGCACGATGCGCTTCGCGCACCGTGCGTACATGGAGGACACATTATGCGCTTCGTTGTGAAAGGTAAACTTTTAAGTTTCGACTAAGCAAGATATGCCATGCACAAATGGTGCCCTGCGGTCAACGTTTGCACACGGGGTGGGTAGAATGTGGATAATTTTTTTTGTTAAATTTTTTTTTACCGTAGCATAGTCGGCGATTTTTCGTAAAAAAAAAAAAATTTTGGCCTTGGGGGTTCTTTGGGGACACATTCATCAAGGCTAGGGGGTTAGGAGTTGTCTAAACAGTCCCTTTCCATGTTTTTTGCCTTTGTTTTTCCTCCCCCCCTCAGAGTGCGAGAGAGAAAATGGCGGCCGCCGCTTCCTGGTTTCGAACGATTCGAATGTTTACTAAGATCTAACAGCCAATCAGAATCGCGCTCGCGCACGGCACCGTACGCGTACGGTAAGCTTACCGTAAGCGCACCGTAAGCTGGCTCAGATATATATATTTATTTAAATGCTATTTTCTCAGGAACTAATGAACAGATTTACACCAGACCTACAAAAGGCACTTCCTTGACCTGAGGACTACCTCTCTGCCAAATTTCAAGTAACTCTGTTCAGCCATTCGGGCTGTAGCTTTGTCTAAAGGTACTATGGAAAAATGCATGGGAAAAACGCGTTTTGGGACCCCCCTTTTTTCTCAGCCCCCGCTTGACGAATCCCCCCGAGACTTTCCGGGTAGGAGCGGAGCGTAGCGCCCCATTAGTTTTGAAAATTTTGCGAGGATTCGTCGACCGGCGCCAAAGTTATTCCAAATAGAATGTTGCGGATTTCCTATGGAAACACGGCCCTAACTATAACTATCTACTGGCGACCGCCAGTAGATAATATTACCTACTGGCGGTCGCCAGTAGGTAGTTATAGTTAGGACCACGTTTCCATAGGAAATCCGCAACATTCTATTTTGAATAACTTTGGCGCCGGTCGACGAATCCTCGCGAATTTCTCAAAATAGGTGGGGCGCTACGCTCCGCTCCTACCCTGAAAGTCTCGGGAGGATTCGTCAAGCGGGGGCTGAGATAAAAGGGGGGTCCCAAAACGCGTTTTTCCCATGCATTTTTCCATAGGACCTTTAGACAGGGCTACAGCCCGAACGGCTGAACAGAATTACTTGAAATTTGGCAGAGAGGTAGTCCTCAGGTCAAGGAAGTGCATTTGGAGGTTTGGTGTAAATCTGTTCAGTAGATTCTGAGAAAATAGCCTTTAAATCAATATATATATCTGAGCCAGCTTACGGTACGCTTACCGTAAGCTTACCGTACGCGTACGGTGGCGTGCGCGAGCGCGATTCTGATTGGCTCTTAGATCTTAGTAAACATTCGAATCGGCCGAAACCAGGAAGCGGCGGCCGCCATTTTGTGTGTTTCACTCAGAAAAAAAAGAGTGATAACAAGAAAAGGGGGCAAGGAGGAGAGTTACAGACCCCCTTACATTTGTGAGGGGGTCAAAGAAGGACAGAAAAGTACAAAGAAAACATTTATTGATTTTAAAAAAAATCACGGGGTACGCGTACGGTAAGCGTACGGTAACAAAAAAAAAAAAAAAAAAGAAATGAAATTCAGATTTAAGTGTTTAGTTATTAGGGGGCTCTAAAAAGAGCCGTTGTGTTTATAAAGTTATTTTTTAGTGGTACCTACAAGTAAGTACCGATGCAGAGTCTAAGGTTCAAGAGGAAGACTCTGTTCCCTTCATCATTGAAGTGCACACCATCTCCTCTATAAATGTCTTGCATGTCGTAACGCAAGTTGTTGTGGTAAATGGAACCCATACCAAAGTCACGGAGGAAAGCAGAAACAGATTTGTTGACGTGCTTTCTTGCTTTGTCAATCTGCGGACAGAAATGATTGGACCAGTTCCATTTTTGCCTTTGGCATATGTTGGAAAACACAAAGGCAGTTTTAGGGAAAAGAGAAAACAGTTGTGCAAAGGTGTCCTTCATAAGCATTTCCAGACCTACCCCAGTCAAAGTGCCTAGGTCATTGCCACCACAGTGCACTATTATGAGGTCAGGGTGATGGATTTGCATGAAGGATTTCACCAATGGCATCAATTGGTGCCACTTTAACCCTCTCTGACCAATCCATTTAATGTCTACATTTGGCAAAACAAGGTCTCTCACCATATCTGTTTTCTCTGCAAACTTTTCACTCCAGAAGACATAGCTGTGCCCTACAATCCACACTGTGAACATCTTCAAAGGAGATCTGGATGCACTCAGGAGGTGTAATTCAGTAGAATGGTAAAAAGAAATGAAAGACAGTTTGGAAATGGAGGCATACATATTTTTTTATAAAAAAAAAGAACTGGTTGGCTGTTTCATACCATTCTACACTAAAAACTAGGCTGTATGTGTAAATTTATAGAAGCATGTTTTGTATTGGTACAGAAAAATGTGTTACCAAAGAACAGTACTATGGATTTGCTGTAAGGTTTGAAAAGTCAAGCACTCTTGCTCTGTGGAATTGAAACATTGTTTGGCGAACTTCTGACCTAACTCCACACAGCAGTGTTCCATGAGCTGTTGCTATGGTAGCAGGCAGAAGTCAAGTTGGGGGAAGGGTACTAGGCAGAAGTCAAGTTGGGGGAAGGGTACTTTTGGAAAAGGGTTGGTTTTCAACCAATAGAAATGTGTGGTTACATTTGAAAAAAAGGGGGAAGCACTGAGATTTGAAACTTACATGTATATGTGTGGAAAAATAGAGGGAAACTTTGCCATTATCTGGTTCTGCTGAGAGGAGAGAGGTGTAGAGAACAGAGATCCTGGCTCTGATAATCTGCTGTTTGAGTGCCACATTTCTTTCACAACTAACTAATTTTAAAGGTGAGGTTAGAGTTTGAGAGGAGATGTATATGGTAAATTAAGAAATGAATAATACAAAAGTAATTCTTTTTGTTGAAGTTGCGTTTATTATTTTCTGTTTTGGGAGAAATTTTAATGTGAGGAACATGTAAAATAATATGGACTATGTTTTCATGATAAATTAAGGTGTATTGGTATAAAAAAAGAATAGTTTAAGGGTTTGAGGTTGGACTCAGTAATGCAAATACATTCAGCATCACTAAGGCTGGTTGCCCTTGGTGGAATGTAGGCAGTCACCCAGGTTACACATGTTGGGAAATATAGGCAGAGATTTATTGTGTACAACTCTGGTAATTTTATATTTGCATTAGTAGGAAAAAGGGGGAGCGATTTTTTGGTGCAGAAGCAGACTCTTAGCACACACCCAGCTCCTTTCCATGTATAATCATGCACCGTATTTACAAGCGAGTGGGGTTTTGAGGTTTCAGTCTGTAATGCAAATACATTCAGCATCACTAAGGCTGGTTGCTCTTGCTGGAGTGTAGGCAGTCACCCAGGATACACATGGTGGTGGTCTGAAAAAGCAGTCTGGACATGGGCTTTTAAAAAAATCTGAAAAGTGGATTCATAATGTGTCAGTCTGTAAAAGTGATTTTCACTTGCCAAAAAAAAAGAGCAGTAAGTGTGCATTCAAATTGGCAAAGAAATTTCGTTTTGTGACTAATGTGAAAACATGACTCTGTGTGCAAATAGGAATTACAGGCAGAGATTTATTGCGTTTTGCTCTGGTGATTTCACAGTTGCATTAGTAGGAAAAAGGGGGAGCGATTTTTTTGGTGCAGAAGCAGACTCTTAGCACACACCCAGCTCCTTTCCATGTATAATCATGCACAGTATTTACAAGCGAGTGGGGTTTTGAGGTTTCAGTCTGTAATGCAAATACATTCAGCATCACTAAGGCTGGTTGCCCTTGCTGGAGTGTAGGCAGTCACCCAGGTTACACATGTTGGGAAATATAGGCAGAGATTTATTGTGTACAACTCTGGTAATTTTATATTTGCATTAGTAGGAAAAAGGGGGAGCGATTTTTTCGGTGCAGAAGCAGACTCTTAGCACACACCCAGCTCCTTTCCATGTATAATCATGCACAGTATTTACAAGCGAGTGGGGTTTTGAGGTTTCAGTCTGTAATGCAAATACATTCAGCATCACTAAGGCTGGTTGCCCTTGCTGGAGTGTAGGCAGTCACCCAGGATACACATGGTGGTGGTCTGAAAAAGCAGTCTGGACATGGGCTTTTTAAAAAATCTGAAAAGTGGATTCATAATGTGTCAGTCTGTAAAAGTGATTTTCACTTGCCAAAAAAAAAAGAGCAGTAAGTGTGCATTCAAATTGGCAAAGAAATTTCGTTTTGTGACTAATGTGAAAACATGACTCTGAGTGCAAATAGGAATTACAGGCAGAGATTTATTGCGTTTTGCTCTGGTGAGTTCACAGTTGGTTATCAGTTGGTTTTTTGAGTATCAGTCTGAGTGTCTGCATGTGTTTCTATAACTGATTGTTTAAAAGACTAAGTATGTGTAAGTTTTCGTAGAAGTAAGTGGGGTGGTGTGTGTATAACTGTATATGCAAGTAAATGTATGTTTGATTCTTTATTAGCATGAGTGACTATGTGTGTGAGTAACTCTATGGATGAGTGGCATTGTGTAACAGGATGTATAGGTGTATGAGTACATATGATGAGTGAGTACATGTATGAGTGACTGTATAGGACTGTTGGTGAATGAGTGGATGTGCATGTGGATCTTAGAATTACTGAAGAGGTTGTTGTTTTGAAAATTTTAGTCTCTATTTTTGAATGTGTTTATCAAAGGTTATATTAGGGTGAGAGGAGGTCTGCCACTCTATCACAAGGATGATGTCATCAGTGATGTCATCAGTGATGTCATTTGAGATGTCATCAGTGATGTCATGAGTGATGTCATTTGGTTTTTTCTGTGAATTTCAAAGGTTTTTTAAATGCTAATTTCTAACCATGCCTACAGAGATAGGACATGCGAAGAAAGAAGAAAAAAAGCACAGAACGAAGAAAAGTGCAGGAAGAAGGATAACGTGCAGAATGAACAAAAAGAAGAGCAGAAAGAAGCCTTGTTACAAAATCATCCTGTACCCTCAACTTTTTCAGACAGATACTGGTGGTAAATGAGTCTGACTAACCAGTCCTAGAGCCAGTGCTATGTTAAAAGACACTTAGAATACAGTGAAAACACTTACATACACTAGGGAACACTATGTGTTGGGGTCCCCCTGTGATTAGCATGACCTCCTCTGTAAGCCCCTAGTATATAAAAGGGCAGGGGGATTAAAACTACCTCTTAAAACAGGCCACAGGGCGTTTTTGCACACGTTAACTCAGGCCCCGTCCCCTCCCTTCACCACTGTGTAAACACGCCCTGTGTCCGTTTTTAGTTGGGAGATTAAGTTCATTTGAATCCTGAGGGTCCCTAGGGTCCAACTAGCCCACTAGGTACCTCCAGTAAGTGCCACAGAGGTGCGTTGCAGAGAGGTGTAAAAAGTGGCACGGCCTGGACCACCTCTCTGCAATGCAGCTCAGTGGCGCTTACTGGAAGCACTTGGTGGGCTAGTTAGCCCCCAGGGGCCCTCAGTATTGAAGGGAAATAATATCCCCAATTTAAAACGTGCCATAGTGCATGTTTGCACACATCACCTCAGGCCCCGTCCCCTCCCTTCACCACTGTGTAAACGCGCCCTGTCTCCTAATTATATTTTTTTGACCCCAATCCCCAGGGCCGGACACTGTTTTTTATTATTTTTAATAAATATATATTTATAGACACACCTAGGACATGCTGGACAAACCGTACGTACCTATCACCATGACGATTTGCGTGATATTCATTAAAAGGTGACTATGCATACAATGAATCCACGTGGAATGTATTTACAACCACTAGTGAAGCTCTGACATGTCTGATGCCCTACCGTGCCTAATCCCGGTAGACACCCTTGTCGTTTATTTATACAAACATGGGTAGCTATTGACAGGCACATTTAATACACATGCACACCAAGCCATTTAAAGGGGATTCGACAAAAATTCGACCAAAACTATGCAAGAAACCCCCCTCACGGTTAATAAAACACACATCCACTGCCGGATATGTAATACTTTTTATTTTACTCTCTGGAAAGGGGACGAACATCACTTGAGAGTCACAGCGCGCTCCTGGCAGAGCCCAATGCTGTGTTACACCCACCATTGCCTGCTGAGTGCCACACACCTCTGTGTTGTATTCCACTAGCTAGTGCATATGCTATGACACTCTCTAGCCCATGTGCACTGTAACACCACCCCGTGAATATGTCATGCCACACTTGTTTTCGCACGGGTTATATCGCCCCATCTAACGTGCCTTCCTCGATGCCTATGTTATAACGCACAGTGCTATGCCATACATATTACAATCTGGGATCCATATCTTTGTCACAGTGCATATGCAACGTTACACTCCCCAGCACATATTTTATGTTACAAATTTAGAGACTAGCTAGGTTACACAACACTGCCCTGTGCATATTACACTCCAAGGCGCATATCGCATAGCACGCGCTAGTCCCTGTGCTATCTCGCGCTCTCCAATGTATCTGTCATTGCGCACAATGTATTGCATATTATATTTCACGCCCGGTTCATCTTATATCACACTTTTTGGTGCATAGTTTATATCATACACAAGATCTAGTTTTCATTTTCAATCGTGCTCTCAGGACTATGTTCTATATAACACTGTGTTCACCTACCTTTTTCACGGGCATTACATTTTGCGATAAAGGATGGAGGGTCAGAGGGTGTTTCTGCCAAGTGAGCCCGGAGTCACAGTCACAAACGTCCTCTTCTTCCTGAATAAAAGTGAGATTATGCTGCATACTTGTTCATATTTTAAGTAGTTCGCACAGACACACGTTTTAAAAACAATAACGTTCCTAATACCCGCCTTCTCTGAACAGTTAGCTTGCTGCTCCATCCCCCTCCTCCCTATCCTCTGTTGTGTGAATCCATGGACTAGCCTCCTCCCTCCTGCCATGCATGGTCTGATGTGCTGCCACTGCCCTCAATTTAGTATGATGTACCAGTCCACTCCTCCTGCCCTCCATTGCCCAATTCTATGCCCCATCATTGACCTCCTGCTTAAACTCTGTGCTTAGCTTGCTGCCCCTATTCTCCTTCCCCCTGCCCTCCGATGTCTTTGTGCATGCCCCTGCTCCATCATTTTTGCCCACCATGTTCCATGGACCTGACACTCCTATCTACTCTGAGTGTTCTGTTGAGCTGCCACTCCCCTCCCACCTGCCTAGCATTGTCAGATGACTGTAACCTGTCCCTGCCACCTCCACCCTGCCTGTCCACATGCCATGCCCCTATCCTCTTCCTCCTGTCCTACATGGTCCATTGTACTGCCACACCCTTCTGCCCTCCCTGGTCTGTTGTGCTGCAACTGCTCCTCCTGCCTGCCCCGTGCGGTCTGTTGTGAGGCCCCTTCCCCTGAACTTTCTTGTCTATGCACAGGTCCGGACCCTCCCTTCTATCCTCCATCGTCCTTTGTGCTTGCCCCTGCACCCTCCTTCTTGCCCATCATAGCCATTGTGCTGCCACTAACCCTCCCACTTGCCATGCATGGTCTTCTGTGCTGCCATGGCCCCTCCCACCTTCCCTGTGTGGTCAGTTAGCTGCCCCTGACCCCCTCCCACCTTCCCTCCATGGTCTGTGTGTATGCCATCACAGTCTCACTGTTGCTGTTCATGGTGTGTCTTGCTTCTAGTGCCCATCCTGCCTGACCTCCATGGCTATCTTGCTGCTCCTGCCCTGCCCTCTTGCCCCCAGCCCTCTGTTTACATGTGCAGACCCCTACTCCCTCCCTCCTGGCTTGTCTGTTCCATTGTAATGCCCCTGATCTGTCCCTCCTGCCCTTTATGGTCTGTTATGCTGCAGCTTTCTCTCCTGTCTGTCCATTATGGTCAGCTAGCTACCATTGCCTCTTGTCCCTCTGTTCTCTGTTGTCCATGTGCATAGTCCTGTCCCCTCCCTCTTGCTTTCTATGGATTGTTGTGCTGCACTCCCGTCCCGCATGCCCTGTGTGGTGTATTGTGCTGCTGCAAACCCTGATGCCTGCCCTGCAGGGTCAGTTTGGTGCACCTCTCCATGTCCCTCCTGTCCTCTGTTATCCAAGTCCATGTCCCTACCCCATTTCCTTCCATGATCCAATGTACCATACTTGCGAACATTTTGAAATTGGTAAGAGGGAGATTTTGAAAAAAAACTGGGGTATTGATTTTCCCCTTTGAGTTACATTGAAAAAGAGGAGATTGTAGACAGGAGACAGATCAAATAAAGCCCATTTGAGCTTAAAAACATTGGACTTTTCCTGGCTGAAACGGGTCTGTTCGCATGTATGGTTGTACTACCATTGCCCCTTCCTTCTGCCCACAATGGTCTATTACATTGCCACAGCCTCTCTTGCAAGTCCTGTATTGTTGGTTTGTTGCCCCTGCCCCCCTTTCCACGGCCCTCCATAGTCTGTTGTGCTGCCAAGGCCCTTCCTGCCTGCTCAGTGTGGTTAAATGTTTGCCTTTGCACCCTCCTACCTGCCTTCAATTTTCAGAGTCCGTGCCCCTGGCCTCTGCCTCTCAACAGTATCCTAATGAACAACTAGATTGCTAACATTCTATATTTATTACAAAAGTGTGGAACGCCTGACGTCATCTTGATGTAATCAAAACTGTAATACCTAGAGTATTTCCTTTAGAAATTACATATATGAGAGGGTCTTATTTGCATCAAAATTATGGTTAATGCTCTAAAAAACTAAAATGAGGACATATTTTCTGAGTTTTCAAATAGCGACAAAGAACTTTTAAATTATTTGTAATCTTTATGTTTTTTTAACCAGTTGACCACTTCATTAAATGTTGCACCTTGGCGAGAGGATGTGGTGTTACTTCCAGAGCTGCACACTTTTCAACTGGGGAACCAGGTTGGAGTTTCTGATTCAGCTCAACATTCTGTGATTGTGGTCAAATCACTTAATCTCCCCATATCTACAGCCAAAATGAATTTGATCTTGTGTGATGTAACCAATGCTCATGTAAAGCATTCCAATACCTGACAAGTCTGCACTATATAAAAATAAGTGTTTTGCACACTTCTGTCATTGGGCTACATGTGAGCTACATGTGGGCTACATCTGGGTGATATTTGTGCTGCTTTTAGGCTCTTGTGTGTCTTGTGGCCATCTTGGGAGATTTATTTGTTATGAAGTTTCCTAATTTCCTCATTTACTGCAGTCTCCTCAGTAGGAAATGCTTACAGTTTTTTAATTTGATTCCATCAAGAAGGTATTCAGATATGTCACACATTTGCCACAAATTCTGAATGTTAGCACTCTAGTTGCTCATTAGATCACTGTAGTAAAGCAACTGCTCACCACGGAAGTCTGCTGTTGGTATTTAACCCCTTCGGTGCCCGCCCCTTTCCCCGCCCTGTGCCGGCCGTTACATTAGCGGGCGGGGTTTGTGACGAGCTGGACTCGTCATGGGCACAGCGCCACCGCGGCCCATGACGAGTCCAGCTCGTCACGGGCACCGAAAAGGTTAAAGTGCATGTTTCAGTCTGCATATCAGAATTTTTTAATGAAATAGAAGAGGATTTGAGCCCTAATTTTTCTTTCTTCAGCACTAATCATAATTTCTATGGCAAAATGAACCCCCTCAATATGTTCCTTTTTAAATTAAATGTTTTAAATGTTACCAGTTTATTCCAATCAAGATGGCTTCAGGTGTGCCATACTTTTGTCATAAGTAAGACTGTAAGTGCTCTAGTTGTTCTTAAGAACACTCTGGGACATTCTGTCATTAGGCTATACTTGGGCTACATATGGGTGATATTTGGGCTCCATTTGGTCTCTTTTGTCTCTGGTGGCCATCTTGGGAGATTTATTTGTTATGAAGTTTCCTAATTTCCTCATTTACTGCAGTCTCCTCAGTGGGAATACTTTCAGTTTTTTATTTTGGTTCCATGAAGAAGGCATTCTGATGTGTCACACATTTGCCATAAATTCTGAATTTTAGCACTCTAGTTGCTCATTAGATCACTGTAGTAAAGCTACTGCTTACCAGGGAAGTCTGCTGCTGGTATTCAAAGTGCATGTTTCAGTCTGCATGTCAGAATTTTTTTATGACATAGAAGAGGATTTGATAAGTCAAAATGTACCCTAATTTTTCTTTCTGCAGCACTAATCATAATTTCTATGGCAAAATAAATCCCCTCATTGTGTTCCTTTGTAAATTAAATGGTTTAAGTGTTACCACTTTATTCCATTCAAGATGGCTTCAGGTGTGCCATACTTTTGTCATAAGTAAGACTGTTAGCGCTCTAGTTGTTCGTTAGAACACTCTGGGACATTCTGTCATTGGGCTATATTCGGGCTACATCTGGGTGATATTTGGGCTACATTTGGGCTCTTTTGTCTCTGGTGGCCATTTTGGGAGACTTATTTGTTATGATGTTTCCTAATTTCCTCATTTACTACAGTCTCCTCAGTAGGAAATACTTTCAGTTTTTTACTTTGATTCCATCAAGAAGGCATTCAGATGTGTCACAAATTTGCCATAAATTCAGAATGTTAGCACTCTAGTTGCTCATTAGATCACTGTAGTAAAGCTACTGCTCACCAGGGAAGTCTGCTGCTGGTATTGAAAGTGCATGTTTCAGTCTGCATACCAGAATTTTTTAATGAAATAGAAGAGGATTTGAGAAGTCACTCAAAATGTGCCCTAATTTTTCTTTCTGCAGCACTAATCATACTTTCTATGGTAAAATGAACCCCCTCATTTTGTTCCTTTTTAAATTAAATGTTTTAAGAATTACCACTTTATTCCAACCAAGATGGCTTCAGGTGTGCCATACGTTTGTCATAAGTAGGACTGTTAGCGCTCTAGTTGTTCTTTAGAACACTCTGGAAAGATGCAGTAGAACACAAAGGAATCAACTGACAGTCTCTGCCCTTGTTGGATGTACATGTTTTACTGAGAATGTCAGACTTCATTCTCACATGACTGTGAAAGATAATGTGAATTTGCAGAAAATATGCTCTCAGTTAGCTTATAGATCACCTTCCAAACCTCTGTGGGAAAAGCATGAGAAAATAGTTTTTTCTCAAACATGATTCATGATATCACAGCGGAAGGCTTTTTCACATGGTAAAATCACCTTACAACACACCAGAATTCCTAAAATGAGTATGATACCATCAACAAATGATTTATAATGTAACTAAAGTCTTAAAAACTTCTATTAACAGCAGCACTTTTTAATGAGGTGCTATCAGGAATATTGGTCCCAAGATGGCTGCCAACACCTCTTGGATGACGTGCTGACAGCCAATCAGATCTCACAATAAGATGTGTGGTTAGGCTCCGCCCAGATATATATGTGATTTTACTTTTGATTTTCTCAGGAACTACAGAAAGGATTTACACCATTTAAGCAAAAGGCATGACTCTGAACCAAGGTCTACCTTTCTGCCAAATTTGGTGTAATTTCGTTCAACAGTTTGGGATGCAGCTGCGACTAAAAGTCCCTATGGAAAATTGCATTGGGAAAACATGTTTTGGGACCCCCCTTTTTTCTCGGGCCCTGCTTGACGAATCACCCCGAGACTTTGAGGACAGGAGCGGACCGGAGCAGGCCACAAATTTTGACAATTTCGCGAAGATTCGTCAACCGGAGTCAAAGTTATTCTAAATAGAATGTTGCAGATTTCCTATGGTTAATAGGTCCTAACTATAACTACCTACTGGCGACCGCCAGTAGGTAATATATATATATATATATTACCTACTGGCGGTCGCCAGTAGGTAGTTATAGTTAGGACCGTGTTTCCATAGGAAATCTCAAAATTCTATTTTGAATAACTTTGGCTCCGGTTGACGAATCCTCGCGAAATTTTCAAAACTAATGGGGCGCTCCGCTCAGCTCCTACCCTGAAAGTTTCGGGGGGATTCGTCAAGCGGGGGCCAAGAAAAAGGGGGGGTCCCAAAACGGGTTTTCCCCATGCATTTTTCCATAGGGAATTTAGTCGCAGCTACAGCCCGAACGGCTGAACAGAATTTTGTGAAATTTGGCAGAGAGGTAGCCATAAGGTCCATGAAGTGCCTTTTGCAGGTTTGGTGTAAATCTGTTTTTCCTGAGAAATTAGCATTTAAATCAATATATATATCTGTACGCGCGTACCGTGCGCGCACTGAGCAAGTACTGTGCGCGCACCTTGCCGTGCGCGAGCGCACTTCTGATTGGTTGTTAGATGTCAGTAAACATTCGAATCGGTGGAAATCAGGAAGCGGCGGCCGCCATTTTGTCTCTCGCATAAAGAGGGGGTGATAAACAAAGGGGGAGAACTTGAAAAGGGGGCAGAGTGGGGAGATATTGACCCACTAGGCATTGTAAGGGGGTCACAGTAGGACCTTGTAGGGCAAAAAAAAAGATTTATATTTTGAAAAAAAATATCGCCGAGTGCGCGCACCCAGCGTGCACCCGAAAAAAAACTTTTTAAAAAAAATAATAAAAAATCGCATTTAAGTGTTTTGATATAAGGTGGCTCTAAAAAGAGCCCTTGTGTTTATTGTTTGTTTTTTGGTACCTACAAGTAAGTGCCGATGCAGAGTCTAAAGTTCAAGAGGAAGACTCTGTTCCCTCCATCAGTGAAGTGTACACCATCTCCTCTATAAATGTCTTGCATGTTGTAACGCAAGTTGTTGTGGTATATAGATCCCATACCATAGTCTCTGAGGAAAGCAGAAATAGATTTGTTGACGTGCTTCCTTGCTTTGTCAATCTGCGGACAAAATTGGTTGGACCAGTTCCACTTTTGCCTTTGGCATATGTTAGAATATACAAAGGCAGTTTGTGGAAAAAGCACCATCAATTGCACAAAGGTGTCCTTCATAAGCATTTCAAGACCTACCCCAGTTAAAGTGCCTAGGTCATTACCACCACAGTGCACAATAATAAGGTTAGGCTGTGGGAGATGTACAAAGGTTTTCACCAAAGGCATTAATTGGTGCCACTTTAACCCTCTCTGACCAATCCATTTAATGTCTACATTTGGCAAACCAAGGTCTCTCACCATACCTCTTTTTTCTGCAAATTTTTCACTCCAGAAGACATAGCTGTGACCTACAATCCACACTGTGAACATCTTCAAAGGAGATGTGGATGCACTCAGGAGGTGTCTTTCAGTAGAAAGGCAAAAATAAATGAAAGACAGTTGAAAAATGGGGGCACACATACTTTTTTTTATAAAAAGAACTCATCGGCTGTTTCAAACCATTCTACACTAAAAACTAGGCTGTATGTTTAAATTTTAAAAATCATGTTTTGTATTGGTTCAGAAAAAAGTGTGAGCAAAAAACATTAGTTTGGATTTGCTGTTAGGTTTGAAAAGTCAAGCACTCTTGCTCTTTGGAAATGAAACATTGTCTGCTGAACTTCTGACCTCTCTGCTCACACCTGTGTTCCATGACCTGTTGCTATGGTAGCAGGCAGAAGTCAAGTTGGGGGAAGGGTACATTTGGAAAGGGGTTGAAGTTTTCAACCAATAGAAATGTGTGATTTTGTTTGAAAAAAAGTGGGAAGCACTGAGATTTGTAATTAACATGTATATGTGTGAAAAAAGAGAGGGAAACTGTGCCATTAACTGGTTCTGCTGAGAGGAGAGAGGTGTTCAGCTCAGAGATTCTGGTCTGATAAACTGCTGTGTGACTGCCACATTTCTTTCCCAAATAACTAATTTTAAAGGTGAGTTATGAGTTTGAGAGGGGGTGTTTGTGGTTAATTTAGATATACAAAAAAGAATTGTGATTATTTGTTTAAAATTGTGATTTACATTTTCTGTTTTGGGAGATATTTAACTGTCTTGAATATGTAAAATATTATGGAGTATGTTTTCACCATAAGTTAATGTGTACTGGTAACAATGAGGAATACTGTTTTGTGCCTACCATCAAACCATGAGTCTGTGTGCAGAGAAGAATTGTTGACAGAGATTTAATTTGTGTTGCTGTTGAAAAGTAAGACTTGCAGTTGAAAGAAAAGGACAGCTCCTTTTTAATTGTGATGGTTAGGATTTAGCAGAAATCACTTTGAAAGAAAAGAGAGGAAAATGGCAGCACATTTGGAAAAAGCATTAGTTCTGTAAGAATTGATGACCCAGGAAAGGGGCAGCCTGTGCTTTGTGCCTACCAACACAGCATGAGTCTGTGTGCATATAGGAATTATGGCCAGAGATGTATTTTGTGTTGCAGTTGTTTTGTAAAACATGCACTTGCAGGAAAGGGACAGCTTGTTTTCTTCAAATGTGGTGGTTAGCACTCAGCAGAAATCACTTAATCGCAAATTGGAGGTAAAAGCTAAAAAATTTGAAACCAACAGGGTAGATTTCCCTTTCAAAATAGAAAAGGCACATGTAGATGCCATATGTTCAAAACTGAAAATAACCCTTAGCACACATGCACTGTTACATACATCCCTGCAGTCTTCATGCAGTTCTGGAAGTCTCTTTGCTCATCTGTCTTACACCAGACAATACACAGTCTTCAGAAACACACTCTTGGCACACACGCAGCAGCTTCTCCAACACTCTCATGTGTAGTACTCAGCTCTGTGTGCTGTTTCAGATAGCAATGTGTAATGCAAACACATTCAACGTCACCAAGGCCTCATTTAAATTGATCTAGTCTAATCACTCACCCTGTAACACATGGTCATGGTGTTAAGGAGCTGTTAGGACATGTGCTGTTTTCTGCTTCTGTAAATGATATGGGAAATGTGTCAGGGACTAACAGTAATTTGGTACTATTTAGGGACACTGTTTTGTTCCAAAAAACATAGCATGAGTCTGTGTGCGCACAGGAATTGTGGGCAGAGATTTAATTTATGAAGTTGTAGTTCAGTAAGAATTGCAGTCCCAGGAAAGGGGCAGCCTGTGTTATGTGACTAAAATGATGGCATGAGTCTGTGTGCGCACAGGAATTGTGGGCAGAGATTTAATTTATGAAGTTGTTGTTCAGTAAGAATTGCAGTCCCAGGAAAGGGGCAGCCTGTGTTATGTGACTAAAATGATGGCATGAGTCTGTGTGCGCACAGGAATTGTGGGCAGAGATTTAATTTATGAAGTTGTTGTTCAGTAAGAATTGCAGTCCCAGGAAAGGGGCAGCCTGTGTTATGTGCGTAAAATGATGGCATGAGTCTGTGTGCGCACAGGAATTGTGGGCAGAGATTTAATTTGTGAAGATGTTGTTCAGTAAGAAATGCAGTCCCAGGAAAGGGGCAGCCTGTTGTGTTTACAGAAATTATCCCTTAGCACACATGCACTGTTACATACATCCCTGCAGTCTTCATGCAGTTCTGGAAGTCTCTTTGCTCATCTGTCTTGCACCAGACAATACACAGTCTTCAGAAACACACTCTTGGCACACACGCAGCAGCTTCTCCAACACTCTCATGTGTAGTACTCAGCTCTGTGTGCTGTTTCAGATAGCAATGTGTAATGCAAACACATTCAACGTCACCAAGGCCTCATTTAAATTGATCTAGTCTAATCACTCACCCTGTAAAACATGGTCATGGTGTTAAGGAGCTGTTAGGACATGTGCTGTTTTCTGCTTCTGTAAATGATATGGGAAATGTGTCAGGCAGTAACAGTAATTTGGTACTATTCAGGGACACTGTTTTGTTCCAAAAAACATAGCATGAGTCTGTGTGCGCACAGGAATTGTGGGCAGAGATTTAATTTGTGAAGATGTTGTTCAGTAAGAAGTGCAGTCCCAGGAAAGGGGCAGCCTGGGGCAGCCTGTGCTTTGTGCCTACCAACACAGCATGAGCCTGTGTGCATATAGGAATTGTGGCCAGAGATGTATTTTGTGTTGCAGTTGTTTTGTAAAACATGCACTTGCAGGAAAGGGACAGCTTGTTTTCTTCAAATGTGGTGGTTAGCACTCAGCAGAAATCACTTAATCGCAAATTGGAGGTAAAAGCTAAAAAAATTGAAACCAACAGGGTAGATTTCCCTTTCAAAATAGCAAAGGCACATGTAGATGCCATATGTTCAAAACTGAAAATAACCCTTAGCACACATGCACTGTTACATACATCCATGCAGTCTTCATGCAGTTCTGGAAGTCTCTTTGCTCATCTGTCTTGCACCAGACAATACACAGTCTTCAGAAACACACTGTTGGCACACACGCAGCAGCTTCTCCAACACTCTCATGTGTAGTACTCAGCTCTGTGTGCTGTTTCAGATAGCACTGTGTAATGCAAACACATTCAACGTCACCAAGGCCTCATTTTCTTTGCTCTACTCTAAACACTCACCCGGGTTGCAGATACATATGGTATGAAGTAGCTGTTAGGAAATGTGCTCTTTTCTGCCTCTGTGATCTACAAGGAAAATGTGTAAGGCTGTAACAGCAATTATCACTTGATCTACCAGAGTAGTAAATGTGCTTTGAATTTGCAAATCAAATTCTGTTTTCTGGTTAGAAGCACATCAAGAGGCTGTGTGCGCACAGGAATTGTGGCCACAGATATAATTTGTGTTGCAGTTGTTCTGTAAAACATGCACTTGCAGGAAAGGGGCAGCTTGTTTTTTTTCAACTGTGGTGGTTAGCACTGTGCACTAATTAGTAAATCACAAATGAGAGGTAAATGGAAAAACATTTGAAATTAATGAAAAGTAAAAAAAAATATTTATAATTACAAAAAGGATTTTTTTTTAAGTTCCTTGCAGGTATTGCTGAGCAACAGTGAAAAAAAAATGCCTTTAAGGACAAGAAAGAGGAAAGAAAAGCAACAACAAGTATATCTGGACAAAACTGGGAAAAAAAAATAGGAGGAGAAGCTGGTGATGGCAAAAAAAAAAAGTCTACTGGTAAGCAGAGCAGAGATTTCTTAAAAAAGATTTTCCAAAAACAAAAAAATGGCAAAAATAACTGTAAAACAAAGAGTGTTTTATGTACAAAGCAACAACACAGTCAACAGAAAAAAAAGCTAATGTACAATCAGAAGTATGTCAAACTGATTTAACACGAAAATTAGATTTTAAAAACATTCGTCAAAAAATGTTTCAGAGAAGAGTGATGTTAAATTTGCTAAAGGATGTGAAAAAATATAAGAAAAAAAAAAAATTTATAAAGAAAAAAAAAATTATAGAAAATATTGTAAGTAAGGCTTTGGAAATAAAAAGAAAACTTTTTATTCTAATTTTGAATAGGATGCGTAGATTAGATAAATTACTGAATGCAATGAAGTCACAAAGCAAAAGGAAAAGAGAAGTGAAAAAAAGTAACTTTTGTAAACTGTTCTTGGGAGAACGGAAACACAGTTCAAGTACTGAACCATTTATTAATGAAGAGAGTTATCTTCAAAGTAATAGTTTGTTGCATGCAGTTGACACCAATGGTAGAGCATATGAAGTTAAGGATGGTTGTGTGATGGAAAAAGAGAAAATGGTCCCAAGAAATTAGGAAGAAGTAATGGATGCTGAGGCTATGGGGAGACGTCCAAAAGCCCCAGTGTACACTTGGAACTGTAGTAGTATTTGTACTGTGCGTCAGGAATCTATTGATAAATTACGTGACTTTCTAAGAGAATATAGTAAAAAGAGTGTAAAACAGAAGATGAAGGTGCTTCAAACACTAGATCCATGCAGAGTGAGAGAAAATACTGGTTTGCAGGGACATTCTCTGGCTTGTCTATCTAGAAAAGTGTGTAAAAGTGTTTTTCATCATTTTAGGATGCTGGCTGTTCATCATACTGAAATGAGAAAGTTTGTGAGAACATTGTATTTTGCTAAAAGTCCAGCAGTAAAGTTGAATGAGTTGAATAATGCTCTGTTCCGTGGATCTGTATCAGATGTAGTGAAGGTTACTGATGAGATTCAGTTTTGTTACTTTGGTCCAGAACAAGAAAGTGCAGAAAAGGACACAGTAAATGAGGAAAATGAGCAACAGAATGTAGAACTCATTATTACTAAAAATTTTGAGGATGAAATGACAAAATTTACTATCACCTCTAATGAAAGACCAAATATTACTTGTATTTGTTGCCGCAGAAGTCATTATAAAATTCAAACAAGGAATGTTGATCTGTATAAAAAAGTGAAAATGAAGATAATTATAAGTGGAAGGATTTTGCAACATATATATTTCTTGAAAATTGTTTTGAATTGGGTGAAGATCAGCGTATTTGTAAATACTGTTATAACAAGTTAGAAGAAAATAGAATGCCGACCAGAGCTGTACATAATAATTTAGAATTGGATGCAATTCCTGCTGAACTTTCTGATTTAAATACATATGAGTCTATACTCATTCAATGTGTTCATCCGTTCCAGACCATAGTACGTATGGAGCCCAAAACTGGTAAATTACCTCCTTCAGATTTACTGAGAGGTTTAAAAGGAAGAGGGGTGTATTTGCCCTTGGATTTGAAAAAAAATATGGAAACTATTGATGCAGATACTTTGGAAACTGAACCATTAGTAATTCTGGTTAATGGTGTACCTACAAAGAATAAGAAGATTTGTCAGGAGCTGGTGGATGTACGAAAAGTACAAAGAGCAAATTTGTATTTGAAAAAAAATAATAAATGGTATGAATCAATTTATATAGATGAAGAAGAAGAAGATTTACAAGAAGACACAGAAACACAAACTGGTCAAATTGAAAAAGTGGACAAGTCAAAGGAAGAAGAAATATATGGACATTTTAGCATACATCCTCTTCATTCAAAAGAAGTTATGGGAGACACTATTGATCTGTTTCAGATGAAGAAAGCAAAAGGAACTCCCGTGAGTGTATGGGAGAAGAGCTTGGAAGCTCGATGTTTTCCTCAGCTGTTTCCTACAGGAAAAGGTGGACGATACGATGAACGCCCAGAACAGATTCCTGCTTCTGAGTATCGGACTACAAGATTATATGCAAAAGATCCAAGATTTCGTCAAAGTATTCCTTATTTGTTCCATCTTTTATTTGAAAGCGACTTGTCTGCATTATCTTATGCAGTAAATCACATTTTAAAAAGTGGAGTACATTTACAAAATGTGTCTGCTAAGGATTTTATGGAGAAAGTGCAGCACCGAGATGATCATTTGGAAACACAACTGATCAATCTGATGGCTTGTCAGCGTGGGACAAATGAATATTGGTACCGACGCCATGGTGAATTAAAATGCATGTTACGGAATTTAGGAACTCCTACACGGTTTCTAACCCTAAACTGTGCCGAGTACGCTTGGGATGATTTACTGGATTTTCTACGAGAGGCAAATTCAAACATTAAAAACATTGAATACAAGACAGCAGGAGAACTGTGCTCATTGGATCCAGTTAATGTTTGCAGATATTTCAATCATAGATTTGAGGCTATGATGTCCTTCATCTGCAATAAAAAAAATCCACCTCTTGGAGAAGTAGTGGATTTCTTTTGGAGAAAAGAGTACCAGGCAAGACGTGCTCCTCATATTCATATGCTGTTGTGGATCAAGGTTGCCCCAAAGTTTGGAACAGATACTGATGAAGCAGTGTTATCTTTCATTGAAGAATATGCAACATGTGCTATACCTAAAAGCACAGAAGAGAAAAAGTTAAAAGAACAAGTTTTACGTTTCTAAAGTCATCGGTGTGGAAAATAATGTCGACGGAAGTACAAGACCAAATATAAATTCTACACAAAGTGTCGATTTGGATTTCCTAGACCTGTTCTTTCAAAAGGAAGAGTCAACAGTTTTATGTCAGCTGTGCGACATACTATAACCAGAAAATCTCCCAAAAATACCTACAACCTAAAAAGAAAAGAAGAGTCTAAATTTATAAATGACTTCAACCCAGTCATTTTATCCATGTGGAATGCTAACATGGATATTCAGTATGTGGCAGACAATGCTATTGCTGTTGCTCGGTATGTGACATCTTACATCACTAAATCTGAGAAAAGAGAATTGAAGGAAATGTGGGAAGAGATTTCTCACGAGAAGACTGTCAGTAAGAAGCTGTACAGTTTCAGTTTAAAGATGTTATCGCATCGAGAAATTGGATCCTACGAATGCTCTGATAGATTATCATCTGCAAGTCTTTACTCGAAATCCAGAAGAATAATTTGGGTAAGCTTAGGCCTTGCAGGAATGAGAAATCGGGTACTGAAATCTGTTGGAGAAATTGAATATTTGGCCGAGAATGACCCAGAAAGTACAGATATTTTGAAATCAAACATGTTGGACACATATTACCCAAAGAGAAGTCATCATCTTGAGAACATGTGTCTCTATGAAGTGCTGCAGAACTACATTTTTTCACGGAAAGCCACAGAAGACATCAACAATGGAAAATATAAAGTCATTGGTGAGGAAGGATGTTTGGTGAAGCAAACAAAAGGAAGTTTGATAAATCACAGGAAGCTCAGTTGCGAAACTACTGAGAAAAAGGAATTTTACTACTTGCCTCTTTTACAGCTGTTTAAACCATGGCGTTCAGAGGACGAACTACTGGGAGAATTTCAAAGCTATGAAGATTCTTTTAATGCTAGCAAAGACAGCATAGAATGCAGTACTTTCACAACTTATGTCCAAATGTTAAATGAAGAAAATGAACAGGAAGCAAAAGTTGCAGCTGAAGTAGCTAGAGACACTTCTCAAGACAGCCAAAGTTCAGGAACACTTAGTCAAGATCCCCTAGGACAACCAATCATAGAAAATGAAGCTGCAGTAGCCATGACTGAAGTAGAAACGGCTATGAATCAAGCACAGGAAGATTCAATCGACTTACAAAATCTGGAACAACAACTGAATGAAGAAAAAAAGAAATTTATGAAGAAGTCACCAAAAAAATTGATCATGGATTACTACATGAAAAGAAAGAGTGCTCATGCACATCATTTGAACCAATCAGGATGTATGTGAGTGGACAAGCTGGAACTGGTAAAAGTTTCTTAAAAAAAGTCATCAGAAGCTACCTACAGCAAAAAACCGCTACAAATTTGTCTTGTGTGGTAACTGCTCCAACTGGGTTAGCAGCTTATAACATAAAAGGAATTACCTTACATCGCTTGCTAATGTTACCAGTGGAGCATGAGAACAAAATAGAATACCACAAGCTAACTGGAGAAGCATGCCTCGAAGTTTCAAGAGTGTTGAAGAAGATGCAAGTTCTCATTATTGATGAGGTGAGCATGGTTTCAAATTTAATGGTTGCCTTTGTGCATTTAAGAATGCAACAAATTCTTAAGACAGACTATGACGTGTTATTTGGAGGAAAACACGTCATAGTTTTTGGAGATATTTTACAGCTCACTCCAGTTAAAGGACAACCAGTGTTTAATACTGTGACACATGAAGACACGAAGAAGTCATTAGGAAGCATTGGTAATGTGAATATTTGTTCGTTCTTTGAGTACAAAGAACTCACTACCAATATGAGACAAGCAAACGACGAAGATTATGCAAATATTCTGAAAGATATCAGAATTGGACTACTCACAGAAGTTGGCAAAAAAGCATTACAGAGTCGGTTGCTACATAATTTATTTCCAAATGAAGAAATAGTTGCAGAGAAAATATACCAGAACATTGCAGAAAAAAATACTGTAATCTGCTTAATGCCAACGCTACGTGAGTGCTCAATATTCAATGAGGAACTTTTGAAATTGGAAAAGGAAGAGATTAAGAAAATGGAAGCAGAGGACAAAATTCAGCATGAAAGAATTACTTTTACATTAACAGGCAAACTGAAAAATAAATTGGATTCACCAGAGAAGAACATTTCCAAAACAGCTGGATTAGAAAAAAATCTATATGTTTGCATGAATTGTCGAGTGATTTTAAGGAGAAATTTGGATGTAGAAAAAGGTTTAGTGAATGGAGCTATGGGAAGAGTTGTGGGTTTTATTAATTATCAGAAAAAAGAAGGAATTGTATGTTTAAAAATAAAATTTGATCAGATAGAAGAAGTTAAAGACATTTGTCGTTGTTCAGTTCGTTTCAGGAAGCAGTTTCCTTTTTCTCTAGCATATGCTGTAACTATTCACAAATCTCAAGGATTAACTGTAGATAGTGCTTTTGTAAACATTGGTTCTACTGTGTTCAAAGAAGGTATGGCATATGTTGCTTTGTCACGAGTGAAAACATTATCTGGTTTATTTATGATAGACTTTGATGACTCAAAAGTTAGTGCTGATACAAACTGTGTAAAGGAGTATAATAGATTAAGAAGAACCTATGCTCCTCATTTAGGTCAGTATCCTGTGATTGAAAAACATGTTGTTTGTCGGAAAAGGAGATTTGAGAATATCTGTAATGTGGATGAACAGAACAAAAAAAAAAAAGGACAGTGATGTGATAGCAAGGAAAAAGAAAAAGAACAGTGTTGAAGAGGTTGTTGGTTGCCATTTTGAAAATAGCTCTGGTGTCAACTGCTATGCAAATGTAGTGCTGAATGTTGTATTTTATCTTGAAAAGTTGCTAGAACAGATAATAGTAAATCATTGAAAAAGATTGTGTTCTCTGCTGAGTCTCCTTTATGAGAAGATGAGTACTGATAAAACTGAAATAGAAAGTGCTTCTGATGTTAGAAATCTTTTAGATGTATGTTGTGGTTCTACACAGTTTAAAGAAAATGTCCAGCAAGATGCACAGGAATTCTTAATATATATTTTGAGTGTACTAGAAGATGAAGGAGTAGAAGTAGAAAACTTATTTGGTGTCTCTTACAAATGGGAACATTGCTGTGAAAACTGTATGAACACATGTAGTAGTAATGTTGATTCAGAAAGGTTCATATTTTTACCATTACCACAAAGTAAATCAGTGACTTTTAGTAAATTAGTTAAAGATGCCAATCACAACATGGAATGTTCTGAATGTAAATCAGACATGTTTTCCACATTATTTTTACAGAAATATGGTCAGTATGTAATTTTAATAATGCAACGTTGTAGAGCTGATGGTTCAAAATTGGAAACTTTAATAAAGAAGTGTCAGGAACGCTCCCGTTTATGCTAGGCATCACGATGACAAGGAAAGACATGTCTCCATAAAGATTCCGGCGGCCAAGTATCCGCGTTGGAGGAGAATTAGTCCTGGTTGGAGGTCCTTCTTGTGTGCAGTTATTAGCAATTTGAAGCACCCCTTTGCAAGGGATCGAGACTCGACTGTGTCCACTTCCTGTGGTGGTGCGCGGTCTAGTAGTACGCCCTCGAGACGCTTCGGAAGGACTGATGCGCATGCGCGGACATCGCGCGGCGCACTTCAACGATTTGAAAACCGTTGACAGGAGCGTTCTCCCTCAGCGCTTCTCGTCAACCTAGTGAAGTACCTCAGAGAACTTATAAGGCGACTCAAAGTTATCAGTAGGGAAGTGACTAATGCTTTCTTGTAATTCTTGCATGTATATTAGTTTTCTCAAGCCTTTTCTGAAATTCTTTACCAGAGAAACAAGGTGAAATCCAGAGCAGTTTCAGACCTTCGTCGAGGAAGAAAGGCAAGAGTCGAAGTTTGGTAAGGGGAGTTGCTTCTGTGAAGAGAAGAGCCCCCGTTTCACAAGTAAGAGTGTTCAAGTGATTTTCAAAGTCCACGTATGCAGACAAAAGATACTGTTGGCGATTAAGAGTAGCAGTAACAAGGAACCATTCAACCTAGAGCTCTAGAGGTTACCAGGAACTGAACTAAAAAGAACTAAGTAATGGTTGGATTTCCAAATTGATTGAGAACAACTTATGAGGAACTCAGCATATTCTTCTTATTATCCTTGAGGGATAAACATGTTATTTATGTGAGAAACTTCCTAAAAAGCAAGGTGACATTCAAGCTCTTGAGAGTGGTCCTTCCGGTCAGTCAGATAATTACACAATCCGGACAAGGCATATAGAGAGGAGCTAGCCTCAGCTGGGACTCAGGTAATTGGTATTAAGTAGAGAGAGAGAGCAAGAGAAGTAATTGAGAACTTTGGGCAAGTTTATGTTGTGTTCTCTTTTGCAGGTGACTTTCTTTCTGAACATAGAAGTGAGGAGAGCGACCTGAGTCAAGAGGCAGTCTCTCTTGTTTTGTCTTCCACTTCCCCTTTCCCCCGAGCTGAAGTCTGTGACAGTTGTCTTCACCTGTCGCTGGCTTGGGCAGGAAGGAATTGGGACTAGTCATCTGCCTCCGAGGGAATCGTCCCCCTGCCGTTTAAGCAGTTCTGACAAGAAGTTTACAGGACAGCAATTATCAATTTCTGGAAAAACTTTTGTTACAGTTGCAATCATTTTTCATGAAGGACCTACTGTAACTTCTGGGCATTACACAGTTTATCTTAAATGTGAAAACGGCTGGACACTGTGTAATGATTCCCAATTGATTTTCAAGCAACATTTGCCTTATGATTTACCCAATTCTTATTTTATTTTCCTGAAACCTAAATTTTGAAAACTAAAAACTGCATCTGAACAAAGCATTTTTTGTATTTTTAAAGGATTATAATTGATATCACTTAAAAAGGATTTTAAAATTACTATTTGGCCTAAAGGTAAAGTAATAAAAACAATTGTGGACTCCTTTGACAGAAATTATTTTGGCATGTGTGCTTTTGCGACAAGGTTTAAAGACGGTTTGTCTAGAAAATTTTTATTCATCTAGAAAAGTACTTGTAATATATATGTAATATTTGTAACAAGGTATATTTTAGTGAGGAAAGTTTTAGGGCTTTTTTAAACAATCTTTCAGATTGTTTTTTTTTGCCCGCTGTTAAATGATGAATACAATTGTTTTCACTATTTTAAGTGAAAATTAAAAAATTCTGAAAACAGCAAAAAAAGGGCAAAAAATTGCTTTGTAAAATATGTAAAAACATGCAATGCTTTCTGTAATGTATGATTGAACATTAATACTTTTTTTCTTTTTTTGCAGAACTGGAAAGAAAAAAATTTTAAAAAAATTATGTTCCCTTGCAAAATACTTTAAAAAAAATTTTACCCAATTTTAAAATAAGTGAAAAATATTTGTATTTCTCAAATCTCCCTTTTCATGCTTACATTTCTTCACCTCTTTTTGTACATTAAATTAAAAAAAAAAAAAATAATAATAATTACCCCCAAAAAAATTTTTGGGATTTAATTTTTAAGTGGCTCTTAAAAGAGCCCTTGAGTTAATGGAGGGAAACAGGAAGAGAAAAACGAAAAAAAAGAAAAAACATCTATGGCCTATTGCACTCATGGGCATCAAATTTTCTCTGAATGAGAACAAGACTGGTCTCACACACAGAAATAAGTTTGCCACAATCAATGCAACGTGTGGACAACCTCGCAAAACAAGGTGGTCCAAAACGAGGTGAAGAAGAAGGCAAAGGCACCACTGCAGCTGAAGTGCTTGCCTGAGCTGCCGAAGATGTGCTCGGCTGAGCTGCTGCAGATGTCGTCGGTTGAGCAGGTGGAGGGTTTGCTCCAGATGCTCGACGAAAAGTCACTGGATGCATTTTGTCAACATGCCTCAACATAGTGTGAATGCTAAAAGAATACTTCTTGTTAGGATTCCCACGTGACAAGACTTTTTGACAAAGTACACATGTAACTTTAGGTGCATTTACCTTTTTTTGTCCCTCTGGAAAAGTAAAAAACTGCCATATAAAGCTGTCTTTCTGCTTCCTGCTCCTCTGCCTCTCAAGAGTGTCCTGGTCACTGTCTGAAGATGGTTGCTGTTCAGCCATTGTCTCTCAACAACAGAATAGCTCCTTCTCCAAAGGAATCAGAACTAATAATGAGGGGAGTAGGTGTGGTTTGGGAAGAATCTGGAACTGAAAGTACTTCAAACCAATCAAAAGTGATGAATCTTGATCACATGACTAGCCATGAGGGGATTGGGTGTGGTGTTGAAACAATCAGAAACTGAAAGTAATGATAACCAATAAGAAGTGTTGTTTTATTATGCATATAATCCGAGGTGCGCGCACTGAGCAAGCTCAGAGCGCGCACCTTGTGATTACGCATGCGCGAACGCGTAGGAGCGCATGTACATACGTCATATGCGCGCACATAACGCGCATACGTTGAACACGCGTATACGCGAACGTTATTGCGCGTAATTTAAGCGTATGCGGAAGTGAACCGCGTGGAGCGCGTATGACGCACACACGCATGCGTACGTACGTACGCATACGTACTGGGTGCGCGCTCCCAGCGCGCACTAGAACGTATGTATGCGTACGTAAATTACGTACGACGGTATTCATAAAAAACTTACGAAAACGTACTAGGAGCGCGCTCAGAGCGCGCACCCAGAAAATTTATATTAAAAAAAAAATGGAAAATATAAATTGCAAAAATTAAATAAACTGTTCAACTTTATCCTAATTCAAATTATTTAAAAAAAATAAAAAAAAAAAGAATACAGATAATATATAAATCAATACATAGGATTTTTATTTATATTATAAAAAAAAAAAATTTAATTTAATTTTTCAAAAATTAGCATTTAAAAAACCGTACAAATTCACTGAAAAAACCAAAGGTTTCACACACGTTATAGTTAGGAATTAGCATTTAAAAAACCTTGCAAATTCACTGAAAAAACCATAGGTTTCACACATGTTATAGTTAGCTGGACATTTCACTCGTGAAAAACCAATGAAATTCCCCCGTTATAGTTAGTTCAGCTAACTATAACTCGCGCCCCCGCAATGCACTGCTGATGATGTCACATATTACATCACTCATGACATGGTCAGTGAAATCACTCATGACATCACTGATGACATCTCAAATGACATCACTGATGACATCATCCTTGTGACAGAGTGGCAGACCTCCTCTCCCCCTGATATAACCTTTGATACACACATTCAAAAATAGAGACTAAAATTTTCAAAAAAATGGACATACTAATACCAGTTACAACAACCTCTTGAGTAATTCTAAGATCCACATACACATACACTCATTCACCAACAGTCCTGTACAGTCACTCATACATGTACTCACTCATCATATGTACTCATACACCTATACATCCTGTTACACAATGCCTCACATCCACAGAGTTACTGACACACATAGTCACTCATGAAAATAAACAAAGAAACATACATTTACTTACATATTCATTTATACACACACCACCACACTTACTTCTACGGGAACTTACACATACTTAGTCTTTTAAACAATCACTTATAGAAACACATATTTATTCATACAGGAACTCTTTCAATCTCTCGCTCTCACATATACTCACTTATATACACCAATGGTCACATATACTAGTTTAAAACATATGTAGTTACTCATAGAGACACTATTGAGACAGTCATTCACTCACTAACACACCCATGCACACACTCATCCACCCATACAGTCCTGCAGACATGCTGTCTTCAACACATACAAACAGTGAGTCACTCATTCATGTACCTATGCAGTATGTAATACCCCCCACCGAACCATACACACACTCACACTGATACTAAAAAAAACAACTAATAAACTATATAAACACCCATGTAGCTACTCACCAACCCATGCAGCCACTTATACACAAAGTGAGAGACTGATAAAGATATTTACATATTTAAACATTACTCACTAAGCCATGTATTCACTAAGATACACTTAATCAGTCAGTTATACAATCAATTTTTCAAAAACAAATCATCCATTTAGAGACTTATATACCCATTTATTCTTCCATCGTCCTTGAGATATACATATATAAAACATATTTAATTTTCAGAAAAATACACATTCACTGGATGATGTCATCAGTGATGTCATTTGAGATGTCATCAGTGATGTCATGAGTGATGTCACTGACCATGTCATGAGTGATGTAATATGTGACGTCATCAGCAGTGCATTGCGGGGGCGCGAGTTATAGTTAGCTGAACTAACTATAACGGGGAAATTTCATTGGTTTTTCATGAGTGAAATGTCCAGCTAACTATAACATGTGTGAAACCTATGGTTTTTTCAGTGAATTTGCAAGGTTTTTTAAATGCTAATTCCTAACTATAACGTGTGTGAAACCTTTGGTTTTTTCAGTGAATATATATATATATATATATATATACTGTTGGATTGGGGGGAAATGTGGACATGGCGGCTGCCCTCAGTCAACATTTTATCCTTTGATGCCCAAAGACTGTGTGGATTTTTTTAGTGACATGGTTGTGGAAGATCTAAACAAATTGCAAACCTCTGTACAAACCAGTCATAAGAAATATAACTATAAAGTCAGAAATTACTGGGCTCTAATCAATAAATTACGTAACAAGCATGATATTGTTGTAATGAATGCTGATAAGTGAGGCAATATAGATATGTGGCCTAGGGCTGACTATATGAAAGAAGCCGAACGACATCTATTCGACACCAATTGCTATGCCAAAGCGAGTAAAGCAGACATGAATATAGCTAAGGAAGTTGTAACTAAGAAACTACTTTCATGGAAGAGACAGGGGCTTTTTACGAAACAAGAATTTCTTTTCTTGAAAAATGAGTATCCCACCATCCCCATTATGTACTTTATTCCTAAAGTACATAAGGGAGTATCCCCTATCCCAGGCAGGCCCATCATTTCGGCTAGGAATAACATTTTGGAGGCAATATCCATGTATGTAGATTACTTTCTTCAGCCTCACATGTTCAGTTTGCCTTCGTTCATTAGAGACACGGGGAACTTCTTAATGAAAATAAATTCAATTGATTGGCAAACTAATTGGTGGCTTATAACCCTTGACATAACATCATTATACACTTGTATTCATCACGCTCAAGGCATAGCCGCAGTCAAACACTTTCTCAGAAATCGAGCTATTGGCCTACAAGATCACAACGACATGCTACTTCAGATGATAGAGCTCTGTTTAAATAACAACTTTTTTCTTTTCAACAAAATCCCCTATAAACAACTTAGAGGAGTTGCGATGGGTGCATGTTTTTCTCCAACCTATGCCTGCCTTCTGGTAGGATGGTGGGAGGAACACGTACTCAAAGTAACACATCAACAAACCTGGAATGACCATGTTATATATTATGGCAGATATATCGATGATATATTTGTCATTTGGGATGGTACAGAATGCGAGGCTAAACAATTTGTTTCAGCCATCAATCACAACTCCATGAATCTTCAATTCACAGCTACAGTCAGCAAAGAGAGGGTAGATTTTCTTGATGTTGAGGTTTACATTGAGGATAGCTGTTTACAAACTAGGCTGCACAGGAAGAGCACTGCTGGTAATTCCACTCTACATGCCAGCAGTGCCCATCCACGGCATCTGATTCACAGCATTCCGTAAGGAGAATTTCTCCGGATACGGCGTATTTACAATTTAGAATCAGAATTGATCAAATGTCAAAAGGAGGCTTTTTCTCGCTTTTTAGACCGTGGTTATGAACGTTCTATTTTGCAAAAAGCTTTGGACAAAGCCAACTGCCGTCCACGTGAACTGTGTCTCCAAACAAAGAAAAGTCTAGCTACCACAGTATGTAATCAACCCACACCAATTGACAGGCAAACAATTCGCTTAATTACCACTTACAGCAAACAACATAAAAACATCAGACACATTGTGTACAAACATTGGCCCATAGTTTTAACAGATCTGACATTGAGATTCCTATTGCCCACATTGCCCAACATAACGTACAGACGAGCACCTTCAATGAAGGATGCCCTGATCAAAACCAGTCCTGAAGTTGTTAAGAAAAGAACTTGGCTTTCCAAAACTGGCTTTTTCAAATGCTCGTCGTGTCGAGCTTGCAAGTTTGGTCTGAATCTGTTAGAATATCACACAGCTTTCAGTGACATTCCGATTCAATTAAAAGAGCACTATACGTGCAGGACGGAATATGCGGTCTACCAACTACAATTGCCAGTTAAAATACATAGGCAGCACCAAATTCCCAGTTTTCAATCGGATCCTTCAGCACTTGCGCGCCATAGTCAATTCTGATGAAAATTATCCAGTGGCGCGTCATTTCAAGGCTGTCCATAACAACAATCTGAAGGAACTAACTTATTCAGTGATTGGTTTGGTTCCCCCGAATCATCGGGGGGGCAACAGAGAGAAAAAACTTAGGCAATTGGAGTCTTCTTTCATCCTTATGTTAGACACACGTACACCACATGGGTTGAACACTAGCGAGGATTTACACCACTTCTTATGATATCAATTAACTGATACAATGCATTTAGATGAGAGGTTCCATTGGGACATTCATCTTTGAAATGTGCTTAGCTCTCTAATATTCTACAATGCAATTCAATGTGTGTATTTCCCATTATCCAAGTGTGCGATACAATTTTTGCTATGTCTAATATTATTTGAACCCCCTCTGTGCTGACACTTTTCACTTTGAACATCTAATCTCTTTGGAAAACTGCAATCAGCCGTATTTGGGGCCACATACACCTTTATTTTGATGCAAGCATACCAATTTCTCTGCATTCATATAAGTTGTCTGCTGCACTTCCAATCTTTTTGTAAAAAAACCTATTGGTGAGGGATTGTTCATTCATTATTGAAATTTTTTTTTTTCGCTTTTTCTTGTAGTACATACAAATTTAAAAAGAATATATTTTATAAAGATTACATACCATATGCTAACAGGGGATATGTGTATCCTGCTCACATCATTAGCCGACTTCAATTAAGAAACATGAGATATGAATCAAGGGGCACTAGCCAAATACGCAAATCCTGTTAGAAACTTTTCAGCATGAAAACATATGACAGTTTAGATATTGTTGTTATCAGTAAATTATGTACAGCAACTAAAAACTTATCAGAATTGTCAATGACCAATTTGCAATAATTTAGAGCAATGATGCAACAACCTCACAATATGAATTAACAAATTGTGAATAAGTTTTTCCTCTTTTCATAGACCTTTGGTAGTAAATTATTTGCATTAGCAATCTCTTTTTTGTAAATGTACGTTAGTCTTTTTACTCTGTTTAGGACTATCATGTGAAAGCAATTGATTGAATGAATCCCATTGGTTATAATTTATTTAAAAATGGAGTCCGGTCACCGGCGCGTCAGGTGAACAAGATCGTTTTCACGATCGAAACGCGTCCGGGGCGGACACTTGTCTGCTTACTTTGTCATGCTAATAAATTCATGAAGAAGCTGCAACCTGTTTCCGTGGATGCTATTTGAATGAATTTCTAAAGACTATGGTGGTCCGTACCTGTTAATTTCTGGATCAACACCCAGCAACTCAGGTCTTCTTTGCATATATATATATATATATATTAAAACCACCTCCGATTCCACCGCAGAAATCAGACTCCGACACTTGGGTGAGCTTCACCATTCAGCTTAAGTTTATTAAAACAGCTTGACGCGTTTCGGCACACTTGCCTTTCTCACACTTAAGCAACTCCGAAAACCCGAGTACAGGTAACAGTATATATATATATTCACTGAAAAAACCATAGGTTTCACACATGTTATAGTTAGCTGGACATTTCTCTCATACAAAACCATTGAAATTCCCCCGTTATAGTTAGTTCAGCTAACTATAACTCGCGCCCCCGCAATGCACTGCTGATGACGTCACATATTACATCACTCATGACATGGTCAGTGACATCACTCATGACATCACTCATGACATCTCAAATGACATCACTGATGACATCACTCATGACATCATCCAGTGAATGTGTGTTTTTCTGAAAATTAAATATGTTTTATATATGTATATCTCAAGGTCGATGGAAGAATAAGTGGGTATATAAGTGTCTAAATGGATGATTTGTTTTTGAAAAATTGATTGTGTAACTGAGTGATTAAGTGTATCATAGTGAATACATGGCTTAGTAAGTAATCTTTAAATATGTAAATATCTGTATCAGTCTCTCACTTTGTGCATGGGTTGGTGAGTAGCTACATGGGTGTCTATATAGGTTATTAGTTGGTTTTTTGAGTATCAGTATGAGTGTCTGCATGGTTCGGTGGGGGGTAGTACGTAGGTCATATGTGCATGAATGAGTGACTCACTGTTTGTATGTGTTGAAGACAGCATGTGTGCAGGACTGTATGGGTTGATGAGTGTGTGTATGGGTGTGTTAGTGAGTGAATGACTGTCTCAATAGTGTCTTTATGAGTAACTACATATGTTTTAAACTAGTATATGTGACTATTGGTGTATATAAGTGAGTATATGTGAGAGTGAAAGATTGAAAGAGTTCCTGTATGAAGAAGTATGTGTTTCCATAAGTGATTGTTTAAAAGACTAAGTATGTGTAAGTTTCCGTAGAAGTAAGTGTGGTGGTGTGTGTATAACTGTATATGCAAGTAAATGTATATTTGATTCTTTATTAGCATGAGTGACTATGTGTGTCAGTAACTCTATGGATGAGAGGCATTGTGTAACAGGATGTATAGGTGTATGAGTACATATGATGAGTGAGTACATGTATGAGTGACTGTACAGGACTGTTGGTGAATGAGTGGATGTGTATGTGGATCTTAGAATTACTGAAGAGGTTGTTGTAACTGGTATTGGTATGTCCATTGTTTTGGAAATTTTAGTCTCTATTTTTGAATGTGTGTATGAAAGGTTATATTAGGGTGAGAGGAGGTCTGCCACTCTACCACAATGATGATGTCATCAGTGATGTCATCAGTGATGTCATTTGAGATGTCATCAGTGATGTCATGAGTGATGTCACTGACCATGTCATGAGTAATATGTGACGTCATCAGCAGTGCATTGCGGGGGCGCAAGTTATAGTTAGCTGAACTAACTATAACGGGGGTATTTCAATGGTTTTGTATGAGAGAAATGTCCAGCTAACTATAACATGTGTAAAACCTATGGTTTTATCAGTGAATTTGCAAGGTTTTTTAAATGCTAATTCCTAACTATAACGTGTGTGAAACCTTTGGTTTTTTAAATGCTAATTTTGGAATTATTTAATTAAATATTTTTTTTTTATAATGTATTCATTTATATATTATCTGTATCCTTATATTTGTTTTTGCTTTTTTTAAAAAATTTCAATTAGGATAAAGTTGAACAGTTTTTTTAATTTTTGCAATTAATTTTTCTCCACTTTTTTTTTTTATATAAATTCTTGGGGTGCGCGCTCTGAGCGCGCACCTAGTACGTTTTCGTAAGTTTTTTGTGAATACCGTCGTACGTTATTTACGTACGCATACATACGTTATAGTGCGCGCTGGGAGCGCGCACCCAATAGGTATGCGTGCGTGCGTCGTACGCGCTCCACGCGGTTCACTTCCGCATACGCTTAAATTACGCGCAATAACGTTCGCGTATACGCGTGTTCAACGTATGCGTGTTACGTGTGCGCATATGACGTATGTACATGCGCTCCTACGCGTTCGCTCATGCGTAATCACGAGGTGCGCGCTCGGAGCTTGCTCAGTGTGCGCACCTCGGGTTATATGCTCAATAAAACAACACTTCTAATTGGTTATCATTACTTTCAGTTTCTGATTGTTTCAACACCACACCCAATCCCCTCATGGCAAGTCATGTGATCAAGAATCATCACTTTGATTGGTTTGAAGTACTTTCAGTTCCAGATTCTTCCCAAACCACACCTACTCCCCTCATTATTAGTTCTGATTCCTTTGGAGAAGGAGCTATTCTGTTGTTGAGAGACAATGGCTGAACAGTAACCATCTTCAGACAGTGACCAGGACACTCTTGAGAGGCAGAGGAGCAGGAAGCAGAAAGACAGCTTTATATGGCAGTTTTTCACTTTTCCAGAGGGACAAAAAAAGGTAAATGCACCTAAAGTTACATGTGTACTTTGTCAAAAAGTCTTGTCACGTGGGAATCCTAACAAGAAGTATTCTTTTAGCATTCACACTATGTTGAGGCATGCTGACAAAATGCATCCAGTGACTTTTCGTCGAGCTTCTGGAGCAAACCCTCCACCTGCTCAACCGTCGACATCTGCAGCAGCTCAGCCGAGCACATCTTCGGCAGCTCAGGTGAGCACTTCTTCTGCAGTGGTGCCTTTGCCTTCTTCTACACCTCGTTTTAGACCACCTTGTTTTGCGAGGTTGTCCACACGCTGCACTGATTGCGGTAAACTTATTTCTGTGTGTGAGACCAGTCTTGATCTCATTCAGAGAAAATGCGATGCCCATGAGTGCAGTAGGCCATAGATGATTTTTCTTTTTTTCGTTTTTCTCTTCCTGCTTCCCTCCATTAACTCAAGGGCTCTTTTAAGAGCCACTTAAAAACTAAACCCCAAAATTTTTTGGGGGGGATTTATTTATTTATTTATTTTTTTGGGCTGCGCGCATCCTGCGCGCACCCAAGGATGTTTTTTATTTTTTTTTTTATTTTTTTTAATTTCATGTACAAAAAGAGGTGATGAAATGGAAGCATGAAAAGGGAGGATTGAGAAATACAAATATTTTTCACTTCTTTTTTCAAAAAAATAAATTATTTTGAAAAAACATTTTTAAAGAATTTTGCAAGGGAACAGAATTTTTTTTTTATTTTTTCTTTCCAGTTCTGTAAAAAAAGAAAAAAAGTATTAATATTCAATCATACATTACAAAAAGCATTACATGTTTTTACATATTTTACAAAGCAATTTTTTGCCCTTTTTTTGCTGTTTTCCGAATTTTTTATTTTTCACTTAAAATAGTGAAAACAATTGTATTCATCATTTAACAGCGGGCAAAAAAAAAACAATCTGAAAGATTGTTTAAAAAAAACCCTTAAACTTTCCTCACTAAAATATACCTTATTAGAAATCATAAGGCAAACGTTGCTTGAAAATCAATTGGGAATCATTACACAGTGTCCAGCCTTTTTCACATTTAAGATAAACTGTGTAATGTCCAGAAGTTACAGTAGGTCCTTCATGGAAAATTATTGCAACTGTAACAAAAGTTTTTCCAGAAATTGATAATTGTTGTCCTGTAAACTTCTTTATTAAAGTATCCAATTTTGAACCATCAGCTCTACAACGTTGCATCATTAAAATTACATACTGACCATATTTCTGTAAAAATAACGTGGAAAACATGTCAGATTTACATTCAGAACATTCCATGTTGTGATTGGCATCTTTAACTAATTTACTAAAAGTCACTGATTTTCTTTGTGGTAATGGTAAAAATATGAACCTTTCTGAATCAACATTACTACTACATGTGTTCATACAGTTTTCACAGCAATGTTCCCATTTGTAAGAGACACCAAATAAGTTTTCTACTTCTACTCCTTCATCTTCAAGTACACTCAAAATATATATTAAGAATTACTGTGCATCTTGCTGGACATTTTCTTTAAACTGTGTAGAACCACAACATACATCTAAAAGATTTCTAACATCAGTAGCACTTTCTATTTCAGTTTTATCATTACTCAGCTTCTCATAAAGGAGACTCAGCAGAGAACACAATCTTTTTCCATGATTTACTATTATCTTTTCTAGCAACTTTTCAAGATAAAATACAACATTCAGCACTACATTTGCATAGCAGTTGACACCAGAGCTATTTTCAAAATGCCAACCAACAGCCTCTTCAACACTGTCCTTTTTCTTTTTCCTTGCTATCACATCACTGTCCTTTTTTTTTTGTTCTGTTCATCCACATTACAGATATTTTCAAATCTCCTTTTCCGAGAAACAACATGTTTTTCAATCACAGGATACTGACCTAAATGAGGAGCATAGGTTCTTCTTAATCTATTATACTCCTTTACACAGTTTGTATCAGCACTAACTTTTGAGTCATCAAAGTCTATCATAAATAAACCAGATAATGTTTTCACTCGTGGCAAAGCAACATATGCCATACCTTCTTTGAACACAGTAGAACCAATGTTTACAAAAGCACTATCTACAGTCAATCCTTGAGACTTGTGAATAGTTACAGCATATGCTAGAGAAAACGGAAACTGCTTCCTACGTACATATAAGTCTTTCACAAGCATGAAACGAACTGAACAACGACAAATGTCTTTAACTTCTTCTATCTGATCAAATTGTATTTTTAAACATTCAATTCCTTCTTTTTTCTGATAATTAATAAAACCCACAACTCTTCCCATAGCTCCGTTCACTAAACCTTTTTCTACATCCAAATTTCTCCTTAAAATCACTCGACAATTCATGCAAACATATAGATTTTTTTCTAATCCAGCTGTTTTGGAAATGTTCTTCTCTAGTGAATCCAATTTATTTTTCAGTTTGCCTGTTAATGTAAAATTAATTCTTTCATGCTGAATTTTGTCCTCTGCTTCCATTTTCTTAATCTCTTCCTTTTCCAATTTCAAAAGTTCCTCATTGAATATTGAGCACTCACGTAGTGTTGGCATTAAGAAGATTACAGTATTTTTTTCAGCAATGTTCTTGTATATTTTCTCTGCAACTATTTCTTCATTTGGAAATAAATTATGTAGCAAACGACTCTGTAATGCTTTTTTGCCAACTTCTGTGAGTAGTCCAATTCTGATATCTTTCAGAATACTTGCATAATCTTCGTTGTTTGCTTGTCTCATATTGGTAGTGAGTTCTTTGTACTCAAAGAACGACCAAATATTCGCATTACCAATGCTTCCTAATGACTTCTTCGCGTCTTCATGTGTCACAGTATTAAACACTGGTTGTCCTTTAACTGGAGTGAGCTGTAAAAGATCTCCAAAAACTATGACGTGTTTACCTCCAAATAACACGTCATAGTCTCTCTTAAGAATTTGTTGCATTGTTAAATGCACAAAGGCAAGCATTAAATTTGAAACCATGCTCACCTCATCAATAATGAGAACTTGCATCTTCTTCAACACTCTTGAAACTTCGAAGCATGCTTCTCCAGTTAGCTTGTGGTATTCTATTTTGTTCTCATGCTCCACTGGTAACATTAGCAAGCGATGTAAGGTAATTCCTTTTATGTTATAGGCTACTAACCCAGTTGGAGCAGTTACCACACAAGACAAATTTGAAGCTGTTTTAAATGCTAATTTCTCAGGAAATACTGAACAGATTTACACCAAACCTGCAAAAGGCACTTCATGGACCTTATGGCTACCTCTCTGCCAAATTTCACATATTTCTGTTCAGCCGTTCGGGCTGTAGCTGCGACTAAAGTCCCTATGGAAAAATGCATGGAGAAAACGCGTTTTGGGACCCCCTTTTTTTCTCGGCCCCCGCTTGACGAATCACCCCGAAACTTTAAGTGTAGGAGCTGAGCGGAGCGCCCCACGAGTTTTGAAAATTTCGCGAGGATTCGTCAACCGGCGCCAAAGTTATTCAAAATAGAATTTTGAGATTTCCTATGGAAACACGGTCCTAACTATACAACACAAGCTGTTTTTTGCTGTAGGTAGCTTCTGATAACTTTTATTAAGAAACTTTTACCAGTTCCAGCTTGTCCACTCACATACATCATGATTGGTTCAAATGATGTGCATGAGCACTCTTTCTTTTCATGTAGTAATCCATGATCAATTTTTTTGGTGACTTCTTCATAAATTTGTTTTTGTTCTTCATTCAGTTGTTGTTCCAGATTTAGTAAGTTGATTGAATTTTCCTGTGCTTGATTCATAGCCGTTTCTACTTCAGTCATGGCTACTGCAGCTTCATTTTCTATGATTGGTTGTCCTAGGGGATCTTGACTAAGTGTTCCTGAACTTTGGCTGTCTTGAGAACTGTCTCTAGCTACTTCAGCTGCAATTTTTGCTTCCTGTTCATTTTCTTCATTTAACATTTGGACATAAGTTGTGAAAGTACTGCATTCTATGCTATCTTTGCTAGCATTAAATGAATCTTCATAGCTTTGAAATTCTCCCAGTAGTTCGTCCTCTGAACGCCATGGTTTAAACAGCTGTAAAAGAGCCAAGTAGTAAAATTCCTTTTTGTCAGTAGTGTCGCAACTCAGCTTCCTGTGATTTATCAAACTTCCTTTTGTTTGCTTCACCAAACATTCTTCCTCACCAATGACTTTATATTTTCCATTGTTGATGTCTTCTGTGGCTTTCCGTGTAAAAATGTAGTTCTACAGCATTTCATAGAGACACATGTTCTCAAGATGATGACTTCTTTGTGGATAATATGTGTCCAACATGTTTGTTCTTAAAATATCTGTACTTTCTCGGTCGTTCTCGGCCAAATATTCAATTTCTCCAACAGATTTCAGTACCCGATTTCGCATTCCTGCAAGGCCTAAACAGACCCAAATTATTCTTCTGGATTTCGAGTAAAGACTTGCAGATGATAACCTATCTGAACATTCGTAGGATCCAATTTCTCGATGCGTTAACATCTTCAAACTGAAACTGTACAGCTTCTTACTGACACTCTTCTCGTGAGAAATCTCTTCCCACATTTCCTTCAATTCTGTGCCTCCATATTTCAACTGTCTTTCATTTCATATTGCCATTCTACTGAAAGACACCTTCTGAGTGCATCCAGATCTCCTTGAAAGATGTTCACAGTGTGGATTGTAGGTCACAGCTATGTCTTCTGGAGTGAAAAATTTGCAGAAAAAAGAGGTATGGTGAGAGACCTTGCTTTGCCAAATGTAGACATTAAATGGATTGGTCAGAGAGGGTTAAAGTGGCACCAATGAATGCCTTTGGTGAAAACCTTTCTACATCTCCCACAGCCTAACCTTATTATTGTGCACTGTGGTGGTAATGACCTAGGCACTTTAACTGGGGTAGGTCTAGAAAAGCTTATGAAGGACACCTTTGTGCAATTGATGGCGCTTTTTCCACAAACTGCCTTTGTATATTCTAACATATGCCAAAGGCAAAAGTGGAACTGGTCCAACCAATTTTGTCCGCAGATTGACAAAGCAAGGAAGCACGTCAACAAAACTATTTCTGCTTTCCTCAGAGACTATGGTATGGGTTCTATATACCACAACAACTTGCGTTACAACATGCAAGACATTTATAGAGGAGATGGTGTACATTTCACTGATGAAGGGAACAGAGTCTTCCTCTTGAACTTTAGACTCTGCATCGGTACTTACTTGTAGGTACCAAAAAACACACAATAAACACAAGGGCTCTTTTTAGAGCCACCTAATATCTAAACACTTAAATGCGATTTTTTATAATTTTTTTGTACTCGGCGATATTTTTTTCAAAATATAAATCTTTTTTTTTGCCCTACAAGGTCCTACTGTGACCCCCCTACAATGCCTAGTGGGTCAATATCTCCCCACTCTGCCCCCTTTTCACGTTCTCCCCCTTTGTTTATCACCCCCTCTTTATGCGAGAGACACAATGGCGGCCGCCGCTTCCTGATTTCCACCGTTTCGAATGTTTACTGACATCTAAAAACCAATCAGAAGTGCGCTCGCGCACGCCAGGGTGCGCGCACAGTACTTGCTCAGTGCGCGCACGCTGCGCGCGTACAGATATATATATTGATTTAAATGCTAATTTCTCAGGAAATACTGAACAGATTTACACCAAACCTGCAAAAGGCACTTCATGGACCTTATGGCTACCTCTCTGCCAAATTTCACATAATTCTGTTCAGCCGTTCAGGCTGTAGCTGCGACTAAAGTCCCTATGGAAAAATGCGTGGGGAAAACGCGTTTTGGGACCCCCCTTTTTCTCGGCCCCCTCTTGACGAATCCCCCCGAAACTTTCAGGGTAGGAGCTGAGCGGAGCACCCCATTAGTTTTGAAAATTTCGCGAGGATTCGTCAACCGGAGCCAAAGTTATTCAAAATAGAATTTTGAGATTTCCTATGGAAACACGGTCCTAACTATAACTACCTACTGGCGACCGCCAGTAGGTAATATATATATATATATATATATATATATATATACATATATATATATATATTCGACAATCCAGTTCAAGCGATGATTGAAGAGGCGCTGACACCGTGGGAAATTCTGTCAAAGAAAATATTTATTCTCAACTTCTAAGCCAGACGCGTTTCGACGGTCTTGCCGCCTTGGTCACTAACACAGGTATAGAGACATTGCCATGTTTAAATACGATGTTGTCATGACTACCCAATCTTTTTTCATAGACATAGAGAGAGTCGCATTGACATTTCAGCGAATATAAGTAAACAAAAATCAACCATTGTTAATGTTTCTTCCCATATTTACACTCGAAATAGGAACATAAGTGTTTTCTTGAATTAACAAGCCGTTGACTAAATAGAACACAGCTTTAAACTATGAATCTTACCCTAGTGGGTTTTGATTGCATGTGGCTTATGAAAGTTTTTTGAAAAGATTCATGGAAATTGGGAAGAACAAAACAAAACACACTTTTGTACATACCTTGTGGCTATACCTGTGATTACTAGAGAGGGTTAAAAACTAAGGTTGAGAAACCCTGAAACAATGAAGAATACAGTATTCATTGCAGATGTACGCTTAAGGCTTCATCGGCATTCAATCCTCTTGGGATTTTACTGTCTAGCAGCATGATATATCTGGATTCGAGTTTTCGTAGAGACAGCTGTCTGTTTCCTCCCCTATTGTTCTTCGGGACGCTGTCTATTACAAAAAATGAAAGATCTTTGCTCCTACCACTATGTGTAGTATTTATGTGTCGTGCCACCGGGTATGTTGGATCATCATTATTGATGGCACGAAGGTGCTGCAGAATTCTTACGTGTACCTGGTGAATGGTGCTACCCACGTAAAATTTGTTACAGGTACACTGTAAGACATTAACCGCAAATTCTGTTTTACACGAATAGTTGTTACGGATTTCAAAAGGGGTGTCTCTGAATGGTAAAGTAAGGCTACGGGTGTTGGTACCATAATTCATGCCTTACATTTAGCACATTTTAAAAATCCATTTTGCGGTTTAAGCCATTCTGTTTTTGCATTTAACACAGGGGAATTACAGACAAGTTCCTGATGCATGGATTTAGCACGTCTGAATGTAATTTGCGGGAGTTTCTTGCATACCTCCCCTATTACCGGGTCACTACGTACTAAAGGCCAGTGCCTCATTAGTATTTTTCTTAGATTATTGTGGTAGAGGTTGTAGCCAGTGATGAGTCTCGGTGGTGTGTTTTTTTGAAAATCTTGTGTCAAATGTGATGTTTTTATATCTGGATGTAGTAGCTCTGCTCTCTGGATTTTTGCACATTTGCTTTCTGCCTTTAGCAAAATCTGTGTATTGTACCCTCTGTTACTGAGTCTGTTAAAGAGTCCTTTCTTAGCTTGATTAAAGCTGGTGACTGAACTACAATTCCGTTTCATTCTCAAGCATTCTCCATACGGGATGCTATCGATGAGTTTGCTTGGATGAAAGCTACTCGCGTGTAAAATGGAATTCCCTGATGTTATTTTTCTGAAAGTTCTGGTTTCTATAGTTCCATTATCAATATACAATTCTAAATCTAAGAATTGAATTGCCTCTTTGCTGGTAGTACACGTGAATTTTAGATTCAGATCGTTATTGTTTAGATCACTAACACATTTTGTGGCAGTTTCTTCTGTGCCTTGCCACAGAATGAAGATATCATCAATATATCTTGTGTAGAGTTTAATGTTTTCTGACACCTGCTGGGGGTATTGAGCCATGAGTACCTGCTCCTCCCACCAGCCCATATGCAAATTAGCATAGCTGGGGGCGAAGCAAGTACCCATGGCTGTCCCCTGAATCTGTTTATAGTACAGTCTGTCAAACAAAAAGAAGTTATTACTCAAACACCACTCTGCCATGTCCAATAGCATGGCTGTATGTTGGTGAAATTCCAGTGCTCTCTTATTTAGGAAAAAGGTCATGGCATTCAAACCATCTTTGTGTTTTATACTTGTATACAGACTCTGTACATCAAGTGTCAAAAAAACATAGCTGTTGTTATATATATTATATCTACTGGCGGTCGCCAGTATATAGTTATAGTTAGGACCGTGTTTCCATAGGAAATCTCAAAATTCTATTTTGAATAACTTTGGCGCCGGTTGACGAATCTTCGTGAAATTCTCAAAACTAATGGGTGCACTCTGCTTAGCTCCTACCCTGAAAGTCTCAGGGGGATTCGTCAAGTGGGGGCCGAGAAAAAAGGGGGATCCCAAAACGCGTTTTCCCCATGCATTTTCCCATAGGACCTTTAGTCGAAGGTACAGCCCGAACGGCTGAACAGAATTACTTGAAATTTGGCAGAGAGGTAGTCCTCAGGTCAGGGATGTGCCTTTTGCATATATGGAATCAATCTGTTCAGTAGTTCCTGAGAAAATTGCAGTTAAAAGCACATACATATCTATAGCCGCGCACCGTGCGCGCACCTTAACGTGCGCGAGCGTAATTCTGATTGGTTGTTACACGTCAGTCAACGTTCGAATCGGTCGAAATCAGGAAGTTTCGGCCGCCATTTTGTTTGGTTTCAGTGCGAGAGTGGAAAAGGAAGGTGGCGAACGTGAAAAGGGGGCAGGGTAGAGAGTTCCTGACCCCTAAGCCTTTGTCAGGGGGTCCCTGAAGGACCCCGAAGGCAGAAAAAAACATTACATTTTTTTTTTCAAAAAATCGCGGGGGAAAAACCATTAAAAAAAAATGTATACGTAGTTTATTGTAAAATAAATATATAAAAAAAATAATAATACATACATAACTTAGCATTTAAAAAAACGTAAAAATTCACTGAAAAAACCATAGGTTTCACACACGTTATAGTTAGGAATTAGCATTTAAAAAACCTTGCAAATTCACTTAAAAAACCATAGGTTTCACACATGTTATAGTTAGGTGGATATTTCACTCGTAAAAAAACAATGAAATTCCCCCGTTATAGTTAGGTAAGCTCAGAGTTCTCATAGTAGAGTTTAAGGTGGTTGACATGCAGCACCCCGTGGGGTTGCCTGGGGGTCTTGCGGTCCACCATGTGAGTGGCCTTAACATTTTTCTCAAACACCTCATAGGGACTTGTCCAGTGTCCTGCAGGGCACTGAGCTCTCCAAGCTCCATGACTCACACTTTCTGTCCAGGCTTGAATTCCACAGAGGTAGACTTCTGATCATACCACTTCTTCATTAGAGTCTGACTGGCCTTTAAGATGTTGGAAGCTTGCTTTCACCACTTAGCCATTTGACTACAAAGGACAGCATGTAGCTTACTACATGCTGGGGAATTCTCCTAGGAGTTTTTTCCCTCCAATCCTTCACCAAGCTGAGAGGTCCACCAACAGAACAGGGTGATGGCACAGAAGTTCAAAGGGGCTGAAGCTCACCCCCTTCTGTGGCTCCTCCCTGTAGGAAAACAGCAAGCAGGGCAAGAGTGTATTCCCCTGTTTCCTCAGGCCCTTGACTGACTTCTAATTATGCCTTTCAGGGTCTTGTTGAATCTCTCAACAAGCCCTTCTGTCTGGGGGTAGTAAGGAGTAGAGAAATTATAAGTGGGTCCACACTCTTCCTCCATAGCCTGAACATATGCAGACATAAAGTTTGTGCCCCTGTCGTACACTACGTCTTTGGGGAAACCCACTCTGGTAAAAATTCCCATCAGGGACTGTGCCACCACAGGTGCAGTGATGGTCCTCAGAAGAGTTGCCTCTGGGTACAAGGTGGCATGATCCTCCAGAACCAGGATAAACCGCTGACCAGAAGAGATTGTGGGATCCATAGGCTCAACAATGTCAATGCCCTTTCAAAGGGCATCCTAATAACAGGGGAGTCTTCAGCTGCATCCTTGTTTTCCCACCAGCATGGGAGGTTAGACAAGTCCTAGAGAACGTATCTGAGGAGGTCCTCATTTTTTGTCAATAGAAATATGGGACAAGCCTAGAAAATGTTTTGTCTTGGCCCAAGTCTTATGCCAAAGGTATCTCATAAGCCAATCCCAATACAAATGCCCTGTAGCATTGGGGGACCACCAGGGACCTTGATGAGCCATGCACAGGAACCTTAGACTCACTATAAATTAGGCCATGCTCCCAGTAAATATGATAGTTCCCAGAGACATTGCTTGCTGCCTGGGCTTTGGCCTGGTGCCTCATGCCATCAAGGATGGGTCACTCACTCTGTGCCCTTCAGAACTCCTCACTGGTGGGTCCTCCTTCCACCTGCCAATCCGCAGGGGTAGGCATGTCATCAAGGGGAGCAATGTCCCTCTACATGGACTATGGGGAAGCCACCGCAGGGGTCCCATCCATCTCACTTTAAATACATCCAGGTTCGGGTTTACAACACCCTCTGTTTTTCCCCTTTTTAGCAGCTGGGTGGGCCATTGTTTCAGGCTCAAATGAAACCTTGGCCACAAGATACTGACCCTCTCTGTTATCAGCCATCACAACTGGCTGAAATTCATCGGTAATCACCTGCTCTGAGTGCTCTGAGGACACCAGCTGGCTCCTTACCATAGTCATCCTGGCACCTGTGTCCCTGCGGGCCTCCACCTCTTAGCCGTTCTTCCCTTGGACACTGGTCCGTCCTCATGCCCTTCTCCTTCTGGGTGGGCAACTGCCTATGGCTTTCAAGGCTTTCTGAAGCTCTGCCTTTTTGATGCTTCATTTGTAGAGCACCGCTTTCTCCTGGAAGAAATCCTTGAGCAGTGTCACTGTGTAAGCTTCCAGGTTGGCCAGCTAGAATTCAATCTTGCCAAGTAGGACAACAGATGTTTGCAGAGAACGAGAATGGGACTTAGGCCAAGGACTTTGAGGGAAAAAAACTAATCAAAGTTGCCAATCAGTGAGAATTGAAACAAGTGCCAATCGGAGAGGACAGGCAAAAAATATTGCCAATCAGAAAAATATAGGTTTGAGTTGATTCAAGTAAAGAGTTGCAGCGCACACTGAATTACTGTAGGGTGTTACACAAGCACAAGTCCTATCCTCACTGCTGATCACCAATGTTAGAAATAGGGGGTCTCTAACTGGCAGGGGTATGCACCCTTGCCCAAGTAAGGACCACCATTCTGTTCAGGGTAAGGTCCACAACACCTTAGGGAATGCTGTGCTCAACCTCTGGTAGCTTGGCATAGAGCAGACAGGAACACCTGTGGAGGCAATGTGTAAAGTATTTTGTGTAACACGCACGCTTAGCACACAGTAAAACACCACAAAAAGAAATGGACCTCTACACAGATTCAGAAAAGTAGAGAATCTTTATATCCTTATAAATGAAGGGACCCCCTCTAAAGGCGTATAAGGTCTGGGAGCAAGAGGGGAAAACTAAACAATCAATTGACAAACAACTCCCCTTAGACCTATATTACTTTACATGAGATTATATCTGTGCATGGATTGATAACTACAATTAGTCCACACGTGATTTGCACGCATAAATATACTCTTACATGATTTTTTCTTTTTTTGTATAATATATTAATTTTATTAGATCAATTAATTTGTCGATGAGTACAATCATATAAATGCTATAAATCAGTCTTCATTATTTTATGAATCAATACAATACTCTTCATATTGTGAAAACATTCATTTGTTCACAACAGTTATTTTTTTTTATATATGTGCACAACTAAAAAATTGTAATATGTGCAAATAGCAACTGCCAACTCATGAAGACAATCAAAACTCAAACACATTCATAACTCTGACTCATTCACAATCACGCACAAACACATATACTCAATGGGTTCAAGGAGCATATAGATATAAAGACATCTCCAATATATGGTTCAGATGGCATCAACATAAATAGGTCTGGGCACATATGGTCTACGCGCATTTCGGTTGAATAGCACAACACTGGACCTCCTTCATCAGGACCTCGCCCAATTGGGGTATAGTGTCTCCAAGGTTATGACTGATTTATGGCATTTATATGATTGTACTCATTGACAATCGAGAATCTTTATGTCACCACGGTATGATGACAAAATCCAACCAAGGGTTTCAATGATATCAACATTGCATATGCAAGGCAAGAACCAGCAAGAGGCTTTGAATTACCCGGATCGGGCCCCAAAGATGAGAATTTATTTACTGGATTCCATGGTGTGACAGTTGTAAGTTCACAGCAAAGGAGAGCCGTGCTTGGCAGCTGTTGAGGCTCATTTGAGAGCCTTTGTGGTAATCTGGAGAAATATGTTTGTGCTGCCATCTCCAAAGTCCAATCAGATGTGTCACTTGTGTTCCCACTAAGGCAGTTTTGTCAGTCTCAAGGTGAGAGAGACCCCCCTGGTCCTAATTAACTTAATTAAAGCATAGCACCGCGGCTGCAGGCAGGAGCGAGGAAATACCTTGGAGGTTGTAGGTGCCAACAGCATGTTAGAGAGTTTGTGGCAGTATCAACAGCCATGCCCAGGAAGCTAAAAGAGCAGTTCCCTGCCCTGAGAGCAGCTATTAGCTGGATGGCGTAGATGGTAGTAGTGCACCTAGTATACTAATTTAACATCTGTAGTAGGTTAGTATATATGTTGAACACCTGTACATTCTTCAAAAATCTTATACTCACTTGATGATGTCATTTGAGATTTCATCAGTGATATCACTGACCTAGTCATGAGTGATGTAATATGCAAGTGCATTGTGGGGCAGTAAGTTATAGTTAGCTCAGCTAAATAATACTGCTGAATTCCACTGGTTTTGAACGACTGAAATCTGAGCCTAACTATAATGTCCCTGTAATCTTTGGTTTTTTCAGTGACTATGTAAATATAATCACAAAAAAACAGTGGTTACATGGATGTTATAGTTAGGCCAGGATTCATTCATATACAATGAGTGGAATTCAGCAAATATATCTAGCTGAGCTAACGATAACTCACTTTCTCCTCATTGCACTGCTTATGACCTCACATATTACCTAGCTCATGCCATGGTCAGTGACATCAATGATTACATTGCAAATGACATCGCTAATGAAATCATTTAGTGACTGTGATTTTTTTCCCAAAAAATCATGGATGCAAAATATGTATACCAAGGTGTATTGATGAACCAGTGTATGTATTAATGCCTGTATGGAAGATTCTGTAGTTGCATGACTGACGATATAAGTGAGTGATTAGGTGCCTCAGTTAATGTAGCGGTACGTGACTGTATCAGTCTGTATCAGATGTTGTTTAAGTGGCAGTATGGGTATGTCAGTGAGAATGTGACTTGCTGTAAGGGTGAGTGATTGGTTGTCTGAGTACCCTTAAACGGTGTCTGAGTATCTGTCTGAGTATCTGTATGGGTGGTGAGGGGGTATGTGACTACCTGTATAGATGAGTGAGTGGGTGAATCAGGGGCTCTATATGTTAGTGAGTGCATGTGTGAGGGGCTGTATGGGTGACTGAGTGTGTGTATGGCTGTGTGGTTCAGGGAGTGGATGTGTCAGATGTGTGAATAATGATATGTGAAAGATAGTATAGGTGAATAATGTGATATATATGAGTGACTGTATGGGTGAGTGAGTAAATGTGGGCATGGCTGCATGGGTGAGTATGTGTTTATGTCAGTAACTGTATAGGTCAGTGAGTATGTGTTAGTATCTGTATAACTAAGTAGGTGGGTGTATGAGTATCTGTATGGGTGAGTAAGTGGCTCTGTGATTGAGTGTATGGGTGAGTGACTAGGTGTATGAGTAGCTCTGTGGGAGACTGTGTGAATGGCTATATGGGTATATGAGTGGATTTGTGAGTGGCCTTATTAATGAGTGAGTGGCTGTATATGTTTTGTTGTATGGGTAAGTGAGTAGATGTGTGTGTGTATATCTATGAATCGGTGAGTGGTGTGCAAGTACTGGCATGGGTCTGTGAATGGTTATGCAGGAGTAGGTGTATGAAAGGTTCTACAGGGGATTGAGTGGGTGCATCAGTGATTATGTGGATGATGTCATCAGTGATGTCATTTGAGATTACATCAGTGATATAATCAGTGATGTCACTGACTATGCCATGGTTCATTTACTATGTGAGATCATAAGCAGTGCATTGCGTGGGCACGAGCTAAATTTCACTGTTTTTTTACGAGTGAAACCTGATTCTAAAAGTAATGTCCCTGTAAACTTTGTTTTTTTCAGTAAATTCCAAGATTTTTTTAATTCCATTTCCTAACTATAACAGCCTTGTAACCTTTGTTTGTTTCAGTAAATTTGTATGTTTTTTTAATTAGTAGTTGCACTTGCCGAGTGGTGGAGAAAGGGTGGGGGCTGTGACCAGCTCTCAGCAATTCCACTGTCTGGAACTTACTGGAGGTAACAGAAGGGGTTTCTGGCCCCCAAAAACCCTTAGCATCAAAGGGGACTTCATCCCCCAAGTAGCAGTGCACCAGGAGGCACAATTGCAGAGTGGTGGAGAGAGGGTGTGTGGCACCTGAAGACCTATCAGCAATTTAGCAATGTGGAAGTTTCTGAAGGTAATATGAGAGGTAGTTGGCCCCCAAGGGCCCTCTGAAACTTAATTTCCCAACCAGCAGTATCCCAGGTGGTGGGATTGCAGTGTGGTAGAGAAAGCAGGCATGGCCACATAAATCCTCTCAGTAATCCCACTATTTAGGACTTATTGGAGGTAACAGAAGGTCTTGCTGGCCCCTAAGAACCCTCAGCAGCCAAGAGAACTTCATCTCCCAACCACCAGTACTCCAAAAGGCATGTTTGCAGAGTGGTGAAGAAAGAAGGTGCAGGGCATCCGGTGACTGGTCTTTTCCTTTTTTTAAACTTTTTGTATGTATTCGGGGAGGGGGCCGCATGGCCCCCATTACCTGGGCCAATTTTGGCCCTGGGGACCCCATCCCCCGGGTTAGGGCCATTAATTGTTTTAAATACATTTTGGGATGGGACCCAATTTCCCGGGACCTGGCCTCTGTTGTTGGTGCCCTTGCAAGCCTCAAGGCCCCCACTGTCCCTGCCAGCTCCCCACCCCTGCGGTAGCTGGCATTGCTTTGAAACAGAAGGAGCTGCTAACATGCAAGACCTCAAGGATGATCAGATATTGGAATGCACAAGGCCAGCACCAACAAGAAATGGTTCATATGAGGCGAGCAGATAAAAGCAGGTAAAGTGCTTGGATAGATGGGATCGTGGAGAAGTCATGAAGAGCAGGCAGGCCCCAGCAGGTTTATCAAGAGCCACCATCTTCCTTCCACCCAACTATGTTGAGAAGTAGCTTTGCTTGAACTATTCGGAGAAGTGCCATCAGCAGTGAACAGGGTAATTTCCTCTTTAAATATTCGATGGTTATGGTAGTGCATTGCCTTTTATTCTCATAGCTTCTTTCTGGAGGTAAATCACCTGTCTTAAACTCTTTAGTCTGCCCATGTTATTTATATAAAAATTAACCATGGTGATCTGAGATTTAACGTTCTGACTATGAATTGTGGCCACCCTTTGGATGACCATATTTTGCTTCTTTGCAGGCCGGTATAAAGTAGTTTGTGAACCCCTGTGTGAGGAATGGGTCTTCGAGACATGTCTCTCGTAGAAGAATGATATCAAAAGTTTGCATGTAGGCTTGAAATTCTTGGTCAGGTTTTTTGCTTGCTAAGTTGTTGATGTTCAATGAATACAGTCATAAAAGTCTATGGCACTCCTTACTCTTCGCATAGATTTCCAGGTCCTGATACTGAGCGTACAGGTTTGCTGGCAGGTTGGGACCCTTGGAATAAGTGTGACTATAGGGCCTGCCCCCACCACCTCCTGACAAGTAATTTTTGTGTGTAGCTGGGGGAAAATCACCCAACACAGCAAGTAATTTCTCTGTTTATGTTTGTTTGAATGCTGAAGCAATTCTTTTGGCACCACAAGTTTTCTTTTGTAACAATTGCAAGATGACATTACTGGGAGATCTTTTCTCTAGTACCGCCCTGATGAATGCCACAGGACCAAATGGGCCTGTAGAATAGGGCAGAAACATGTTGCCGTTGTTATAATAGGGTCAGGCAACCACAAAATATTTATTTCCACTTCCCATAGTTTTTAACGTCCCCACTCACCCTGCTAACAAAGGGATACCTAAGGATGAATTTGAGATTTTTGTCCTAAATGTTAAAAAAAGAAACAACAAAAACAACTTGTCTTCTAAGTGCTCCCTGGAATACGGTTAAAACTACCCTGAACTTTAGGAGTCAGTGTGAACCCAATGATGATGCATGCCCCTACTAGAGTTGTTGAGACTCTGAGTTGGGTGGAAGTATATAGCTGATTTCCTATTCCACTTGATCGTTTATTGATAATAGAGAGAATACTAATTGTGAGTTAGGACTATTTCAGGGGGAGTGTGTGGACTCCACTGGACGGACCACAGCTGCGTCCACTTCACCTTCAGAAGAACCACGATCTACCACCACCAGCAACAGGATGCTCGAAGAAGCTGGAACAAGATCACTGCCGACCAGCTCGCCGCTTCCCTGAGCCAGCACCCTCCGGCCAGCTCAGCGAACCCTAGGCAGGCCGCCGACAACCTCACGAAGTGGATCAGCACCTGCGCGGACGAACTCGCCCCACTGAGGACCCCGCCCAGCAGACCCTGCAGCAAGAAGGCCCCCTGGTTCACCGACGAACTCAAGAGCTCCAAGAAGAACTGCCGAGCCCTCGAGAAAGCCTGGAGAAGGGAGCCAACCCCGGACAACATGACCACCCTCAAGCTCGCCACCCAGAAGCACCATCAACTAATCCACGCCACCAAGAAAACTGCATTCAAGGACCGGCTGGACAACAACACACACAACTGCAAGGAACTCTTCAACATCGTGAAAGAGCTCTCCAACCCCAACGCCGGAAACAACGACATCTCCCCGTCGCAAGACCTCTGCAACTCCCTCGCCTCCTACTTCCACAACAAGATCGCTGACATACAAAACAGCTTCATCCCACAAACAACGCCCCCCACGACCGCACCAACGCCCCCCACCACCACCCTCAGCGCCTGGACCCCGATCAACACAGAAGACACCATCCGCACGATGAACTCTATCCACTCCGGATCTCTGACCGACCCCTGCCCTCACCACGTATTCAACAAGGCCGACGCTGTCATCGCACCCCACCTGCGGGACATCATCAACACCTCCTTCGACGCCGCCACCTTCCCTGAGAGCTGGAAGCACGCCGAACTCAGCGCTCTACTAAAGAAACCAACAGCGGACCCCACCGAACTCAAGAGTTACCGCCCCATCTCGCTCCTCCCGTTTCCAGCCAAAGTCATCGAGAAGACCGTCAACAAGCAGCTGGCCGCCTTCCTCGAGACGAATGGATCCCTCGACCCCTCACAGTCTGGCTTCCGAGCCAACCACAGCACCAAGACCGCCCTCATCGCTGCCACCGATGACATCCGAGCCCTGCTGGACAACGGAGAAACAGCGGCCCTCATCCTCCTAGACCTCTCCGCAGCATTTGACACTGTCTGCCACCGCACCCTAGTGCAGCGCCTCAGCAACGTCGGAATCCAGGAGAAGGCACTGGAATGGATCATCTCCTTCCTCGACGGAAGGACACAGAGAGTCCGCCTACCACCGTACAAGTCAGAGGCCACCGAAGTCATCTGCGGCGTCCCCCAAGGATCATCACTGAGCCCCACCCTCTTCAACGTCTACATGAGCCCCCTTACGGCCATCGCACGCCAACACAACCTCAACATCATCTCCTACGCAGACGACACCCAGCTGATCCTCTTCCTGACCAACGACCCCGCCGCCGCCAGAACCAACCTCCACGAAGGGATGAAAGACGTAGCCGAGTGGATGATGACCAGCCGCCTGAAACTGAACTCAGACAAGACGGAAGTCCTCATCCTGGGCTCCTCGCCCTCCGCCTGGGACGACTCCTGGTGGTCCCCCGCCCTGGGCACCGCACCCAAACCGACAGACCACGCACGAAACCTGGGCTTCATCCTGGACTCCTCCCTCTCCATGACCAGACAAGTCAACGCCGTCTCCTCGTCCTGTTTCAACATCCTGCGCATGCTACGGAAGATCTTCCGGTGGATCCCCACCGAGACCAGGAAGACGGTCACCCAGGCCCTTGTCACCAGCCGACTGGACTACGGCAACACCCTCTACGCCGGAACCACCGCCAAGCTCCAGAAGAGACTCCAGCGGATACAGAACGCCTCAGCCAGACTCATCCTTGACATCCCCCGAAGCAGCCACATCTCCGGACATCTGAGAGACCTGCACTGGCTCCCCGTCAACAAGAGAATCACCTTCCGTCTCCTCACCCACGCACACAAAGCCCTACACGACCAAGGCCCGAGCTACCTCAACAACCGCCTCAACTTCTACACTCCCAAACGCCATCTCCGATCAACCAGCCACGCCCTCGCCGCCGTCCCCCGCATCCGAAGAGCGACAACAGGAGGAAGGTCCTTCTCCTACCTGGCCGCCAAGTCCTGGAACCCCCTCCCTCCCGACCTGCGCCTGACCCAAGACCACCTCTCCTTCAGGAAGAAGCTCAAGACCTGGCTGTTCGAGCAGTAGCGGCACCCCGCCCCCCCCCCCCCCCAAGCGCCTTGAGACCCTCCGGGTGAGTAGTGCGCTTTATAAATGGCTTTGATTGATTGATTGATTGTATGCCCTTGCCTTTCATTCTGAAGGCTCTCTCCACCCTTTCTAGGTCTCTGAGGGTTTTCCCTCAGACCATTTTTGTTAGGAGTAAATAAGCAGCCCTTCAAACATGTTCTGGGGTCTCTTCAAACCACTTCTGGGGGCTGCTACCTCCACAAATTGGTGGTCTCCTGACTGGGAGAACTAAGGAAGAGACGCTGTCCAGGTATCATCTGACATCTTCCTGTGACAGTGGAGGCCCCTTTGATGTCGATTAGGTTCCTAGGCACTGCTCACATGGCCATACCGCCAGAGGAAATGAAAGACCTCCCCCCCTAGACCTTTGGGTCTGCTCTGAGAGACTTTTTCAGACCTCATTCAGAGCTTGAACACTAAGAGGGCTGCAGCTGGAGATGAATGCAAATTAGCCCCTAGAGCCTTTAGGCAGGAACAAGTTAACTTTATAAAAAGTATGTTTTCCTTGATAATTATTAAAAGTCTGACTTTTTGGGTGAGTTGGGCTTTTAATAAATATTACAAAGAGTTCAAGATGCATATTTATGGAGATTCTCTAACCAAATATAACATTATTACATCTAGTAATGCATCCCAGTGTTTCTCTGCGGAACTGCCAGCCATGCTACAGTGAAGTAGCTTTCAAATGCTATTCCCTGGGGTTCTTGTGTTTTGGTTCAGGGACGACTTGGTCTTGCAGCTCTGGCTAGACTGCTCCCATTGGTCCAGGATAAAGACTGGTTTGTATATGACTGGGTTCACACTGAGGTTAAATGGTAGATGAATAATGATGTATTTGGATGTGTCCCAAAGTGATTTTTAGTGACTGGGGTTCATTCCAGCAATATATCCTTAAATTTATTTTTGATGTCCTAAGTGTGATGGGGATGCCCAGACATGGGTACCGTGCTCACTGTGCCACTGAATCCTATCTATACCTGCCTGAGGAGCCTTAATAACTGCAAAACCTGTCCTGGGTTGCTTGTGTTTGGGGCGAGGAGGACTTGGCCAGGCAGTTCAGGCTGGACTGGTCCAAACTGAGGTGGCGTGGTGGATATGGCTATGGTGGGTAAAAAAAGATGGTGATTGCCAGTGGCAGTGATTAATTCAAGCATTCAATGCATTACTTTGTTTTTGATGTGATTCGCTGTGGGGACATATTTAACATTAACTCTATATTTCCTACTTTTAAATAGCATACACCCGGGCTTGGGGGCTATATGGCTTACATAGGTGTGACTTAGGATCATGTAAGAGGAAGGATTAGATCTTTCAAGAGGGTTTATTTTAAAAGGTTGAATTGCAATTTTAAAACTGCTCCACTCCTCTACAGTGGTAGACCTGGGGCAATGCTTGTCCTAACACTGTAGTAGATGGCACAATAGGTGATATATTCCGCTAGTGGCATTTACCCCACAGGCCTGGGGTACTCCATATGTCATGCACCAAAGACTTATCGCAAAGCTAAATATGTAAATTCGGCTATGTTAAATGGGGGCGCACATTTGCTTTATTATTGCCTATCACGGGAAAGTACACCTAGTTACACAGCCAGAAAAAAAAGACAGAACCAATAGCTTGGTGCACACCACTTAAAAGATTTATTTCTCTGTCCTCCTCCATTTTCTTCTATCCCTCAGAGTACACTAAATCCAGCTGCCCCAAGGAAATCTCAGCCGGTTACCTATATACTGGGATAGATCAATTTAGGACATGGGACAATTTTAGCCCAACTTCCACCAAATTTTGAATGAAATGCCTCAATCGTAAATAATTTTAGTATTTGTATATATTGCTTTGAAATCTAAAGCATTCCAGTTGATTGAATATACGCCTCATAAGATTTAAAATGTGCCTTCTGTCTTTATTCTTTCGGGCATTTCATTTGCCCTGATGACTAATGCAGAGAACACACACATTATTGTCTACAAGAGTCTCTGTGACCCCGTAGATAATTTATTTTTTCCTCTATGTCAGCAGTCGCCAATTGGATGAGAGCTAACTTTCTCAACAGCAGCAAAACTGAGGTTCTGTTATTCAGTCGCTGACATCTTGTCTTCTGTACGGTCGCCTCAAAACTAGGATCCATCCCTACATCATTATGAAAATAAAATAGGAATATACTTTGATCCTGACTTATCTTGCAGCTCGCAGATTAACCACACTTCATCTGTGTGCTTCCGTGGTAAAATATATTGCCGTATTGCCTTTCCTGCCCATAGCTTCTCACAAACCTGTCGTCTTTCAAGCCCTCATTTCAGCAAGACTTGAGTACGCAAACTTGATATATTTGGGCCTCCACAAGTATATACTTCAATGTCCATTCACATTAGTCCATTGGCCCGTCTTTGAAAATTCTTCATTGGTTCACTATCAGAGCATTCGCTCACCTACACAGGTTTCAATTGGGAGCATTCTTAATATATCAGTTGTAAATGCAAGCGCTATGTTTCCGTCATTCTCTTCACTCTGCTGCTTCCCTGCTCTTTCAAGTTCCTAGGATTAGAATGCGCTATCTTTGTGGTAATTTCTTCATCTACATTGCAGCCAAACCTTGAAGTCTTTTCTGTTTAGCATCAGGAGATCTTCTACTCTGCCCCACTGGAAATTACCCTGGCTACAGAAACAATTATCTATTCTTTAACAGTTACTCTTCATGGCTCAGTCTGATTCTACTCCCCCTAGTGCCAGAGCACCTCCTGGGGGAACAGTGATCTTTTTCAAAACTTCATTCATTCATCACAAATTCTTTGGAAATATTTTAGCTACTTCACTTATTTTCCAAATGGAGCACAAGGTACAAAGTCGGATCTAAAAAGAACAGGGCTTCCTGTAAGGCAAAAGAAAAGAGGGACCTTTCATGCAGGGATTAAAAGATAAGATGTACATTTTCAAGTATTTGCTAACATTGTTCTCAGATATACAAGTCTCTCTCTCAGTCACACACACACACAAACACAGACACACATACACACACACGCACACACACACATGCACACACATTCAAAGTTCTGGAATACCATTAGACCATCTCCTGCTGTCACCAAATGGGATTCGTTATCTCAGAACCCTTGTTTCTGACCGAATCATACACATGTCCCAATGACCGATTACGCTGCCTGGAAACCGTTTGGGCTGTCCAAATTGGTTCTGAAAGGCATTCGGACAGGCCAAGTCTTTCAGAGCCGAATCATACATCTCTAGGGGCAAGGTTTCCGAGAGAATGATTACGATGACAAATTGGGACAGCCGTTCCAATTCGGTCTGCCCGACACAAAACGGCTGTTGGAATCTGTCTTTGGGGGCTGGTTCCAGGCCCCTCTTCACCCAGAGGCTTCCTTTTGGAGCCCATGGGGGGTACCCAAGGGACCCCTCTTTCCAGCCATGCACAATGTGGTAGGCACCATGGGGTGCACACCACAGCATGCAAGGTTTCCCTCAACCACCCCTCTTTTCAATGGGAGCCTGTGTTCTTGATCGGAACACAGGCTCCCATTGAAGTCAATGCAGATCTGATCAAATGATTCATTCGGAAACGATTCAGAGACTGATTTGTTCAAAATAGTTTCTGATTGACATCGTAACCGGCCTCTTAGCGCGTAAGTTACTATGAAAAACAAGCATTGGTAATGTCAATATGTCTTGTCAATGCCATATTTATTGAAGTTCTCAATTTTGTTTTTTAGCCATGCTGCACAGATGTGCATTTATTGTGCAGCACGGTTGAGAGTGAAATAAAATGCTATGACACGGCTAGAATTGATCACGTCATAGCAATTTTCTGTACTTTCATCCATGCTTCACAACACCTGTGTTGCAGTACAATGTGGCTGAAACATTGACAAACCCAATAGATCTCACGTAGGAGAGACCTATTGGATTTGCTAATGATTATTTTGGTAGAACAGCACTGATAGTAAGAAGGTGTCACTTAAGTCACTGGAGTACAATCTGTGGATTAGTATTGCATGCCTTCAAAGTAAATTCTGAGGTATTGGAAATCCAGCAGCGGAAATTCACACCAGTTTATATTGGAAGGGGAAATTAACCTCTTCATTGTTAACCTGGTTTCCTTTCGAAGCATCTCAATAAATGGTACCTACAGATGAGGAACACAAAAGGCCTTCGTCACAGCTTCTCGGGCATCTGTGCGTGCTTTAATATATTACATTCTTTGACAGATTTCTTCTTTCAACTTAAAAGTGCAGCATTTTGCACAAATGTTGAGCACAGAATTCTACCGATGGATTGGTACAACGCTGTTGTTCAGGGTGGTCAGTTGGTACTAATGTTATTTTCCAGTTTTTTTAGTAAATGCTATTGTGACAAACCATTATGAAGGTGCCCTGTCGTAAACCTTTTTTCCTTCCATCTGTTGGGATGAGAATAAATAAAGGTGGGTGGGGGTGAAACAGGGATAGTTAGAAGAAGATAGAGATGTGGCTGGTGAGAAGCTGAAAATACAGGGACAGGCGTGGGATGGAGGTATGGGTAAAAGCAAAATGGATGAATATGGGATAAAAGGATATCAGCTAGAGGGGTTAAATATATAGTACCTGAATCACAGTACAGGTAGTAGCTGAACATGAGTAAAGAACTCCAATCAAACTAAATTATCTGTGCATGGTCCGTGAGCCACAGAAAGAAAAGAAAGTGACACATGGCAAGCGCCGCCCAATTAGAACACAGCAAATTAGAGTGACAATCAATCAAATCAATCAATCAAACAGAATTGCAACACTGTCACTCATAGAGTTGTATCTGGGTGCAGCGTCTCCACCAAAGAGCCAGGTCCTGAGTGCCTTTCTGAAGTCTGTAGCTGGGGAAGTTTTTTCCAGGCCAGGTCTTGGCCGGGATGTAGGAGAAGGATAGGCAATGGCTGTGATGGATGCGGACAGTGTGTGCAAGGGTGAGTGAAGAGGAGCACAGGTATCTAGAGGGTTGGTGGAAATTCAGTTGGTTGTTGATGCCCTACGTCATGGAGGACTTTGTAGGTATGTGTGAGAAGTTGGCCTGGCATATGCTGGTCACTAGTTATAGAAGCCACCTTGCACCAGTCCAATTTGACTCTTATGGTAGATAGGTTTAAGACAACCTTTTAAAGAAAGCTATCCTAGTGGTAGCTGTGGAGAGCAGCATTCAGGCTAAGTCTCTGAGGAATGTAAAGCAGCTTGTTTTACCTTATAATCTCTTGAATTACCAAATGAAAAGGACACCACACAGGTATATATATCAAATATATATGTATTTATTTCTAGATACACTCTACTAATCTCTTTATTAGATTAGAACCCTGTGTGCATCCTGCAAGGAAGGAGGCAATCTACTTGAGGGAGTCTTGCAGTATGCCTGTGTTATAGAGTCTGTTGATGAGGGTGTTGTGGGAGATGATGTTGAACGCCACAGAGGGGTCAAGGACGATCAGTGTCACAGTGTCTACATGGTCAAGAAGTGTTCTGATGTTATCTGTGGTGGCAATAAGTGCGGTCTCAGTGGTGTTTTTGGCACATAATCCTGATTGTGACTTGTCCAGTAGGTGAATTTGTTCAAGGAATTCAGTAAGCTGCTAGTTGATGGCTTTCTCAAATACTTTAGCAAGGTGGGGGAGCAGGGAAATCTTCCTGTGATTTTTGAGATCACTGGGGTCGATAAAGGCTTTGTTTAGGTGGGGTCTGACCTCTGAGTGTTTCCATTTGTCCAGGAAGGTTGCTGTGGAGATGCAGGTGTTGAGGATGCTGGTGAGTTGTGTGCTGATTGGGTTTGTTGCTAGCCTGCAGAGGTGATGGGGCAGATGTTGGTAGGCACCCCTGAGCAGATGTAAGACATAAGGGCTGTGAGCAGAGACCAGGTAGTAATGGTTTGGCTGATGAACGCTGGTTGCTAGAGGTCATTGGGGGTTGATGGTGGCGAGTTTGAGGTTGAAGTTGTTATAGATGATGGTATTCTTGCTCTGGAAGTAGACCGAGAGGGTGTTGCAGAGTTATGAGAGTAGTAGAGAATTTTCTCTATGGCTGTTGGGTTAGAGAATTCTTTGACTATTTTGAAGAATTCCTTTGAGCGCTTATCCAGAGGCAATGCGGATGGTGATGGCTGCTTTCTTGGCTTCTTTGATGTGCCAGTGTTAGGTGCTGAGGACTGTTTGTTGTTTTGTGAGCCGCTGTTCTGTCTGCTGGGTTCTGGGTGGTATGCTACTGTTTCTCAAGTTGGTGGTAGTTGCGCTTATTGGTCTTGAATTCTGTGGTGTAGTAGCTGGCCTGTTCGGAGGATTTTTGGATTTAGTAGGTTTCATAGGGTTGAATTTGTCAGTGCTGTTGATGATCTAGGCGGTCAAGTTCTAGACAGCCTGGTAAAGCTCTGTTAAGGCCTCGCATTGGGAGGTGGTGAGGGCAAGTGAACTCTGAGTGTTGGTGACCCACCTCTAGGTGCAGTGGGGGGATATCAGGTGCATGGTGATGGTGTGCTGGACACCTGTGATGATGAAATGTAAGAAAGTGTGGTCATTCCAGGTGAGTTGTGTGATGTGGCTGAATTTGAATCTATCGCTGGAGGTGAAAATAGGGTCGAGTGTGGGTCCTGCTTAATGTGTGGGTTTGATGATCTGTTTGGGTGAGGCCAATTGTGATCAGATTCTCCAAGAGGTCGGTGGAGTTGGTGTCATCGATGAGAAAGTTGAAATCGCCGAGTAAGATGTAGTGGTGAGAGTTGATTGCTAGGGAGGCAATGAGGAAGGGGATGGTGTCTCAGAATGTGGCTCAGGGTCCCGGAGCTCAGTAGACAAGGGTGACACTTATCATGGTTTTTGCATCAGTTTGTGGTAGGAAGTTGAGCTGTTCCATGAGAAGCGTGGGGGTCATCATTGGTAACCATGGGCAGAGTCCGCGTGGCCACACTATGCGGAATCCGGCAAAGTTGCAGAAAAACTCTGCACCCGCTTGCAATGCATGTTTTGACATTCAGGAACACGTATTGCATGTTCGGGGATGCTCTTTGCGTGCTCGAGAGAAAATATAGTGCAAACTTCACAACACGGTCACCAATGAGCGTAGCCATCTTGTTTTTCACTGTTTGCTTTAGTTCTGGGCCTGTTTTTCTATCCTCCCTATATCTTTTCAATCCTTTGTTTCTAGAAACTTTTTTCTGATCTTTTTAATTTATTATCTACTCTCTCTCGATTCCTGATTGTATACTTTGCGTTTTGTTCCACTTTTTGTGTGTTTTTTAGTGCGTTTTTCACTCTTTTTCTATTACTTGCATTTTTTATCTCTCGTACTTTCTAACTTCCTACATTTTCTTTTCTGCCTCCTGCCTACGCAGAACCATGGCGAAGAGTCTTAAAAAGACTAAGGGCCAGGGAAGGAGGTTCACAAGGAGCAAGCTCCATGACTGCCTTCCTTGCGGAAGGCAGAGCCCACAAGAGGTGCATCCACGGGCCTTATTCTCTGAAGTGGAGGTGGCTGCACTCTTTATTTTTGTGCAGCACCACCTCCACTTAACCCTGGCCACAGGCTGCAGGCCTGGGTATGGGCTCAGAGAACATAACCGGCAGTAGGAAAGGGTGTGCCAGTATGTGTTTTGCTGCTCTGGAGTCAGGCGCACCCATAACCCATTGACATACCGGTGGTCCAACATCCTGGACCGGGAGCAGGACCTGCTGGACCTGCTAGATGTTGAGGTCCCGGGGCTTGGTGAGTAGCTAATTATATTACTATTGTGTTCTTCTGTTTTGTGTTATTGCGAATATTATTTTGCTGCATGCAGGTAATTTATGTTTAAAAATCTTCTATTATGTGATTGCTACCACCAGACAGGTGCTCAGCACTACTAACTAATCGTTCTTGTTTGCAACTTTGCGCTCTCTTGGGCTGGTTATGTAAGAGGAAATACTTCAGTCCTTTCCTTGCTGTCCCTTCCTGTCACTAAGATATTGGATAATAGTTAGTTACTTAGTATTATGTAATTTAGGGGCCTGCGTGACGCTTCCACTCAAATAACTTCAGCTCTAGTGGAACCTTTTGTAGTTTGTATAGTGAATGAATTGCAACCAACCAATTTGGTGTATGCAAAAATGCAATATGCCTGCGTTCATCTATGCATTAAGAAGAATAAATGCAGACTTAGCATCAAAGGGGGTTGGAGTTGAGAATGAAAGATTATTAGGAGTGAGATCAGAAGTTAAGTAAATATAATTTGTTTGCAATTCATTCCAAAGTCTGGAATAGGCGAGCTAGGTATGTTTAGGATTCAGGAATCGGAATTGAACTGTGAAATACTAAAGATAGGATGGTGCGCGACTGCGATACTAGTCAACTACTAGGCAATCTGATTTAGGCTAGGTCAATGTTATTGCAATTGCCGTTTCCTGTTGAGTTTTTTTTAGACCGATTAGATTTATTTATTTCACACTAATCATTTTTTGTCTCTTTAATTATGTCTTACATGATCAGCATCCAGAGGCAAGAAGAAGACTGGGTCTCCTGACAGTGCTGAGGCTGGTGCGGGAGCCAGAGGGGGCTCCCAAGAGCAGCAGGAAGCCGCCTCAGGCTCAGATGGCTCTGCTGCTGCCCCAATAAGTCCTCCTGGTGTTGTTATATTAATATTTCCTTAACATTTACCGCTCTTATTTCCATTTCCTACTTTTAATTTTTCCAAAATCCTCTTGAATCTATCTGTTTCTAAATTCTTGATTTTGCTCCAGTACCTACTACACTCGTACTATTATTGTTTCTAGTGTCTATTTTTTTCACATCAAATCAAACTGCCTCTGACTAACCTCTGACTCTGTATGCGTCTGTATGTAGCTTTCTTTCTTCTGGGTTTCCACTCAGCTTTCCCTCTCCCTTTATATGTGGATTGCCTTGTAATTATACTGTGAGACTCTGAGAGCCCATTGGTCCTAGGCTACTGCTAATACTAGTAGTAGTAAGGACTCCTTACTACAACTAGTACTAGTAGCACTAATCTGCAGTGCAGATTGCATTTCAAGTGAGGTATTCCACACAGGTTTGCGAGATGCGAAGTCTTTCTTTTACTGTCTCATGCTGAATCCGTAAATGGTGGTCACTAATGTTGGACGGATGTATGACATTACAACGCGTGCAGTTACATCGCATGCGTTACAACGCAAGCGATGTTACAACGCTATGCCATTACAACGCAAGTATTTACATCCACTTGCACTAGATGGCGTGCTAACATTAGAAAAGTGTAATTTACTATTCCAACTCCAGTCCACGTAACAGTAGGGAAGGTGTTGGGATAGTAAACTACACTATTTGTAATGTTAGCACGCCATCTAGCGCAAGTCGATGTAAAGACTTGCGTTGTAATGGCATTGCATTGTAACATCGCATGCGTTGTAACGCATGCGATGTAAAAGCTGTGCGTGGTAAAAACCGCGTTGTAATGGCTGTTCCCCATGTTGGACATCCCAAAGTGGCGTATTTCACTTTCTGTAATCCAGGCCTAGTACTCTTTTTATTACCAGCAGTTGATGGTGAACACTGAACAACTGATTACCGTGCACCATGGCAGGAAGTAAGTATGAGGAGAAGGACGGCACCATTACTTTCCAACTAAGACAGACCTCATGTCTGCCCAGTTGGTCACTCTTTATTCTTTTCAAATATTGTGATGCACCAATAGCTCTAGTCACTGAGTCCAGTCACTTGGGTTGTCCTCTAATTGAGAGGCTTTTCAAAAATTTACACCAACAAAATGCCCAACCGGATATTATTTTATTATTTTTGATAGGACATACTGTCTTCTCTACTCTAGTATCAACAGTGTAGATAGTGATGTGTGTGGTATAAGTGTTATTAATTATGTATTTTCAATCTTGCTAATGAAAGAAATAAATAGGGGACGAGTGTGGCATCTCAAAAATGTGAATTGTTTTTTCCAGGCGTTCCGACAACCAGTGCCAGGGCCTGGGGTGAGGGCCATGCCACTCCGGAGGGAGTGGATGCAGATGCAGCAGCTGAAGGGGTTGAGCCAGCAGCAGTGGCAGGTGGTGGTAAGTCATGTTCCTTACTTATTGACAATGATGAATACACTTGCTGCAAGGGTGTACACACTCAGTAGTACACTGCACTATTGCTGAGACTAAGTTGTTGTGAACACTGAACAGTTCAAGAAGACACACTTTACTTAACATAAGCATTAGCGGTGGGGGTTGAGTAACTAATGGCCTATTGGATTCAATCTTCAACTCAGCAGACAAAGTTTTATGACCAAGACAATGAGTCAGATGATGTGTAATATATGACTAGCAGAGAAGGACGGGTGGGTGAAGGAAGGGGCCCCAGGATGCAAATAGGTGGCTGATGATAGGATGAATGGGAAGTTGATGGGTTGGTGAAAGGTGAAAGAAAAGAAAGCAGAAAGGATGCCAGCCTGGGTAGGTGAAACTGTACGGGTTAAAGTAATCCTCCGGGGGGTTTCTGGGGTCAAACTCAAAGGCAAGCAAAGATGCATGGGTGGTGGTTGGTTATGTTAGTTATATCTATGACAAATGTATGTTGTCGGAGAAAGGTGAATGATAGCCATGTTTGGATGGATGGATTCCATGATGGTACCACAGTAGGTGAGAAAAAGAGTCAGTCTGGATAAAGAGAATGTAAAAGAAAATTAAACCATGCCAGAGTACCAAAGCCAAGGGTGAAGAATAAAATAATGCTAGAAGTGTAATGCAATGATAAATGGAAAAAAAAGCCCTGGGAAAAACAAGGACTGTGTTTTCCAAGGTTTTTGAATCTGATTCAGAGGATTGAGGTTGTATTTCAGAATGAAATACTCCGTTGACTCACAGTGGTTTGCAAGCCCAACATATATATTGTAGTGCATAACTATAAATTATGTATCCTACCCACCCATCATCGATCGCCTAACTCCGACTCTGAGGCCCACTTCCACTCCAGTCACTACCGATGTCATTTTGACCGTGTCATATATGGGTGGCCTATCGGCTGCATGGTAAGTACTTACAAATCCTTATGTCATCATCATCATCACGTAAGTGACGTGATTTTGTGATGTATATCATTATCATTCATAAGTATGTCATGTTGTGCCTTACTGCAGTAGTCAGAGTGAAAGTGAGATTGAGCATTTGCAATTGATTTAACAGAGTATAGCTGTAACGGGAAAAATAGTTAATTGCGTCGTACAGCTGACCAACCTGCAGACAGTAGTAAAGTAATGTGAGTCTGCGACACAAGTATGTCTCTCTAGGGCACAAGCTGGCTGAAATGGCATGCCTATAAGATTAATTCAGCTAAACAAGAGAGAGAAGAATACTTGTCTACTCCATAGTGCCTAGTGCCTGAAAGTCTAATCATCACATCCAAATCTTTGGGGGCAGAGGAAGTGAGGAGGATACCACAACTGCTAGTGCTGCTGTGCCACTATAATTTTTATGTCTGTAATTACTAATTATGTGTTACTGTTTTGCTAAGAGTATTGGTTACAATTATCTTTTTCTTTCTGATATAGCTACTCCATCCCAACCCAACAGGCAGGAGTTAGCAGCATGTGCCTGGCAACCAAAGCAGGAGGCCATCCAGCAAGAATATCACAGGCTGGTTGTCCTGGCAGAGGAGGTGGAGAAGGCAGCAGCTGTAGTTTCCTCCAATGCCGTGGGCCCCAGCCAAGCCCCTCACATGCCTCAGGTGGTACGGCACTGTGCTCTGGCAGCTGCCCACCGCCCATCACATTCATTATCATCCACTGCTGCCCACCCCTGTTGTTCCTGCAGGAACTTTCAGCGCCACATGATCCTGGGGATGGCACACCTAGAGTCCATTCTGGAGGAGGTCCCGCAATGCACCAGCCAGCAGCCCCCTTGCTAGACCTCAGTCTTCAACCCTTGCCCCTTTTTTAATCTGTTTTTGGTGAGTGGGATGTTGGGAGTTGGGGAAAGTTGAGGTTTTCTTGAACTTCTTGACTTGGACAACAATGGACACATTTACTGGACATTGGTTGGGGTTAGGGAGAGGGGTGGGTCAGGTGTTGTGGGTTTCTTCTTATAGTTTATATAGCCCTGGGAAAAACAAGGACTGTGTTTTCCAAGGTTTTTGAATCTGATTCAGAGGATTGAGGTTGTATTTCAGAATGAAATACTCCGTTGACTCACAGTAGTTTGCAAGCCCAACATATATATTGTAGTGCATGACTATAAATTATGTATCCTACCCACCCATCATCGATCGCCTAACTCCGACTCTGAGGCCCACTTCCACTCCAGTCACTACCGATGTCATTTTGACCGTGTCATATATGGGTGGCCTATCGGCTGCATGGTAAGTACTTACAAATCCTTATGTCATCATCATCATCACGTAAGTGACGTGATTTTGTGATGTATATCATTATCATTCATAAGTATGTCATGTTGTGCCTTACTGCAGTAGTCAGAGTGAAAGTGAGATTGAGCATTTGCAATTGATTTAACAGAGTATAGCTGTAACGGGAAAAATAGTTAATTGCGTCGTACAGCTGACCAACCTGCAGACAGTAGTAAAGTAACGTGAGTCTGCGACACAAGTATGTCTCTCTAGGGCACAAGCTGGCTGAAATGGCATGCCTATAAGATTAATTCTGCTAAACAAGAGAGAGAAAAATACTTGTCTACTCCATAGTGCCTAGTGCCTGAAAGTCTAATCATCACATCCAAATCTTTGGGGGCAGAGGAAGTGAGGAGGATACCACAACTGCTAGTGCTGCTGTGCCACTATAATTTTTATGTCTGTAATTACTAATTATGTGTTACTGTTTTGCTAAGAGTATTGGTTACAATTATCTTTTTCTTTCTGATATAGCTACTCCATCCCAACCCAACAGGCAGGAGTTAGCAGCATGTGCCTGGCAACCAAAGCAGGAGGCCATCCAGCAAGAATATCACAGGCTGGTTGTCCTGGCAGAGGAGGTGGAGAAGGCAGCAGCTGTAGTTTCCTCCAATGCCGTGGGCCCCAGCCAAGCCCCTCACATGCCTCAGGTGGTACGGCACTGTGCTCTGGCAGCTGCCCACCGCCCATCACATTCATTATCATCCACTGCTGCCCACCCCTGTTGTTCCTGCAGGAACTTTCAGCGCCACATGATCCTGGGGATGGCACACCTAGAGTCCATTCTGGAGGAGGTCCCGCAATGCACCAGCCAGCAGCCCCCTTGCTAGACCTCAGTCTTCAACCCTTGCCCCTTTTTTAATCTGTTTTTGGTGAGTGGGATGTTGGGAGTTGGGGAAAGTTGAGGTTTTCTTGAACTTCTTGACTTGGACAACAATGGACACATTTACTGGACATTGGTTGGGGTTAGGGAGAGGGGTGGGTCAGGTGTTGTGGGTTTCTTCTTATAGTTTATATTTGTTAGAGTAAAACATTATTTATAGTTTTACAATACATAAGGTGTAAATATTTTCTGGGGGGGTTAACCTTTTAAATTGCCTTATTTGTTTCCTCCTTTTGCTGCAGCCTGCAGGGCGGCAGACAGTTTTTAGGTCTCGGCTGGCGATAGCAGTGCGCATGCGCTGTCTCGACATTCGAAAACTTCTTGTAATCAATACGGTTCAGGATGGGGACATGAAGCACCGCCCCCTCTTCCCATTGGCTAGCATCATATTTCAGGCTGAACCGCTAGCTTTCCATTGTAAAGGAGGCTTCTTAGTCCCTTCTAGTTACCACCCTTCCCGATTTTGGCCCCACCCACCGGAACTGGATCATTTACTGGCGGAGTTACAAGTACCCCTTCATAACTCAGTAAGCACTATTTTATTTTCATTTTCAGCGAGGTACTAATGACAGTGCACCACACTCTGTTTGTGTTTATTTGTTTTATTTAACTTTGAAACTGAGCTCGGCGCCGCTACACAGATACAGCGCTCAGATTATTTATATATTTTTTAACTTTAACACTGAGCGCAGCGCCTGCTTCAAGCACACCGCGCTCAGTTTTAAAGTTAAGAAATATATAAAGAAACCGAGCGCAGTGTCCGTGAAGTGGCGCCGCACTCAGCTTTAAACTTAATGCTTGATCTTTTTCCCCTCGCAGCCCGATCCGTGTGCATGTTTATTTGTTATATTTAACTTTGAAACTGAGCGCGGTGCTACTTTACGGACACCGTGGTCAGATTATTTATTTATTTCTTAACTTTAACACTGAGCGCAGCACCTGCTTCAAGGACACCGCAATCAGTGTTAAAGCTAAGAAATATATAAAGAAACCAAGCGCGGTGTTGTTGAAGCAGTGCCGCGCTCTGCTTTAAACTTAATGCTTGTTTTTTGCGCTTTCGATGTTGCAGCATGTGTTTGGACAGAAGGAACCCATCTGCACCGCGGAAGTATTGAAATACTGCAGGGAGTACCTACAGCTGGGCTTTAAATCTCTTTTCGCATTATTCCATTAATGCGCTGTTGTATCCTTCATCGTAAACCCAACTCACATAGCTTTACTAATGGCTCATGCAACAACTCTAGAAGATTAGCTCAGTGGCGCCCCCCAGAGAGGGATGAACTGCACAGACAGGTGGGATTAGATAGCATGGAAGGAAGGGCCCGCCCTAAAGTGTGTGTGGAGGCAAAAATGACCGACTGCATGCAGTAACGCCACCTCCCATCTTCCGAGCGCATGCGCACACAGACGTCTGTACAAAATGCATTCATCCTTATGTGATTATAATTTTTATTTCAAACTGAAGCAAGTTGATGCCTGGGATGAATTTTAAAATTGTTTTCACTTGAGTAGAGATTTGTGTTCATGGTTTGTGTATTGTTATTTCTCTAAAACATATTTTTGACATTTTAAGGGTTATATACAAGCAGCAACTACAGTCAGTAGTATAATTCCTATATGTGTGAAAAATGAAGATATAATCATCACATTTTATAAAGCAAACATATTTCAATTAGCAAAAGTATTATTGGAATTAGAAACTGAAAGTGAAATCCAAGGACGTTGCCTTCGTTAGTTTATCACTTGACCATTTTACTTAACTAAGTAACGGTGCTGCTGCCATTCTTTTATAGAGGCAACGGTTAATTTGTTAGACGCGGAGAGTAGAAATGAATCACTGCCTGCTGCCTGTCTCACCCAATTTAACACCTTCTTATCTTATTCTCTCTGCATCAGGGCCCCTGGCAACAGTGCCTCAAGTGTGGGATAAAAGGGTTTCACGTGGGGAAAGGATTTTCTGCCCCTCATATTCTACCGTCCCAGACAGAGGATCAGGGCTTTAAGAGGGATGAAAAACAAGCATTGAAAATGAAATAGGTCTCACCTTTTATTAAGTTAAAGCCATTTGCTTTGCTGTACAATAACATTAGCAAAGCAAATGGCTTTAATTTAATCAAAGGCGAGACCTATTGCATTTTTATTGCTTGTTTAAATCTGCCTATAGTGTAACACACCAACAGATAGATGCGGTACTGAGGTTCTGGACTTTTAAGAGTCCAGAGGTGTCAGGGAAACAACACCCGAAGACCCCTGAGTTCCTTCCTGTCTCGGTGCACAAAATAAACAGAGACGCGGGTTTCTCGATGGTGGCGTCAAAGACCAAGGTTTATTTACTGCAGGGACACAGAAGTCATAGGAACCACACAGAGGCAGAATCTACGAGACTGTTCAAATTGCATTAAGTGGGTTGTGCCTTAAATACACGAAATATGTCTTTAGGCAACATTACACAAATATTTCTCATGCCCAACCCGGTATCCCAAACAGACAATAAATATACATCAAACAATAATTAGTCGTAGGTTTTCGGTATTCGATCAGGTCCCCTTGTCAGTTTTCCATTCTTTGCCCGATCCTCCCCATCATAAAAATCGTAACCTCCCCATTGTAAAAGCCCAGAAGGAGAGGAGTAGAGCCAGGTGCAAAGGATTGAAAGGTAGGATAAGAGGTGTTTATGGATCATAAACGGGCATGGCTACCGTCTTCGGCCTCTCAGTCAGGACAATGGACACGAGAACCAGTATAGTAGGACTGGCCTCAGGCAAGGGAGGCGGCTTGATTCTGCCTAGTCATGCAGCGTCAGCCTTTCTCGGGGCTCGAGCTAACGTGTCCTTAACAAGGTGATTCTGCCGGGGTCATCGCCCGTTCATTGACTATGTGAGGGCAAGAAACAAAATGGATGCCGTATCTAAAATGGATGCCATGACTTAACAACAGAATGCCCTATTTCTCAGTGAATTCATGTTAGTTGCGCAGCGAAAACACTGTCATGCATATAATGGATCATTTGCGGTTCATTGGTACCAAAATCGTGTCAGTACTACGATACTGAATACACGGGTTCGGATTGCTACAGAACCTCAGTACCCTCACTTGTCCTACTACTGTCAGTCTCGCCTCCTAGTCTATGCATTCTGCAACTAAAACCCCTTTGTAGTATTTACTGGGAAGGATATGGGTTTGTGATTTATTTAATTTCCATTGTATATACATTATTGCCTCCCCCACAGTTCTTCCCTTACCTGTGATTGATGTTTAGGTGAAGTGATGGTTGCTTAGTGATGGCTTGGTTTTCCAAGGTACCATGGTGGGTGGGGGTAGCAGCATTAGACAATTGCATTTGCAAAAAAAGAAAATGAGACAGTCATTCATCTTAGGGAGACTAGGGAACTAGCAGTAGAAGTAAAGTACACAAGAAGAAGTCTGCCAAACAAGAAACCATGGTGATGAATGATAAGCAATGCTAAAGTAAAATAAAACATAATGGTGGCAGGGATAGTCTAGTACAAGTTACAACTGAAGTTGACTGCACCTACGAAGTGGACGAGCGTAACCTTTCGTGCTGGAAGGATGATAAACCGATGCTCGCAATTATTAATTAATCCTTGGATTATGTTCCCCCGGGAAAAAAAATATAGCAAACACTAAGCATGGATGGGCAATCTGTTGCCTGTGTGGCCGATATATACCTATATTACAGCAGAAGCAGATCCTCGCCCTGCCTTGAGTTAGTGTTGCTTTCCCCACATACGCCTCAGCAAGTGTGTGATCAATTATTGGTGTAAATTTAATTTAGTCACACCTCAATATTATAAATCACACAGCTCGGGAAAGAGTGTTAGGGTTTTATGAATTGTTGAGAAGGAGCATTTGAGGGAATGGTTTGCCAAAGACAAACACTGCAACTTTGGCAGCACACAATCTCGGCAGACGAACATTATAAATCTGTAAAGGGAGAAAAAGGAAATGCATGCATGATGATGATGATGACTTGATGATGATGAGGAGTACTAGACTAGCAGTACAGGGCAGCAGTATATTATTAACTATTATTATTATTATTATGCAATTTCCTTGTGTGTCTGCCCCCAGAGAGAGTTGAGTGACCCAAATAACATATATTTTATGTTCTGTTGTACCAGGCTCCCTTAGGTTTTAAAGATAGCAAAGAAAAGTAAAAAATAGCTGTGTTGGTAAAATATAGAAGCAAAGATAATAAATGACAAAAGACAGTTGTAATGATTGAAGATAAAACATGAATCATAGAAAAATAAAAAAGATGATACTATGTGTTATGGTCAGATTGGGAGTTGCCTCTCGTCATTCCTCTTGGTCCGTCCTTCCATGGACGCTCTCTCCGTCAATCTTGGGTGCCACTGCCTGCCTGGTGGATACAAATTGGTAAGGTATTTGTGAGTTGATTTTCCCAGTATAGCACAGGGTAAAGGCTGGCATGTAAGTGTACATAGAGAAACAAAAGGGATATTGAAAAATCATGGAGAGAAGTAAAAATGCATGAATCGAGCAGGAGTGCAACAAAAAAACTTTAAGAGGTGGCATGGCTAAATCATGTCTAATCTGTTTCCAGCATTAACCTGCAACAACAGGACACAGCAGGCCTGGGACGCCTACCCAACCTCCACTGAGCTTAGATTCTGTGCCAGACAGCACTGAGCACACATACACAGCAACATATAATTTTCCAAATGAACCAAGTAAATCAATGCAACACTGTCAGTCATACCACTGCATTTGCCTCCACCACTACACAGACATGGAGGTCTGGTGTGGTTGTTGTTGACTTGTTTACTTTTTAGGCCACTTAATGAAACTCTCAAGTTATTCGATCAATCATCTCTAATCCTACCGACTGACTACGACTATGGTATGATCTTCATGGTGTCCATCTCTGTAATGTACTGAGTGAGTGCAGAATCAAAAATGCAATGGATCGGCCTGCAGTAGTAGAATTTTGTTATTGAACAACAACAAGAGACACATTGACTTGAGTCCCTTTTTTGTGTGTTTATTAAATACTAGTAGACATCATGCACAACAATAACACAAACATCAATCACTCAGAGTCAGCGTCCAATGCATGCCATCATTTACCTGTTCTTACAGGGCAGTCCGTCTCCACTCAGAAAGAAGGTAGCTATAATCAGGTCCTTTGGAGGGACTCAATGAGGCAGAGAGACATGCCATTTTTGTACTAGTAGTCTCCATCCAATGTCTGGCTTGAGGGAAATGGATTTAGGGCAAGTCAGGACTCAGGAGTGGACTGGAGCAAGACTCGGAGGAGTGGACTTACTTCTTCACTGATTGCACACATTTGCATCTTCAATCCAGCAATAAAAGAGTAAAATGGTAGTGATGGATTTGTTGTAATTTGAACCAGAAAGACAGAGACATAAACAAATAATGAAAGTAAATCAGCAAGAAAGGAAGTAACAAGTCCAAAGCTTAGTTGTAGTCAGGGATGTAGAGCTCATCCTCAAACTCTGGTGGTTGACCCAGAAGAAGTTCATCTAACACCCTACTTCCATGGCCTAAGTCACCGTCATCATGTTCCTGCTGTGCTACTTCAGGTATGGTGTAATACGGTGGTATAAAGTGCTAATTCATTTTGATCATGGTTAACCTCTCCATGCTTTGGGGCGTGAGACCAGCCCTTTTCACTGTCGGAACTGCACCAGCAGCACTGAAAACACACTCAGAAGAGACACTTGCAACAGGGCAAGCCAGATAATTCATCGCCAGCCAGCAGAACACTGACCATTGGTGCCTTTTCCTATATCAATGCCCGATAAACTGGTAGGTGGGCATGAAGTTTGACTCTCTGCAGTACCTACTTCTACTGAGGTGGTACTTGTGGAAGTTGTGGAAGATGTACATGTCTGCGGATGTAATAAGGAAGCTGGAGGTGGTGTTGGTGGTATGATCTCTGGTGATATCCGTGCCACATCCTCAAATCAATTTGGGATGGGGCAATGTCGGTCTCCACTGGGGCAGGACTAATGTCCATGATGATGGCTAGCTTGTCATCATCCTCCTCTGCAACATCTACCTCCATAACTCCAAGGCTTTCTGGAACCTTCCTTTTCCCTAGCCTTGTCCCATGGCGTGTCTCACTCTCAGACTGAGGTGGTGGAATCCAAGTGGCATTTAGATCATCAGAAGGGGGGCTTGCAGAAGAAGTTGATGGACTAGTCCTCCTTTTCCTTGCTGGGGATCTGGAAGACAATGGATCTTTTGAAAAAGTGGCTTGCTATTCTTCACCTGCTGGAAGTTCTATCTCCTGAACTTCCCCTACTTTGCCCACTTATCTCAGTTCCCGGCATTGATTTGGTGCTACTTTGCGATAACGATAAGTCAATGTCAATATCACTGCTCATTTGAGTTGTCGTGATCTGACTGGCTGCCTCAGTGACAGACATGGGCTTGGGCATAGGTTGGTGGGGTGGATCCACTAATACAGGGGTGCTGCTCCCAGCTTTATCCCCGGATACCACTACTGCAGGTGCAATTTTTGTTTTTCCCAAAAAACATCATGGGCGGTACACCGGTCTTGGTAAGTTGCAGTTCCTTCTTCTCACTGGCAACTTTCAACTAACCTGGTACCTTTCTTTGCAGCCATCTTCTTCAGATGTCAGCAGCACACAGTGGTATAAGTTGAAGAGATGTCTGTGGTCTCACGTCACATTGTGCGCAGCAGCACTTCTGTCTGGCAGTACAATGGCTAATGATACCTTTTGTGCACCTAAAAGCAAAGAAGCAAGAAGATTGTCAGTGAAACATCAACGTGGTATTGATTGTTGTGGTTTAACTACTAGTACAAACAAATATAATATTGTTGCGGGGATTCTGCACATATACAGAACTATGCACAGGAATCCAGGACTTCGGTGTATTGTGGTGTACCAAAAACACGCCTCAGTGCCCAGAACCCCTATCCGGCTAGCTATAGTATCCCATTTGTTCTCCGCACTTCAGCGGAGCTACCAATGATTGGATATCCTACAACATGCAACTCAGGGCCCCTCAGAATTCGTAGGAACAATACACTCTTTCACTTAGATACTCATACCTGTTCACAATGTGAGTAACCAGAGACACTGTATAGTTTAAAACATTTATTTCAACTCACATGCTCTGTAATGCAGTACACGTGCTAACACTAGCAAAGAAATGCATAAAAACAATATAATCAGCATGGTTACATTTCTATATAATACGAACAGGGATAGCATATTATAATGACAGTGGATTAGGCCTTATAGCCCTTTACAACCCTCCCCCGTGCTACGAGCTATGTTTATTATATCAGTGGAAGTCCTCTATGCTTGGACAGCGGAACCCCCACCTCAAGTCTTAGATGATAGGAGTTAGATCTCCGGACAAGCACAGATCTTCCTCTGGAAAGGTTTTCTCCAAGTGTTGTTAAGTTGCATCCTGTGTAATATTATAAGCACCCAGAAAGTCAGATGCGCAGCTGTGTTCCATGGTATGTCTAAATGTGTGTGGGACGGACCAAAGCCGATTAACCAGTGGAGGTTTTTTCTGACCTTGAACATGAAGTATAGATGAGAACTCAGAGCACAACAGAAATAGTGAAATGCAGAGAGTTCCCATGTGAAGCAGCATAAGCAAAAGTGTTTGTGGGAACCAAGGCATGTAATGTCATGTGCGTAAGCGGCAAGATGGTGGTGATGCAACGCACAAACTTATGCTAACTTAGCAACATCCGCTGGCACCCCCAAACCCTCATGACCCCCTCCCCTTGGGCAGTCCTACGCACAGTGATTGAAGCAGAAAACAGAGTTTAAAAAGTCTGAGCAACAAGAGCTTATGCATCTTGGAAGTGAAGAATGTCAATAGGGTGAGATATTTGGTATAGTTCTGTTCATTAAAAAAAAATGTATCCTTCTGGTAGGGCATTAAAAAAGTAATACAAAATAAAAAAAATTATTTAAAAAAAATGTCTGGGCGGCCGGCTCCTATCAATCCATTAGCGTGTAAGCACAAAAAGTGGCGACAGCTGCCAACAGGAAATCATTGCCATTGTCTGAAAATGTAGACTCCATCCAGTTAAGTAATTCAAAGGAGCAAACATGCTTATTAACGATGGGTGCTTCCAGCACCATTACTGGGCAACTTGCGTGGTACTCGATGTAACTTCGTTGCAGGAAATCACGTGCTGCTGCACCAATGTCCCACTGAGCTAGTACTCCCAGCGCAGCCGCACATGCCATCAAACCCATACCGGAACTGTCCTGCTCATGAGACACTAGTGGGCCCATCAGTAAGGCAAAGTCTGGGTCAGGACATGCTGCATTTGTGAGGCAGAGATCCGAAGACCAATGAAAAGGACATTCCAAGCAGGAGAAAACTGATGGCACGCAAGTGTACCATGGAAATCGGAAAGACAGATAATGACCCACGCTTAGAGTGGCCAGTGGCAAGGTGCCATAGCACTGAAGCATGCGGCTACGAAGCAGCTGCAGCCAAGCCGGGTTGTGTACGACCACAAGAGGGGCAGCCATTTCTGCACAGGCAGATCACTAGGAAGACCCCAGCTGCTAAAGCGAGTATTAGTGGCAACACGCCGAAATATAGAATGAATGAAAGCCAGGATCACACCAAAAATAGTTTGAAAAGATGTTACAAGGCCAGAGCCCACAGTTTAAAAAAAATTAGCAAGCCCTGTTGTATGCGAAGCATTGAAGACAGAATGAATAAGCTCACCAAAATGTTGTGGGAGGTCAGTGTTTAAAATTGCTTGAACTTCTGTTCTTGTATTAGCCACCTGAAGGACATAGGTCTCACAGGCAGAAGTGAGAGAAACTTTTTTCTGGGACAATAAAGCTCTTATTTGGCTCAGCTTGTCGATCTCTGCCTTCAAGGTCGGAGTGGAAAGCCAAATTGAGATATTGGGACTCCCACGAGGTGGAGGAAACAGCAAATTTTTGCAGCAAACTACACGTTGCCACACAGTCACAATGTATGGTATGCCTATTAACATACCACCACCTTTTTTTATCAATCAGAAGTAAATAAGTACCGTTAGACAACAGTTTGAATGTTAGTTTAATCGGGGACGGGCTTTCCCTTTAAAATGCACGCTAAATTAGGCACTTCTAAATAATAGGCACCTTGCAATTGTATATTTCTGCACACAACGGAGTGTCCAATGGAAGAATCGCAAGATTCACCAGTCAGATACACCTCTGTGTCATCATGCGAACATCTAAACGTGAAGGTGAGTGACCAAACTTCATGAAGGAACGAGTTTCCTAATGGTTCATAGCAACCTAGGGGAAAATGTAAATTTAAATAAGGAGAACAGCAGCGTTATATCCCCATGAATGAGCCAAACAGCAGAGTTTGTTTCCGCTACTGAGAATGGTAAAGGGTCTAATTTTTTTAGGGTATAGGTTGCATCTTTCATGGACATAGACTGTTGTCTGTCAGTCAAATTAAAAGATGAAAACAAAGATGACGAGTTTACATAGTCCCATGGCACGCGATCCATTTTAAGCGTCTGAAAGGTCCATGCTAACTGCATAATAGAGCGCAATTGGTCCTGACCATGATATAACACAGATACATCATCCTGTACAATATCAACAACAGAAGAAACAATATTGTCCAATGTGTATATCCTGGAAGAAAGGGTTTTAATACTGTTATCTACTACAGCAAGAACTTTTTCAAGATTAGCCCTTAAACATGAATTGGCTTCAATTTGAGACAATTTCCAAATTTCATTGTAAACAGCATATATCCATCGTTTAGGCCTAGGGCCATTTGGGCCTTTTATGAAATCTGCTAAATTCACATCATTCGATAACATTGACAAATGCTGTTTAACAGAAGACAAGGTAGAGTGTTGCAACCAATTGTGACATAATTTACCAACAGAATACCTTGTAGCAGAATGTGTAGTCAAAAATCGTGGATCAAGCACGTCCTGTGTGTAACCTAGAGCTCTGTCATGGAAACGCATTTGGCATGCACCTGCACTGGTCTGCCAAACCAACCACCCCATAGAGTCAATATTAGAGATATTAAATGTTTCATTTGAAAATAGAGACTGCAACTCCTCAAATGTGTACTTGTTAGTACCATTGCAGTCTGGATATTCTGCAAGGGAAGGAAAAGCAGGAGCCTTCAGTTGTTTTGCCGTAGCTAAACCCAGACAAGTAGTCTGATGGATGGAATCGTTCAAGAACAGTATTTGTGTTGGTATAAGACATGCACGATACAAAGCGTCAGTGCCCTGCACCTGCCACATTTTGGAACCCCAAACTGATTTTAAATCAACTATATTTTTCCAATGATCGTAGCCTCCCATCGCCAACTTAAGGATGAAGGAATCAGAGTATAACAATTTAGTGTGGGTAAGAATAACTTTCGTATTTGATTTAGAATTTAATTTAAAATAGTAAGATTCAGGGTTTGAGTTATCAAAACTCGTAAAATATGTACTCCCTATCGGTGGGGCGGGACAATGTTACCATTGTGTGTAGTTGAATACAGCCCGAAAAGTGGTTGCTTTATGCAAATAATGGTGGCCATAATGCTGATAGCAAAGTAAGTCAGCATAATTTGCGGAACTCAAATAGAAGTCTTCAGCATCAAAGGCTGCATAGTATTTTAAATCTAAAAAGTTAGTATTGCTCGCACATCCCAGTCATCTGAACGTATGTTATATTTATGTCACCCATTGAGACACGAAGTACATTTGGAACATTAATAGTCTCTGTTGGACAATGAATTTGAATTGGGACTGTATCCCAAATTATGCCATCCGTAACTGGCCAGGCTGTAATGTTGAAGAAGGTCTGGTCCCCCTTCATGATGTGCGATGAAGAATACGGAACCAAAGTTCCATCTACTAGTTCTAAAGCAGAGCGTTCTTTAAGGTAGTGTCCATTGATCAAAATACAAAATACTGTCACAAATCCAATGGACATGAATAAAAAAATAAGGATGAGCACCAGCCAAAAATATATCCAAGGGGGAACCAAATAAGTGCGTTTAAACTAGGAGATAAAAATAGCAAATTTTGATGGGGTCAAAGTCGATGTTGAATGAGAGTCAAAGGAAAAACGCGACACGTTCCTGGCTGCAGCATTCAACCCAGGCAAAGATTCACTGGTAAGTTAAGTATATTCTAGTTCCTCATTAGTAGCTGAGAATTGTTGGACCAGCAAAGGATTAGCAACAGAGTTCATCTCTATGGCAGTGTCAGGATTTCCTGGAATAGTGGCATATGATGAAGCTGGAGGTAAACTATTCAGAATCAGCCAGATGGTGTAGTTTGACATTGTCAATTGAGACATATCTGTTGTCTTTGTGTCCTGAAAGTGGAGGTAAAATAACTGTATGAGTTCCCTGCACGCCCAGCACTGGACCCGGAGCTCAATAGGATGGACCAAATTCTTTTTTGTTCTCCACCTTCTCTGTGACCAGTTCTCCAACTTTAGGCAGCCAGCCGATCACTGGAATCTGCAGTGCACCATACGCGCCGGCAGGTAAATGGTCTTTTGCTAGACTGTCTCTTGTGTCTTGTAGGGTCTGTAATACAGCACAATGTTTATCTATGTCAAAAGGGACTGCAGCAGCCACCAAGTCTAGACCATCAAGGTCTGACACAAACATTTTCATGCCAAAGAGCAATTCGTAAGGTCCGCCCACCTAGAGGTCATCTAGGGAGATTATTAAGTGCACATTGTATGCTATCAAATGGGTGAGCCAGTTCCTGCCAGTGCCTAGGACTGTAGCTGTTAAGGATTGCTTTAAGTCATGGATCATTCGCGCCACAATGGAATTGCCCACTGGCCAGTATGGAGCTGAAAATTTGACCTGCACCCCCAAAGACCTCAAGGAGTCTTTGTATGCCTTAGAGGTGAAGCCTGGAACTTGGTCCGAATGTAAGGTACCCACTTCAAAAATTCCCACAAAGACGTGCAAATCCCTGACTACAGTTCGAGCATCAGTGCTGCGTTGTGGCCAGTCCCATAGAAAACGTGTGCACGGATCACCTGCAACTAAAATGTATTTACATGCAATATCAGAAGAAAATGGACCGCAGTGATCCAAATAAACACATGCAAATGGTCTATTGGATATGCATAACGGTGTTTGTGGTGGCCAGGTCACACTAGATGGCTGGGTTTACTGACAAATACCACAAGAAATTACATAAGTACGTGTTTTTTTATATAAGCTATGCCACCAGTAACGTTGTTGCTAGATACTGACTGTAGCAGACACACCAGCATGCGCCGAGGCCATGCCCTCTTGTGCTGCAATTATCAGTGTTAGCCTGCAGCCTGCATTGGGAATCAACCTCTCACCAACGTTATTAATTGTCACGTCGGGCACGTTATCAGGGTTTAAATGATAAGAGTATTTGGAAGGAAATCCTTTTGGATAATTACCTCCCTTCCCTGTAGCAGTTATAGCTGCCAAGATGTCATCATCAATCTTACTCATGGATGTTGTAACCACTGCTACTAATCACGTGTCCACTGCTGACTTAGCTGCTTTTTCCGCTAAGCTGTTACAAATCGCATGTACTCCTACATGTTGGTGGCCAAGAGTATGAATTACCTGTGTGAGATGCAGGTGTTCCTTTAGCTCTGCCACTCGAACCCATAGCATTTTATGCTTATTTGTCTTGCCTTTGGAATCACGGTAGTCATTTTGAAACCAAAATAATAAATTGTCATTGAAAGATTGCACACAGTAATAGGAATCGCTTACAATCAAAGTAGTCACGTTAGGATCTGCAAACTCCAGTGTGAGCACCAAAGCACGCAGCTCAGCCAATTGGGCGGTACAGCCGCCAAGTGCCTGTGTGTGAACCACACTGGACTTAAACTCGCCGTTCACTATGGAACCAGCCACAATCGCACAGGCTGCAGAATACGAATGTTTAGATCCTATAGCCGGTTGTGCTGAACCGTCAGTGTAAATGATGCAACGGAATTCCTCGAGCGGGCGCATAGACAGAGGAGCTGGATGAACAAATTCATATTGCAGCGACTCCAGAGTCTGTAAAGAGGAATCATAAATAAATGTGACATCCGTGGATGTCAACCATGTAGCCCATTGTATCCACCTTGGATGTAATGCTTTGGAATTAGGAACACTCACCTTTATCACTGCTTCTAGAGCAGGATATGGTGTTACCACCAACATGTGTTTTCCTTGTGCCAGGGCATGTTCTTTTAGAATCGCCATCTGGACTGCCATCAAGACTTTTTCGACAGAGGAAAACCTCAGTTCTGCAAAAGTATACAAGTGTGACTTGTAAGCAATAGGGACTGTGTCTCCTTCATTAAACATCAAGTATAGGAAATCCACCGTGCCTGTGATGATTCGTATCACCAGGTTAGCATGGTTTTCATGGGTTAACAAGAGTTTAGAGTCAAGTAAATCAGACTGCAAAGACTGCAGTATATTTGTTTGATCCGAAAGCCAGCATGCTTTCACAAATGTTGGTTGTATCAAAGCATAAAGAGGCTTGATACGCTGGGCATACTCTGGTACGTAAGTACGGCCAAAGTGCAAGAAACCCAGCAAAGATTGTAATTTTTTCAGGGTTGTAGGAGGACGCAAATGTGCGCACTTCTCTAGGAAGTGCGGTGCCAAACCGCGTCCTTCATTATTGAGCTCGTAGCCCAAGACAACACTGCGAATTTAGCAATGTATAATTTTGCAAAATTAAATTTGTAACCGTAGTCCGCAAAATTCACAATGATGCGGTCCACGTGACAAAGATGCGGATATAATTAGTCGTCCGTAAGATAAATGTCATCTACATACGAATCTGCATCAGGGTCGATTGTGTCTAACAATGAGACTACACGTGAGAAGAAAACACCCGGGCTGTTCTTATAGCCCATTGCCAATCTTGTAAAATGTTTTTGTTTGTCGCTGTGTGTAAAGGATGTCCACTGGCTTTACAAGGGGGTCTGGTTGTGACTAAAAAAGCCATTGGATAGATCTAATGTTGTTTTATATGTTTTCCAATGACAGTTCAAATGTCGGTAATCCAAAATTATGCGGTACGACCCATCTTGCTTGGTCACGGTTAAAAGAGGGTTATTCATCAGTGACATGCATGTGTCAATTACTCCTTGATACTACAATTGGTCTCGTATTTCAGCTACAGGAGCCTTTGCTTCCCTACAGGGTTGTGTCTGTGACATGGACCGTAATGGAATCTCATGATGGGGAGATATTGTATCTCAAACCACCTGAGTACGGTATAAAGCTGGCGCATGCGCTGATACCCACTGTTCTGCAAAACGTTGCACATGCTCCTTTGGGACACCGTGTAAAAAACTAGTGAGGATTACCTCCTCCCCTCTCGGAGCTGATAGAACAAAAGGCGGGGGCCAGTCTGCCTCTGCTAACAGGATGTCATATGAAGAAATTTTCCCACCAAAAAACTTTGATAATGCGTTTTATGTCACCTTTAATGAGAATACTAATGTCCTATAGTCTGTCAGGGGAGCCACTTGGGTGTCAGCAGTTTCAACTGTGATGAAAGTATCAGTTGCTGTCGCCTCCAGAAATGGACACAGTGCTTGCCACATTACTGTAACTGCTATTGCGCTGTCTAGCAGCCTTACTGTCCATGTTTGATTCCGGAGCTGGGTCCTCACCATCCGTGGCATACCTCACAGTTAAATGCAAAAACAACAGTTGATGGACAGAATGCAGAACAATGTCATACATTCACCACAGTACAGAGATCTGGGCCTAAATCCATCGTTTTTTTGCTCATCCTGCCATTCCAGTTTGAACCCAGCCATATCAAAATCAGTCTTGACCCTGTGCCTCATGGGAACAGTCCAGCCCGAACTGCCAAGCCAGGTTCTCCCTGGTCTGGAAACAAGCATCCTAGGACTGGTTTCAGGGTTTCCCCCCTCTTCAGCCAGCATAGCTTGATTCCAGTGGCATGAAGAGCACGGGACCCAAGTCTGGGCATACCCTTCCCACTTGGGATGACAAATGCAAAAACAACAGTTGATGGTTAGAATGCAGAACAATGTCATACATTCACCCCAGTACAGAGATCTGGGCCTAAATCCATTGTTTTTTTGCTCACTGTGCCATTCCAGTTTGAACCCAGCCATATGCAAATCAGTCTTCACCCTGTGCCTCATGGGAACAGTCCAGCCCGAACTGCCAACCCAGGTCCTCTCTGGACTGGAAACTAGCATCCTAGGACCGGTTTCGGGGTTTCGCCCCTCTTCAGCCTGGAAATCTTGATTCCACTGGCATGGAGAGCACGGGACCCGCGTCTGGGCATACCCTTCCCACTCGGGATGACAAATGCAGAAACAACAGTTGATGGACAGAAGGCAGAACAATGTCATACATTCACCCCAGTACAGAGATCTGGGCCTAAATCCATCGTTTTTTTGCTCACCATGCCATTCCAGTTTGAACCCAGCCATATGCAAATCAGTCTTGACCCTGTGGCTCATGGGAACAGTCCAGCCCGAACTGCCAAGCCAGGTAACCTCCCTGGACCAGAAACAAGCATACTAGGACCGATTTTGGGGTGTCACCCCTCTTCAGCGAGGATAGCTTGATTCCAGTGGCACCGTGAACCCAGGACTCACGTCTGAGCATACCTGGTGCACTTAGGGCGAGAAAGCAAAAGACATACTCAAACGTGAAAACTTAGTAAAAGGGAAAATGACCTTCATAAATCTGGGACCAAATGATGCCCTCAAGTATCTGGCAAATTATGATATTTCCATTTTTTATTTCCATTTTTATTCACAGTTAAAAATAAATACAGACAAGAAAATAAATGGTTTTCTGTCTCTATTTATCTGTAAAAATCAGTAAAAACAGAAACATGAAGCCTTAATTATGATATGATACATGGCTTCAGCCCAGTTTAGTCTAATGTTCTTTTTTGACAACTACAATCAGCTCTAACTAAAGATAACAATTGTTTACCCCTCCACCTTTCTTTCACAAACGGCTGCCAAATTTCATCTCACATTTCTTACCTCATGTCTTTCTTCTTTGCAGATCAGTTACGGGGCTCAGAACCCTGTACTCAGTGACAGAGTGAGATTTCCATCCTTATACCGGACTGTCCCAAATGATCTCTCCTTCTACATTGGAATTGCTCATTTGTTAAGACATTTTGGATGGACCTGGGTGGGGGTCCTGACAACGGATGATGACAGCGGAGAGCTAGCGCTGCGAGAACTGAAGGACGTGATCGGTCAGGTCGGAGGCTGCATCGAGTTCTCCTATATGATTCCCGCTTATGTTTCGAAAAGTGACCCACCAAACCTAGATGCAGTCATAAAGGTTGTTAACACATCCACCGCACAGGTGGTCATTCTCTACTGCAGTTCAGTGAACGCTGTGCATTATTTCTCCTACAGTGACTGGAGAACGTTGCCTCCTAAAATTTGGATTTTGTCAGAGGCCATCTCCAATTTTGCCAATTTTGAATTTGTCTCAAATGTATTTAATGGCAGTCTGGCATTTTCGATCCAAAAGGAAGAAATTATGGGATTTAGAGATTTTCTGCATGATGTTACTCCTTGGGAATTTTCAGGTGATACAGCCCTGGCTAATCTATGGGAGACGGGGTTTAGGTGTAATTTAATGGATAGAAATAATATAAATGTGACAGACATTTCATCTGATATTTACTGCTCAGGAAAAAAGACATTTCAGATGTTGCCTGAATATCGGAAATTTAAAAACAGTCTGATCCATACTGTTTATACTGCTGTCTACGTATTGGCACACGCCTTACATACCATGTATTCATCTGACCCCAGACCAGGAACAGGAAGTGCTGCTTGGAGCTCAATGAAGGAGCAGAAACCATGGGAGGTAAACATGTGTCACATGTAAAATGGAGCCAGGGATGTAACTCGTATCCTTTGAACTCTGGCATTAGCCAAGAACGTTTGATTTTAGTAAAATTACTTACTTATAGCTGTTTTCACCTAGTTCTCTTCATACATTGGTATTCTGTTGTGTCCTTCACAATTATATTCCACCCACCACAACATAAAGCTTGGGGCCATGGACCAGCCATCCTCACCCATTGGTTAACTTCATTGTGAGTGGCAGCACTTGCCCGCTCACATGGAGAACAGTCACACACAAAATACCTCTCATTATGCTAGTGGTTACATTAGCAGTGTGTTTTGTGAGTAGCAGATTAGTGGCTTCACTGAAGAAGGAGCTGAGCGCTTCAAGCTGCTACATGTTAACAATGTTTACAAGCTCTGCTTTCTGTGTGCTGATCTTAGAGAACAGGCAGCCATGTTAGTGTCAGGCTGCACCATGTTAGTGTCAGGCTACGCTCTGCATTTCTACCGCTCCTGCATTTAAGCAATTAAAATGAAACGTTTTCTAGTTTTTCTATTTTAATTGTACGCATAAAAGAATCTAGTTCTAAGTGACATTTATACATTAAAGTATTTGCCAATAAATGGTTCTTTCTTCCTCAACATGTTTCATTCACTAATGCTGACAACTTATAAAAATACATTTTAGAATTACATTATTGTTTACAAAAAGCCAAAACACTTTTCTCAGTTGCTTGTTAGTTCCTTGGTCTGACACCATTCTAGTACAGCACTACTTTTATAAGGCTGTTGTCCCTCTCCATCTTCAGACGCTCCAAGGCGGGGGGTCCCCAGCCTGCAGGGGGAGGGTGGCTGATGGCAAAGACAGCTGGGCTGGGACCACTTCCTTCATTCCCATAGATCATTGCTCATCACCCATAGTCTGCTGTGCATCATTATCCATATTAATAAAACACAGACCACACTATATACTCCCACCCTCTGAAGCACTTTATCCTGTCAGTAACAAGCACCTAGAAACTTTCACTGGCATAAAATGTATAAAACTGCACCGCGTACCTTGTCAGAAATGGGAACTTCCAGGAACTAAAGCGCTCCCACCGACACGTTAATATATTCGCATAGGGAAATTATGTAATTTCCTAACTTTATTTTCAGTAAAAAAATTTACTTACTGTGAAGAAGTGAACACTTTTGTGCATTTATTTTAGTGATGCTCCCTCTAACTGACATTGAGTTTTGCATTGTTTCTGAATGAGGAAAAGTTTTTGTTAGCAATGATTGTTTACAACACTGTGGTTCACAGGTCACTTCAACCTGCCTTGATATCGTCCTCGTGGGGATGCAATACATATAAGAAACAGTTTGTGCAAAAAGCTATTGAACCAAACTCCTTCACGGATCCTCAGATTTAGTGAAGAACTGTATACACAGTTATAACTTTCTGTTTGTGCACTTGCTGAGCAATTCATCCGCCTTTAATATGTTCTCACATTGAAGCACTCACGACGAGTCTACAGACCACACACACAGAACCATGACCAGTGAAGCTTCTCTTTCATTCAAGGATGGTCAGATTCCCTGTCTTTGCCAATGCTTGTTGGTACGTGATGCTGAGTTGTGGCCTTTGTGGTTTAGCACACAGGGCTCACCGTAGACTTCCCAGCTCTCACACATCTCTTTCATTCGAAGATGGCCAGATACTCTGCCTTCACCATTGCTTGATGGTACTTGATGCTGAGTTTTGGCCTTTTTAGTTGAGCAATCTCCTCGTAGGCTGGGCATACTGTAGTATGGCGGTCCACACAGATAGTTTGTAATTAAAGATGATTTATTCAAGCAGGTAACATATTGAAGAGTTCCTGTGCGACAGGTAGTGGAGTTGTGAAGGGGAGCCCCACCAGGAGGAGCCTGCCTGCTGCTCAGCCCATGCTCCACAGTCACTTCACCTCTCTGTGGCCCAACATTCCGAGGCACATCAAGGCTCCAACATTCTATTGAGCACACAGCACAGACACTGGCTGAACAGGAGGTGTAAAATACATTACATTAACAAATGCAGGATACTACATATCCCTTCTCACTGAGGGTGACAAATGCAGGAGGAAGAAATGATGGATGGAATGCTGAACACTACAAACATTCACACCAGCCACAAAGATCCTGGTTTAATCCATTGTTCTTTTGCTCACCACGCCACCCCAATTTAGACCCAGGCATATTCAAATCTGTCTTGACCCTGTTTCTCATGGGAACAGTCCAGCCCAAACTGCCAATCCAGGTTCTCCCTGGACTGTAAACAAGCATCCTGGGACCGGTTTCAGGGTTCAAAACTCATCAGCCAGTCTAGCTTGAATCCAGAGGCACAGTGAGCATGGGACTATGGTTGGCAGACCCTTTCCACATAGGGTACCCACATTTAAAACATTGGGGACAGTGGGAGGATCCTCACGGTTCCCGCTGTCCCTGCCGGCTCATTGCATCCTGTGGGAGCCGGCATTACTTCTAAATCCAGGGAGCTTCTAACATTCAACTCCCTGGATCCCAAAGCAATGTGTCTTTTTCTCTCCTTTGCTTCACTGCGGGCAGGGATACAGACACATGTTGTGCTTTCAGCAAAGAGAACATTTTGTGTTTCTAAACCAAAAAAAGGTTTGGTGCCCCATTGCCGCCCTCCCAAGGAAGGTATAGACCCAGAGGACCTCATTCCCAAGGGCCTGGCCTCTCCATTGGGGACCGCGGGGGGAGCTTAAAGGCCCCCGCTGTCTCTGGCAGTTCCTTGCCTCCTGCAGGAGCCAGCCTTGCTTTAGGACAGAAGGAGCTGCTAAACATGCAGCTCCCTCTGTCGAAAAGCAGTTCTGCTGTTCTTTGTGCAAGTGAAAGCATTGTACATGCTCCTGCTTGCACAAAGTGGAGAAGATTTTTCTATGGCTTCTCAGAGCAAACCATAGCAATCTACAATGTCTGGGGATGGGCACCCCAGAACATTGCTGGAGCTGGTCCTTGGGGGGGTGGAGATTCCCAGGGCCATATAGGTCCACAGGCAGTACACATTCCTTACTCTGTGAGCGTCTATTTGTTGTTAGGGGGATCTCTTTTGTAATTGTTTTGTGCTCATGTTATGAGTGTTCAGCTTTGGTGCCCTTTGCCCTTGTTGAATCTTATTTCGTGTTCTTTTCTTTGGTGTCCATTGCCACTGTATATTTCTTCCCATAGGCATTGTTTAATTTTATTTATTGCAATCATTATCTTTTTTTCTGTGTATGAGAGCTAATGCCAAGACTCAAACCCGGTTCGACAATCGCAAAATGTGCAGCTCTGTAGGTTATGCTGCAACCTCCCAGACGCTAACTACACCTCTACGATGGCACACTGGTGAAAGGGCCATGCACAGAGCCAGCGCTGCTGTAGATCAGCTTGTAACAGCTCACAGGAGGCACTATCTCCCAAGCAGTCCTCTGTCCCTGGTGCGCCCCTGTCTGGGACAGCTCCACAGGCCTCCGCCATTAAAATCAACAAAGCTAAGAGCAGTGCACAGGGCTGGTGGGCAGAGACTGCTTGAGAGGTGAGGGGACATGTTCAGCTGCTTTAGGGGAGTATGAGGGGCAGAGTGTTTTTACTTGAACTTTGTGGCTGTTTGCTTTTTTTCACTCTCTGTTGCTGTTTTTCATTCTTTACTGAGGCTACCACGAATCACCTCCTCTCCCCAGAGCATCCCCTCCTCCTCCCGCTAGTCGCTGCTGGTCCGAATGAGGCACTCAGAATGTAGGTGCTCCATTTGCATCGTGAATCACGTACATAAAATACAAAGTGAAAGGTTGTTGGAAATTGGTCCATTTGGCAGTGCTGCTGCAGAAGGAAAGAGGCAGACGCCATTGCAAAATGCATATTTGCAGGTCCTGTTTCAATGTCATCCAACACCGGGCACATCAGCGCCTCCCTTCTGCAGACTGTATTTTGGCATTACAGACTGGCAGACGGAAGGGGGCGTGTCTAAAGCTCCAGTCTCTCCGGAGGCGTGGGTTTGAGTCCCACCGGTACCGATCATTCTTATTCTATAGTAATGTCTGTAGCATATTGCGCTGTTGTACAGGTCTGTAGGACATTTTTATTTTGAAAATATTAGGATCGGGTTACTTTTCATCAGGAAGGACATTGCTGCTCTTGTTAACAGTAGCAATGGCACAACGAAATCTGGTTTTGGCAGGCAGATTTGAAGATATTAGACCACTAGGATGCTCTCCTACCACTTTGGATCTGATGATATTTTGCAATCTATCTTTTTAACTCAACAAAGAAAGTTGTGAGTATGATGTTGTGTTTTTCATCCAACCAGAAGCGAGGTAAGCATGAGGTACTCAGTGCTTAATTTGTAACAAAAAAAATACATGCCAGGGCTTTTGTCAGGAGGTGCCTGCAGCTCACACCACACATTGCCCCTGCTATGCTGCCAATATTAGTAACAACACAACTACTAACCATCACACTCCTACAAGTGTAATAATACGGATTTTTCAAGGCCCCCAACGCTATAAGAATGGCTTGGTCAGCAGATAATAGTCATTTTTAATGCATATTGACTTAGTAATTAACTGTTGTTGTGGTCATCTCTAAATTAGCCATGCAGTGCCATCTTGTGGCAGACTGTCACTAGTGCCGGTGATGACAGTTAAGTGCCGGTGTCGAGCGCCGTAAACCACCAGCTCAAATCAAGCACTGAAAGTATTCAAGCGATCTGATGTATTTGTAACATTGTAAATGTGGCCGCCTGTGACTGAAACATGACACTTTCCTAATAGGCCGTGAGAAAACGATCCTTGGATACCTGATTACATTTATTACACTCAGATAAAACTGGGATACATTACAGGTGTTACTTTTGCAGCTGTATTTACCACAAGCTCAGCCATATAAAGTGTCCTATATCACTGGACTTAGTGACAACAGCCTAGAACCTGTTCAGAATCAGTCCAGATCAACAGTTTCGGAACAAGCTGCACTTAACACAGGTCACATTTCCATTTATTTGATGTCTTGCTCCAGCCCCTTCCAAGCCTCACGTTCTTTCATAAAAAAGACCAGAAAGGTAGACTGCTTGCGTCAAAATTATGTGACAGAGTTATATTTCGGGATAAATATTACGTTTAAATGACAGTAAATTGAAAGGGCCTTCAACCAGCTTTGGAAATATATTTGCTTTTGATGGTTTGCAATGCATGAGCGCCACCTTCTGGCTTATTAATGAATTACTGTTAAGCACTGCAGTAGCCACCTTATTCTCTGTTATGTGGTGCGGTGACATGTTCAATCAATCAATCAATCAATCATTGCACTTGTAGAGCGCATTACCTACCCGTGAGGGTCTCTAGGCACTGGGCGGGGGGGTGTGCTGCTACTGTTCAAAGAGCCAGGTCTTGAGGAGTCTTCTGAAGGTCAGTAGGTCGTGAGTCTGCCGTAAATGGATGGGGAGGGTTTTACATGTATTGGCGGCGAGGTGGGAGAATGATCTGCCACCGGCGGTCACTCTTTGGATGCAGGGGGCAGAGGCGAGGCGCGGTCTGCGGACCGGAGCTGGCGGGTGGGGGTGTAGAAGCTGTTAAACTCTGTATTTCTTTACAGTGCATTTAATGATATTTGCCACCTGCATATCAGTCATGCGAGGAACGAGAATAGGCGTGAATTACAAGTAGGGCACACTGATGCAGGGCTGCCACTCTTTAGATCAGACAGGGCCAGCTAGTCTCTGCAGAAGTGCTAGTGAGTGATGGGCAGTATTTCCACTTCTTAGCTGGACACTCATATTTTACTTGGGATAATGGGACACTTTTCCACAGTGTTGTGTTGTAAATGTGTCTGTAAGAGCACTTGTCAGCATATCTATTGTGTATTTAATAGGCTGAATTTGCAATCCTTATTAGGATCGCAGTAGTTTCAGCGGAACAGCTGCAGCTCTTTTCAGCAGGCAATGCCATTCGGTAACGCAACGGCTTTAAAACAACAAAGCATTGTTGCTATTGTTTTAGTGGAGCATTACGATAAGTTCTGAAATAGATTAAATAGAAAAGTACTGGTACTTTTTAAAATGCATGCTAAATATGTAAAAAGAATGTATCAGAACTTAGTCTGCCTCCAATCCATCCACTCTCTCGATACACTCCATGCTATTCCACCCCACTTTACGCCACTCTACGACATTTTACTCTGACACTGCACTCTATGAGAGTCCCTGCCAATGAACTTTGCTCATCTCTACTCATCTCTACTCCCCCACCTTACTCCACTCTACGACAGTCTACCAAATTCTGCCTCTGACACTCTACTTCTCCCACTCCACTCTAGGACACTGGCAACTGCCACATAGCAACAATCCACATAAATACACTCCACATCATGCCACATAACTCAAATCTGGATAATTTCACTGAAACCACACACTTCCAAGCCACACAATTCTACTTCATACCACATAATTTGGCAAATATTTACATAATGCAACTCAACAACACTTTTACCTAACACACCAAATACATCCAATCCACACTACAAAATCCCACATCATACCACAAAATTCAACAACACACTACATAATCAAATTCCAAGCATACCACTACACAATACATAATGCCATTCCACATATTTACATGCCATAAACACAATCCCACTCCATATAATTTCAACTAAACTCAAAACAAAAAAAATACTATCCACATAATTCCACTGCACACCAGAACACTTAATTCCAATACATACATCCACTTCACATGACAGAATTCCACAACAAACAATAAGACTCTCTCATATGGTTGACTTCAGGTCTTTATGTACAAAGTTTTATACAGCGCTGGCTAGACCCGGAGGTATCAGATGTCTCCAAGCACAGTATCTTTCCTGTACCTTTTCAAAGTTTCCAAACCTCAAACCTGAGCTATCCTCCTTTTCGTAGCGTGTCTTCTGCATACACAGGTGCTCCCTCTTTATGAGTCTGTAGCCTGCTCTCCCCTTCTTTCTCTCTTTCTCTCACACTTTCTGATCCTCTGTCTGGAGTTCATTCAGCACTTCTTGCACAAACTACCTATATGTCTCTGTCGTCCTTTCTATCTCTTCTTTACAGCTCTCACCCCTATCTTTTCACCATGCCACATCATTTTGGCTACACAAATACACTCCACACCACACAATTCCACAACTAACAATTTCAACACAACTCACATAATTGAACTCTACATCACATAGACCAACTACACTCCAAGCCAAAACTCATAGGTAAAAGCACTAAGCTGCCTGAGGCTTTCACTAGAAGTGAGCCAGACTTTTGTGGTGAATAAACTCATTTGTGGCATGCAACGCTTTAGCCACCCCCTCCTTCTCCATTGTGCTCTGTACCCTGGGGTGCTGCAGCCCCCTGGACGCACAGCATCCTTTAATCAGTCGCGTATGCTGGACTGCTGGACTTTGGAGGCCATCAAAACACCTTTGAAAGTGGAGAGGTTTTTTTTGTTGATTTCTTCCTGTGACCCTGCTGACAACCTTCCTTCACCCCATTTTCCAGGCATCAAAGACTTATTGGGACAGATGAAAGGCCTCATTCGCATATTTCTCACCTCTCCCCATCCACACTGCAGCTGTGCCTCGCCTCTGCTTAACTTCTAAAAAAGGAAATTAACATGCATACATTTGCTTTAAAATGTACTGGCATTTCTAGCTTTTCTCAATGCTTGTGTGGCCCAAAGGGTCATTATTGCAGAAACAATTTAGGAAGGATTTTACATTCCAATGGAAAAGAAAATATGTATGACATTAGAATATAAATGTTAATGAACATTTTTGTTAGTGCCTTGAAACCATTTTTAATATAAGGTACTAATAATTTTAATGAATGGCCCAGCCCTCTGCTTCCATCTGCTCTTCTCATTCCAGGTAAATGTTGCTTTAGCACAGTTTACTGTGGGCACAGTAGATTTGGTTGTACTGCGAATTAGAATTTTCCTTTCTCAGAGGCTGCTTTGGAGGTGATTGGGCAAACGTGTGTGTCCTTTATTAGCTAGAATAACTATCATTGCACCCATGATGCACAGAACCCTTAATCTCATACCAAAACATTGCAAATATAGGCCACAATGCACTAAAAGAAGTAATAATAAAGCCTTAACAAAAGGAAAGGCAAACATTACTCACTTTGTGGCTGATTTGTACAAAGTGGAACCAGAAAACATGGATAAACCACAACTTTTCTGCTTAAATTGTATGATCTTATTTTATTTCACCCAAACTATTTTTTCTTCATATCTTTTAACGAATACTTCTCAATGCAGTGATATAATGTCACGTAGTAATGTCAAAGCTTCACATGTTGAAGAAATACACTTTTTTTAAATTTTGAACAACATGATCGTATTTTTTGTGATATTTTTCGTGTGATTTACATAGCAAAGGTTTTCAAGGATGGTGTGGTGTGAGGGCTCTAAGATCTAAGCCAGGCCCTTGGTTCGGCTCTGGTTGAGCCCTCCCTGTAAATGTATTGTCCGCCTCTACTGACTACACGTCAAGAGCACTATCTGAACATCATGCACAATGTGTACTCAACCTTTATAGGGTGCTGCATGTGAATTGAACAAAAAGAGACAACGTATATATAACATATAATGGGAGTATTTTGTGTAATGGTTGCTTTTCTTTTGCTGCTAATTTCACACTACGATAATCCATTAATATAAGTTTAGCTCAAAACTCAACCGTACATTTTAAGCAAGACCAACGCATCGCTGCTTTCTAAACCACAATATTTTAACCGAGTAAAGAATATCTAACAATTCTGCAGCGCGAGTTAAACACTCATCGGTTTATCCACAAAGGGCAATTATGTTTCATTCACAAAATCATGTTTGTTTGAAACATGTTTGTTCTAATAGTATTGGGTTTGTCCAATATGTTTAAAATACACGGTGTGTCACTATGTTGTTAAATTTGCTCCAAGGATAAGTCCACTCCTAATTGTTTCAAATGTTAGCTCCGCCTCTATTGCTTGGTGTGTCAGCACCCCCAAAAAGTTCCACTCTAGTTGCACCCTTGATGCTCTCACTTGACAAATACAGCCTTCTCTTTCAGCCAGCATCAGCTCACTGGCGGCTTTCTGCTTTTATTCTATTTGCTTCCCTCAGACCATTAAGGTTTATCTACCTGCACGTGCATCAATAAGACCGTCCTAGCACATAACACTACCAGGCCCCAGAATGCATCACAGGTTTACACAATCCTTGCAAGTGGAAAGCTTGTTCTTTTTGTGTAACAAAGGTGGGCCATTAGCTGTGACCCCCCTAAGTTCACACATTGATGCGTCTCCTTCCGGCAGCTGTCTGCTTTTGTGACTGTCTGTTGACTCATACAGGTAAAACTACAGCAGCTCGTTCATCAAGAGTTTTCTGGAACTTAAAGTGAACAACAGGTAAGCACAAGGGCCTATGCCCTAAAGCCATACTAGGCTATGACGGTATATAAAGCTCTGATCTTGTGAGTCCTGTTCTGCCCTCTGTGATGCCTACAAGGTAACACAAAAACATCTGTGTGCATGTGTGTGTTCGTGTGTCCGCGCGTGTGTGTGTAAACCACCCACCAGAGGATGCTAGAACTGAACACTTAAGGAAAACATACCTACTTAACTGACAGTAGTATGTCCCGTCTCACTCCCTCGGAGCATTGCAGACTCTGCTCAGCCTGCAGCTCTGTCGTACCCCAGTGTCAGTGAAAGCCACACTGAATGGATGTATGTTTGTATTGGGAGTGGGAAAGAAGGGACATTATAGTTAGGAAAAATAATTTAAAAAACCTTCAAAATTCCCCCAAAAATTAAAGGTTACAGGGACCCTACAGTTTGGAATAGACTTACAAAAATCTCACACACAGAGTTTACAGGGGCGTTGTAGTTAGGAAATAGAATTTAAAAAAGAAACCGTAGAAATTCACTTAAAAAAACTAAGGATACAGTGACATTATAGTAAGGAAATAGAATTAAAAAAAACTTAGAAATTCATTACAAAACACAAAGGTAACAAGGGTGTAGGGTCAGAATGTTATAGTGAAATCATCAGTGATGTCATGATGACTGATGTAATGTGTGGGGTAACTAACAGTGCATGGAGAGGGTGCAAGGTATAGTTACCTTAGAGCAAAAGTTATAGTTGTTGGATGCGAGATAGATGCTCTGATATCTCCATGGTCTCCCCTCCTGTTGTATGTCTTCACTAATTTTCTTCTAATATCCAAATATTTATCCCACATGAGGAGGCAGATATCAAATCCCATTCTAGTAGTCACCTTTTGAGGGGTGATCCCAGGATACATGTCTCTGGTCCAGGGAGGACCTGGCTTGGATGTTCAGGCTGAACTATTGCTATGAAGGAGAAGGGCCAAGACTGATTAGCATATGGCCGAGTCTAAACTGTGGTACTGTGGTGGCATGGTGAGCAAAAGAACAATGGATTTAACCTAGATCTCTTTACTGGAGGTGAATGTTTGATTTGCTCTGCATTCCATCCACCAATTGCGCGTTTTTTGCTCTGTCTCCTTTAAGTGCGCCGGGTATGCTCAGACGTGGGTCCCAGGCTCATTGTGCCACTGGATTCAAGCTAGCCTGGCTGATGAGGGGTGATACACTTTAACCGGTTTGGTTCCAGGATACTTGTTTCTGGTCAAGGGAAGACCTGGCTTGGCAGTTCGGGCAGTTTGGGCTGATCGCATGAGGAACAGGGTCAAGATTGATTTACATATTATTGGGTCCAAACTTGGGTGCCACGGTGACCAATAGTATGATGGATTTAATCTAGATCTCTTGACTGGGGTGAACGTGCCAGGAAACACCCGGAGGCCCAGAGGCACCCAGAGTGCCCAGAGCACTGTCAGGCAAAGCTCCAATGGTGAAAGAACTGAATAAATCAGGAATCAGGAAACACAATGACATCGCAGGAATGTATGTAAATCAACAAGAAAGCACGGGAAACAGGGATGACAATAAAGCAATAGAAGTGTAGGGGACAATACAGTGCTAAACTAAGCTTGAACAGGAGACATGCAATGAGAAGAAAAATTCCATTCACCATCCTGCTAGTTTGTAGCCTTTTTATAGTGACCAGGAGGTGCTGTGCTTTCCCTACTGACCCAGACAAGGAACTGTACGTACTTGGACCTCTGTATATGAGCCAGAGAACCAAAACAAAGTCCTTCAAAGTCTCCAAGTCTCCAAGTTGCCTGTCATTCATGAATCTTTTGGAAAGAAATGAAACATACTTGCGCTTATTTCTTTCTTCCTGTATGTCCTTATATTAAATACTGACATTCTCTCTCTTGTCAAATTCCTTTGATAAAAAATAAGCACTGCTGCGTTGATAGGAATGCTGGCGGATCCTATCCGCTGCAGCTGACATCAAGCACTGTCTGGAATACTCCCTGCTCCCCCTTCCCCTGGACCCATCCCTGCTCCTCAGAGGCCTCTCCATCTGATTTCCAAAGGGGAAGTTGTGCACAGTGTTAGCTTCCTTTTGAAAATCTGCTATCATCTCCTTTCAGCAGTCAGTACTATTGCAATGATTTGTGACCACCATTCCACAATTAAGAGGAGACGCCCCGTTCACACCCCGTCCTATTTGCAAATTGAAACAAATCATAGAACAACTTCTTCAATCCGGTAAACCTTTTCCTAATCTCAAAAGGTGTTCTGTAAATTTAACACTTCATGGTGTGGCCACACCCCCAGTGCTCTTGCGAATCACAGGGTTTGACATTTCAAAATAGTGAGATCCATGGCACAGCAGATGTGGCTCAAACCCTATTCAAACATCTAGAATTTTGCTTGCTATTTGGTGCTGGGTGACTAGTCACAAACAAGCTAACAGCAATCGGCCTAATTTATGAAAAGTGACGCATTGCTGCGAGAAAACAACGATGCGTCACTTTTCATTGTGCCCGACTTGCGACACCAATGATGTGTCATATTTACAGTATGACACATCATATCGCAAGGAGTTACAGATACGTCAGTATTTCTGACGTATCTGTAGGTGCAAAGATTGTGCATTTCTTTATTGTGTCAAAAAAGTGACGCAACTCTAGCAATGGGTCATTACACATGGGCAAGTCCCATGTGAAATGTGGCTGCATCAGTCTTACGCCTGCCATGTGGCGGGCGTAAGATATTGAAGCATTTGCATGCTAGAAGTGACACACTGAAATCTCATATATTTCACTGCGTCACTTCTACGAGGCTTACTTGCCTCGGGAACGCCCACCCAGCATACATTATACCTGGCTCAGGTATAATGTAGCGCAGGGGTTTACAAAGCGACGCATCTAACTAGATGCGTCACTTTGTAAGTATGATGCAAACAGGGAACATTTTTTGCACCTCTGGTGCGTCACAAAAAGTGATGCACCGGCGGTGCAAAAGTGACTCAAGGGCTCATAAATGAGCCCCAATGTTTTTAAAGGGCAAATATTGCAAACAGTAAATCAAACCCGCAATAGACACATAGACACACTTCTTTAATGTGAAAATCAAAATGTACATTTTAATTTCAAGGAACGAGAATTGTTGTCTTTCACAATCAAATAATAGCAAATCTAACATATACATTTCAATGAAAAAACCATAGGTTTCAGGCACGTTATAGTTAGAAATTAGCATTTAAAAAACCATAGCAATTAAATGAAAAAACCATAGGTTTCAGGAAGGTTATAGTTAGTTGGACATTTCACTCGTACAAAACCATAGAAATTCTGGCGGTATAGTTAGTTCAACTAACTATAACTCGTGCCCCCACAATGCACTGCTGATGATGTCACATATTACATATTACATCATTCATGACATGGTCAGTGACATCAAAGATTACATCACTGATGACATCTCAAATGACATCACTTATTACATCACTGATGACATCATCCAGTGACTGTGTGTTTCTGTAAAGTTTAATCCTGTTTTATATATATGCCAAGCTGTATCGAGGAATGAGTGGGTGTATAAATGTCTGTATGGAGGATTTAGTAGACACATGACTGACTGTATAAGTGAGTGATTAAATGTGTCTTATTGAATGCATGGGTTAGAGACTAAACTGTGTGAAAGTCTGAATCAGTCTGTCTGTTGTTGTGTAAGCTGCTGCATGGGTTGATGAGTAGCTGCATGAGTGTCTATATGGGTTATTGATTGCTTGCCTGAGTATCTGTATGGCTGCCTGAGTGTGTGTATGGGTGGGTGGGAGGTGTGTGACTCTGTGCATAGATATGTGAGTGGTTGATTCACTGGGTGTATGGGTTCAAGAGTGCATGTGGAAACAGATGTATGGATGGGTGAGTGTGTGTATGGGTGTGTTGGTGAGTGAATTGATGTCTCAGTGGTACATGTGCAAGTAACTACATATGTAAAAGGCAGTATATGTGAGTGATCGTGTATATAAATAACTATATGTGAGAGTCAGTAATTGTGAGAGTGGCTGCATGGATGAGGGTGTATTGGTATCAGTGATTCTATAAGAGCGTATTTATGTGTTAGAATCTGTATGAATAAGTGAGGTTGTGCCTGTATCACTGTGTAGGTGAGTATATGGAAGTATGATTGATTCTTTGCATGACTGACTAAGTATGTGACTAACTCTAGATGTGTGGCAGTGTGTGAGTGTCTGTATAGGTGTATGAGTGCATATGATAGTGTTGTATTGATGAGAGACTACATGTATGAGTGACTGTATGGGTGAATGAGTGGATGTGTGTGTAGACCTAGGAATCAGTCAGTGCATATTTAAAAAATTGTAAATTGATACTTGTATAGCGCACTACTCACCCGCAAAGGTCTCAAGGCGCTTGTACGAATACCGCTGTGGAACCCATCCTGGCTTTCCCTGTGAGGCGTCCACTCCTGGGCACCCCCAAGGTGTAGGCCAGGCATCCTTAGCATTGTGGGGGCCGTTGTGGAGATTAAGCAAGCTATTGCCCAGAGTTGCAGAGTGGGACTCCATGATTGGAATGGCACCGAGGCGAGAATTATCAGGTCCGTGGAATTTTTGAGCCCAAGACCCGCCCAGGCGGGGAATTGAACCCTGGTCCCGGGCTAGATCTCTGCATCAGGGTCTGCCGCTATAATCATTGAGCCACACTTCTCCACATTTAGTAACTGGTATTGATGTGTCTATTTTTTCAAAAATCATAGTCTGTATTTTAGAGTGGGTATATCAAAGGTTTTATTCAGGTGTGAGGAGGTACATCAGATTTTCATGTGGATGATGTCATCAGTGATGTCATCAGTGATGTCATTTGAGATGTCATCAGTGATGTCACTGACCATGTCATGAATGATGTAATATGTGACGTCATCAGCAGTGCATTGCGGGGGGGTGATTTATAGTGAGCCGAACTAACTATAACACTATTTCTATGGTTTTGTACGAGTGAAATGTCCAACTAACTATAACGTTCCTGAAACCTATTTTTTTTCAGTTAATTTCTATGGTTTTTTAAATGCTCATTTCTAACTATAACGTTCCTGAAACCTATGGTTTTTTCAGCGAATTTCTATGGTTTTTTAAATGCTAATTTCTAACTATAACATGCCTGAAACCGATGGTTTTGCCAGTGAATTTCAAAAGTTTTAACTGAAAATTTGTAAGTCTAATGTATCTCAATCCTATGGTTTTTTTATTATATATATATATATAGAGAGAGTGGGCGTAAAGCAATTTGGAGGCTTCCATGCGTTTGGTGTGTTTACTCATTATATACGCAAGAATTGATCGGGACGCTAATTTGAAAGAAATAGAACTTCTTAATATTGAACTGACCAAGAGTCAGACCAAGATTCAGAGCATATCCAATAAAGATACCATTGACAAAGGCATTGAAGAAATGAAAAGTCGCCTTAAAAAACAGGAAGAAGAAATTAAGAACAGAAAGGCACTCAAATTTGCGCGCGCCAAGAGAGATTATGAGCTTGACCAAGTGTTCACGTTCGCGCGCAAGTTCGACTATCTGAGAAAAATGAAAACCAGCGGTAAGGAGCCCAATAGCAAGACGCTCCTGGCCCCAGAAGGGGATACTAATGCCTCTACATCAGACCTCAGTGCCATGTTGAGTGATTCCGACTCCAATCTCAGTGGAGACTATGCAGCAAACAATAGAGGCGATTTGGGTCACTTAACATATGCCGAGGAGATTGATTTTTTAGTGGAAGAGCAGAAAAAATCACTACGATCACGGAATGCCAACACAACAACAAGCAGAAAAGAAATCACCGCAGGAGAGAAAGGCGCAAATGCATCAAAAGGCAGAGGAAGGGGGCAGCAGAAAAAGAGATGGCAACAACGCTAGCATCTGCTGAACAAACCATTGTCAATCTGACAGATATAGAGCTTAGACTTGCGGAAAAACAACTACTAGCTCTTGGTTTGAGTTACTTTCCTGAAAGTAACTTTAACTACAGCGAAACCCGAATCGATGTTTTTAAATTTATCAGGAAGCTTAAACTGACCAAATACTACACCAAGAAGATCCACTGATAAACCTTGGGCAATCAAACCTGTGTCATACTAACACTATGAATCTTATTGGCTGGCGATGTATAAATTATGAAAACTCTTCATCTACTAAGTACCAATCAAGATGACAACAGCAATAAGCATGCCAACACACAGGAACTAGCAGAGGTAGACGTTATCAATATTTAATCTTCAGGTCAAAGTCCATTCAAGCCCATCTCTACCTTTTTTCACATTATGCCCCGCAATGCGGTTGATAGTTTTCATGAGAGGATCATGGATGAATTAAAGAAACTTTACAAAACAAGAAACAGCCATATGAAAAACAGAGCTAGCTCCAAATATCAATCATGCTCCTATTTCCAACTCATGAAATACTTAAGAACAATCACAAGGTGATAATAAATAAATCTGACATAGGGGGCAATATAGTCCTGTGGGGCAAAAAAGAATATAAACTGGAAGCCTACCGTCATCTTAATGACAAAGACTGTTATCGCAAAACTGGTGCATCTGAGATCACAAAGATTAACAAAAACTATAAGGATGACCTCACTATGTGGAGGAGAGACAATATGATTAGTAAAGACAAATTTAATTTTCTCCACAATGCTTATCCTTTTCTTCCAACTATATACTTTATACCAAAGGCGCATAAAGGCATGAATCCTGTTCAAGGTAGACTGATAATTTCGGCAAGGAAAAGTACTTTTGAGAATACTTCTTGGTACATTGATTTTTATTTGCAGGATTTTAAGCCATATGTAGGTAATTTCTATTTACCGATTCCTAAATATCGAATTTTACCGATTCAGTATTTAAGAATCGGTAAATAGAATGTAGGTAAACAATCGGTAAATTTTACCGATTCGGTAATATTCGTTATTACCGATTCGGTATTGACTAATTTGGTAATAGGGGGAGCATATTCAAGGGTGGCAGGGTGTCACATTGACACCATGTTGCACCCCTCAATCGTGCATGTGTGCACATGTGGGGCACATACATGCCCTAAGGGCATGTATGTCGGCCACATGGCACTTTTAAAATAGTACAAAATTGCTTTTTAAAAGGTATTCGGTATTTACCACCAACCTGTAGTTGGTGGTAAATAACGAATCCTTAAACCAAAAATGCACTCACTTGAGTGCTCCCTACATAGGATTTAAGGATTCGGTATTTTACCGATTCCTTAAAATAACGAATCAGTAAATTACCGAATCCTTAAATCCAGCCTCCTACATCGCAAAGGGCTAAATACCGGTCAGTAACAGGAAATATACCGATTTTCGGCCGTTACCGACCGGTATTAGCCCACCTACATATGGACCTTTGTCATTAGTTTGCCCACCTATCTACGTGATAGCAAAGACTTTTTCCACAAACTCAGTACTCAAGTATGGTCATCGGAATATTGGTTTATAACATTGGACATTGCTGCCCTTTACACTAGTATCAGGCACACAGACGGAATCCAAGCAGTGGAACATTATCTTAGACCTGTTGAATTCTATTCCCACAACAATATGTTAATATCCATGATTCGTTGGTGCCTCTTCAACAATGTTTTACATTTGATGGTAGTTTGTTCCAACAGCTACAAGGAGTGGCTATGGGGGCATGCTTCTCCCCCAGCTACGCGTGTCTTCACGTGGGCTGGTGGGAGGAGCATGTCCTACAGAAAGAATATGGGGATATTTGGAGCAGACACATAATTCGATGGTGGCACTACATAGATGATATTTTTGTTATATGGCATGGCACTCAAGAAGAGGCTGAGGAGTTTGTCAGTAGAATTAATGTAAACACTAGAAACTTACAATTTACTGTCAATATTGACAATTCAGTTTGTAACTTTTTAGATATCAAAGTTTATATCAATCAAAACTGTATTAAAACATGTCTATACCGTAAGTCCTCAGCTGAAAACAGTATCTTGCATGCCAACAGTTTCGATCCTGCTCACACCATCACAAGTCTCCCATACGGTGAATATCTACGCATACGCCGAGCCTGTAGTAATAACTTGGATCTGATTTTCCATCAAGACAAAGCAACACAAAGGTTCCTAGAAAGAGGATATAATCCTAGAAAGCTTAAGGCAGCCAGACACAAGGCCAACAGTAAAGACAGACTAACCTTACTAAGTAATGTCAACCATACACTCAGTACACTTTCGGAAACACAGCCAGATGACATTGAACCTAATAGGGCTGTATGTACGCTAATCACCACATACAGTAAACAGGCCAATGACATAAAAACTATCATTAACAAACAATGGCCTATTGTTTTGACCGATGCAGCTTTGAATCAGGTACTTCCAACTAGGCCCACCATTATCTTTCGTAGAGCATACTCAATGTATAATGGCTTAGTTAGAACTAGTTCTGAATTAGAATCTAAAACCAGTTGGTTATCTCTAGGGATGGGTGGAATTTGCGTGGTCGCGCTACGCAAAGCTCCGCAAAACGGTAAAAAAATCTCTGCGAACACGCAGAAATTCCGTGAACACGTGGAATTGCTTGTTCGCGATGCTTTGTGCCTGTTTGCGATCGCTGTTTGCGTGCTTGGGGAGAAATATCTCGCGAACATGCATTTTGAGAACGCAAACAAGCAAAAAATTCCGCAAAACCACGGAACGCAGAATTTTGGGCAATTCCGCGTTCTCCGCAGAACGTGAAATTACCCAAATTCCGCGAGCGGAACGGAATTTACCTCCCAGGCCTAGTTATCTACAACAATTGGATTTTACAGGTGCAGCTCTTGCCGTGCCTGTAAATTCTGCAAAAATACCACCAGCTACACCAGTGCTTTTTCTACTGAGATTTTTGCAATAAAGGGGCACTTCACCTGCCAAACTGAATACGCGGTCTATATGTTGCAGTGCACTTGTGGACTCAAATACATTGGCAATACCAAGTTGCCAGTGCATGCTCGAATTTTGCAGCATCTGCGAGCAATAGTTAACTCCGATCCCTCATACCCAGTCGCTAGATATTTTAAAATCGAGCATGCAAACAATCTAAATTGCCTACAATACTGTGTTCTTGACTGTGTACTTATCAATAAGAGAGGAGGCAATCAAGAGAAACTGTTGCGACAACTGGAATCTCTGTACATTATTTAACTTGATACTAAATATCCTCAAGGTCTGAACACTGGTGAGGACATGCATAATTTCCTATGAAGGTAATCTGGCGACTTTCCATCTCTAGGGTATTAGTTAAGTTACTGTCATTCTGGCAATATTTGCAATCAACATCTGAATACAATCTGTGTGAGCCCGTCTAAATACTAAGTGCCACTCATCCGGGCCCATTTTCTTTATTCAAAAGAGATTCTGTCCCCTGGAGTTGACGTGTCTAAATGCCTTTAAACCTCAATTTCAGACCACCTGAGATTTATCCCAAAGTCTTTCCATTTGCAACATAATCTTGGTTAGTCTCTACGTTTCCTAAGTATGTTTTTATCACATTCGTTCACTCAAATTGAACTTTCTATATATTGGATCCCTACCATCAGGATCAGCCTTTGTTGTTCACGTTTACTATAATTACTTTTTAGTAGTTATTTCCTATCAGGAAATATTGGTATAATAGGCATTTTTATGAAATTCACACCTATTTGCACCTTAACTTTTCGCACCTTATCACTTAGCACTTTCATTATATGGCACTTTACAAGTGTGACTCATTCCAAGGATGGTTGAGCCACTTTGAGATGAACAAATATTCTTTTGCATCACACTGGTATCCTTCTACACATTATGAATGCTTATTTCCCTATCTTTGCGGCAAATATTTAAGCTACTTTACCAGTATATCAACCACAAGAGTCATAATATAAGCTTCGAATAGGTATTTGTACAATGTATTGGGTGCTACTATAAGTGACAACATAGCTTATTAATCATAATTTTCCCAACTAACACTCACACTGTGTGTACCAACGAAATACAATTCCTAAACTGGTAATATGTCTAATTCTTGTCAATGATTGCATTCGATTTTTTAGCAATATGTCAATCAAATGGGATACCTTGTGTGACAGTATGTATTAGTTCCTTGTATTTTCCATTCACCTAAACACACGAAACCTACGCCCATAAGACCAGTTATATTAGGTTTGACTCTGTGTACTCTAAAATTCTCTCAGACTATGTTACTGATCAATGAAATGATAAATTATCGAAATATTTACATTGTATCTATACCAGTTTTCTTTATATACCATCATAGTTCTACCCAGTACCAGTATTAATGTAACCTATTTTTTATGTATAATCGCAATTTCAATTGGTGACATCATATGTATTGTATTCCATTTTACTATTGTCATTTTGGTATTATGAGTAAGTGATTGATTATTCGTATAGCATTTTATCTCAAAAGGTGTCTTTCCTAACCATGGGAACTACAGATTTGAGAATTTTTTCAGTTTTTATTGTAGTGCCATTTCATCAGTCAGGTGATGGGTGGTGTATCCCTTTAAATTCATTACTATGTGCATAACCCGATCATGTGAGCAAGGGCTGGGTGGCCCGAAACGTGTCATGAGCTGTGCACTTATCTTGATATATTAAACTTCAATTTTCAGTACCGGCACTACAAGTTGTCCATTCCTGTCTATGTGTGTGCACATTTGGAGAGTGTTTGGATCTATATATATATATATTCACTGAAAAAACCATAGGTTTCACACACGTTATAGTTAGGAATTAGCATTTAAAAAACCTTGCAAATTCACTGAAAAAACCATAGGTTTCACACATGTTATAGTTAGCGGAAATTTTACTGATAAAAAACCAATGAAATTCCCCGTTATAGTTAGTGCAGGCAACTATAACTCACGCGACCGCAATCCTCTGCTGATGCTAATACTGTATTTAGACACTTATTGGCCCATGTCTTCTTCCATACATTTTTAGCTATACATATATTACAAATATTTTTTTTTCATAAACACACATATATCATCAGCAGAAGATTGCGGTCGCGTGAGTTATAGTTGCCTGCACTAACTATAACGGGGAATTTCATTGGTTTTTTATCAGTAAAATTTCCGCTAACTATAACATGTGTGAAACCTATGGTTTTTTCAGTGAATTTGCAAGGTTTTTTAAATGCTAATTCCTAACTATAACGTGTGTGAAACCTATGGTTTTTTCAGTGAATTTGTACGGTTTTTTAAATGCTAAGTTACTTTACGCCATTCGAGGCGTGCGCGCCCACTTAACGCAGTTCGTTCCGTGCACGGTTTTTATCAACTTTAATAAGCCCTGTACATTTGGTGGCCTTCGGCCACCAAAAGCACAGGGGGTGGGGTCAATGTGGATAGTGTTTTTTTTATTTCGATTTTATAATTTCATGTTGCCAAAATTTTGTTTTTGTTTACCTATTAATAAGCCCTGTACATTTGGTGGCCTACGCCCACCAAAAGCACAGGGGGTGGGGTAAGTGTGGATAGTGTTTTTTTACTAATCAATAAGCCCTGTGCATTTGGATGCCTCCGGCCACCAAAAGCACAGGGGGTGGGGTAAGTGTGGATAGTGTTTTTTTTATTTTTATTTTTTTTACCGTACGCTTACGGTAAGCGTACGGTAAGCGTACTCGGCGAAATAGCCGAAAAAAAAGTAAAACCGTTTTTGCACTTGGGGGATGTTTGGGGACTCCCTCAACATGACTATGTGGGAGGGAGTTGTCAAAACAGCCCCGTAACATGTTTTTTGCCATCATGTTTGTTAAACAACACTCAGTGCGAGAGACAAAATGGCGGACGCCGCTTCCTGGTTTCGGCCGATTCGAATGTTTACTAAGATCTAAGAGCCAATCAGAATCGCGCTCGCGCACGCCACCGTACGCTTACGGTAAGCGTACGGTAAGCGTACCGTAAGCGGGCTCAGATATATATATTGATTTAAAGGCTATTTTCTCAGAATCTACTGAACAGATTTACACCAAACCTACAAAAGGCACTTCCTTGACCTAGGGACTACCTCTCTGCCAAATTTCGAGTAATTCTGTTCAGCCGTTCGGGCTGTAGCTCGTTCTAAAGGTCCTATGGAAAAATGCATGGGAAAAACGCGTTTTGGGACCCCCCTTTTATCTCAGCCCCCGCTTGACGGATCCCCCCGAGACTTTCAGGGTAGGAGCGGAGCGTAGCGCCCCACCTATTTTGAGAAATTCGCAAGGATTCATCGACCGGCGCCAAAGTTATTCAAAATAGAATGTTGAGGTTTTCCTATGGAAACGTGGTCCTAACTATAACTACCTACTGGCGACCGCCAGTAGGTAATATATATATATATATATATATATATATCCATTACTCCGTCGTCAAGCATTAGCAGAAAAGACGAAGATAGACCCAGGTTTGTGTGCTCCTTTACAGATTTATTTCACAAGCCCATACACATATATATATATATATATATATATATATATATATATATATATATATATATATATATATATATATATATATATATATATATATATATATATATATATATATATATATTTGATGTGATCAAGGCTGAGTTTGTACAGCCGAAATGCGTCATGCTGACTTTGGAGGAATAAAAGCACGAAGCAGTGATGTCACTGACCATGTCATGAATGATGCAATATGTGACATCATCAGCAGTGCATTGCGGGCGCGTGAGTTATAGTTAGCAGAACTAACTATAACGGAGGAATTTCTATGGTTTTGTACGAGTGAAATGGGCAGCTAACTATAACACCCCTGAAACATATGTTTTTTTTCTGTGAATTTCTAAGGTTTTTTAAATGCTAATTTCTAACTATAACATCTCTGAAACCTATGTTATATCTATTTTTTGTACTGATTTTCTACAGTTTTTTTTACTGTTTATTTATAAATATTTTATTCATTAAATAACATATATTTTTCTTAAAATTGCAAAAAAACTATTTTTAATTAAAACTGAAATATTGATTAATTTTCTTGTTTTCATTTTTTATTTTAATAAATTTATATCATTTTCTTTAAAAAAAAATTCAATTTTTTTCGCAGTCGCGCACTCAAAGTGTACACATCACGGTGGGTGCGCGCATTCTAGCCACCATTTTAGAAAAGTCATGAAGGATCCGCGTATGGTGTGCGACGACGGCGTGTTTTTCAGTTACATCATATACATTTAATATCACGTGATATGCGCGATTGGTATGCGACCAGTCTGTGACTCCTGCTCCCACGCATTCGCGACACATGCGCATTACGGTACAAGATGTTTGCGCGCTTGCGGGTCCCGCGTGTCATCTTATACGTGCTGGGGCGCGCTGGGTGCGCGACTCTCGCAAAAATATTTATGTTCCAAAATGATATGTATGTGTCTTTAATATACATATTAAGGCAAGAGATTATGTAAGATATTTATCAAAATAATATATTTGTAGTTATAAGAAACTTATATTATTTTTTAATATATTTTCGCGAAGTCGGGTGCGTGCGTCATGAGTGCAGAAAACCAGGTCAGCAGAGCTGCTGTAGAGCCAGAGGACCAGGTCAGCAGAGCTGCTCTAGAGCCTAAGAACTAGATCAGCAGAGCTGCTCTAGAGTCAGAGAACCAGGTCAGCAGAGCTGCTTTAGAGCCAGAGAACCAGGTTAGCAGAGCTGCTTTAGAGCCAGAGAACCAGGTCAGCAGAGCTACTCTAGAGCCAGAGAACCAAATCAGCAGAGCTGCTTTAGAGCCATAGAACCAGGTCAGCAGAGCTGCTTTACAGCCAGAGAACCAGGTCAGTAGAGCTGCTCTAGAGCCTAAGAACCAGGTCAACAGAGCTGCTCTAGAGCCAGAGAACCAGGTCAGCAGAGCTGCTGCAGAGCCAGAGAAACCAGGTCAGTAGAGCTGCTTTAGAGGGAGAGAACCAGGTCAGCAGAGCTTCTATAGAGCCAGAGAACCATGTAAGCAGAACTGCTTCAGAGCCATAGAACTGGGTCAACGGAGCTGCTTTAGAGCCAGAGAACCAGGTCTGCAGAGCTGTTGTAGAGCCAGAGAACTAGATCAGCAGAGCTGCTCTGTGGCATAAGAACTAGGTCAGCAGAGCTGCTCTAGAGCCAGAGAACCAGGTCAGCAGACCTGCTGTAGAGCCAGAGAAACCAGGTCAGCAGAGCTGCTTTAGAGAGAGAGAACCAGGTCAGCAGAGCTGATTTAGAGACAGAGAACCAGGTCAGCAGAGCTGCTCTAGCTGACACTGACTGACTGACACTGACTGACACTGACTGACTGACAATGACTGACACTGATTGACTGACACTGACTGACTGACACTGATTGACTGACACTGACTGACTGGCACTGATTGACTGACACTGACTGACACTGATTGACTGACACTGACAGACTGACTGACACTGACTGACTGACATTGACTAACATTGACTGACACTGACTGACTACTTTCTACTACTCTACTACTGACTCTCTACTACTCTCTACTACTCTCTCTCTACTACTCACTCTCTACTACTCACTCTCTTCTACTCTACTACTCTCTACTACTCACTCTCGTCTACTCACTCTCAACTACTCACTCTCTACTACTCTACTACTCACTCTCTACTACTCACTCGCTAATACTCTCTACTACTCACTCTCTACCACCCACTCTTTACTACTCTACTACTCACTCTCTACCACTCTCTACTACTCACTCGCTACTACTCTCTACTACTCACTCTCTACTACACTCTCTACTACTCTCTCTCTCTACTACTCTCTGCTACTACTCTCTACTATTCACTCTCTACTATTCACTCTCTACTACTCTCTACTACTCACTCTACTACTCTCTGCTGCTCTCTAGCACTCACTCTCTACTACTCTACTACTCTCTCTCTACTACTCACTCTGTACTACTCTCTCTCTACTACTCTCTACTACTCATTCTACTACTCTCTACTGCTCACTCTCTACTACTCTCTCTCTACTACTCACTCTCTACTATTCACTCTCTACTACTCACTCTCTACTACTCGCTCTCTACTACTCACTATCCACTACTTTCCACTACTCACTCTCTACTACTCGCTCTCTACTACTCTCTACTACTCACTCTCTACTACTCACTCTCTACTACTCTCTACTACTCTCTCTGCTACTCACTATCTACTACTCACTCTCAACTACTCTACTACTCTCTACTACTCGCTCTGCTACTCACTCTCTACTATTCTCTACTACTCACTCTACTACTCTCTCCTACTCTCTACCACTGACTCTCTACTACTCTACTACTCACTCTCTACTACTCTCTCTCTACTACTCACTCTCTACTACTCACTCTCTACTACTCTATACTACTCTCTACTACTCACTCTGTACTACTCACTCTCTACTACTCACTCTCTACTACTCTCTACTGCTCACTCTCCACTCCTGATTCTCTACTTCTCACTCTCAACTACTCTCTACTACTCACTCTACTACTCACTCTCTACTACTCTACTACTCTCTCTACTTCTCACTCTCTACTACTCTCTCTACTATTAACTCTCTACTACTCAGTCTCTACTACACACTCTCTACTACTTGCTCTCTGCTACTCACTCTCTACTACTCTCTAGTACTCACTCTAATACTCACTCTCTACTACTCTCTACTACTCACTCTCTACTACTCCACTACTCTCTACTACTCACTCTCTACTACTCACGCTCTACTACTCTCTATCACTCTCTCTCTACTACTCACTCTCTACTACTCATTCTCTACTACTCTCTACTACTCACTCTCTACTACTCTCTACTACTCACTCTCTACTACTCTCTACTACTCACTCTCTACTACTCTCTCTACCACTCTCTACTACTCACTCTCTACTTATCTCTACTACTCACTCTCTACTACTCTCTCTCTACTACTCGCTACCACTCACTTTGCTACTCACTCTCTACTACTCACTCTCTACTACTCACTCTCTACTACTCTCTACTGCTCACTCTCTAATACTCACTCTCTACTACTCACTCTCTACTACTCACTCTACTACTCTCTACTACTCACTCTCTGATACTTTCTCTACTACTCTCTACTACTCACTCTCTACTCTCTATTACTCGCTCTCTACTCTCTACCACTCTACCTCTCTCTCTACTACTCTCTACCTCTCTACCTCTACCTCTCTACCTCTACACCTCTACCTATACACCTCTACCTCTCTGTACATGCACACATATGCACATATATATATGCATATATATGCAAATGCATTTATATATGTATGTGTATATATATATATATACATATATAAACATATAATCTGCATATCTATATAAATATAAATTCATGCAAACATATACTTATACATATATGCATACATATGCATGGTATGTATATGAAATTTTGAAAAACACTAATAAAAGCAAAGCTAAAAAGCCACCTAATTAGAAACAGAATTGCTTTAACTTAAACGAAGACCTATTGCATTTTCAATGCTTGTTTACTTTGGTTCCATCAAGAAGGCATTCAGATGTGACACATTTGCCATGAAATTCTGAATGGTAGCTCTCTAGTTCCTCATTAGATCACTGTAGCAAAGCTACTGCTCACCATGGAAGTCTGCTTCTGGTATTCAAAGTGCATGTTTCAGTCTGCATGTCAGAACTTTTTAATGAAATAGAAGAGGATTTGAGAAGTCAAAATGTGCCCTAAGTTTTCTTTCTGCAGCACTAATCATAATTTATATGGCAAAATGAACCCCCTCATTTTGTTCCTTTGCAAATTAAATGTTTTAAATGTTACCACTTTATTCTAATCAGGATGGCTTCAGGTGTGCCATACCTTTGTCATAAGTAAGACTGTTAGCGCTCTAGTTGTTCTTTAAAACACTCTGGGATTTCTGTCATTGGGCCATACTTGGGCTACATCTCGGTGATATTTGTGTTACATTTGGGCTCTTTTGTCTCGGGTGGCCATCTTGGGAACCTTGTTATGAAGATTCCTAATTTCCTCATTTACTGCAGTCTCCTCAGTAGGCAAACTGTCAGTTTTTTACTTTGATTCAATGAAGAAGGCATTCAGATGTGTCACACATTTGCCATAAATTCAGAATGTTAGCACTCAAGTCGCTCATTAGATCACTGTAGCAAAGCTACTGCTCACCAGGGAAGTCTGCTGCTGGTATTGAAAGTGCATGTTTCAGTCTGCATGTCAGAATTCTTTAATGAAATAGAAGAGGATTTGAGAAGTCACTCAAAATGTGCCCTAATTTTTCTTTCTGCAGCACTAATCATACATTCTATGGCAAAATTAACCCTCTCATTTTGTTCCTTTTTAAATTAAAAGTTTTAAATGTTACCACTTTATTCCAATCAAGATGGCTTCAGGTGTGCCATACCTTTGTCATAAGTAAGACTGTTAGCGCTCTAGTTGTTCTGTGGAACACTCTGGTAAGCTGCAGTAGAACACAAAGGAATAAACTGACAGTCTCTGCCCTTGTTGGATGTACATGTTTTACTGAGAATGTCAGACTTCATTCTCACATGACTGAGAAAGATAATGTGAATTTACAGAAAATATGCTCTCAGTTTAGCTTATAGATCACCTTCCAAACCTCTGTGGGAAAAGCATGTGAAAATAGTTTTCTCTCAAACATGATTCATGATATCCCAGCAGAAGGCTTTTTCACATGGTAAAATCACCTTAGATCATACCACAATTCCTAAAATGAGTATGGTACCATCAACAAATGATTTATAATGTAACTAAAGTCTTAAAACCTTCTATTAACTGCAATGCTTTTTAATGAGGTGTTATCATGTATATTGGTCCCAAGATGGCTGCCAACACTTCTTGGATGAAGTGCTGACAGCCAATCAGATCTCACAATGAGATGTGTGGTTAAGCCCTGCCCAGATATGTATATGATTTTACTTTTGATATTCACAGGAACTACTGAACGGATTTACATCATGTATGCAAAAGGCACATGCCTGACCTGAGGACTACCTCTTTGCCAAATTTCACGTAATTCTGTTCAGCCGTTCGGGCTGTACCTTCGACTAAAGGTCCTATCGAAAAATGCATGTGGAAAACGTGTTTTGGGACCCCCCCCTTTTTCTCGGCCCCCGCTTGACGAATCACCCCGAGACTTTCAGGGTAGGAGCTGAACGGAGCGCCTCATTTATTTTGAAAATTTCGCGGGGATTCGTCAACCGGCGCCAAAGTTATTCAAAATAGAATTTTGAGATTTCCTATGGAAATTAGGTTGTAACTATAACTATCTACTGGCGACCGCAACAATAATGAGTGATGAGGAATGTGCAGCGAGGGAGCAAGAAGCTCTAAAAATCTCTGAGGAAAATGCTCTACCGACACAGAATACGAGGGGAGCAGCGGCACCAAAAGTGAGCATTGATATAGCTAGGCAATTACAGGAATATGAAAAACTAAAGAAAAGGGAGATCTCACGTTGGTGGGAAATGGCATCTCTGCAACAGTATTTACAGGTGGGACGGGTGCCTCGTGGACTGCGTATAATTATCACCCCGACATATGAAAATCCTCAGGTAGAAATGCTCAGTGAGTGGGCGGACAATAGTGCAGCTAGCTCAACCAATATGATTCGCATCTTAGTGAAATATGCGGAAAAAGAGCGCCTGGAAGTGGTTATCAAAATAAAAGAATTACACGATATCTTGGAGAAAAATGATGATAAGGCCAAAGTAAACAAGTTTAAAAGTGATTTGAAAAGCAGGCTGGAAAAATTTGAAAAACGCATCAAAGATAGGAAAGCCACAAAATTCTTGAGAGATCGTATAGATTACGAATCAGGACGGATCTATACATTCGCCAGAAAATTTGATTCGGAGAGGCGACAGAAGATCTATAGTGGCCAAATAGACCACCAGGAGAATGTGCAAAGTGAAATCAGCTCAGACACTGGCTCTGAACAAGAACCAGAGGAGCAGGGCAGTAGAGGGGTGCGAGATGTGAGGCTAGCTGTAACTGAGGAATTCCGTTTTATGCTTCTGGAACAACAGACAGACCATCGCACGACGAGAGGACGTGGGAGAGGAAGAGGCCAAGGAAGAGGAAACAAAGGAGAGGAGGCGAGGGATATAGGAGGAGCACAAGATTGGCAAGCAAAAAGATCGCTGCGTTCCAATAGGAAGAAACAAAACAAAAAGTAATGGACAACACAACGGTGATTAATTTGATCAATATGAAGCTAACGGAAGATGAAGAATCGATTCTGAAATTAGGTATGTCCTTCTGCAGCAGTAATGAATATCATTACCCGAGTAACAGAATGGATCTATACCGCTTCATTAGAAAGCTCAAATTGTCGAAAATGCATTTGAACCAACATAAGACCAATCAAGCACCGCAAGCAGGAGCACTAGAACCCTCTAATGACAAAACCTCCCTGAATATAAATGACATACCCACTTTGGCAGACATAATCTCACTGGCTAGTGAAGATAACCCACCAGAAAATGAGGAACAATAAATGCTGTTTTTTGCAGGGATGAACAAAGAAGATCATACCCCATTTCGACCACCATCTAGATTTTTGCCCCAACCTATAAAAGACAACATTTTTGGGGAAAATGTAACCAAGGACTTCAAACAACTATATATTGTGGCAAATCAGAAGAAAAAGAAAATGTGTCCAAAAAAAGCACTTTTCCACAAGACAGTGAATAAACTCCAGAAAGAAGACGGAGTACTGATTAAACCCTCAGATAAGGGAGGGAATATTGTTCTATGGGGTAGGGAACTGTACAAAAAAGAGGCCCTCAGTCAATTGAACAACAGTAACTATTACATCCGGATAAATATGAAGGAATATGAGAAAATGAAAGAACTATTCTTCATGAGGCTGGATGTGTGGAAGGACAAAGGCTTACTGAGCTGGGATGAATATAAATTCATTAAAAGAGATAAACCAACGATCCTGGTGTTCTATATGCTCCCCAAGGTGCATAAGAGTCTCACCAGTCCACCAGGGAGACCAATTATTTCATCTTGTGGGAGCTTATTCGAAAACGCATCACGCTACATTGATTACTTTTTAAATCCGATTGTAAAATCATTGTCTTCATATATCAAAGACTCAACGGATTTTTGAAAGTGTATCTTTGATATACAATGGGATGCGGAGACCATGCTATTATTGACACTTGATATTGCAACACTGTACACCAGTATAAGACACATAGATGGTTTAAAGGCAACTGAGTATTTCCTGAATAGAAGACCAATTTGACTCATGGAACACAACAAAATGATTTTGGAATTAATGGAATGGTGTCTGACAAAAAATATTTTTCTGTTTAATGATTAACTTTTTCAGCAGGAACAAGGGACTGCGATGGGCACCTGTTTTGCCCCCAGTTATGCGAATTTACATCTTGGCTGGTGGGAGGAACAGGTGCTCAGAGACAGTCCATTGGAGCACTGGTCAGAACACATATTACTGTGGGTCAGATTTATTGATGATGTCTTCATGCTGTGGCAGGGCACGGAGACATATATAGAATAATTCATCAAAGACCTGAGTCAGAACTCAATTAACTTAGAGTTTGTAGGTCACCACAGTAAAGTCACTATAGACTTTCTTGACATCCGGGTCAAACCGGTGGGAGGGAAGTTGGAGACCTCAGTGTTCCGTAAGGCTACCGCCGGAAATACAGTGCTCCATGCGGGAAGTGCTCATCCTTCTGCATTAATTAGAAGCATCCCCTTTGGGGAGTTCTTTAGAGCGAGGAGAGCATGTAGCAATCAGGCTGAGTACGATAAAGTTGAGAGTGAGATGACCCATAGATTCATCCAAAGAGGGTATTCTCCGGCTGTAATAAAGGGGGCCTCATCTAAGGCAAGGAACCTAGATAGACAGAAAATCCTGTTTGAACCATCGAGAACAAAACAGAGGAAAATACAGAGAGAGGATAATAAAAACCAGATTAACTCTAGATTCATAACAACGTTCAATGAAAAGCATAAAGAAATAAGATCTATTTTAAATAAAAATTGGCATCTAGTGAGAAATGATCCTGTACTAGGCCCTAAAATGAAGAAACATCCTGACATCACCTATAAGAGATCAAAATCATTGAAGGACTTGGTTGTAAGGAGCGAATATCAGGAAGTGAAAGGGCGAGCTCCCACCTGGTTGCATCAGAAACCAGGTTTTAGAAAATGCCCAAAATGCAAAGCATGCCAGCATGGCGTGAATTGCACTGATTTTAAAACTTGTTTTAATAAAACCATTGTTATTAAAAGTTTTTTGACCTGTAAATCTAGCTATGTTGTTTACCTGTTATGATGCCCCTGTCCGAAAGTATATATCCTCTTCTGTGCCCATGACGAGATAGTCTCATCATGGAGCACAGGTGCGCTCTGCCCATGACGAGACTATCTCGTCATGACTCCCACCCACGAGGGAAACGCCAGGCGCAGGAGGGGGAAAAGGCCAGGCAGTGAAACGAATTCTACAGCAGAGGAGGGCAATTGTGAACCAAGACAGAACATATCCTATAGCGCGACACTTTGAGTCCCATCACCAAAGTAACCCGGTATTCCTACAATATTCCTGTATAGCGGAAGTCCCGAGGAAAAAGAGGGGAGGGGACAGGGAAAAGGAATTAAGGAGATTGGAAACATTTTTCATCCTAGAATTTAATTGCAAAGAACCACAAGGATTAAATGCGGATGAGGATCTCTACACATGTCTGTCTTGAAGTACTCAAAGAGAAATAGAGAATAGGAAATTACACACATGGTAAACCATTGATGATATGGTGTTTTTTCTTTTCTTGCCCTTCTTGTATTTAATGGTGAAAAGTGGTCAACATAGAGGTCAACTCAACACAAATACCCGCTCTGCGAAAAAATATCAAATATGATTTTAATATTTGTAAATATGTATGTACGTATGATAAAAATCCCTATTTTGTTTTGTTTTAATTGTGCCGGATTGAAAAAGTAAATAGGTATTTTAGTTGATAAATGCCTACGTTTACACAAGCACTTGCACTTTAAAAATGTCATGATAATCATTATTAGGAAAAACTGTTTTGATAATCTATATATTTTTTTATTCAGAATGTATATAATGAAATGGCTTTTTGTGCTATATAGACTAACTACTTGTATATAGTAGAATAGGGAGTTCTTGGGTAATTTGCACAACAGGCACTAGCACTTTAAATTATCAATTGTTATAAGGAAATGAGAAAGGCACTTGCCGAATATATTCGTTAAGAACAAATATCATTTGCACTTGCACTTTGAAAAAAATCCTAAACTTTGTAGAATTGTATGGATATTTTCGACCATAATTAACTCTTAAGAATGTGTGCAAGGATGTGTACTCCTGCGAGATATAAAAAATAGCTTCAATTATTGGGTCGTGAAAAATATATTTATTTTCCCTTCTCTCCCTTTTCTGTAAATTAATAGAGAAGTAACACACTCTAACATGATTACAGAAAGAATATGAAAGGAGGAGAGGGGAATAAGCGTAATGTACAATGTAAAAACATGTTAAAGGAATAGGAACGAACATGTTAAAAGATGGCGGCCAAAGTGCACTAAACAGAGCTGGTGATTTTATAAGTTGAGTCCCTCTTTGATGTTATTCACCAAGTGATGTGTATTTTATTGAGAAAAAAATGGTGCACAAACATCGTGAACAAGGCAGCGTGAGTCTGCTGAAACGCGTTGATGTTACACCTCGTTCATCAAAATAAAGACCGAGTGCCCAATCTTTACTTCGGAGTGCTGGATGTTTATTTCATAGAAGAAATACACCTATATTTAGATATATATATATATATATATATATATATATATATATATATATATATATATTTTTTTTTTTATTTTCAATGAAAAAAGCACAGGTTTCATGGACGTTATAGTTAGTTGGACATTTCACTCGTACAAAACCAAAGAAATGTGTCTGTTCTAGTTAGTTAAGCTAACTATAACTTGCGCCCCTGCAATGCACTGCTGATGACGTCACATATTATATCATTCATGACATGGTCAGAGACATCACTGATGACAACACTGATGACATCATAAACAAAATAAATGATGACATCACTGATGACATCATCCACGTGATAATCTGATGCACCTCCTCACACCCTAATATAACCTTTGATACACCCAGTCTAAAATACAGACCACCATTTTCGAAACCATAGACACACCAATACCAGGTACTACATACCCTCTCACTGATTCCTAGGCTTTAATACACATCCACTTATTCACCCATACAGTCACTCATACATGCAGTCACTCATCAATACAACACTTTCTTATGCACTCATACACCTATACAAACACTCACACAGCACCACTCATCCATAGAGTTACTCACACACCTAGTCAGTCATGCAAACTATCACTCACACTCCCATTTACTCACCTATTCAGTTATACACACACCACCTCACATATCCATACAGATACTAACACAAACGTACTCTCTTATACAATCATTCATACAAGCACACACTCATCCATACAGCCACTCTCACAATCACTCACTCTCACATATATTCATTTATATACTTCAGCACTCACATATACTGCCTTTCACATGTGTAGTTACTCACACATGTACCACTGAGACATCCATTCACTCACCAACACACCCATACACAAACTCACCCACCCACACAGCACTTTACACGTGCAGTCTTGAATCCATACACCCATTGAAACACCCACTCACACATCTATGCACAGTGTCACACACCCCAACCCTCTCACAAAGATACTCAGGCACCCATACAGATACTCAAACAACGAATCAATAACCCATATAGACACTCATGTAGCAACTCAACAACCCATGCAACAGCTTACACACCAACTAACAGACTAATACAGACATTCACACAGTTTAGTCACTAACCCATGCATTCAGTAAGACATGTTTAATCACTCATTCATGCAATCAGTCACACACCTACTAAATAATATAGTCAGACACTAATACACCCACTCATTCTCCAATACTCCTTGGCATTTATATATATAAAACAGATTCAAACTTTACAGAAACACACAGTCACTGGATGATCTCATGTGGGTCCCTTGCTCACTTTGCCACTGGATTCAAGATAACCTGGTGATGATGGTTATGAACCTGAAACTGGTCCCAGGATGCTTGCTTCTGGTCCAGGGAAGACATGGCTTGGTAGTTCGGGCTGGACTGTTCCCACGAGGCACAGGGTCAGACTGATTTGCATATGGCCATGTCTGAACTGAGGTGGCGGAGTGAGCTAAAGAATGATGATGGATTGAACCCAGATCAGTTGACTGGGGGCGAGTGCTTGCAATGTTCAACACTCCGTCCATCATCCCCTTTGGTTTTGCTTTGTTCGCCCTAAGAAGGCAGGGTATGCCCAGACGTGGGTCCCTTGCTCACTTTGCCACTGGAATCAAGATAGCCTGGCTGATGAGGGTTGTGAACCTGAAACCGGTCTCAGGATGCTTGTTTCTGTCCAGGAAAGACATGGCTTGGCAGTTCGGGCTGGACTGTTCCCATGAGGCACAGGGTTGGACTGATTTGCATATGGCCATGTCTGAACTGGGGTGGCAGAGTGAGCTAAAGAATGATGATGAATTAAACCCAGATCAGTTGACTGGGGGTGAGTGCTTGCAATGTTCAACACTCTGTCCATCATCCCCTTTGGTTTTGCTTTGTTTGCTCTAAGTTTGCAGGGTATGCCCAGATGTGGGTCCCTTGCTCACTCTGCCACTGGATTCAATATAGCCTGGCTGATGAGGGTTATGAACCTTAAACCCGTCCCATGATGCTTGTTTCTGCTCCAGGGAAGACATGGCTTGGCAGTTCGGGCTGGACTGTTCCCATGAGGCACAGGGTCAGACTGATTTGCATATGGCCATGTCTGAACTGTGGTGGTGGAGTGAGCTAAAGAATGATGATGGAATAAACCCAGATCAGTTGACTGGGGGTTGAGTGCTTGCAATGTTCAAATAGTTCATCATCCCCTTTGGTCATCAGTGATGTCATCAATGATGTCATTTGAGATGTCATCAGTGATATCACTGATCTTGAATGATGTATTATGTGATGGCATCAGCAGTGCATCGCGGGGCGCAAGTTATAGTTAGCTTAACTAAATATGATGGCCAAATTTCGCTGGTTTTCTACGAGTGAACTGACTAATTATAACATCCCTGTTTTTTTCTGTCGGGAGGAGATGGAGCGGTGTTGGAGTCACTGACTCCACGCTGGGCGAGATGGACTGCCAGTCTTGCCCCTTCCAATTGCATCACCGAGTCTCGGGGGTTGAGGCAGTTTGGGGAGCCAAGGAGACATCGGAGTTTGAGGGGCACACAGCGAAGGGGACCGAGCAACATCAAGGTGCCTTACATTCCGCATTCATTTTCATCCACCTCCGCATTACCAACCAGAAGAGAACAAGGGACTCTGGGACTTGTAGTCATGACGCATTAGGTGTCCTACAGCTGGTGTATGCAAAAGTACTTACTTTGGGGGCGGAGCGGAGTATCACCTATTAGGATGGGGCAGGATATTTAAATTCATGATTGCGCCTACATCCTGTGAACACCCCTGGCACTGAAGAAGGAGAATACTATGCCGAAATGCATTCGCCATCCGGTGTGTTTCTCAATAAAGAAGCCTCCATTGTTTCCCCTATTGTGGCCTCTTCCTTTTCCTTGGAGGAGGTGTTTTGTGATATTGTCAGCAAGTATGCCAGAGATGCGCTCCAGAGGCCTCTGCATTACTAAATTGGCCTTGGACACACTGGTTTCTGCTTCGGTGGATTGTTGGCTGCATTCAGGTTTCTAGAAGGACCAAGGCCCACCTCTGGGTTCGGGAGGAGATGGAGCGGTGTTGGAGTCACTGACTCCATGCTGGGCGAGATGGACTGCCAGCCTCGCCCCCGCCGGTTGGTTCGCCGAGTCTCGGGGGTTGATGCGGTCTGGGGAGCCAAGGAGACATTGGAGTTTGAGGGGCACACTGAGAAGGGGACCGAGCAAAATCAAGGTGCCTTACTTATCACATTCTTTTTCATCCACCCCGCATAACCAACCCAAAGAGAACAAGGGACTCTGGGACTTGTAGTCATGATGCATTAGGCGTACTACAGCTGATGTATGCAAAAGTATTCACTTTGGGGGCGGAGCGGAGTATCACCTATCAGGATGGGGCAGGAAATTTAAATCCATGATGACGCCTACATCATGTGAACATCCCTGGCGCTGAAGAAGGCAAATACTATGCCGAAATGCATTCGCCATCCGGTGTGTTTCTCAATAAAGATGCCTCCATTGTTTCCCCTATTGTGACCTCTTCCTTTTCCTTGGAGGAGGTGTTTTGTGATATTGTCAGCAAGTATGCCAGAGACGCACTCCAGAGGCCCCCGCATCTCTGAGCTGGCCTTGGACATACTGGTTTCTGCTTCGGCAGATTGTTGGCTGCATCCAGGTTACTGGAAGGACCAAGGCCCACCTCCGGGCTCGGGAGGCGATGGAGCGGTGTTGGAGTCACTGACTTCATGCTGGGCGAGATGGACTGCCAGCCTTGCCCCCGCCGATTCGATCACTGAGTGTCTGGGGTTGATGCGGTCTGGGGAGCCAAGGAGACATCAGAGTTTGAGGGGCACACTGAGAAGGGGACCGAGCAATATCAAGGTGCCTTACTTTCCGCATTCTTTTTCATCCACCCCCGCAATACCAACCCAAAGAGAACAAGGGACTCTGGGACTTGTAGTCATGACGCATTAGGCATCCTACAGCTGGTGTATGCAAAAGTACTTACTTTGGGGGCGGAGCAGAATATCACCTATCAGGATGGGGCAGGATATTTAAATCCATGATTGCGCCTACATCCTGTGAACACCCTGGCGCTGAACAAGGCAAATACTATGCTGAAATGCATTCACCATCACGTGTGTTTCTCAATAAAGTTACCTCCATTGTTTCCCCTATTGTGGCCTCTTCCTTTTTCTTGGAGGAGGTGTTTTGTGATATTTTCAGTGCGTATGCTAGAGACGCGCTCCAGAGGCCCCTGTATCACTAAGCTGGCCTTGGACACACTGGTTTCTGCATCAGCGTATTGTTGGCTGCATCCGGGTTACTAGAAGGACCAAGGCCCACCTCTGTGCTCGGGAGGAGATGGAGCGGTGCCGGAGTCACCGACTCCACGCTGGGCGAGATGGACTGCCAGGCTTGCCCCCGCTGATCGGATCACCGAGCTTCGGGGTTGTTGCGGTCTGGGGAGCCAAGGAGACATCAGAGTTTGAGGGGCACAGAGAGAAGGGGACCGAGCAACGTCAAGGTGCCTTACTTTCCGCATTCTTTTTCATCCACCCCCACATTCCCAACCCGAAGAGAACAAGGGACTCTGGGACTTGTAGTCATGATGCATTAGGCGTACTACAGCTGATGTATGCAAAAGTATTCACTTTGGGGGCGGAGCGGAGTATCACCTATCAGGATGGGGCAGGAAATTTAAATCCATGATGACGCCTACATCATGTGAACATCCCTGGCGCTGAAGAAGGCAAATACTATGCCGAAATGCATTCGCCATCCGGTGTGTTTCTCAATAAAGATGCCTCCATTGTTTCCCCTATTGTGACCTCTTCCTTTTCCTTGGAGGAGGTGTTTTGTGATATTGTCAGCAAGTATGCCAGAGACGCACTCCAGAGGCCCCCGCATCTCTGAGCTGGCCTTGGACATACTGGTTTCTGCTTCGGCAGATTGTTGGCTGCATCCAGGTTACTGGAAGGACCAAGGCCCACCTCCGGGCTCGGGAGGCGATGGAGCGGTGTTGGAGTCACTGACTTCATGCTGGGCGAGATGGACTGCCAGCCTTGCCCCCGCCGATTCGATCACCGAGTCTCTGGGGTTGATGCGGTCTGGGGAGCCAAGGAGACATCAGAGTTTGAGGGGCACACTGAGAAGGGGACCGAGCAATATCAAGGTGCCTTACTTTCCGCATTCTTTTTCATCCACCCCCGCAATACCAACCCAAAGAGAACAAGGGACTCTGGGACTTGTAGTCATGACGCATTAGGCATCCTACAGCTGGTGTATGCAAAAGTACTTACTTTGGGGGCGGAGCAGAATATCACCTATCAGGATGGGGCAGGATATTTAAATCCATGATTGCGCCTACATCCTGTGAACACCCTGGCGCTGAACAAGGCAAATACTATGCTGAAATGCATTCACCATCACGTGTGTTTCTCAATAAAGTTACCTCCATTGTTTCCCCTATTGTGGCCTCTTCCTTTTTCTTGGAGGAGGTGTTTTGTGATATTTTCAGTGCGTATGCTAGAGACGCGCTCCAGAGGCCCCTGTATCACTAAGCTGGCCTTGGACACACTGGTTTCTGCATCAGCGTATTGTTGGCTGCATCCGGGTTACTAGAAGGACCAAGGCCCACCTCTGTGCTCGGGAGGAGATGGAGCGGTGCCGGAGTCACCGACTCCATGCTGGGCGAGATGGACTGCCAGGCTTGCCCCCGCTGATCGGATCACCGAGCTTCGGGGTTGTTGCGGTCTGGGGAGCCAAGGAGACATCAGAGTTTGAGGGGCACAGAGAGAAGGGGACCGAGCAACGTCAAGGTGCCTTACTTTCCGCATTCTTTTTCATCCACCCCCACATTCCCAACCCGAAGAGAACAAAGGGACTCTGGGACTTGTAGTCATGACGCATTAGGCGTCCTACAGCTGGTGTATGCAAAAGTTCTTACTTTGGGGGTGGAGCAGAGTATCACCTATAAGGATGGGGCAGGATATTTAAAGCCATGATGGTGCCTACATCATGTGAACACCCCTGGCGCTGAAGAAGGCAAATACTATGCCGAAATGCATTCGCCATCCGGTGTGTTTCTCAATAAAGATGCCTCCATTGTTTTCCCTATTGTGGCCTCTTCCCTTTCCTTGGAGGAGATGTTTTGTGTTATTTTCAGCACGTATGCCATAGACGCACTCCAGAGGCCCCTGTTCACTAAGCTGGCCTTGGACACACTGGTTTCTGCTTCGGCAGATTGTTGGCTGCATTCAGGTTACTGGAAGGACCAAGGCCCACCTCCGGGCTCGGGAGGAGATGGAGCGGTGTTGGAGTCACTGACTTCACGCTGGGCGAGATGGACTGCCAGCCTTGCCCCCGCCGATTGGATCACCGAGTCTCGGGGGTTGATGCGGTCTGGGGAGCCAAGGAGACATTAGAGTTTGAGGGGCACACTGAAAAGGTGACCGAGCAAAATCAAGGTGCCTTACTTACCACATTCTTTTTCATCCACCCCCGCATTACCAACCCAAAGTGAACAAGGGACTCTGGAACTTTTAGTCATGATGCATTAGGCGTCCTACAGCTGATGCATGCAAAAGTATTCACTTTGGGGGCGGAGCGGAGTATCACCTATCAGGATGGGGCAGGAAATTTAAATCCACGATAGCGCCTACATCATGTGAACACCCCTGGCGCTGAAGAAGGCAAATACTATGCCGAAATGCATTCGCCATCCGGTGTGTTTCTCAATAAAGATGCCTCCATTGTTTCCCCTGTTGTGGCCTCTTCCTTTTCCTTGGAGGAGGTGTTTTGTGAGATTGTCAGCGCGTGTGCCAGAGACGCACTCCAGAGGCCCCCGCATCACTGAGCTGGCCTTGGACACACTGGTTTCTGCTTCGACAGATTGTTGGCTGCATCCAGGTTACTGGAAGGACCAAGGCCCACCTCCGGGCTCGGGAGGAGATGGAGTGGTGTTGGAGTCACTGACTCCACGCTGGGCGAGATGGACTGCCAGTCTTGCCCCTGCCGATTGGATCACCGAGTCTCAGGGGTTGATGCAGTCTGGATAGCAAAAGAGACATCGGAGTTTGAGGGGCACACAGCGAAGGGGACCGAGCAACATCAAGGTGCCTTACATTCCGCATTCATTTTCATCCACCTCCGCATTACCAACCAGAAGAGAACAAGGGACTCTGGGACTTGTAGTCATGACGCATTAGGTGTCCTACAGCTGGTGTATGCAAAAGTACTTACTTTGGGGGCGGAGCGGAGTATCACCTATTAGGATGGGGCAGGATATTTAAATTCACGATTGCGCCTACATCCTGTGAACACCCCTGGCACTGAAGAAGGAGAATACTATGCCGAAATGCATTCGCCATCCGGTGTGTTTCTCAATAAAGAAGCCTCCATTGTTTCCCCTATTGTGGCCTCTTCCTTTTCCTTGGAGGAGGTGTTTTGTGATATTGTCAGCAAGTATGCCAGAGATGCGCTCCAGAGGCCTCTGCATTACTAAATTGGCCTTGGACACACTGGTTTCTGTTTCGGTGGATTGTTGGCTGCATTCAGGTTTCTAGAAGGACCAAGGCCCACCTCTGGGTTCGGGAGGAGATGGAGCGGTGTTGGAGTCACTGACTCCATGCTGGGCGAGATGGACTGCCAGCCTCGCCCCCACCGGTTGGTTCACCGAGTCTCGGGGGTTGATGCGGTCTGGGGAGCCAAGGAGACATTGGAGTTTGAGGGGCACACTGAGAAGGGGACCGAGCAAAATCAAGGTGCCTTACTTATCACATTCTTTTTTATCCACCCCGCATAACCAACCCAAAGAGAACAAGGGACTCTGGGACTTGTAGTCATGATGCATTAGGCGTACTACAGCTGATGTATGCAAAAGTATTCACTTTGGGGGCGGAGCGGAGTATCACCTATCACAACGGGGCAGGAAATTTAAATCCATGATGACGCCTACATCATGTGAACATCCCTGGCGCTGAAGAAGGCAAATACTATGCCGAAATGCATTCGCCATCCGGTGTGTTTCTCAATAAAGATGCCTCCATTGTTTCCCCTATTGTGGCCTCTTCCTTTTCCTTGGAGGAGGTGTTTTGTGATATTGTCAGCAAGTATGCCAGAGACGCACTCCAGAGGCCCCCGCATCTCTGAGCTGGCCTTGGACATACTGGTTTCTGCTTCGGCAGATTGTTGGCTGCATCCAGGTTACTGGAAGGACCAAGGCCCACCTCCGGGCTCGGGAGGAGATGGAGCGGTGTTGGAGTCACTGACTTCACGCTGGGCGAGATGGACTGCCAGCCTTGCCCCCGCCGATTCGATCACCGAGTCTCTGGGGTTGATGCGGTCTGGGGAGCCAAGGAGACATCAGAGTTTGAGGGGCACACTGAGAAGGGGACCGAGCAATATCAAGGTGCCTTACTTTCCGCATTCTTTTTCATCCACCCCCGCAATACCAACCCAAAGAGAACAAGGGACACTGGGACTTGTAGTCATGACGCATTAGGCATCCTACAGCTGGTGTATGCAAAAGTACTTACTTTGGGGGCGGAGCAGAATATCACCTATCAGGATGGGGCAGGATATTTAAATCCATGATTGCGCCTACATCCTGTGAACACCCTGGCGCTGAACAAGGCAAATACTATGCTGAAATGCATTCACCATCACGTGTGTTTCTCAATAAAGTTACCTCCATTGTTTCCCCTATTGTGGCCTCTTCCTTTTTCTTGGAGGAGGTGTTTTGTGATATTTTCAGTGCGTATGCTAGAGACGCGCTCCAGAGGCCCCTGTATCACTAAGCTGGCCTTGGACACACTGGTTTCTGCATCAGCGTATTGTTGGCTGCATCTGGGTTACTAGAAGGACCAAGGCCCACCTCTGTGCTCGGGAGGAGATGGAGCGGTGCCGGAGTCACCGACTCCACGCTGGGCGAGATGGACTGCCAGGCTTGCCCCCGCTGATCGGATCACCAAGCTTCGGGGTTGTTGCGGTCTGGGGAGCCAAGGAGACATCAGAGTTTGAGGGGCACAGAGAGAAGGGGACCGAGCAACGTCAAGGTGCCTTACTTTCCGCATTCTTTTTCATCCACCCCCACATTCCCAACCCGAAGAGAACAAAGGGACTCTGGGACTTGTAGTCATGACGCATTAGGCGTCCTACAGCTGGTGTATGCAAAAGTTCTTACTTTGGGGGTGGAGCAGAGTATCACCTATAAGGATGGGGCAGGATATTTAAAGCCATGATGGTGCCTACATCATGTGAACACCCCTGGCGCTGAAGAAGGCAAATACTATGCCGAAATGCATTCGCCATCCGGTGTGTTTCTCAATAAAGATGCCTCCATTGTTTTCCCTATTGTGGCCTCTTCCCTTTCCTTGGAGGAGATGTTTTGTGTTATTTTCAGCACGTATGCCATAGACGCACTCCAGAGGCCCCTGTTCACTAAGCTGGCCTTGGACACACTGGTTTCTGCTTCGGCAGATTGTTGGCTGCATTCAGGTTACTGGAAGGACCAAGGCCCACCTCCGGGCTCGGGAGGAGATGGAGCGGTGTTGTAGTCACTGACTTCACGCTGGGCGAGATGGACTGCCAGCCTTGCCCCCGCCGATTGGATCACCGAGTCTCGGGGGTTGATGCAGTCTGGGGACCCAAGGAGACATTAGAGTTTGAGGGGCACACTGAAAAGGTGACCGAGCAAAATCAAGGTGCCTTACTTACCACATTCTTTTTCATCCACCCCCGCATTACCAACCCAAAGTGAACAAGGGACTCTGGAACTTTTAGTCATGATGCATTAGGCGTCCTACAGCTGATGCATGCAAAAGTATTCACTTTGGGGGCGGAGCGGAGTATCACCTATCAGGATGGGGCAGGAAATTTAAATCCACGATGGCGCCTACATCATGTGAACACCCCTGGCGCTGAAGAAGGCAAATACTATGCCGAAATGCATTCGCCATCCGGTGTTTTTCTCAATAAAGATGCCTCCATTGTTTCCCCTGTTGTGGCCTCTTCCTTTTCCTTGGAGGAGGTGTTTTGTGAGATTGTCAGCGCGTGTGCCAGAGACGCACTCCAGAGGCCCCCGCATCACTGAGCTGGCCTTGGACACACTGGTTTCTGCTTCTGCAGATTGTTGGCTGCATCCAGGTTACTGGAAGGACCAAGGCCCACCTCCGGGCTCGGGAGGAGATGGAGTGGTGTTGGAGTCACTGACTCCACGCTGGGCGAGATGGACTGCCAGTCTTGCCCCTGCCGATTGGATCACCGAGTCTCAGGGGTTGATGCAGTCTGGATAGCAAAGGAGACATCAGAGTTTGAGGGGCACACAGAGAAGGGGACCGAGCAAAATCAAGGTGCCTTACTTTCCGCATTCTTTTTCATCCACCCCCGCATTACCAACCCAAAGAGAACAAGGGACTCTGGGACTTATAGTCATGACGCATTAGGTGTCCTTCAGCTGGTGTATGCAAAAGTACTTACTTTGGGGGCGGAGCAGAATATCACCTATCAGGATGGGGCAGGATATTTAAATCCATGATGGCGCCTACATCCTGTGAACACCCTTGGCACTGAACAAGGCAAATACTATGCTGAAATGCATTCGCCATCCGGTGTGTTTCTCAATAAAGTTGCCTCCATTGTTTTCCCTATTGTGGCCTCTTCCTTTTTCTTGGAGGAGTTGTTTTGTGATATTGTCAGCGCGTATGCCAGAGACGCGCTCCAGAGGCCCCTGCATCACGAAGCTGGCCTTGGACACACTGGTTTCTGCTTCGGCGTATTGTTGGCTGCATCCAGGTTACTAGAAGGACCAAGGCCCACCTCTGGGCTCGGCAGGAGATTGAGCGGTGTTGGAGTCACTGACTCCATGCTGGGCGAGATAGACTGCCAGGCTTGCCCCCGCCGATTGGATCACCGAGCCTCGGGTTGATGCGGTCTGGGGAGCCAAGGAGACATCAGAGTTTGAGGGGCACAGAGAGAAAGGGACCGGGCAACATCAATGTGCCTTACTTTCCGCATTCTTTTTCATCCACCCCCACATTACCAACTCGAAGAGAACAAGGGACTCTGGGACTTGTAGTCATGACGCATAATGCGTCCTACAGCTGGTGTGCAAAAGTACTTACTTTGGGGGTGGAGCAGAGTATCACCTGTCAGGATGGGGCAGGATATTTAAATCCATGATGGCGCCTACATCCTGTGAACCCCTCTGGCGCTGAAGAAGATAAATACTATGCTGAAATGCATTCGCCATCCGCTGTGTTTCTCAATAAAGATGCCTTCATTGTTTCCCCTATTATGGCTTCTTCCTTTTACTTGGAGGAGGTGTTTTGTGATATTGTCAGCGCTTATGCCAGAAACGCGCTCCAGAGGCCCCCCATCACTAAGCTGGCCTTGGACACACTGGTTTCTGCTTCGGCGGATTGTTGGCTGCATCCAAGTTACTGGAAGGACCAAGGCCCACCTCCGGGCTCGGGAGGAGATGGAGTGGTGTTGGAGTCACTGACTCCACGCTGGGCGAGATGGACTGCCAGTCTTGCCCCTGCCAATTGGATCACCGAGTCTCAGGGGTTGATGCGGTCTGGATAGCCAAGGAGACATCGGAGTTTGAGGGGCACAGAGAGAAGGGGACCGAGCAACATCAAGGTGCCTTACTTTCTGCATTCTTTTTCATCCACGCCCGCATTACTAATCCGAAGAGAACAAAGGACTTTGGGACTTTTAGTCATGACGCATTAGGCATCCTACAGCTGGTGTATGCAAAAGTACTTACTTTGGGGGCGGAGCGGTGTATCACCTATCAGGATGGGACAGGATATTTAAATCCATGATTGCGCCCACATCCTGTGAACACCCCTGGTGCTGAAGAAGGCAAATACTATGTCGAAAATGCATTCGCCATCCGGTGTGTTTCTCACTAAAGATGCCTCCATTATTTCCCTTTTGTGGCCTCTTCCTTTTCCTTGGAGGAGGTGTTTTGTTGAATATATATATATATATATATATATTATCTACTGGCGGTCGCCAGTAGATAGTTATAGTAAGGACCTATTTTCCATAGGAAATCCGCAACATTCTATTTGGAATAACGTTAGCGCCGGTTGACGAATCCTCGTGAAATTTACCAAACTTTTGGCCAGCTCCGCTCCGCTCCTACCCTAAACGTTTTGTGGTGATCCGTCAAGCGGGGGCCGAGAAAAAAAGGGGGTCCGAAAATGCATTTTCCCCATGCAATTTCCCATAGGATCTGTTGTCGCAGGTACAGCCCGAACCGCTGAACGGAATGACACCAAATTTGGCAAAGAGGTAGTCCTCAGTTCGGACTCGTGCCTTTTGCATATATGGTGTGAATCTGTTCAGTAGTTCCTGAGAAAATTAGGGTAAAAAAGTTAGTGATATCTATGGCCGCGGAGGATCCGCGGACCGTACCCGCAACGTAAGCGCACCCTCCCGGAACCGAGCGCGCACCCTCCCCGAATCGAGCGCGCACCTTCCCGATCACGTGCTGAATGCTAATTGGTTGTCGAGTGTCTCTCTACATTCGAAACCAGGAACTGTTGGCGGCCATTTTCTGCCTCGGTAGAAGTGAGGCTGAAGATGCAAGGGGAATAAGTGTGTAAAACATATAAAGGGGGCAGAGTGGAAATACTTTGACCCTCTAGAGGTGCTTAGGGGGTCCCAGAAGGACCCCTGGGGCCCCCTTTCTTTAAAAAAAAAACACGGGGAAATGCCCGCACGGTGCGCGCATCCTATCGCGTTGGATGCACGGATTCTCTCGCTGTGGGTGCGCGGATCCACGGCAACGTTTTTCGAAAAACGACAAGAAATCATTGGTTGTATGACAACTTTCTACACTGAAAGGTAGGGTGTATATTTCTGTTTTTTAAAGGTATGATTGTTATTGGTTAACAAAAACAGATTGTAAGGAACATTATATATGATAAGCTGATATGTTGAAAAGTCAAGCACACTTCCTGTCTTGTGTAGGAACATTGTGTGCTGAACTTGTGACCTGTGAGCTCAGTGCAGTGTTCCATGACCTGTTTCTATGGTAACAGGCAGAAGGCAGATTGGGGGAAGGGTAGAAATGTATTTCAGTTGGAAAGGGTTGAAATGTTTAAGCAATAGAAATGTGTGTTTGCTTTTGAGTTTATGTGCGAAGGATTGTGATTTGATGTTTACATGTATATGTGTGGAAAATGAAAGGGAAACGTTTTCATTCTTTGCTTTTGCTGAGAGGTGCACAGTGCAGAGATTCTGTAAAAGAAAATATGGGGAGTGATTGATATACTTCTTAATCTACAAAAGAACTTGAAAGATTAGTTATTTAATTGTGAGGGGATGTATGTAGACTAATGTATTTTTCCTGCTAAAGTGTAGGTAGTACTTTTTTTCTCTACAATGTGTGTGCATGTAGAAACCATTCTGTGATAAGTATTTGTGTTTTTCATGTGTTTGTAAACAGATAACTGTGCAGTTTTTATATTTTGGTAGAATTAGAAACCAGTCATTGTTTATGAATTTGTGAAATGAGTTATGTTTCTATAGTAAAATGTACTACTACTTCTAGATTAAGAAATGTGTTTTGGTATGGTGCAAACGATAGTGTTGTTTGTCTAGAATCACACAGTGAGTCTGTGTGCATTTGGGAACCACTGTGACAGAAGCATTTGGTAACATTGTGTATTTGCTGACAGATAACTGTTTTAACTTGTCATGTTGTGAAGTTTTAGTAGCATTAGAAGACAGTTATGGCTTATGATTTGATTAAATGAGTCAGGCTTTGACAGAAAAGTGCAGTCCTGAAATATATAGATCGTGTGCAGTTCCCTTACCAGTTGCACTGTAGTGAATGAGTTTTGGTAATCTCCTAGGGATAGTGGTGCATGTCTAGAATCACAGCGTGAGTTAGTGTGTATTTGGGATCAGTGTGAGAGAAGCATTTGGTGATATCATGTATTTGCTGACAGATAACTGTTTTAAAATCTGTCATGTTGTGAAGTTTTAGTAGCATTAGAATCCAGTCTTTGCTTATATGTTGATTAAATGAGTCATGCCTTGACACTGACGTGCTGTACTTATATATGTAGATTGTGTGCAGTCCCCTTACCCCTTCCAGAGTAGTGAATGAGTTTTGGTAAAGTCCTATTATAGTGTTGATTGTCTAAAATCACACTGTGAGTCTGTGTGCATTTGGGTAAGTATAGTGAGAGAAGCATTTGGTAACATTGTGTATTTACTGACAGATAACTGTTTTAAAACCTGTCATGTTGTCAAGTTTTAGTAGCATTAGAAGCCAGTCTTTGCTTATGCGTTGATTAAATTAGTCAGGCATTGACATTAAAGTGTAGTCGTGAAATATGTAGATTGAGTGCATTTCCTTTACCACTTCCACTGTAGTGAATGAGTTTTGGTAAACTCCTAGGGATAGTGTTGTTTGTCTAGAATCACACTGTGAGTCTGTGTGCATTTGGGAACCACTGTGAGAGAAGTGTTTGGTAACATTGTGTATTTGCTGACAGGTAAGTGTTGTAAAACATGTCATGTTGTCACGTTTTAGTAGCATTAGAAGACAGTTATGGCTTATGCTTTCATTATATGAGTCAGGCATTGACAGTAAATTGCAGTTGTGAAATATGTAGATTGTGTGCAGTTCCCTTACCACTTGCACTGTAGTGAATGAGTTTTGGTAAACTCATAGGGATAGTGGTGCTTGTCTAGAATCACACTGTGAGTTAGTGTGTATTTGGGATCACTGTGAGAGAAGCATTTGGTAACATCATGTATTTGCTGACAGATAACTGTTTTAAAACCTGTCATGTTGTGAAGTTTTAGTAGGATTAGAATCCAGTCTTTGCTTATGCGTTGATTAAATGAGTCATGCTTTGACACTGATGTGGTGTACTTAAATATGTAGATTGTGTGCAGTACCATTAACTCTTCCAGAGTAGTGAATGAGTTTTGGTAAACTCCTAGGATAGTGTTGTTTGTCTAAAATCACACTGTGAGTCTGTGTGCATTTGGGTAAGGATTGTGAGAGAAGCATTTGGTAACATTGTGTATTTGCTGACATATACCTGTTTTAAAACCGGTCATGTTGTGAAGTTTTAGTAGCATTAGAAGCCAGTCTTTGCTTATGCTTTGATTATATGAGTCAGGCTTTGACATAAAAGTGCAGTCCTGAAATATGACGATTGTGTGCAGTTCGCTTACCACTTCCACAGTAGTGAATGTTTTTTGGTAACCTCCTAGGTATAGTGGTTGTTGTCTAGAATCACACTGTGAGTCTGTGTGCATTTGAGAACCACTGTGAGAGAAGCATTTGGTAACATCGTGTATTTGCTGACAGATAACTAATTTAAAACCTCTCATGTTGTCAAGTTTTAGTAGCATTAGAAGCTAGTCTTTGCTTATGCATTGATAAAATGAGTCAGGGTTTGACACTAAGGTGCAGTACCATGTACTATTCTGTTCACTGTGGCAGAACTGAAAATGTAAAGGTTTTACCTAAGCACTGTCTTAGAAGTAGTCTGATTATTTAGTCAGTTTCTAAGTACTAAATAGACTGCTTCAAATGTCTATGCAGTATGCATGTAGTGTTCTAACATACTATACACTTGTCTTTTACACCTTCAATTCCCTAGTCAGTATCCATACACTTCCAGGAAATATCCTGTCACTTCCTTTGCAGTCCTCTAGAGACCCATTCAACAGCATGTACTAATCCATTCACTGTGCCAAAACCCAAACACTTATAAATTCACCAAGACACTCTCTTTCCAGTACTCTAACGATTCAGTCACTGCCTAAGTATTCATGCACAGAGACAGGTCTTAGCATATGGACTTCTTCAAACCCCTATCCACTATGCATGCAGTCCTCTAAGCACCTACACACTTGTCTTTCACACCTTCAATTCCCCAGTCAGTATCCATTCACTTCGAGCAAACACCCTGTCACTTCATTTGCACTTCTCTAGTGACCCATTCAGCATCATGTACTAATCCATTCACTGCGCCAATCCCTAATAATTTCACACAGGCACTCTCCTTGCAGTACTCTAATCATTCAGTCAGTACCCAAGTACTCATCCAGTGACCCAGGCCTTAGTATATGGACTGCTTCAAACCCTTATCCACTATGCATGCAGTCCTCTAACCACCTACACAATTGTCTTTCTCACCTTCAATTCCCTAGTCAGTATCCATACACTTCCAGGAAATACCCTGTCACTCCCTTTGCAGTCCTCTAGTGACCCATTCAGCACCATGTACTAATCCATTCACTGTGCTAAAACCCAAACACTTATAAATTCACCAAGATACTATCTTTGCAGTACTCTAATCATTCAGTCAGTGCCTAAGTATTCAAACACTGAGCCAGGCCTTGGACTGCTTCAAACCTCTATGCACTATGCATTCAGTCTTCTAACCACCTAGACACTTGTCTTTCACACTTTCAATTTCCTAGTCAGTATCCATACAGTCCAGCACTTGTGACTGCCTTTGCACTCCTCTAATGACCCATTCAGTACCAACTACTTATCCATTCCCTGTGCGAAAAGCCTAGCACTTATAAATTCACCCGGGCACTCTCCTTGCTGTACTCTAATCATTCAGTCAGTACCCAAGTAGTCATGCAGTGAGCCAGGCCTTAGCACATGGACTGCTTTAAATGCCTATGCAGTATGGATGCAGTCCTCTAATCACCTACACAGTTGTGTTTCACACCTTCAACTCCCTAGTTAGTATTCATCCTCTTCTAGCAAACACCCTGTCACTCACCAAGTGTGTCTCCTTATAGTACTGTAATCATTTAGTCAGTTAGCATGTAGTCTTTTAGTGAGGTAAGCTTTAGGGCATGAACTGCTTCAAAGTAGTATGCACATTGTATGTAGTGTTTTAACTAGGCCTGGGCTAAATTTCCGTTCCACTCGCGGAAATTGCGATAATTTGACATTTTCGCATTCCGCGGAGAGCGCGAAAATGTCAAAATTTCCGCATTCCGCAGCTTAGCGATAATTTGTTTCTTGCTCACGCTGTAAAATAATACATTCTCGAGCGCGCGCGATCACCTTACCTGAATCCCCGCGTTCGCCGACAAGTTTTCCCGATCCGGTCGCGTTCTCCACGAGATGTTGGATTGTTGGTAGCCATTTGCGCTGTCTCGCGACAGTTCGCGCCCACAGTAATGTCATTGGTCGTGCGATCACGTCTTTCTTCTCGCGATCATGCACCGCGAGAAGAGTGAAAATAAGATGGCCGCGCCCGCGAGCAACCACATGGGTAAGTTGGCGAGCCACGCAGAAAATACCGCGAACGGGCGGGAAAAAAACTTCCGCATCTTCGCGATATTTCCTCGTGTTTTCGGAGATTTTTAAAATTTTTGCGATAATTTGCGAAAGTCACTTTCGAAAATTCCGCCCACCCCTAGTTTTAACGATCGACACACTTGTGGTTCAGGGCTATAGTTTCTTAGTCAGTTTTTATATAAAATGTGTTTGTATAGTAATGGAATAGTATAAATTTGAAAGTTATTAATATACATTTATTTGTGATTCTTTTTTACAGATACAGAACAGGAGTGTTTCTCATCTGTTTGCACTCTTCTTGTGCAAGATTGTTTGGATGAAGGGTCCTTAGGTGTTTCATCATAGTTGCTGTGCCGCACAAGTATTTTTTGTTAGGATCCCCTCATAACAGAACTCTTTGGCAAATCTTGCGAATGAAGAAGGTGGCATTGGTCTTTGTTTGCCCGTTGGAAAAAGTTAAACATTTCTTCACCACTGAAGAAAAACGTTGTGGGCATGGTGCCTTCTGCAAAAAGATTTCCTCAGATTCTATAAATATTTTAAAGCGGCAACATTTACAGTTTTTGTAAGTTAAACTTATACAATTTTGTTAGCTGTATACATTGTAAATATCTGTGATTTGTTTCTTGTGGTATTTTGTTGAGAATACTATGTTGTTTTTTTTTAACAATCTTTTTGATTTTCAAGCTCTGTCGTCGACATCCGTGGTTCCCACAGGAGTGTTCCGCCTTGTTGTTTTGCATTATTGTTGTTACATTTTGTTTATTAGCTTATTGTTTATATTTATGTTAATAAAAAAATAAAGTTTAAAAATAGTTTATCGTTTAGATATTTATTATTATAAAAAAAAGTGTGAAAAAAATAATTAATTATGTTTTTGGTTGTTGTCTTAACTGCTGTGTGATTCTTTCTTGTTCTTATTACTGTTATTTGATGGAGTCCACCATGGTGGGGCACTTATCGCTGGAATACTAGTGATATCTGCAGTTTTCACCAACTTCTGAATAGTGTGTTAGATTTATCTCAACTTTAATTCCGTTAAAGTGCTGAAATGAAATGGAGAGTAGCCATTCCCGTGCAAAAAGACATGAGTACACACAAAATCTATTAAGAAATCTAATTGTATTTATATTGATTGGGAATAGTGCGACAGGTGCTGGATCTTGATGAGATACACTACTCAGTTCGTATATTGTTGTGCACACGAAAAAACTTTCACACCAATTGCAATGCGAAACAAATTCCGGCGATAAGACACGTTAGCACCAGGGATTTTACACCTGCTTTTTGCTGGTGTTAGCAGGAAATCTACCTGCACCATGAAAGGGAACACAGCCAAGAGCTGTGGTATTGTAAAAGTTTCATTCTCAGGGTAATATAACAAAGAACTTGGCAAAGAAGCAGAAATATGAAAAGACATCTTTATTAAACTCAAATGAGTGAGACTACGTCTCCCAGAAGCTGACTTATAGCAACTGAAAGAGGCAGTCTCCAGAATGGTCTTAGCTCAGACCTTTTATATAATTTATTATGCCCTAGGCATGCACGGGAGTTGTACCAGTCACATTCCTAAACAAATGAAAAAGCTAGAGAGGCAACAGGTGAGCAGCCTTTGGGGTTTTAGCAGGATATGAGCAAAACATTATAATTACAGGGTTTCATAAAGGTTACAGTTGACAAAGGTAAAAAGACCGGACAAAACCAACATTCTTCTTTAGACAAGCTGGACAAACCCATAATAAAAATGGTCACCTCCCCATCATAAATAGACCATAAAAACAAGAACAGAAACAGATGAGAGGTAGGATAAGGGTGTTGTATGTGCATACCAAACTTTACAATCTCCTGTTCTTTGATCTCTATCTGACCAGCTGCCTAACAAGGAACTGGCTCAACGAGGTCAGCTTCAGGCAACAGGGTCAGTTCACTCAGGTCATTCAAAAGTCAGCTAAAGTCATCAGCCTATGTGAGGGCAACCACAAAATGGCTGCTATGCACAAAATGGAACCCATGGTTCAGAACGAAATCTTCAAATACACAGTGAATCCATCGGTTTAACATGACGAAAACACTCATGCATACCGCACTCATCATTCGCGGTTCGCTGATACCAAAATCGTCATGATACGACGATGTTTATAATACGGGCCCAGCATTTTCAGTACCACAGAGCCACACCAGAACACCCACAGGTGCCATAGAGTCAATGAGCATGATACAGGGATACCCATGAGGGCCAGAAGACTCATCTCAACAACTCCAGGACTGGCAATGCCCCCCCAAACCCACATCTTAGTAAGTGTGTCCCTGTGGTCATTGTCTTAGCATGATAGGCATGAGCCCTGCAACATCACAGTGTGCTGTCAGCTCAGCGTTGGCAGTGAGCCTGGATGTGTAGCTACGTACGCATCCTCCTGCATGCACAACTGGCGTGTGCTGGTCTGTTGTTCACAGGTCGGTGCAGGGGTGTGCCTATCCGGCAAGGGGAACGGGGTGTCTCTGACATGTCCGTGTACAGAAAGTGCGGTAAGTTTGTCTCTGTGTTCTGGTGTGGCCTGTTACAAGAGCCTCAGCAGTCGATGTTGTAAAGTGGCATGCACCACCTCCAAACGGCACTGTGATGTTGTTGTTGGATTGTAGCAGGACATGCGCAAATAGGCATTACAATGGCGTGCCGTACGAGTGCATGAGATACAACAGCTCACCGTACAAAAGTGTGGGGGCTCGTGGGAGGGAGGAGCAGCCGTTTGGCAACATAACACACAGTGAAGTCGACCATGTGCCACATGCTGGGCATCTCATCCATGATGACCACGGTCGCAGACGTCCCACTACACCAACGACTGGCCTTTGTACACATGCTGTATGAATGCAGCGTGGTTTTCAATTCTATGCTCGTTCAGTGGTGTGATGTTGGCAGGTTGTGTGACTTTTGCTCCTTGTTGATGTGTTTCATTTTGGCCCTTGTTAGTCTATATGTGTGTTGTACTTAATTGTGCATGTGTGCCATTCTGCCCATCTCCCCCCTCCCCCCACTCCCTGCTTCTTCCTCTTCCTAGTGCTGTTGTGTCTATAATTTTGTTGCTGCACACATAAATACATGTAAAGAATAAATTAGAATAGTTCCTTGATTCTTTTAGGTTTCAAAACTTCTCTATTGGTTTCTTTTTAATTTCCCATATGAACCGTTTTTTTTAATATTCAACAACACATAGAAGTCAGAAGTGCAACATATTCTATCAACACACTTTCTAGAACATTCTACAATACGTGCAGGTTAAAAGTTCATCAATTTTTTAAAACTTTACGATATTTTTTTGTAACATTTTCTTGAACATTTAACGACACATGCAGGTTAAAAGTTGATGATTGTTTTAAGTTCCAACAGTGCCTTCCAAATGCAAGTAGCAGGTGTGGTTGAGCTGAGCAAATTTTATCCTATGATATGTACTCCACGTTGAAACTGCTTTTCTTAACCAATAATAAAGATGCTTTTCCACAAAACTAATGTGCACCCTACTTTTAAAAAAGAATGTTTTTCATGATATCTTCAGAGATAAGTTATAGATAGGAATTAGCATTTAAAAAACCTTTGAAATTCACTGAAAAAACCATAGGTTTCATGCACGTTATAGTTAGGAATTGGCATTTAAAAAACCTTAGAAATTCACTGAAAAAACCATTGGTTTCAGGGGTGTTATAGTTAGCTGGACATTTCCCTCATGCAAAACCTAGAAATTCCCCCGTTATAGTTAGTTCAGCTAACTATAACTCGCGTCCCCGCAATGCACTGCTTATGACGTCACATATTACATCACTCATGACATGGCCAGTGACATCACTGATGACATCACTGATGACATCTCAAATGACATCACTGATGACATCACTGATGACGTCATCCAGTGAGTCTGTGTTTCTGTAAAGTTTTAATATGTTCAATATATATAGGGAAAGGCCTGTTGAAGAATGAGTGGGTGTACAAGTATGTGAATGGATAATTTTCTAGGTGCGTAACTGACTCTATAAGTGAGTCATTAAATGTATCTTACTGCAGACTAGTGAATGTCTGTATGTGTCTGTGTGTTGGTGTATACGTGGCTGCATGGTTTTGTGAATAGCTATATGAGTGTCTATATGGGTTATTGATTGGTTGTCTGAGTATCTGTATGGGTGCCTGAGTGTTTGTGTGGGTAGGGTGTGTGTGACTCTGTGCATAGATGTTTGAGTGGGTGTTTCTATGGGTGCATGGTTTTAAGAGTGCAACATTGATGGAATGTATGGTTGGGTGAGTGTATGTATGGGTGTGTTAGTGATTGAATGTATATCTCAGTTGTACATGTGTCAGTAACTACATATGTGAAATGCAGTGTATATGTGTGTAAGAGTATATAACTATCTATATGTGAGAGTGTGTGATTGCGGGAGTGGCTGTATGGATAAGTGTGTGCTTGTATCAGTAATTGTATAAGAGCGTTAGAATTTGTTAGTATTTTTATGAGTAAGTGAACTTGAGTGTGTTTAACTGTATAGGTGAGTAAATTGGACTGTGATTAATTATTTGCTAGAGTGACTAGGTGTGTCAGTACCTCAATGGATGATTGGCGGTGTGTGAGTGTCTATATAGGTGTATAAATGCATATGATAGGCCTGTAGGGAGTGACTGTAAGTATGAGTGACTGTACAGGTGAGTGAGTGGAGATGTATGTAGACCTAAGAGTCAATGAGGTGGTATGTAGTTATTGGTAATTGGAGTATTTATGGTTTTCAAAATGGCCGTCTGAAATTTTGAGTCGGTGTATCAAAGGTTATATTAGGGTGTGAGAAGATGCAGTAATTTATAACATGGATGACGTCATCAGTGATGTCATCAGTGATGTCATTTGAGATGTCATCAGTGATGTCATCAGTGATGTCACTGGCCATGTCATGAGTGATGTAATATGTGACGTCATCAGCAGTGGATTGCGGTTGCGTCAGTTATAGTTGCCTGAACTAACTATAACGGGGGAATTTCATTGGTTTTTTCGAGTGAAATGTCCAGCTAACTATAACATTTGTGAAACCTATGGTTTTTTAAGTGAATATATATATATATATATATTCACTGAAAAAGCATAGGTTTCAGAGACGTTATAGAAATTAGCATAGTGATCAACTGATGCAGCATGTTATACAACACAGAGACAGTGCTGCACACATTCACATAGTTAATCACTCACTTAAACAGACAGTCAGACAGCTACTAAATCCTCCATCCAGACAGTTATATATCCACTCAATCTTCAATACAGATTGGTATATAGATAATACGTATTTAAATTTCAGGCTAAACCACATTCACTAGATGATGTCGTCAGTGATGTCATCAGTGATGTCATTTGAGATGTCATCAGTTATATTATCAGTGATGTCATTGACCATGTCATGAAAAATGCAATAAGTGACATCATCAGCAGTGCATTGCAGGCACGCGAGTTATATTTAGCAGAACTAACTATAACGGAGGAATTTCTATGGTTTTGTAGGAGTGAAATGGCCAGATAACTATAGCACCTCTGAAACCTATGGTTTTTTCTGTGAATATATAAGGTTTTTTAAATGCTAATTTCGAACTATAACGTCTCTGAAACCTATGAATTTTTCAGTGAATTTCAAAGCTTTTTTAAATGCTGATTTCTAACTATAACGTCTCTGAAACCTATGTTTTTTTTCAGTGAATTTCAAAGGTTTTCTAAATGCTAATTTTTAAGTTTGATAGTAGTTATACCTATTTTTTGTACTGAATTTCTACAGTTTTTTAACTGTTTATTTATAAATATTTTATCCATTAAATGACATTATATATTTTTCTGAAAATTGCAACACAAAATCAAACTGAAATATTGATTCATTTTCTTGCTTTCATTTTTCATTTTAATACATTTATATTATTTTCTTTAAAAAAAAATCCAATTTTTTTCGGAGTCGCACACTCAAAGCGTACACATCACGGTGGTTGCGCGCATTCTAGCTGCCATTTTAGAAAAGTCGTGAAGGATCCGCATACGGTGTGCGACGGCTACGTGTTTTTCAGTTACATCATATACATTTAATATTAACTGATGTGCGCGATTGGTATGTGACCAGTCCGCGACTCCTGCTCCTGCGCATTCGAAACACATGCACACTACGGTGCGAGATGCTTGCACGGTTGCGGGTCCCGCATGATGTCATATACGTGCTGGGGAGTGCTGGGGCGCGCTGGGTTCACGTCTCCCGCAAAATAATGTCATGTTCCAAAATTATATGTATGTGTCTTTAAATATACATAGTGGGGCAAGAGATGATCTAAGATATTCATAAAAATAATATATTTGAACCTATAATAAACCTATATTATTTTAAATATGTTTTCACGAAGTCGGGTGAGTGCATCGTGAGTGCAGAGAACCAAGTCAGCAGAGCTGCTGTAGAGCCAGATAAACCAGGTCAGCAGAGCTGTTGTAGAGCCAGAGAACCAGTTCAGCAGAGCTGCTCTAGAGCCTAATAAGCAGGTCGGCAGAGCTGCTCTAGAACCAAAGACCCAGGTCAGCAGAGCTGCTCGCTCTAGAGACCCAGGTCAGCAGAGCTGCTCTAGAGGCTGAGAAACAGGTCAGCAGAGCTGCTGTAGAGCCAGAGAAACCAGGTCAGCAGAGCTGCTCTAGAGCCAGAGAACCAAGTCAGCAGAACTGCTTTAGAGCCAGAGAACCAGGTCAGCATAGCTGCTTTAGAGCCATAGAACCAGGTCAGCTCTCTCTCTACTACTCACTCTCTACTACTCTCTACTACTCACTCTCTACTACTCTCTACTACTCACTCGCTACTACTCTCTCTACTACTCACTCGTTACTACTCTCTACTACTCACTCTCTACTACTCTCTTTACTACTACTCTCTACTATTCACTCTCTACTACTCACTCTCTACTACTCTCTACTACTCAATCTACTACTCTCTACTACACTCTACCACTCACTCTCTACTACTCTACTAATGACTCTCCACTACTCTCTACTAGTCTCTCTCTACTACTCACTCTCTACTACTCACTCTCTACTACTCACTCTACTTCTCTCTCTTTACTACTCATTCTCTACTACTCACTCTCTACTACTCACTCTCTACTACTCTCTACTATTCACTCTTTACTACTCACTCTCTACTACTCGCTCCCTACTACTATCTACTAGTCACTCTCTACTACTCACTCTCTACTACTCTACTACTCACTCTAATACTCTCTACTACTCTCTATCACTCACTCTCTTCTACTTTACTACTCACTCTCTAATACTATTTCTCTCTACTACTCACTCTACTACTCTCTACTACTCACTCTCTATTACTCTCGCTGCTACTCTCTCTACAACTTACTCTCTACTACTCTCTACTACTCACTCTCTACTACTCTCTAGTGCTCACTCTCCACTACTCACTCTCTACTACTTGCTCTCAACTACTCTACTACTCTCTCTTACTCTCTCTACTACTCACTCTCTACTACTCTCTACTACTCACTCGCTACTACACACTCTCTACTACTTGCTCTCTACAACTTGCTCTCTACTACTCTCTAGTACTCACTCTGCTACTCACTCTCTACTACTCTCTACTACTCACTCTACTACTTACTCTCTACTACTCTCGACTACTCACTCTCTACTACTCCACTACTCTCTACTACTCTCTCTCTACTACTCATTCTCTACTACTCTCTACTACTCACTCTCTACTACTCTCTCTCTACTACTCACTCTCTACTACTCACTATCTACTACTCTCTACTACTCACTCTCTACTACTCTCTCTCTACTACTCTCTACTACTCTCTACTACTCACTCTACTACTCACTCTACTACTCACTCTCTACTACTCACTCTCTACTACTCTCTACTACTCACTATCTACTACTCTCTCTCTCTACTACTCTCTACTACGCACTCTAATATTCATTCTCTACTACTCTCTAATACTCTCTCTCTGCTACTCACTCTCTACTACATTCCACTACTCACTCTCTACTATTCACTCTCTACTACTCTCTACTACTCACTCTTTACTAATCCCACTCTACAACTCACTCTCTACTACTCTCTACTACTCACTACTACTAACTCTCTAATAATCACTCTACTACTCTCTACTACTCACTCTCTGCTACTCTCTCTACTACTCTCTGCTAATCTCTACTAGTCACTCTCTACTCACTATTACTCACTCTCCACTCTCTACCTCTCTCTCTACTACTCCCTACCTCTCTACCTCTCTACCTCTACCTCTCTACATCTATAACTCTCTCTACCTCTTTCCACAAGCACAAATATGCACAAATATATATGCATATATATGCATATGCATTTATATATATATATATATATATATATATATATATATGTGTATATATTATCTACTGGCGGTCGCCAGTAGATAGTTATAGTTAGGATCGTGTTTCCATAGGAAATCCGCAACATTCTATTTGGAATAACTTTGGCGCCGATTGACGAATCCTCGCAAAATTTACAAAATAGGTGGGGCGCTCCGCTCCGCTCCTTCCCTGAAAGTCTTGGGGGGATTCGTCAAGCTGGGGCTGAGAAAAAGGGGGGGTCCCAAAACACGTTTTCCCCATGCATATTTCTATAGGACCTTTAGTCCAAGCTACAGCCCGAACGGCTGAACAGAATTACTTGAAATTTGGCAGAGAGGTAGTCCTCAGGTCAGGGATGTGCCTTTTGCATGTCTTGTGTAAATCTGTTCAGTATTTCCTGAGAAAATAGCCTTTAAAAGCATATATATATCTATAAGCGAGCACCAAGCGCGTACGGTAAAACTTACCGTACGCGCACGCTGCCGTGCGCGAGTGCGATTCTGATTGGTTGTTAGATCTTAGTAAACATTCGAATCAGTCGAAACCAGGAAGTGTTGGCCGCCATTTTGTCTCTCGCAGTCTGAGGGGGTGAAAAACAAAGGTGGAGAACGTGAAAAGGGGGCAGGGTGGACAGATCCTGACCCCCTAGCCTTTGTCAGGGGGTCCCAAAAGGACCCCCAAGGACCAAAAATTCCCTTATTTTTTTTGCGAAAAATAGCGAAGTACGCGTAGGGTGCGCTTACGGTAAAAACGGAAAAATTCTGCGAACTGCGTAACTGGGCGCGCGGTGCGCAAAGCGCACCGCGTGCCCACAGCTCGCGCACGGTGGGCGAAGCGCACCGTGCGCGTACGGTATGCGCACGGTGAAAAAGCGTAAAAAAAATAAATACAAATACATAACTTAGCATTTAAAAAACCGTACAAATTCACTGAAAAAACCATAGGTTTCACACACGTTACAGTTAGGAATTAGCATTTAAAAAACCTTGCAAATTCACTTAAGAAACCATAGGTTTCACACATGTTATAGTTAGCTGGACATTTCACTCGTGAAAAACCATTGAAATTCCCCCGTTATAGTTAGTGCAGGCAACTATAACTCACACGACCGCAATCCTCTGATGATGACGTCAGATATTACATCACTGATGACATATGTGTCTTTCTGAAAAAATTTTTTTGTAATATATGTATAGCTAAAGATTAATGGAAGAAGACATGGGTAAATAAGTGTCTAAATACAGTGATGTAATATCTGACGTCATCAGCAGAGGATTGCGGTCGCGTGAGTTATAGTTGCCTGCACTAACTATAACGGGGGAATTTCAATAGTTTTTCACGAGTGAAATGTCCAGCTAACTATAACATGTGTGAAACCTATGGTTTTTTAAGTGAAGATATATATACATACATTTATAAACATAGATATAATCTGCATATCTATGTAAATACAAATATAAATGCATGCATACATATACATATACATATATGCATACATATGCAAGTTATGTACATGAAAGTTTGAAAAACACTAATACAAGCAAAGCTGAAAAGCCACCTAATTACAAACAGAATTGCTTTCACTTAAACGAGGGCGAGACCTATTGCATTTTCATTGCTTGTTTACTTTGGTTCCATCAAGAAGGCATTCAGATGTGTCACACATTTACCATACATTCTGAATGGTAGCACTCTAGTTGCTCATTAGATCACTGTTGTAAAGCTACTGCTCACCAGGGAATTCTGCTGCTGGTATTCAAAGTGCATGTTTCAGTCTGCATGTCAGAATTTTTTAATGAAATAGAAGAGGATTTGAGAAGTCAAAATGTGCCCTAATTTTTTTCTGCATCACTAATCATAATTTCTATGCCAAAATGAACCCCCTCATTTTGTTCCTTTGCAAATTAAATGTAAGTGTTACCACTTCATTCCAATCAAGATGGCTTCAGGTGTGCCACACTTTTGTCATAAGTAAGACTGTTAGCACACTAGCTGTGCTTTAGAACTGTCTGGGACATTCTGGCATTGGGCTATACTTGGGCTACATCTGGGTGATATTTGTGCTACATTTGGGCTCTTTTGCCTCTGGTGGCCATCTTGAGAAACGTATTTGTTATGAAGTTTTCTAATTTCCTCATTTACTACAGTCTGCTCAGTAGGAATACTTTCAGTTTTTTACTTTGATTCCATCAAGAAGGCATTCTGCTGTGTCACACATTTGCCATAAATATAGAATGTTAGTGCTCTAGTTGCTCATTAGATCACTGTAGTAAAGCTACTGCTCACAAGGGACGTCTGCTGATGGTATTGAAAGTGCATGTTTCAGTCTGCATGTCAGAATTTTTTAATGAAATATAAGAGGACTTGAGAAGTCACTCAAAATGTGGCCTAATTTTTAGGTCTCGCGTGTGGCAGCGCATGCGCTGCATGCGCTGCATGCGCTGTCTCAGCGAGACTTAAAGTAATTAAAGTAGGCTTCACCTACGTGTAATTTCTCCTGCCCCTCGTGATTGGTTTAAGTTTAGCATTGCTGTTGTTTTCTTGATTTCTGTTGGCTGTTGGCCCTATTGTCACTTCCGTGTAGTCCAGAGGCAGCGGCGCCTAACTACAGTTTTCTTCCGCTTCTGCTCGCACTTAATTGCCTGCAGTGTGCCATCTGGTTGGGGGAGGGGTGCCTACTCTCCCTCATTCCTGCCGCTTGTCTTTGCAGCCTACTATTTCTTTGTATCAGAAGATACTTCACTTCCATTCAGCCTGCCTTAGATTCTTACCTCGTGGATGCGTGTTTCCTTTCATTTTGTCCTACCTTTTAACTTATATTGGGCAAACTGCAGGTTTGTTCTTTGCTTCCTGCCGCAATTACATATTCACTGCTGAAGCCACACAGGAGGCTGCTCAGAGGATTTACAGTGCAAAACCTCTCGTATTATTCAAAATAGCCAGCTATTTACATTGCAAATGCAAATTTTTATTTCATTTCAAAGTATGTCAGTATTAGCATAAACAAAGAAATTATTTTCACGAAGAAAAGGGTGCAGTCCCACATGCTGTCCCTAGGTGTCCCTGGTCCTGCACCCTTTCCTTCGTGAAAGACATTTCTTTGCGTACTGGTGGCATACTTTGAAATGGAAACCAGCTATTGACATTACAAATGCTAATTTTTATTTCATTTCAAAGTATGCCAGGATTAGCATAAACAAAGAAATTATTTTCACGAAGAAAAGGGTGCCATACCACAGGCTGTCCCTAGGTGTCCCTGGTCCTGCACCCTTTCCTTCGCCAAAGAAATTTCATTGCGTACTGCTGGCATACTTTGAAATGGAAACCAGCTATTGACATTGCAAATGCTAATTTTGATTTCACTTCAAAGTATGCCAGTATTAGCATAAACAAAGAAATTATTTTCACGAAGAAAAGGGTGCAGTACCACAGGCTGTCCCTAGGTGTCCCTGGTCCTGCACCCTTTTCTTCGTGAAAGAAATTTCTTTGCGTACTGCTGGCATACTTTGAAATGGAAAACAACTAATTAGCATCTGCAACGCCAATCGCTCACATTTACACAATGCTTCATTTAGGATTCATCTCCACCGAGGGAGCATGTCTTTCTCTCCACTAATTAACCTCTGGAGTTCCATTATTTGACGATTATTTCCCGTTGTCTGCATGTTGGGATCTCTGATCACACAAGCCATCCATCTGCTCCATATGTTTGTGGTTTCCTTTTGTTCCCTGGATTATCTAAACGTATTTGATCATAACCGCTAATCCTAAAAAAAAAAAAATGATACGCAAAGAAATTCCTTTCACGAAGAAATGGGCGCAGTACCACAGGCTGTTACTAGGTGTCCCTGGTCCTGCACCCTTCCTTCGTGAAAGAAATATCTTTGTGTATTATGCTACTTCTGGCATAATTTGAAACGGAAACAAGCATTTGCAATGCAAAAGGTCTCGCAATTACCCTAGTTTGAGCTATTGGCATTGTAAATCACAATGCCTTTTATTTATGTTTTGGTTTTTGAAACATAAATGAAACACAATGCCATTTACAATACCAATAGCTTAAACTTGCATAAATGCGAGACCTCTTGCATTGCAAATGCTTGTATAGCGCAGTCATCCCTCCCCTCCCTCGCAAAATCTGGGAATCGTCATCTCGTTATCTCAAGCGGTGCCTGGTAATTGTGTGCTTATATTATGCGAGACAGAGGTCGAGCCACTCAGAACTGTAAGCAGCAGCCAAGAAAAACTCGAGTGCTTTGCGGCTTTACATCTCTCAACACGCACCAAAATAATGCAGGCCAGGAGGGCGCCCTCCAGAACGCACAAGCACGTCAGAGGACTTGAACATTAGTTGACCTGCCACAACATGCAGGGAGAAGCGGGGTGAGGGCCAACACTGGGGAGAATGGAATGCTTTCAGAACACGAGAAAAGAGTAACGAAGAGAAATTCTGATTTGCAATGGAACGCTAGGGAGACTTAAACTTGATATGCTCGCAGTCCCTGGAAGACCTAAAGTCGGCGTTTTGCTGCTGCCAGCAGCACCTGTACCCTGTCAGGTCATCAGGGGTTGAGGAGCGGTGGGTGCCCTTGAAATAAGACATGCCGTGTGTGACGAGGTCTGTGTGGGCTTTTGCCGCGCCGTCTGCAGTGACGTGCCTGGTGACACGCAATGACAGCTTAAGGTCAGTCACCACAGCAGTGGCGGAGGACTACTGGAGCTGGCAGGTCTACCAGCTGCGCCTAGCCCGATAGTCAGCCCAATAGTCACAAGCATTTGCAATGCAATAGGTCTCGCATTTACGCAAGTTTGAGCTATTGACATTGCAAATGACAATGCCTTTTATATTTGTTTTTAAAACATAAATAAAAGGCATTGTCATTTGCAACGTCAATAGCTCAAACTCGCATAAATGCGAGACCTATTGCATTGCAAATGCTTGTTCTTTCTGCAGCCCTAATCATACTTTCTATGGCAAAAGGAACCCCCTCATGTTGTTCCTTTTTAAATTAAATGTTATACGAGTTAACACTTTTTTCCAATCAAGATGGCTTCAGGTGTGCCATACGTTTGTCATAAGTAGGACTGTTAGCGCTCTAGTTGTTCTTTGGAACACTCTTGGAAGCTGCAGTAGAACACAGAGGATTCAACTGACAGTCTCTGCCCTTGTTGGATGTACATGTTTTACTGAGAATGTCAGACTTCATTCTCACATGATTGAGAAAGATATTTTGAATTTACAGAAAAAATGCTCTAAGTTTAGCTTATAGATCACCTTCCAAACCTCTGGTGGAAAGCATGAGAAAATAGTTTTCTCTCAAACATGATTCATTATATCGCAACAGAAGGCTTTTTCACAAGGTAAAAACACCTTAGAATACACCACAATTCCTAAAATTAGTATGGTACCATCAACAAATGATTTATAATGTTACTAAAGTCTTAAAACCTTCTATTAACTGCAGTGCTTTTTAATGAGGTGCTATCATGTATATTGGTCCCAAAACAGCTGCCAACACTTCTTGGATGAAGTGCTGGCAGCCAATCATATCTCACAATGAGATGTGTGGTTAGGCTCCCGCCAGATATATATGTGAATTTTCTTTTGATTTTCTCATGAACTACTGAACGGATTTACACCATTTAAGCAAAAGGTACGACTCTGAACCAAGTTCTACCTGTGTGCCAAATTTGCTATAATTCCGTTCAGCAGTTTGGGTTGTAGCTGCGGCTAAAGGTCCTATGGGAAATTGCATTGATAAAACACGTTTTGGGACCCCCATTTTTTCTCGGCCCCCACTACATGAATCATCAAAAGACTTTCAGAATAGGAGCAGACCGGAGCTGGCCAAAAGATTTGAAAATTGTGCGATGATTCGTCAAGCGACGCCAGAGTTATTGGGAATAGAATGTTGCGGATTTCCTATGGAAAACAGGTCCTAACTATAACTACCCACTGGCGACCGCCCGTAGGGTATATATATAGCTGACCTGCCATCATTGGGAGGGCTATAGAAATGCAATGGAGGGAGGAGAAGGAACCTCATTTGGCTGGCGGCATCTGACGAAGGCACTACGCCGAAATGCATCATGCCTTGCAGCAATTGTTATTAAAGGAACCTCCGAAAACTCCCCGCTGTGTCCTCTGGTCTTCTTCATGGAGGGATCTTTTGTTCATGTTTCACGCGCCTGCCAGTAGCGCGTTCAAGAGGACCCGTTCATCAAGTGTCCTGCGGTTTGCTGGCAACGTGGCAGATTGTTTATTTCCGAGGTATCGGATACTGCAGGACCGCCCCAGGATCAAGCCAGGCATGTGGCTGCTGTCATTGACAGTCCGTGACTACACGGAGAGGCGAGATCACTATATCTGCGCTTCACTACCCAGTCTGACTTTGAGATGCTGGGCCAGAACGTTGGGGATTCAAGGGGGTCCTGGACTTTCGTTTATGGGTTTTCTTCATGATATCAAGCCCCCTTCATTGCCAGGTATTTCAGCGCTATTCAGCAAGAGAACTTTGGCTCCACTATCGGTACTTACCGCAATTTGGAATGCTGGGAGCTGTAGTCTTTGACATTTGGACTGCAGCTGCACCCAATTCAAGTGGAGTCAGCTGACCTGCCATCATTGGGAGGGCTATAGAAATGCAATGGAGGGAGGAGAAGGAACCTTATTTGGCTGGCGGCATCTGACGAAGGCACTACGCCGAAATGCATCATGCCTTGCAGCAATTGTTATTAAAGGAACCTCCGAAAACTCCCCGCTGTGTCCTCTGGTCTTCTTCATGGAGGGATCTTTTGTTCATGTTTCACGCGCCTGCCAGTAGCACGTTCAAGAGGACCCGTTCATCAAGTGTCCTGCGGTTTGCTGGCAACGTGGCAGATTGTTTATTTCCGAGGTATCGGATACTGCAGGACCGCCCCAGGATCAAGCCAGGCATGTGGCTGCTGTCATTGACAGTCCGTGACTACACGGAGAGGCGAGATCACTATATCTGCGCTTCACTACCCAGTCTGACTTCGAGATGCTGGGCCAGAACGTTGGGGATTCAAGGGGGTCCTGGACTTTTGTTTATGGGTTTTCTTCATGACATCAAGCCCCCTTCATTGCCAGGTATTTCAGCGCCATTCAGCAAGAGAACTTTGGCTCCACTATCGGTACTTACCGCAATATGGAATGCTGGGAGCTGTAGTCTTTGACATTTGGACTGCAGCTGCACCCAATTCAAGTGGAGTCAGCTGACCTGCCATCATTGGGAGGGCTATAGAAATGCAATGGAGGGAGGAGAAGGAACTTCATTTGGCTGGCGGCATCTGACGAAGGCACTACGCCGAAATGCATCATGCCTTGCAGCAATTGTTATTAAAGGAACCTCCGAAAACTCCCCGCTGTGTTCTCTGGTCTTCTTCACGGAGGGATCTTTTGTTCATATATATATATATATATATATATATATATATTCACTGAAAAAACCATAGGTTTCACACACGTTATAGTTAGCTGGACATTTCCCTCGTAAAAAACCAATGAAATTCCCCCGTTATAGTTAGTAAAGGGAACTATAACTCACGCGACCGCAATCCACTGCTGATGACGTCAGATATTACATCACTGTATTTATTCACTTATTTACCCATTTTTCTTTCCTTTAACCTTTAGCTATACATATTTAATAAATATTTATTTTACAGAAAGACACATATGTCATCAGTGATGTAATATCTGACGTCATCAGCAGTGGATTGCGGTCGCGTGAGTTATAGTTCCCTTTACTACCTATAACGGGGGAATTTCATTGGTTTTTTATGAGGGAAATGTCCTGCTAACTGTAACATGTGTGAAACCTATGGTTTTTTAAGTGAATATATATATATATATCTATATCTATATATATATATATATATATATATATATTCACAGAAAAAACCATAGGTTTCAGGCACGTTATAGTTAGGAATTAGCATTTAAAAAACCTCAGAAATTCACTGAAAAAACCATAGGTTTCAGGGGTGTTATAGTTAGCTGGACTTTTCACTTGTACAAAACCATTGAAATTCCCCCGTTATAGTTAGTTCAGCTAACTATAACTCGCGCGCCCGCAATGCACTGCTGATGACGTCACATATTACATCACTCATGACATGGTCAATGACATCACTCATGACATCACTGATAACATCTCAAATGACATCACTGATGACATCACTGATGACATCATCCAGTGAATGTGTGTTTTTCTGAAAATTAAATATGTTTTATATATGTATATCTCAAGGTCGATGGAAGAATAAATGGGTATATAAGTGTCTAAATGGATGATTTGTTTTTGAAAAATTGATTGTGTAACTGACTGATTAAGTGTATCATAGTGAATACATGGCTTAGTGAGTAATGTTTAAATATGTAAATATCTGTATCAGTCTCTCACTTTGTGTATAAGTGGCTGCATGGGTTGGTGAGTAGCTACATGGGTGTCTATATAGGTTATTAGTTGGTTTTTTGAGTATCAGTCTGAGTGTCTGCATGGTTCGGTGGGGGGTATTACGTAGTGCATAGGTGCATGAATGAGTGGCTCACTGTTTGTATGTGTTGAACACAGCATGTGTGCAGGACTGTATGGGTGGATGAGTGTGTGTATGGGTGTGTTAGTGAGTGAATGACTGTCTCAATAGTGTCTTTATGAGTAACTACATATGTTTTAAACTAGTATATGTGACTATTGGTGTATATATGTGAGTATATGTGAGAGTGAGAGATTGAAAGAGTTCCTGTATGAATAAGTATGTGTTTCTATAAGTGATTGTTTAAAAGACTAAGTATGTGTAAGTTTCCGTAGAAGTAAGTATGGTGGTGTGTGTATAACTGTATATGCAAGTAAATGTATGTTTGATTCTTTATTAGCATGAGTGACTATGTGTGTGAGTAACTCTATGGATGAGTGGCATTGTGTAACAGGATGTATAGGTGTATGAGTACATATGATGAGTGAGTACATGTATGAGTGACTGTATAGGACTGTTGGTGAATGAGTGGATGTGTATGTGGATCTTAGAATTACTGAAGAGGTTGTTGTAACTGGTATTGGTATGTCCATTGTTTTGAAAATTTTAGTCTCTATTTTTGAATGTGTGTATCAAAGGTTATATTAGGGTGAGAGGAGGTCTGCCACTCTATCACAAGGATGATGTCATCAGTGATGTCATCAGTGATGTCATTTGAGATGTCATCAGTGATGTCATGAGTGATGTCACTGACCATGTCATGAGTGATGTAATATGTGACGTCATCAGCAGTGCATTGCGGGCGCGCGAGTTATAGTTAGCTGAACTAACTATAACGGGGGAATTTCAATGGTTTTGTACAAGTGAAAAGTCCAACTAACTATAACACCCCTGAAACCTATGGTTTTTTCAGTGAATTTCTGAGGTTTTTTAAATGCTAATTCCTAACTATAACGTGCCTGAAACCTATGGTTTTTTCTGTGAATTTCAAAGGTTTTTTAAATGCTAATTTCTAACTATGCCTACAGAGATAGGACATGTGAAGAAAGAAGAAAATATGCAGAGAAAGAAAAAAAAGAAGTGCAGAAAGAAGCAACAGAAGTCCTCAAAGACGAAGAAAAGTGCAGGAAGAAGGATAACGTGCAGAAAGAACAAAAAGAAGAGCAGAAAGAAGCCTTGTTGCAAAATCATCCTGTACCCTCAACTTTTTCAGACGGATACTGGTGGTAACCGAGTCTGACTAACCAGTCCTAGAGCCAGTGCTATGTTAAAAGACACTTAGAATACAGTGAAAACACCTACATACTAGGGAACATTATGCGTTGGGGTCCCCCTGTGATTAGCATGACCTCCTCTGTAAGCCCCTAGTGTATAATAGGGCATGGGGATTAAAACTACCTCTTAAAACAGGCCACAGGGTGTTTTTGCACATGTTAACTCAGGCCCCGTCCCCTCCCTTCACCACTGTGTAAACACGCCCTGTGTCCATTTTTAGTTGGGAGATTAAGTTCATTTGAATCCTGAGGGTCCCTAGGGTCCAACTAGCCCACTAGGTACCTCCAGTAAGTGCCACAGAGCTGCGTTGCAAAGAGGTGTAAAAAGTGGCACGGCCTGGACCACCTCTCTGCAATGCAGCTCAGTGGCGCTTACTGGAAGCACTTGGTGGGCTAGTTAGCCCCCAGGGGCCCTCAGTATTGAAGGGAAATTATATCCCCAATTTAAAACGTGCCATAGTGCGTGTTTGCACACGTCACCTCAGGCCCCGTCCCCTCCCTTCACCACTGTGTAAACGCGCCCTGTGGCTGTTCTAAGTTGAGAGATTAAGTCCCCCTGAATCCTAAGGGTCCCTAGGGTCAAACTATACCACTAGGTACCTCCAGTAAGCGCCACAGAGCTGCGTTGCAGAGAGGTGTAAAAAGGGGCTTGGCCTCAGAACACCTGGCTGCAGCGCAGCTCCCTGGCGCATACTGGAGATGCCTGTTGGGGGCGCGTTTGCAGACTGCTGCACGGAGGGGGCATGGCCTCCGGCACGATGCCAGTCTTTTATTTATTTTAGTTTTTTAAGAAGGGGGGCTGTTTGGTTCCCCTTCTTATTCTAATTTATTGGCCCTGATGACCCCATCCCCCAGGGCCAGTCTCCTAATTATATTTTTTTGACCCCAATCCCCAGGGCCGGCCACTGTTTTTTATTATTTTTAAAAAATATATATTTATAGACACACCTAGGACATGCTGGACAAACCGTACGTACCTATCACCATGACGATTTGCGTGATATTCATTAAAAGGCGACTATGCATGCAATGAATCCACGTGGAATGTATTTACACCACTAGTGAAGCTCTGACATGTCTGATGCCCTACCGTGCCTAATCCTGGTAGACACCCTTGTCGTTTATTTATACAAACATGGGTAGCTATTGACGGGCACATTTAATACACATGCACACCAAGCCATTCAAAGGGGATTCGACAAAAATTCGACCAAAACTATGCAAGAAACCCCCCTCACGGTTAATAAAACACACATCCACTGCCGGATGTGTAATATTTTTTATTTTACTCTCTGGAAAGGGGACGAACATCACTTGAGAGTCACAGCGTGCTCCTGACAGAGCCCAATGCTGTGTTACACCCACCATTGCCTGCCGAGTGCCACACACCTCTGTGTTGTATTCCACTAGCTAGTGCATATGCTATGACACTCTCTAGCCCATGTGCACTGTAACACCACCCCGTGAATATGTCATGCCACACTTGTCTTCGCACGGATTATATTGCCCCATCTAACGTGCCTTTCTCGATGCCTATGTTATAACGCACAGTGCTATGCCATACATATTACAATCTGGGATCCATATCTTTGTCACAGTGCATATGCAACGTTACACTCCCCAGCACATATTTTATATTACAACTTTAGAGACTAGTTAGATTACACAACACTGCCCTGTGCATATTACACTCCAAGGCGCATATCGCATAGCACGCGCTAGTGCCTGTGCTATCTCGCGCTCTCCAATGAATCTGTCATTGCGCACAATGTATTGCATATTATATTTCACGCCCGGTTCATCTTATATCACACTTTTTGGTGCATAGTTTATACCATACACTATATCTAGTTTTCATTTTCAATCGTGCTCTCAGGACTATGTTCTATATAACACTGTGTTCACCTACCCTTTTCACGGGCATTACATTTTGCGATAGGGGGTGGAGGGTCAGGGGGTGTTTCTGCCAAGTGAGCCCGGAGTCACAGTCACAAACGTCCTCTTCTTCCTGAATAAAAGTGAGATTATGCTGCATACTTGTTCATATTTTAAGTAGTTCGCACAGACACAATGTTTTAAAAACAATAAAGTTCCTAATACCCGCCTTCTCTGAACAGTTAGCTTGCTGCCCCATCCCCTTCCTCCCTATCCTCTGTTGTGTGAATCCATGGACTAGCCTCCTCCCTCCTGCCATGCATGGTCTGATGTGCTGCCACTGCCCTCAATTTAGTATGATGTACCAGTCCACTCCTCCTGCCCTCCATTGCCCAATTCTATGCCCCATCATTGACCTCCTGCTTAAACTCTGTGCTTAGCTTGCTGCCCCTATTCTCCTTCCCCCTGCCCTCCGATGTCTTTGTGCATGCCCCTGCTCCATCCTTTTTGCCCACCATGTCCCATGGACCTGCCACTCCTATCTACTCTGAGTGTTCTGTTGAGCTGCCACTCCCCTCCCACCTGCCTAGCATTGTCAGATGACTGTAACCTGTCCCTGCCACCTCCACCCTGCCTGTCCACATGCCATGCCCCTATCCTCTTCCTCCTGTCCTACATGGTCCATTGTACTGCCACACCCTTCTGCCCTCCCTGGTCTGTTGTGCTGCAACTGCTCCTCCTGCCTGCCCCGTGTGGTCTGTTGTGAGGTCCCTTCCCCTGAACTTTCTTGTCTGTGCACAGGTCCTGACCCTCCCTTCTATCCTCCATCGTCCTTTGTGCATGCCCCTCCACCCTCCTTCTTGCCCATCATAGCCATTGTGCTGCCACTAACCCTCCCACTTGCCATGCATGGTCTTCTGTGCTGCCATGGCCCCTCCCACCTTCCCTGTGTGGTCAGTTAGCTGCCCCTGACCCCCTCCCACCTTCCCTCCATGGTCTGTGTGTATGCCATCACAGTCTCACTGTTGCTCTTCATGGTGTGTCTTGCTTCTAGTGCCCATCCTGCCTGACCTCCATGGCTATCTTGCTGCTCCTGCCCTGCCCCCTTGCCCCCAGCCCTACTCCCTCGCTCCTGGCTTGTCTGTTCCATTGTAATGCCCCTGATCCGTCCCTCCTGCCCTTTATGGTCTGTTATGCTGCAGCTTTCTCTCCTGTCTGTCCATTATGGTCAGCTAGCTACCATTGCCTCTTGCCCCTCTGTTCTCTGTTGTCCATGTGCATGGTCCTGTCCCCTCCCTCTTGCTTTCTATGGATTGTTGTGCTGCACTCCCGTCCTGCATGCCCTGTGTGGTGTATTGTGCTGCTGCAAACCCTGATGCCTGCCCTGCAGGGTCAGTTTGGTGCACCTCTCCATGTCCCTCCTGTCCTCTGTTATCCAAGTCCATGTCCCTATCCCATTTCCTTCCATGATCCAATGTACCATACTTGCGAACATTTTGAACTTGGTAAGAGGGAGATTTTGAAAAAAAACTGGGGTATTGATTTTCCCCTTTGAGTTACATTGAAAAAGAGGATATTGTAGACAGGAGACAGATCAAATAAAGCCCATTTGAGCTTAAAAACATTGGACGTTTCCTGGCTGAATCGGGTCTGTTGGCATGTATGGTTGTACTACCATTGCCTCTTCATTCTGCCCACAATGGTCTATTACATTGCCACAGCCTTGAAGGAGGGTAGATTTTGTATCACAGGGGGCCCCTGGCCCGTTCTGTCCACACCTGAAGTATGAGACCCTTGTCCTTGCCCTGCCAGCTGCATTTGTAGGCCGTATTAAATTGACCAGCGGGTCCTGTGTTGCTATATAATTATCCTGAGACATCCTTACCACTCAGCCAGCATAAAACCCCTGTGTAGGCCCTTCTGTTCAATATGTAGGCCTCTTTGTTAAATTGACCATAGCTCTGCAATTTTAGTGTATAGCAGTCTGAAGGCAGGTCTGCGAGGCCTTCTGATCCAAACTAGTAGCCCTCACCCTACCCGAGTGCTCCGTGCTCGGTATCAAAGTTCAACATCCCCCTGAAGCTGTCGACATACAGTAGGCTGCATCCTGGACTGGTACTTGCTTCCTGGGCAGGTTTCCCGCTTTTAAGGAAGTGGCAACCGCAGAGCGTCAAGTTAGGAGAACTGAGGAGATTTTATACATGAATATATTGAATTCCCGTACAATACCCATTATTTTCTGCTTGCTCTATGGAACTTACGATAAGCGATTGGCCTGAGAGACTGACCTTTTCACCCAGTCCATTGTCAGCATTAAGTGGGTAAATGACGAAATGTCTGGTAAAATCTGCAGACGTAGCTTTTGGGTAGCATACGTAGGTAGATGTAGCGTGCAAAGGAGCCCACAAAATGATATAAAAAGGGAGCACCCACAGATATCGACGGACTACCTCGCCGTCTGTATGTAGGTTAACAGGCAGTGCAGGTTTTCCCCAAGAGCTGGGAGCTCTTGTCTTCCTTTGCTTAAAATGTCTTGCTCTGCTTTGCTTGAAGTATCTTATTCTATTTTACCTATATGAAATGTCATGTTATGTTTAACCATTGTTCTCTTTACTTTTGCATTTAAAAGATTTTGTATTGTAATTGCAGGAATGCTTGCTCTAAGAGTAAACGTGAGTGTTCCTAGATAACATTTTCCTTGGTGTAACTTGTTTCTCATGATGCATTTATAGATGTGTTTTCTCTCTCTCTCTGTCAGTACATTAATTGAGATACAGAGAATATTATGACAGCTGTATGATTATCTGGATTCTGTATTTTGTACTTTATGTCTCTATTCTGCGGTTTCTTTGAAGTTGCATCTTCTCATTAAACTGCCATTGTATTCTGCCTCCAATTCCATGTCTCATATGTCTGTTTTCTTCATTTTTGGAGCAAGCGTTCCTAGGCACCCCGGCTCAAATTAAGGTGCCCCTTTTGTCCCTGACTCACTCTCCTGCTCAGTTCTGTGGTGGCTCCCGGGGATCTGGGGACCGCCCCTAGCTTCCTTGACCCGTAATAGATCTTCCCTCCAACAGCCTCTCTTGCAAGTCCTGTATTGTTGGTTTGTTGCCCCTGCCCCCCTTTCCACTGCCCTCCATAGTCTGTTGTGCTTCCACGGCCCTTCCTGCCTGCTCAGTGTGGTTAAATTGTTGCCTTTGCACCCTCCTACCTGCCTTCAATTTTCAGAGTCCGTGCCCCTGGCCTCTGCCTCTCAACAGTATCCTAATGAACAACTAGATTGCTAACATTCTATATTTATTACAAAAGTGTGGAACGCCTGACATCATCTTGATGTAATCAAAACTGTAATACCTAGAGCATTTCCTTTAGAAATTACATATATGAGAGGGTCTTATTGGCATCAAAATTATGGTTAGTGCTCTAAAAGACTAAAATAAGGACATATTTTCTGAGTTTTCAAATAGCGACAAAGCACTTTTAAATTATTTGTTATCTTTATGTTTTTTTATCCAGTTGACCACTTGATTAAATGTTGCACTTAGGGGAGATTGTGTGGTGTTACTTCCAGAACTGCAGACTTTGCAACTGGGGAACCAGGTTGAAGTTTCTGCTTCAGCTCGACATTCTGTGATTCTGGTCAAATCACTTAGTCTCCCCATGTCTACAACCAAAATGAATTTGTTCTTGTGTGATGTAACCAATGCTCATGTAAAGCACTCCAATACCTGACAAGTCTGCACTATATAACACTGCAAAAACACAAAATAATAAGTGTTTTGCACACTTCTGTCATTGGGCTATATTTGGGCTACATCTGGGTGATTTTGGGCTACATTTGGGCTCTTTTGTCTCCGGTGGCCATCTTGGGAGATTTATTTGTTATGAAGTTTCCTAATTTCCTCATGTACTGCAGTCTCCTCAGTAGGAAATGCTTTCAGTTTTTTACTTTGATTCCATCAAGAAGGCATTCAGATATGTCACACATTTGCCATAAATTCTGAATGTTAGCACTCTAGTTGCTCATTAGATCACTGTAGTAAAACTACTGCACCATGGAAGTCTGCTCCTGGTATTAAAAGTGCATGTTTCAGTCTGCATGTCAGAATTTTTTAATGAAATAGAAGAGGATTTGAGAAGTCACTCAAAATGTGCCCTCATTTTCTTTCTTCAGCATTAATCATAATTTCTATGGCAAAATGAACCTCCTCATTGTGTTCCTTTTTAAATTAAATGTTTTAAGTTTTACCAGTTGATTCCAATCAAGATGGCTTCAGGTGTGCCATACTTTTGTCATAATGAAGACAGTAAGCGCTCTAGTTGTTTTTAAGAACATTCTGGGACATTCTGTCATTGGGCTATACTTGGGCTACATCTGGGTGATATTTGGGCTACATTTGGGCTCTTTTGTCTCTGGTGGCCATCTTGGGAGACTTATTTGTTATGAAGTTTCCTAATTTCCTCATTTACTGCAGTCTCCTCAGTAGGAAATACTTTCAGTTTTTTACTTTGATTCCATCAAGAAGGCATTCAGATGTGTCACACATTTGCCATAAATTCAGAATGTTAGCACTCTTTTTGGTCATTAGATCACTGTAGTAAAGCTACTGCTCACCAGGGAAAACTGCTGCTGGTATTGAAAGTGCATGTTTCAGTCTGCATGTCAGAATTTTTTTATGAAATAGAAGAGGATTTGAGAAGTCACTCAAAATGTGCCCTAATTTTTCTTTCTGCAGCACTAATCATACTTTTTATGGAACAATGAACCCCCTCATTTTGTTCCTTTTTAAATTAAATGTTTTAAGAGTTACCACTTTAATCCAAGCAAGATGGCTTCAGGTGTGCCATACGTTTATCATAAGTAGGACTGTTAGCGCTCTAGTAGTTCTTTGGAACACTCTGGGAAGCTGCAGTAGAACACAAAGGAATCAACTGACAGTCTCTGCCCTTGTTGGATGTACATGTTTTACTGAGAATGTCAGACTTCATTCTCACATGACTGAGAAAGATAATGTGAATTTACAGAAAATAAGCTCTCAGTTTAGCCTATAGATCACCTTCCAAACCTCTGTGGTAAAAGCATGAGAAAATATTTTTCTCTCAATCATGATATCCCAGCAGAAGGCTTTTTCACATGGTGAAATCACCTTAGAACATACCACAATTCCTAAAATGAGTATGGTACCATCAACAAATGATTTATAATGTAACTAAAGTCTTAAAACCTTCTATTAACTGCAATGCTTTTTAATGAGGTGCTATCATGTATATTGGTCCCAAGATGGCTGCCAACACTTCATGGATGAAGTGCTGACAGCCAATCAGATCTCAGGATGAGATGTGTGGTTAGGCTCCGCCCACATATATATATGCTTTTAAATGCTATTTTCTCAGGAAATACTGAACAGATTTACACCAGACCTGCAAAAGGCACTTCCTTGACCTTATGGCTACCTCTCTGCCAAATTTCAAGTAATTCTGTTCAGCCGTTCGGGCTGTAGCTGTGTCTAAAGGTCCTATGGAAAAATGCATGGGGAAAACGCGTTTTGGGACCCCCCTTTTTTCTCGGCCCCTGCTTGACGAATCCCCCCGAGACTTTCAGGGTAGGAGCGGAGCGTAGCGCCCCACCTATTTTGAAAATTTCACGAGGTTTCGCCGACCGGCGCCAAAGTTATTCCAAATAGAATGTTGCGGATTTCCTATGGAAACAGGGTCCTAACTATAACTACCTACTGGCGACCGCCAGTAGGTAATATATATATATATATATATATATATATATATATTTTTTTTTTTTCACATAAAAAACATAGGTTTTACACACGTTATAGTTAGGAATTAGCATTTAAAAAACCTTGCAAATTCACTTAAAAAAACATAGGTTTCACAGATGTTATAGTTAGGTGGACATTTCACTCGTAAAAAAACAATGAAATTCCACCGTTATACTTAGTTCAGATAACTATAACTCGCGCGCCCGCAATCCAGTGCTCATGACGTCACATATTACATCACTCATGACATGGTCAGTGGCATCACTCATGACATCACTGATGACATAATCCTTGTGATAGAGTGGCGGTCGCGCGAGTTATAGTTATCTGAACTAACTATAACGGTGGAATTTCATTGGTTTTTTACGAGTGAAATGTCCACCTAACTATAACATCTGTGAAACCTATGGTTTTTTAAGTGAATTTGCAAGGTTTTTTAAATGCTAATTCCTAACTATAACGTGTGTAAAACCTATTTCCCCATGCATTTTTCCATAGGACGTTTAGTCGAAGGTACAGCCCGAACGGCTGAACAGAATTACTTGAAATTTGGCAGAGAGGTAGTCCTCAGGTCAGGGAAGTGCCTTTTGCATGTATGGAGTCAATCTGTTCAGTATTTCCTGAGAAAATTGCAGTTAAAAGCACATACATATCTATAGCCGCGCACGGTGCGTGCACCGTGCGCGCACCGTGCGCGCACACTAACATGCGCGAGCGTAATTCTGATTGGTGGTTACATGTCAGTCAACGTTCGAATCGGTCGAAATCAGGAAGTGTTGACCGCCATTTTGTTTGTTTTCAGTGCGAGAGTGGAAAAGGAAGGTGGCGAACGTGAAAAGGGGGCAGGGTAGAGAGTTCCTGACCCCCTAGCCTGTGTCAGGGTGTCCCTAAAGGACCCCGAAGGGTGCAAATCTTGGGGTGCGCGCACGGTGAAAAATATTTTTAAAAAAAAGTAAATAATACATACATAACTTAGCATTTAAAAAAACGTACAAATTCACATAAAAAACCATAGGTTTCACACACGTTATAGTTAGGATTTAGCATTTTAAAAACCTTGCAAATTCACTTAAAAAACTATAGGTTTCACACATGTTATAGTTAGGTGGACATTTCACTCGTAAAAAACCAATGAAATTCCACCTTTATAGTTAGTTCAGATAACTATAACTCGCGCGACCGCCACTCTATCACAAGGATTATGTCATCAGTGATGTCATGAGTGATGCCACTGACCATGTCATGAGTGATGTAATATGTGACGTCATGAGCACTGGATTGCGGGCGCGCGAGTTATAGTTATCTGAACTAACTATAACGGTGGAATTTCATTGTTTTTTTATGAGTGAAATGTCCACCTAACTATAACATGTGTGAAACCTATGGTTTTTAAGTGAATTTGCAAGGTTTTTAAAATGCTAAATCCTAACTATAACGTGTGTGAAACCTATGGTTTTTTATGTGAATTTGTACGGTTTTTTAAATGCTAAGTTATGTATGTATTATTTACTTATTTTTTAAAATATTTTTCACCGTGTGCGCACCCCAAGATTTTCACCCTTCGGGGTCCTTTAGGGACACCCTGACACAGGCTAGGGGGTCAGGAACTCTCTACCCTGCCCCCTTTTCACGTTCGCCACCTTCCTTTTCCACTCTCGCACTGAAAACAAACAAAATGGCGGTCGACACTTCCTGATTTCGACCGATTCGAACATTGACTGACATGTAACCACCAATCAGAATTACGCTCGCGCATGTTAGGGTGCGCGCACGGTGCGCGCACGGTGCACGCACGGTGCGCGGCTATAGATATGTATGTGCTTTTAACTGCAATTTTCTCAGGAAATACTGAACAGATTGACTCCATACATGCAAAAGGCACTTCCCTGACCTGAGGACTACCTCTCTGCCAAATTTCAAGTAATTCTGTTCAGCCGTTCGGGCTGTACCTTCAACTAAACATCCTATGGAAAAATGCATGGGGAAAACGCGTTTTAGGACCCCCCTTTTTTCTTGGCCCCCGCTTGACAAATCACCCCGAGACTTTCAGGGTAGGAGTTCAGCGGAGCGCCCCATTAGTTTTGAAAATTTCGCGAGGATTCGTCAACTGGTGCCAAAGTAATTCCAAATAGAATGTTCAGATTTCCTATGGAAATACGGTCATAACTATAACTATCTACTGGCGACCGCCAGTAGATAATATATATATATATATATATATATATATATATATATATATATATATATATATATATATATATATATATATATATATATATATATATTTATATATATATATATATATTCACTGAAAAAACCTATAGGTTTCAGGGGTGTCATAGTTAGCTGGACTTTTCACTTGTACAAAACCATTGAAATTCCCCTGTTATAGTTAGTTCAGCTAACTATAACTCGCGCGCCCGCAATGCTCTGCTGATGACGCCACATATTACATCACTCATGACATGGTCAGTGATATCACTCATGACATCACTGATGACATCTCAAATGACATCACTGATGACATCACTCATGACATCATCCAGTGAATGTCTGTTTTTCTGAAAATAAAATATGTTTTATATATGTATATCTCAAGGTCGATGGAAGAATAAATGGGTATATAAGTGTCTAAATGGACGATTTGTTTTTGAAAAATCGATTGTGTAACTGACTGATTAAGTGTATCATAGTGAATACATGGCTTAGTGAATAATGTTTAAATCTGTAAATATCTGTATCAGTCTCTCACTTTGTGTATAAGTGGCTGCATGGGTTGGTGAGTAGCTACATGGGTGTCTATATAGGTTATTAGTTGTTTTTTTGAGTATCAGTCTGAGTGTCTGCATGGTTCGGTGGGGGGTATTACGTAGTGCATAGGTGCATGAATGAGTGACTCACTGTTTGTATGTGTTGAAGACAGCATGTGTGCAGGACTGTATGGGTAGATGAGTGTGTGAACGGGTGTGTTAGTGAGTGAATGACTGTCTCAATAGTGTCTTTATGAGTAACTACATATGTTTTAAACTAGTATATGTGACTATTGGTGTATATAAGTGAGTATATGTGAGAGTGAGAGATTGAAAGAGTTCCTGTATGATTAAGTATGTGTTTCTATAAGTGATTTTTTAAAAGACTTAGGTGCCGATCACGATCCGGTAAAAAATTCCCCCGTGCGACTCGTATCGGGTCTTTTTACCGTACGAATCGTACAAATGCCGTACGAACTGGCAATCACGATTCGCATGGTAAAAAGTCCATACGACCCGCACCGGGAATCATTCCCCACACGTCCTCGGGTCGGAAAATGTGTCCGACACGTCCTCGGACGATTTACCTTACAAACGTAAAAATCCAAGTCCGACCGAGGAATCACGATCCATCCCGTGCGTCCGAGCCTACAACCGTATGGAAAAAACACCGTCCGCACCGAACACCAATAGCAACCATGGAGACATGTGCCCGCATACGCGCCCAACACTCCCCCCAGCCCCCGTACGTCCGACACGTACCCCCCGTATATGTATACCCCCACCCGTCTATGTACACCCCAGTACGTTCCAGTCGTACCCCCACCCCAGTACGTGTCGTACCACCGTCAATGTACACCCCCCCACCCCTGTACGTGTCGTACCACCGTCCATGTACACCCCAGTACGTTCCAGTCGTACCCCCACCCCAGTACGTGTCGTACCACCGTCAATGTACACCCCCCCACCCCTGTACGTGTCGTACCACCGTCCATGTACACCCCAGTACGTTCCAGTCGTACCCCCACCCCAGTACGTGTCGTACCACCGTCAATGTACACCCCCCCACCCCTGTACGTGTCATACCACCGTCAATGTACACCCCCCACCCCTGTACGTGTCGTACCACCGTCCATGTACACCCCAGTACGTTCCAGTCGTACCCCCACCCCAGTACGTGTCGTACCACCGTCAATGTACACCCCCCCACCCCTGTACGTGTCGTACCACCGTCAATGTACACCCCCCCACCCCTGTACGTGTCGTACCACCGTCAATGTAAACCCCCCCACCCCTGTACGTGTCGTACCACCGTCTATGTACACCCCCCCACCCCTGTACGTGTCGTACCACCGTCAATGTACACCCCCCCACCCCTGTACGTGTCGTACCACCGTCAATGTACACCCCCCCACCCCTGTACGTGTCGTACCACCGTCAATGTAAACCCCCCCACCCCTGTACGTGTCGTACCACCGTCAATGTACACCCCCCCACCCCTGTACGTGTCGTACCACCGTCAATGTACACCCCCCACCCCTGTACGTGTCGTACCACCGTCCATGTAAACCCCCCCACCCCTGTACGTGTCGTACCACCGTCAATGTAAACCCCCCCACCCCTGTACATGTCGTACCACCGTCAATGTACACCCCCCCACCCCTGTACGTGTCGTACCACCGTCCATGTACACCCCAGTACGTTCCAGTCGTACCCCCACCCCAGTACGTGTCGTACCACCGTCAATGTACACCCCCCCACCCCTGTACGTGTCGTACCACCGTCAATGTACACCCCCCCACCCCTGTACGTGTCGTACCACCGTCAATGTAAACCCCCCCACCCCTGTACGTGTCGTACCACCGTCAATGTAAACCCCCCCACCCCTGTACGTGTCGTACCACCGTCTATGTACACCCCCCCACCCCTGTACGTGTCGTACCACCGTCAATGTACACCCCCCCACCCCTGTACGTGTCGTACCACCGTCAATGTACACCCCCCCACCCCTGTACGTGTCGTACCACCGTCAATGTAAACCCCCCCACCCCTGTACGTGTCGTACCACCGTCAATGTAAACCCCCCCACCCCTGTACGTGTCGTACCACCGTCTATGTACACCCCCCCACCCCTGTACGTGTCGTACCACCGTCAATGTAAACCCCCCCACCCCTGTACGTGTCGTACCACCGTCTATGTACACCCCCCCACCCCTGTACGTGTCGTACCACCGTCAATGTACACCCCCCCACCCCTGTACGTGTCGTACCACCGTCCATGTACACCCCAGTACGTTCCAGTCGTACCCCCACCCCAGTACGTTCCTGGCGCACCCCCAACACAACCTCCTAAGTACGGAGCGCACCCCATGCCCCAACATCACAACCGCATGTACGAGTCGTACAAAGCCACACACAAGGACAGCACCGTACAACCAAATGGCCCATGTACACACCGTACACACGCTCAAAACGCACGTACACAACAAGGACAAAACAAAACAACTCAACAATACACCATTCGAAAGGCACACAGCCACTAAACATGGCCAACAACCACTAAAATAACACAATCACTGACCTGCAACTGTCAAAAACAAACAGAGGCCCAATACACCACCACTCCTTATAACACACCCACCCAAAATTCAAACACTGCCACACCCACCCATGGACCAATAAAAAGGGCCCACACACACAAACCATGAGCCTTTGCAACAGACCCACTGCTGCCAGACACCACAGAACCAGACTACAAGCGACACCACATCTTACACTTGCACACCTTCACACGACCACCCTCACAAACACCCTCTCATCACATTCACACACACACACAACCATCCACACCCCCCCCAACATCCACACACCCCCCACACCCACACCATCCCCACCCACACCCCTCACCATGCCCACTACCAAGAATCCAAAGTTCAGTCACCGAGAGTTGGAGGTCCTTGTTGATCAAATCCTCAGAGTCGAGCCACAGATCTTTGGAACATTGGTCAGAAGCACCAGCCAGGCAGCCAAAACAGCCATGTGGCAGACCATCGTCGATGCTGTGAATGCTGTTGCGGACACCAGGAGGACCAAGCAGGATTGCCAGAACAGGTGGTACGATCTGCGGAGGAGGGTCAGAGCCAAGAGACAGGAGGAACACGACCAGGCCAACACCACCGGAGGAGGGCCCTCCCGCAGACCCGTACAGTACCATCCCTGGGAGGAGAGGGTGATGGCCATACTGCCGGTGGAGGCAGTTGAAGGAGTAGAAGGACTCCGAGACCCGGGTGAGTACACAAACAACGCACCTCACATGGGGGGAACTGCAACCACAAACAAAATTACTAACAGGCACGCAACCACCACAAGCCATCGCATTACTCAACCACACTCCATGAGCAGGCACATGCCACTGCTGCCACCATGCCCCATGCACCCAGCTGGACAATGTCAAGTCACAGGCCACAGAAGACAACAACACATGACACGGTAACCCGGATGGCGGGAGTGTGGGCACCAAGAATCACATAGTGCGACTCCAAAGCAGACAACAATGCCCTCTGCCCATATGGCCTAGGTCACAGCCAGACAAACACTGTGTCCCAACACAGGAATGACTTGCCAGCAAATGGCGGATGCCTTGCATCAACACATGGGGGTGAAGGCACTGTTTTGCACATGCCAGCAGCTAATGAACAGCCAACAGTGTGAAAGAGTGGCAGCACACACCACCACAGCAGCAGCGCACAGACACACAGCAGACAAAATGGGTGCCTGGAGATCAGAAACAAACTCACATCAACAGGCCAAGGGCCACTCAAAGATCTGCTAACAGTGTGTGCCCAGGAAGCTGGGCCAAGGTGACAGAGGGTGACACACGGAGGGAGGGAGAGGGGGACACAGAGGGAGGGAGAGGGGGACTGAGAGGGAGGGAGACACAGGAAGATGGACAGAGGGAGGAGGCTGACACACAGAGGGAGGGAGAGGGGGACACAGAGGGAGGGAGAGGGGGACACAGAGGGAGGGAGAGGGGGACAGAGAGGGAGGGAGAGGGGGACAGAGAAGGAGGGAGACACAGGGAGAGCAAATCAGTCCTTTGGTGTGTGGGAATGTCTGCTCGTCAGCAGGTGGACTGCGTGCATGTAGACAAGGGTGCCCAGTGCCAGAACCCCCCCTCTTCATCATGGCAAAACGCAGGGCCATGTTACAACCTGTACACGAGCACAAGGACAGCCACCTGCATCATATGAGTGTGTGGATCCACTCCATGTGCACATGTACAGTGCTACAAGGAAGGCGCAAACGCATAGCTCGGCACACATGCACACTCCACTGCTGACTGCAGTCACACTTGACGCAGCAAGTAAGACTGTGCCACACATAGTTAAAGGGGCCGAATTGGTGCCCAAGGGACACACACATGCACAAGTGCACTGTGAGTGGAATGCAAGACAGATCCTAATTCCAAGAGGAAATGTGCCAACTTTGTAACGGATGCAACATGGATGTTGCATGGATCAAAAGTAACATTGTCTCTCTCACACACAGGTCAACGTCGTGCTGCACCCCCCAACACTGGGGGGGAACACTCACAGGACCCGGATCTGCAGGAGACCGATCCCACCGGCAGCGACCACTCTCACCACTCTGCGGACGACCCCGACCGACCTGGCCCCTCTGGTGTCCAACCACCTGCAGCACCTGCGTCAGGTACAACCGTGCCAACCACCACCCCCACTCCTGCCACATCCCAGGAGACACCCAGGATCCCTGCCCCAACACCACAATGCAGCCAGGCTCGCCAGGAGGGACACGGTGTCCCGGGCACCCAGGAGGAGGCAGGCGACAACGCCAATGCCACCCCTCAGGGGTCCCGGAGACCCGATGTGCCCACAAGTGCAGGCCAGACGCAAGTGGGCAGGGGTGGTGGGAGTGGAGAGCGGCGGAGGCGCGAGCCTGACCAGTTGGCTGGGGATCCGGTATTTTCCCATGTCCGTAACATCCTGGACTCATACCGGCAGGACACCACGGGCATGGCCCAGGTTGTGTCCGTCCTCGAGGGGATCAAGGTCCAGCAGGCCCAGCAACATGCGGAGCTAATAGCCTGTCTACAGCTACACCAACGGAGGATGGAGGACAGACAGGCTGAGCAAGTGACGGCGTCCCAGGGGATTCACGCTGAACTCCGTCGGATGGCCGACACCATGGCCGACCCTCCCTGTGCCAGAAGGCGGAGAACATCACCACCCACAGGGAGGGATCATGAGGAGGAGGAGGAAACATCCGACGGAGCATCCCAGACGTCGTCACGGCCTGCTGCTGAGGTTCCCCGCAGGAAGCCGGGTCGTCCACGGAAAGGACCGTGAGGGTGGCTGCTACATCACCATCTCCCAGGACACCTGGCCTGGCACCTGGCCCACTGGAGCAACAGCATCACAGCATCAAGAGACATTCTCTGCCACATGGCCCTGCTGGTCACTGGCTGACCAATGTTGACAAAGACTGTGGCATGGACTCTGAGGATTTCCAATGGCAAGGACACCAACTCCCCTACTGAACTTTGGATTCCCTAATCCCGGAAAGGCCCTCACTTGGCCCCCCCCCCCCAATAATAAATCACACTATTAAGAGTAGATGCCTGCTGGTAGCATTATTACCTAACATGTGTCTTGTACAGTCTAAACATGCCTGAGTCATCTGTTCACTTCAACCATCCACACCCTGGGGCCTGAGTCTGGCACAGGACACATGGGTCACAGTTTTCTAGGCAAGACAGACATGGAGCACCATACACACCCGTGATGGTCAGAACCAGCTGAGGGGGTGGCCGAACAACCGTGCTGACAGACACATTGAGTACAGCAACAGTCATGCGCAGAGGTCAGGGATCCTGGCCCGTGTCCTGGGGGGCACCCAGGTACGTGTAGACAGGTGGCAGAACCATGTCCTGCAAGCTTGAGTCCGGTGGATGCAGAGAATGGGGTCATGGACAACGTTGGATGCATGGGGATGGCACATGTCACAATACCCACACAGTCATGGACATCATGCCCATTACACAGTCTCAGCACACACACACAGCTTGCATCTTGCCACTCGACACATTGACACATAGCCACAATCAGGGAATACCATGCCAGACATGCAGGATGCACCGTGCCAACACACCAGCATTGACTGAGAAGAGGCACCTTGGAGGCATAGGGACACCTTTAATAGTCATGTGTTTGGGATTGCAGAGGCAACTTGAAGTACACATGAACACATCATGTGGAGTAACATGTGGCTTCAACACTGGCACCCCCCTTCTGCAGCACAAATGCGTGATAGCCATGGAACTGGCACACAAGTGTCGGATAATAGCTAAATACCCACAGCTGCTCACGGAGAGCCTGCCATACACCATACATCCGCTGATGTGGAAGTCCCACGCCATGTCAAGACAATGTTAACCGTATGTGTCCGAGGGCAGTGTCACACACATTGATGCCTTCATCACAATCCACCATCCCATCACTGATGACTGACAACCAGGCAGCCCATCTATTCAGGTGTACCCAGCTGCATGTCGTGTCCCATGGGGATGCCACATGTCTGCAGAGGACCCAAACCCCGACCGGGGCAGTGTGCACACATCGTGAACAACTGCCACACCCAATACACCCCAGATGCATCCCTTACCCCATGGAGACTTCCAAACGTGTCCGTGCCTGTAACGCTGAGTCAGCCCACGATGCCATGTCCATGAGGAATAGCAGTGCCACAACAATGCAACCAGCAAACGGCATGCGCAGGTACCTGGGGAAGAGAGACACACAAGAAGTCAGCCACAAGAAGCACAGCCACTTGCATGTGCATGTACTCGACACATGTATGTATGACAACATGCTAGGTCACAATTATGTCTGGGGAAATACTACCATCACTGCCACCATCACTCCAGTGACACACCCACACACACCTCTGACCCACGTGCCATACATGCAGGTGGAGACACACATCACAACGCATGCCACACGGGGACCAATGCGTGCACACTCAGACCCTGGTACTCACCACTAAGCAAAGAAGTCGCGTATGAGCCGAGTCCGGATGTCCTCTTGCGGCTCCACATCCTCCACATCACTAGCCCCATTGCCAAGCCCTTCGTCCTCCACGGGTGGATGGTCCTCGTCATCTTGATCCAGGATGAGGGGCACAGCTCTTTCAACTGCCATGTTGTGCAGCATGCAGCAGACCATGAAGATCTTGCAGACCTTCGCCGGGGCATATGGGAGTGCGCCGCCGGTCTTGTGGAGGCACCGGAATCGGCTCTTCAGCATGCCAAACGTCCTCTCTATCACTCGCCTTGTCCGGCCATGGGCAGTGTTGTAGCGGAGCTGGGCCGGCGTGATGGGGTTGCGGAGAGGTGTCAGCAGCCAAGGCATGTTGGGATAGCCAGCGTCCCCTAAATGGAAAGCACATGGATATCGTTAGAACAGGCGAAGCGGTAGTGCTGCTCGGCCAAACAGAATACAGGACAGACAGACTGTACCCACCAACAACACATGCACGTTCGTTGCGCAGCTGCATCATCATATCAGGCATCCCGCTACGCCTCATGATGTAGGCATCGTGTGCTGATCCTGGAAAACGAGCACAGACATGTGAAATCACCATGTTGGACAGACACACCACAAGGGCATTGATGGAGTGGTAGTGCTTCCGATTGCGGTACGCCACCTCCCGTGCGTGTGGTGGTACCAAACCTACATGTGTCCCATCTATGGACCCAATGACATGGGGCATCCCTCCCAGGGCATAGAAACCACGTTTGACCTCAGTCATCTGTTCAGGGGTTGGGAACTTGATGAAGTCATCCAGGTGAATCAACATGGCCTCCAAGAAATCATGCAGCACACCGCTGAACATGCTCTGGGACATGCCACCAACATGAGCTATGGTATATTGGAAGGTACCCGTGGCAAGGAAATGTAGGGCAGCCATTACCTTCAGCTGGGGTGTCAGTGCCGTAGGATACCTGTGCTGCGGTTGCAGGTGTGGTGCCAGTCTCGCCGTCAGCTCCAGAATCAACGGTTGGGTGAAGCGATAGAGCCGGATCCTGTCATTCTCCTGCATGGTGGCCAAGTCTGGAATTCTTCGGGCAACAGGAGGCGCTCTGCAGTAATTTGGAAGTGACAAGGAAGAGTGAGTGCACTACGAGAACAACGCATGTCTACTGAGCACATGTAAATCTGCCAATACACACATGCCACATAGGGAGTCAGGCATGTGCTACATGCCCAGGACACGTATGGATGCAAGGTGACACTCCTTCCAAGACCCAGCCACACACGGTGATTGAGAACCTCCCCATGCCACGCCATGGGAATAGCTGTGTCCCAGTGCAAGTGAACAGCCCGACGCAAGACAGAAGTGACATACACCCACACATCAGCAGAAGTAGGATGCCGATTGTAGAGACTGGTAGCGGAACACCGGAGCCACAGGTCACATGACATTACACTAGGCCTGCCCACACACCTTGCCATGAAGGTGCACATGTCATGACTCACCACACATTCCTTGTGAGGATGCTGACATGGCCTTGTCACGCTACTCCGTGTCCCATGCATACATGTGCACCTCACATCAGATACCACATGTGGCATGGTGTGCGGAACAGTGTGCAATGATAATCTACACACAGACACATGTTGGTTGCTGCAACGGCTGCAGCTTTTGAGGGTGCTACAACATCAACCTGATGTAAATCCCGGACACATAAATGACATAGTCACATTGTGCACTGTGGGTAGTGACAAGTCAGGTTTCATGACCCCTGTACCGGCCATCATGGGACACTTCCGTGTGTTGGTGTCCGTGCCATGCCAGTGACGCTCACCCCAAGTGCGCAGTACGACATGCACACATGTCAAAGGAGTCAAGGGCATGCCTGGCACACATTGCACCCTCACACAGTACACCTGTACACATCTCATCATACATCTGGTGCCTCCTCCACTCAGGAGGCATGTTCCACATCACAGCCTGTCACACCTGTGCCCCACACATGTAGTAATGCACAGACGATGCCTTGATGTCCATTCCTGGACAAGTATGTCCATCCATGGACAAGTATGTCCGCCCTATTCCTACCTGTGTGTCGACTATCACCACAGTGATGTGTACAAACCGGCGTACTGCTGCTAAGAGGGCCTGTGTATGTTCCCCAATCACTGTGGGAGTGCTGCCGTATGTGTACCCATCGTGATGGCGAGCGTACAGGCATTTGTACGGTCCGTACCACAACGAGTACGCATACGCGTGCAGACCCATAGTGATAGTGAGCGTACAGGCATTTGTACGGTCCGTACCACAACGAGTACGCATACGCGTGCAGACCCATAGTGATAGTGAGCGTACATGCGTGTGTACGGTCCGTACCACTACGTGTACGCATACGCGTGCAGACCCATAGTGATTTTGAACGTAGGCATGCATGTACGGGCCGTTGCCATGCATTTGGGGTGCCCTAGGGCCCGGAAACGCACCGTACCTGTGTGTGATTCTCCTAATTACATAGGGGACATGTATTAAGGCCTACATGCATGCTGGTTGTCATGGCGACCAGGTTCAAATTTCGATTTTGTTCTGGAAGGTGCACAGCAGAAGTCAGTTGGAATTCTTCTACTTTGTTGCAATGTGTTTGTGGGGCTGACATCATGCAGGAGAATGAAACCGATAGAGAACCCACAGACTGCTAGGTTTGAAGGGATTGGTGGAAACATAGGATGCAAATGTGAGTGACCAATCACTCTGTACTCCTGTGCATGAGACTGGGCAGAAGGCCACATATAAGGCAGCCAGGTCCCATGAGGGATTACTTGCCTGCACATCTTTGCATTTGTCGACCAAGCTGCTGCTACTGATTCCCTGGAACCATGTCAAGGGCTGTGGAGAGGACACAGCCATTCACCCTGGAGGAGAACATGGCTCTGCTGGATGTGATCCTCCCACAGTACCCCATGCTGTATGGGCGACCAGGGTATCAGGTGAGTGCATAGGCCACTGCCACAGACTGTCCCTATGTTGTGACTGTGTCTTCAGGCATTGTGACCCGGTGTGACACACATGCCATGTACTGTCGGGGGGGTACCAGGGGGGGGGTGCCTGATGTCTCCCAGCAGTGCCCTGAGACAGGAGGGGTGTGTGCAGAGTCCTCCCAGCAGTGCCCTGAGACAGGAGGTGTGTGTGCAGAGTCCACCCAGCAGTGCCCTGAGACAGGAGGGGTGGGGGCCTATAACTCACAGCAGTGCCCTGAGACAGGAGGGGTGGGTGTGGAGTCCTTCCAGCAGTGCCCTGAGACAGGAGGGGTGTGTGCAGAGTCCTCCCAGCAGTGCCCTGAGACAGGAGGGGTGTGTGCAGAGTCCTCCCAGCAGTGCCCTGAGACAGGAGGTGTGTGTGCAGAGTCCACCCAGCAGTGCCCTGAGACAGGAGGGGTGGGGGCCCATAACTCACAGCAGTGCCCTGAGACAGGAGGGGTGGGTGTGGAGTCCTCCCAGCAGTGCCCTGAGACAGGAGGGGTGAGTGTGATGCACAGTGTGAGCCTTGATCATTGATTGTGACATTGCCATCATTCCACCTGAGTACCCACTATGGCACGTACTGCCTTTTCCCTCACCAGAGGATGATGTCCCTATGACAGAGGTGCAATGCGTTGGCTGCATTACATGCCATGTAGTAACCAGCTATTATGTTCACATATGTCTCTCTGTGACATGTGGCTGGTGTATTGATGTGGTGTCACTTGTACTTCCTCACAGGTAGGCGCCTCTGCCAAGGAGCAGATCTGGCTGACCGCCGTCAGTGCCGTGAGGCGTGTGGATGGTCGGAGGCGGAGCCTGTCCCAGGTGAGGAAACGCTGGCAGGATATCCGGTGCTGGGCGCGGAGGATTGCACGGCTCCTGCTGGGGGACTCACCTGAGAGCCACAAGAACCGCGGCCGCCGCCGTCTGACCCACCTCCACAGGCGTGTGCTGCCGGTGGTCTTTCCAGACCTGGAGAGGCGCTTACAGGCGATGCAGCAGGCGGAAGGGGGTAGGTACATGTGCGTTTGTTGTGTGTCACCGGCATTTGTAAGGGCACAGTGGCATTAATTCACTGGCAGGGTTTAAAGGTGCTGTGCCCATCCAGTTTGCCCAAGTGTAGCGCTGCGCCCCTGCCACCCTTCCCCTCCTTGCAATGTGTTCCCTGGTCTGTGTGTAGTCACTCCTTCACAAGGTAATGTAGGCTGGCGCTTTGTCCACGAGAACAATGACTGTAGCATCATGGGTGGTGGTGGTGGGTAACAGGTTGTGGGACCTTGCCTGTGAACTGTCAAGTTCACTGCATGTGGGTTCCATGTCAGTTGGCACTGATGCTGGCTCCAGACATGGGAGTTGGTCTCTCATGTGTCATGCCTTACAGCGCGCATGTCCTATGTAGTGGCCTGTGACATGATGTGCATGAGTGTGCGCTACGCATAATGCAGGGATGGTGACGTGTGTAGCAGTCATTCCCATTCAGCCATTCAGTAGCATGTAGTTGCGTGCCCAATACTGTCCCCTGGGGCACCTTATCCTCAGTGTTGTTTGTGTCATCATCAACGTGGACACTCTCACTGTCTACAGCGTAGGTTGTGCTCTGTGCCATTGTCCCCTGTCACCATGTATATAGACGTGCTATTATGTACAGGTGTCCACTGTGCAGCCTGACCTGATTGTCCCTCTTCATACTCACAGTTGCCAGTGCCTGTGTGTCTTGTTATACTCATCTGAGGATGGGCACTGGTACCTCATTATTTGTACAGGCGCACCTTTGCTGTTTTGCGTCCAATCTTGCCTTTTGCCTGCCACTGTGTTTATCACCCAGACTATGAGATGTTGGTGCCACCTGTGTCTCAGCAATTAGCATCGTGTGGGGGTTGCTTGGGGCGGGCAATGCCTATGTGTCAAATCCTGATTCCTAATTGCTGGGTCTGGACAGTGTGTGATGTTACTGGACACACACGCAAGGTGCAGTGACCGAGTTATGTTGGGCATGTTTGCAGCATTACCTATGCAGCATGTGTCTCAAGTTCATGGATATTGTCCCTGGTCATAGGTATTTTCACAAACGCTGTGTGGTGCAGAGGCAGTGCAGGATTGTCCCCAGGGCCTGGGTGCTATGTCAGACTCCGTTTCCTGTCATCAGCTATTGTCTCATGCTCTCCATGGTATTTCAGTGGCATGGTGGCTCAACCAACTGTGTTTCATGCCCTACATCGGTACCTTGTTTTGCAGATGTTAGGGATCTGCCTCTTCAGGCTATGCAATGTTGACTATGTAGATTGGACTCATGTGACAGATGTGTACAGGTGTCTGATTAATTTCTGTCTCTCCACCCTGCCCACAGCATCGTCGGGGGACACAGAGGGAGACATGGACACGGACCAGGCGGAGGGACCGAGCACCAGTGGCAGCCGTGACATCGGGGCTGGCACATCGAGTGGGACAGAGGCGGAGGATAGTGTGGCCGAGGACCTGTCGACTGGCACATCAGACTACGAAGCTGACAGGTCCGAGGAGGATGTCTCAGGGTTGGCGGAGGCTGCACCAGCAGCTGACAGTGGAACAACACCTGCCACCGCCCCCTCAGTTCCCACCAACCGCCTCCCACTTGCTCGTGTCCCTTCCCAGCGTGCCCGGTCACCGCATGTCTCCTTCCTGCCAGGCACCGCACCCCCTGCCCCTGTCTCCACTGCTGCCGCCAATGCTGAGTCCATGGACATCCAGCGGCAAATGCAGGTTGGTCAGGCTGCGATCCTGAATGTCCTCCATTCCCACGGGAAAACCCTCACCAACATCGAGGCATTCTTGGAGGGCATTCATTCTTTGCAGGCTGACCAACGCAACTTGCTGAGGTCCCTAGACTCCACACTGACTGCAGCAGTGGGTCTCCTGCAGCGCGACCTCCCCCCACCTACCCCTGCCCCATCCACACTTCCCACTTCCATGCCTGTCCCACGTACACCCAGACGTCGGCATGCACCCACCACAACAGACACAGGCACCACACCAGCAGGGAAGGTCCACCGCACTCCTCCTGACACGCACACACAGGGTGAGATAGGCACACCCACTGGGTCGGGGGGCAAACGTGTGACACGCAGCCAGAGTGGGAGTCCGCATTCCACACAATCCACTCCCTCCAAATCCCCTCCCCTCAGCTCTCCTGGCCACATCTCCCCCAAGGACTCCTTCATGGCCGCTCTGTCCCTGAGCCCCACAGTTACGCCACCACGCAAGCGGTCAAGGAAGTCCTCGGTCAGGGTGGTTGAGTCTCCCCCCCTGTCTCCACCCTCCCCCGGTGGCGCTGCAACCCATCCCTCTGAACCCCCCCCCTCCTTGGGGCCTGAGGTCACTTCGGGTGCAGGGGACTCCCTGGAGGACCTTGCTAAGGTGTGTAGTGCCATCCTGGCCTCCGCCTTTGGCCATGACACACCCCCTGTGGTTGAGTCCTCCATCCCTGCACCCACAACGCCGCCCCTTTGCCCTGATGTCCCTGCGGTGCCTGTTGCTTCCCCCCCCCCTGATGCCCTCACCAGTATGGAAGACGATGGCATTTGACTGTGCAGGCAAGGTAGGGGACACACATCCCACTGTGTCCCCCATGCAGCTGGGAATAATTGACTGCCCTATGGCCTTTGTTGACTTTGAACTGCCGTTGATCCACGGACATTGTGCTCATGCTGATTAAAGCTTTATTTTTTTTTTCATTATCACACTCCTGCTATGGTGGTATTGGTGTTGGTGGGGCTGCTACATTGTTTTGGGTGGTGTTTAAGGCTTTGGGTGTGTGGGATTTGTAGTAGTGTTCTGCTCTTTGGGGCCACCCTAGGATCTGTGTGCCATCACAAGGTGTTGGCTAACTTCCTTAGGTCATGTCAGCAGTTACTGCATGGTTCAATTGTCCCAGGGTGTATTCCTTCCTCTGTGTACCCAGTTTCTTCCCTGCAGGGTGTTCCCAATGTTTAGCGCAGAGCTGTGTCTACATGAGCTGTGTGTGTGACGGAGCCCTTCTACTTTGGCCATGCATGCATGGCCATGTCTCCACCTGCAACAATCGTGGCATCCTTGGTGATCACTGTACTTGTGTGTGGAGTCAGTTGACATGAGTTCATGGGGACATGTTCCCTTGTAGGCAGTATGGATGTGGGTAATTGTGGCATCACACACATGTGTTACACCCCTCCTGGGTGTGGACACTGCTGGGAGGACTCTGCACCCACCCCTCCTGGGTCTGGACACTGCTGGGAGGACTCTGCACACACCCCTCCTGGGTCTGGACACTGCTGGGAGGACTCTGCACACACCCCTCCTGTCTCTGGGCACTGCTGGGAGGACTCTGCACCCACCCCTCCTGGGGCTGGACACTGCTGGGAGGACTCTGCACACACCCCTCCTGGGTCTGGACACTGCTGGGAGGACTCTGCACACACCCCTCCTGTCTCTGGGCACTGCTGGGAGGACTCTGCACCCACCCCTCCTGGGTCTGGACACTGCTGGGAGGACTCTGCACACACCCCTCCTGTCTCTGGGCACTGCTGGGAGGACTCACCACCCACCCCTCCTGGGTCTGGACACTGCTGGGAGGACTCTGCACCCACCCCTCCTGTCTCTGGGCACTGCTGGGAGGACTCACCACCCACCCCTCCTGTCTCAGGGCACTGCTGGGAGGTCTCTGCACCCACCCCTCCTGTGTCAGGGCACTGCTGGGAGGACTCTGCACCCACCCCTCCTGTCTCTGGGCACTGCTGGGAGGACTCACCACCCACCCCTCCTGTCTCAGGGCACTGCTGGGAGGTCTCTGCACCCACCCCTCCTGTGTCAGGGCACTGCTGGGAGGACTCTGTACCCACCCCTCCTGTCTCAGGGCACTGCTGGGAGGACTCCACACCCACCCCTCCTGTCTCAGGGCACTGCTGGGAGGACTCCACACCCACCCCTCCTGTCTCAGGGCACTGCTGGGAGGACTCTGCACACACCCCTCCTGTCTCTGGGCACTGCTGGGAGTGATGGGCACCCACCCCTCCTGTCTCAGGGCACTGCTGGGTGGACTCTGCACACACACCTCCGATTTCTGGATATGTGCACTTGGCACATACACGGTGGGGTTACGCACACTGCATTAGAGGTGAGGGTACGAGTCTACTGACACTGGTGTGGTGGGGGTACGCTCCGTACGTCCGCGGGTGGGGGTACGGGTCGTACTTACACTGTTGGGCTGGGGGTACGCTCCGTGCGTCCGCGGGTGGGGGTACAGGTCGTACTTACACTGTTGGGCTGGGGGTACGCTCCGTGCGTCCGCGGGTGGGGGTACGGGTCGTACTTACACTGTTGGGCTGGGGGTACGCTCCGTACGTCCGCGGGTGGGGGTACGGGTCGTACTTACACTGTTGGGCTGGGGGTACGCTCCGTGCGTCCGCGGGTGGGGGTACGGGTCGTACTTACACTGTTGGGCTGGGGGTACGCTCCGTGCGTCCGCGGGTGGGGGTACGGGTCGTACTTACACTGTTGGGCTGGGGGTACGCTCCGTACGTCCGCGGGTGGGGGTACGGGTCGTACTTACACTGTTGGGCTGGGGGTACGCTCCATGCGTCCGCGGGTGGGGGTACGGGTCGTACTTACACTGTTGGGCTGGGGGTACGCTCCGTGCGTCCGCGGGTGGGGGTACGGGTCGTACTTACACTGTTGGGCTGGGGGTACGCTCCGTGCGTCCGCGGGTGGGGGTACGGGTCGTACTTACACTGTTGGGCAGGGGGGTATGCTCCTTGCATTCGTGGGTGGGGGTTCGAGTCGTACTTACACTGTTGGCATGGGGGGTACGCTCCATGCATACGCGGGTGGGGGTACGGGTCGTACTTACACTGTTGGGCTGGGGGTACGCTCCGTACGTCCGCGGGTGGGGGTACGGGTCGTACTTGCACTGTTGGGCTGGGGGGTACGCTCCTTGCATACGGGGTGGGGGTAGGGTCCGTACATATCCGTCCCCACGCTATGTGATGTTTGTGCGGCCCGTACCCAGGCCTTTGCCACGTGGGTGCGATCCGTCCCGCCATTGTTGGGGTGACGTGTGTGGGCGTGGTCCGACTCGTACCCACGCTCTTCAGGCGTGGGTACGGGACGTACCTGTCTGGTTGTGTTGCCGGTTCGCGTGGTGACGGACTTCCGTTGTGGCGGTCGCTGGATTATCAGGACACGCCCCCACCCCCTCGTGGTGACCAGGGCATGGGAGTCAGGTATGTCCAGGCCATGTGTAGTGTGTCACTCATGTGGTTGTTTTGTGGCCTGCCCTGGTCGTGCCACCCCCACCCCACCCCACTTTCCCCCCTCCCTTAGTTATTCTGACCTTCTGCGGCGTCTGCGTCGTAACCTGTAGAGGAGGTGTACTGCTATGAGGGCAGGGATGACTCGTAGGTTCGGGTCCATGTCTGTCCGTCGCGTACTGGTACTCCTTGCTCGCGTCGTCCTGTCGCGTACGGGTCCTCCTTGATCGCGTCGTCCTGTCGCGTACGGGTCCTCCTTGGTGGCGTCGTCCTGTGTGTCCGTCACGTACTGGTCCTCCTTGTTCGCGTCGCCGTCTGTCCGTCGCGTACTGGTGGTCCTTGTTCGCGTCGTCCTGATTTCCCGGCAGTTTTTGGCTGCCGCAAAATATTCACCGTGCGGGGTGACGTCGGTGCGAATCGTGATTCCTGGGTCGTGAATGGCTGGCTGCGTGCGTCCCGACGTCAGGTCGGCGCTTTCCCGGATCGCATTGGTAGGTGTTTTTTGTTCGGTCGGTCTTTTTTACGATTCGTATGGTAATGGTGTACCCGTGCGAATCGTAATTCCATGTTTGTATATTTTGACGACCGGGTACGCGTCGGACGGAGAATATGCTCCGTCCGACGGTTCGTACCCGGTTTTTGCCGGATCGTGATCGGCACCTTAGTATGTGTAAGTTTCCGTAGAAGTAAGTGCGGTGGTGTGTGTATAACTGTATATGCAAGTAAATGTATGTTTGATTCTTTATTAGCATGAGTGACTATGTGTGTGAGTAACTCTATGGATGAGTGGCATTGTGTAACAGGATGTATAGGTGTATGAGTACATATGATGAGTGAGTACATGTATGAGTGACTGTATAGGACTGTTGGTGAATGAGTGGATGTGTATGTGGATCTTAGAATTACTGAAGAGGTTGTTGTAACTGGTATTGGTATGTCCATTGTTTTGAAAATTTTAGTCTCTATTTTTGAATGTGTATATCAAAGGTTATATTAGGGTGAGAAGAGGTCTGCCACTCTATCACGAGGATGATGTCATCAGTGATGTCATTTCAGATGTCATCAGTGATGTCATGAGTGATGTAATATGTGACGTCATCAGCAGTGCATTGCGGGCGCGCGAGTTATAGTTAGCTGAACTAACTATAACGGGGGAATTTCAATGGTTTTGTACAAGTGAAAAGTCCAGCTAACTGTAACACCCCTGAAACCTATAGGTTTTTTCAGTGAATTTCTGAGGTTTTTTAAATGCTAATTCCTAACTATAAAGTGCCTGAAACCTATGGTTTTTTCTGTGAATTTCAAAGGTTTTTTAAATGCTAATTTCTAACTCTGCCTACAGAGATAGGACATGTGAAGAAAGAAGAAAAAATGCACAGAAAAAAAAAGAAGTGCAGAAAGAAGCAACAGAAGTCCTCAAAGACGAAGAAAAGTGCAGGAAGAAGGTTAATGTGCAGAAAGAACAAAAAGAAGAGCAGAAAGAATCCTTGTTGCAAAATCATCCTGTACCCTCAACTTTTTCAGACGGATACTGGTGGTAACTGAGTCTGACTAACCAGTCCTAGAGCCAGTGCTATGTTAAAAGACACTTAGAATACAGTGAAAACACCTACATACACTAGGGAACATTATGCGTTGGGGTCCCCCTGTGATTAGCATGACCTCCTCTGTAAGCCCCTAGTATATAATAGGGCAGGGGGATTAAAACTTCCTCTTAAAACAGGACACAGGGCGTTTTTGCACACGTTAACTCAGGCCCCATCCCCTCCCTTCACCACTGTGTAAACACGCCCTGTGTCCGTTTTTATTTGGGAGATTAAGTTCATTTGAATCCTGAGGGTCCCTAGGGTCCAACTAGCCCACTAGGTACCTCCAGTAAGTGCCACAGAGCTGCATTGCAGAGAGGTGTAAAAAGTGGCACAACCTGGACCACCTCTCTGCAATGCAGCTCAGTGGCGCTTACTGGAAGCACTTGGTGGGCTAGTTAGCCCCCAGGGGCCATCAGTATTGAAGGGAAATTATATCCCCAATTTAAAACGTGCCATAGTGCGTGTTTGCACACGTCACCTCAGGCCCCGTCCCCTCCCTTCACCACTGTGTAAACGCACCCTGTGGCTGTTCTAAGTTGAGAGATTAAGTCCCCTTGAATCCTAAGGGTCCCTAGGGTCCAACTAGACCACTAGGCACCTCCAGTATCGCCACAGAGCTGCGTTGCAGAGAGCTGTAAAAAAGGGCTTGGCCTCAGAACACCTGTCTGCAGCGCTGCTCCCTGGCGCATACTGGAGATGCCTGTTGGGCTAGTTGGTCCTCAGGGACCCTCAGTATTGAAGAGGAATTAATTCCCCAACTTACAACTCGCCAGGGGGCGCGTTTGCAGAGTGCTGCAAGGAGGGGGCGTGGCCTCCGGCACGATGCCAGTCTTTTATTTATTTTAATTTGTTAAGAAGGGGGGCTGTGTGGTTCCCCTTCTTATTCTAATGTATTGGCCCTGATGACCCCGTCCCCCAGGGCCTGTCTCCTAATTATATTTTTTTGACCCCAATCCTCAGGGCCGGCCACTGTTTTCTATTATTTTTAAAAAATATATATTTATAGACACACCTAGGACATGCTGGACAAACCGTACGTACCTATCACCATGACGATTTGCGTGATATTCATTAAAAGGCGACTATGCATACAATGAATCCACGTGGTATGTATTTACAAAACTAGTGAAGCTCTGACATGTCTGATGCCCTACCATGCCTAATCCCGGTAGACACCATTGTTGTTTATTTATACAAACATGGGTAGCTATTGACGGGCACATTTAATACACATGCACACCAAGCGATTCAAAGGGGATTCGACAAAAATTCGACCAAAACTATGCAAGAAACCCCCCTCACGATTAATAAAACACACATCCACTGCCGGATGTGTAATACTTTTTATTTTACTCTCTGGAAAGGGGACGAACATCACTTGAGAGTCACAGCGCGCTCCTGGCAGAGCCCAATGCTGTGTTACACCCACCATTGCCTGCCGAGTGCCACACACCTCTGTGTTGTATTCCACCAGCTAGTGCATATGCTATGACACTCTCTAGCCCATGTGCACTGTAACACCACCCCGTGAATATGTCATGCCACACTTGTCTTCGCACAAGTTTTATTGCCCCACCTAACGTGCCTTCCTCGATGCCTATGTTATAACGCACAGTGCTATTCCATACATATTACAATCTGGGATCCATATCTTTGTCACAGTGCATATGCAAAGTTACACTCCCCAGCACATATTTTATATTACAACTTTAGAGACTAGTTAGGTTACACAACACTGCCCTGTGCATATTACACTCCAAGGCGCATATCGCATAGCACGCGCTAGTGCCTGTGCTATCTCGCGCTCTCCAATGAATCTGTCATTGCACACAATGTATTGCATATTATATTTCACGCCCGGTTCATCTTATATCACACTTTTTGGTGCATAGTTTATACCATACACTATATCTAGTTTTCATTTTCAATCGTGCTCTCAGAATATGTTCTCTATAACACTGTGTTCACCTACCCTTTTCACGGGCATTACATTTTGCGATGGGGGGGGAGGGTCAGGGGGTGTTTCTGCCAAGTGAGCCCAGAGTCACAGTCACAAACGTCCTCTTCTTCCTGAATAAAAGTGAGATTATGCAGCATACTTGTTCATATTTTAAGTAGTTCGCTCAGACACACGTTTTAAAAACAATAAATTTCCTAATACCCGCCTTCTCTGAACAGTTAGCTTGCTGCCCCATCCCCCTCCTCCCTATCCTCTGTTGTGTGAATCCATGGACTAGCCTCCTCCCTCCTGCCATGCATGGTCTGATGTGCTGCCACTGCCCTCCATTTAGTATGATGTACCAGTCCCCTCCTCCTGCCCTCCATTGCCCAATTCTATGCCCCATCATTGACCTCCTGCTTAAACTCTGTGCTTAGCTTGCTGCCCCTATTCTCCTTCCCCCTGCCCTCCGATGTCTTTGTGCATGTCCCTGCTCCATCCTTTTTGCCCACCATGTTTCATGGACCTGCCACTCCTATCTACTCTGAGTGTTCTGTTGAGCTGCCACTCCCCTCCCACCTGCCTAGCATTGTCAGATCACTGTAACCTGTCCCTGCCACCTCTACCCTGCCTGTCCACATGCCATGCCCCTATCCTATTCCTACTGTCCTACATGGTCCCTTGTACTGCCACACCCTTCAGCCCTCCCTGGTCTGTTGTGCTGCAACTGCTCCTCCTGCCTGCCCCGTGCGGTCTGTTGTGAGGCCCCTTCCCCTGAACTTTCTTGTCTGTGCACAGGTCCTGACCCTCCCTTCTATCCTCCATCGTCCTTTGTGCATGCCCCTGGACCCTCCTTCTTGCCCATCATAGCCATTGTGCTGCTACTAACCCTCCCACTTGCCATGCATGGTCTTCTGTGCTGCCATGGCCCCTCCCACCTTCCCTGTGTGGTCAGTTAGCTGCCCCTGACCCCGTCCCACCTTCCCTCCATGGTCTGTGTGTATGCCATCACAGTCTCACTGTTGCTCTTCATGGTGTGTCTTGCTTCTAGTGCCCATCCTGCCTAACCTCCATGGCTATCTTGCTGCTCCTGCCCTGCCCCCTTGCCCCCAGCCCTCTGTTTACATGTGCAGACCCCTACTCCCTTCCTCCTGGCTTGTCTGTTCCATTGTAATGCCCCTGATCCATCCCTCCTGCCCTTTATGGTCTGTTATGCTGCAGCTTTCTCTCCTGTCTGTCCATTATGGTCAGATAGCTACCATTGCCTCTTGCCCCTCTGTTCTCTGTTGTCCATGTGCATGGTCCTGTCCCCTCCCTCTTGCTTTCTATGGATTATTGTGCTGCACTCCCGTCCCGCATGCCCTGTGTGGTGTATTGTGCTGCTGCAAACCCTGATGCCCGCCCTGCAGGTTCAGTTTGGTGCACCTCTCCATGTCCCTCCTGTCCTCTGTTATCCAAGTCCATGTCCCTACCCCATTTCCTTCCATGATCCAATGTACCATACTTGCAAACATTTTGAACTTGGTAAGAGGGAGATTTTGAAAAAAAAACTGGGGTATTGATTTTCCCCTTTGAGTTACATTGAAAAAGAGGAGATTGTAGACAGGAGACAGATCAAATAAAGCCCATTTGATTGGACGTTTCCTGGCTGAATCGGGTCTGTTGGCATGTATGGTTGTACTACCATTGCCTCTTCCTTCTGCCCACAATAGTCTATTACATTGCCACAGCCTCTCTTGCAAGTCCTGTATTGTTGGTTTGTTGCCCCTGCCCCCCTTTCCACTGCCCTCCATAGTCTGTTGTGCTGCCACGGCCCTTCCTGCCTGCTCAGTGTGGTTAAATTGTTGCCTTTGCACCCTCCTACCTGCCTTAAATTTTCAGAGTCCGTGCCCCTGGCCTCTGCCTCTCAACAGTATCTTAATGAACAACTAGATTGCTAACATTCTATATTTATTACAAAAGTGTGGAACGCCTGATGTCATCTTGATGTAATCAAAACTGTAATACCTAGAGCATTTCCTTTAGAAATTACATATATGAGAGGGTCTTATTGGCATCAAAATTATGGTTAGTGCTCTAAAAGACTAAAATAAGGACATATTTTCTGAGTTTTCAAATAGCGACAAAGCACTTTTAAATTATTTGTTATCTTTATGTTTTTTTATCCAGTTGACCACTTGATTAAATGTTGCACTTAGGGGAGTGGATGTGGTGTTACTTCCAGAACTGCAGACTTTGCAACTGGGGAACCAGGTTGGAGTTTCTGCATCAGCTCGACATTCTGTGATTCTGGTCAAATCACTTAGTCTCCCCATGTCTACAACCAAAATGAACTTGTTCTTGTGTGATGTAACCAATGCTCATGTAAAGCACTCCAATACCTGACAAGTCTGCACTATATAACACTGCAAAAACACAAAATAATAAGTGTTTTGCACACTTCTGTCATTGGGCTATATTTGGGCTACATCTGGGTGATTTTGGGCTACATTTGGGCTCTTTTGTCTCCGGTGGCCATCTTGGGAGATTTATTTGTTATGAAGTTGCCTAATTTCCTCATGTACTGCAGTCTCCTCAGTAGGAAATGCTTTCAGTTTTTTACTTTGATTCCATCATGAAGGTATTCAGATATGTCACACATTTGCCATAAATTCTGAAAGTTAGCACTCTAGTTGCTCATTAGATCACTGTAGTAAAACTAGTGTTCACCATGGAAGTCTGCTCCTGGTATTAAAAGTGCATGTTTCAGTCTGCATGTCAGAATTTTTTAATGAAATAGAAGAGGATTTGAGAAGTCACTCAAAATGTGCCCTCATTTACTTTCTTCAGCATTATTCATAATTTCTACGGCAAAATGAACCCCCTCATTCTGTTCCTTTTTAAATTAAATGTTTTAAGTGTTACCAGTTTATTCCAATCAAGATGGCTTCAGGTGTGCCATACTTTTGTCATAATGAAGACAGTAAGCGCTCTAGTTGTTTTTAAGAACACTCTGGGACATTCTGTCATTGGGCTATACTTGGGCTACATCTGGGTGATATTTGGGCTACATTTGGGCTCTTTTGTCTCTGGTGGCCATCTTGGGAGACCTATTTGTTATGAAGTTTCCTAATTTCCTCATTTACTGCAGTCTCCTCAGTAGGAAATACTTTCAGTATTTTACTTTGATTCCATCAAGAAGGCATTCAGATGTGTCACACATTTGCCATAAATTCAGAATGTTAGCACTCTTTTTGCTCATTAGATCACTGTAGTAAAGCTACTGCTCACCAGGGAAAACTGCTGCTGGTATTGAAAGTGCATGTTTCAGTCTGCATGTCAGAATTTTTTAATGAAATAAAAGAGGATTTCAGAAGTCAAAATGTGCCCTAGTTTTTCTTTCTGCAGCACTAATCATACTTGTTATGGAAAAATGAACCCCCTCATTTTGTTCCTTTTTAAATTAAATGTTTTAAGAGTTACCACTTTAATCCAAGCAAGATGGCTTCAGGTGTGCCATACGTTTATCATAAGTAGGACTGTTAGCGCTCTAGTTGTTCTTTGGAACACTCTGGGAAGCTGCAGTAGATCACAAAGGAATCAACTGACAGTCTCTGCCCTTATTGGATGTACATGTTTTACTGAGAATGTCAGACTTCATTCTCACATGACTGTGAAAGATTATGTGAATTTACAGAAAATAAGCTCTCAGTTTAGCTTATAGATCACCTTCCAAACCTCTGTGGGAAAAGCATGAGAAAATATTTTTCTCTCAATCATGATATCCCAGCAGAAGGCTTTTTCACATGGTGAAATCACCTTAGAACATACCACAATTCCTAAAATGAGCATGGTACCATCAACAAATGATTTATAATGTAACTAAAGTCTTAAAACCTTCTATTAACTGCAATGCTTTTTAATGAGGTAATATCATGTATCTTGGTCCCAAGATGGCTGCCAACACTTCTTGGATGAAGTGCTGACAGCCAATCAGATCTCAGGATGAGATGTGTGGTTAGGCTCCACCCAGATATATATGTGATTTTACTTTTGATTTTCTCAGGAACTACTGAACGAATTTACACCATTTAAGCAAAAGGCATGAGCCTGAACTGGGGACTACCTCTTTGCCATGTGAAAAAGCCTTCTGCTGCGATATCATGAATCATGTTTGAGAGAAAACTATTTTCTCATGCTTTTCCCACAGAGGTTTGGAAGGTGATCTATAAGCTAAACTGAGAGCATATTTTCTGTAAATTCACATTATCTTTCTCAGTCATGTGAGAATGAAGTCTGACATTCTCAGTAAAACATGTACATCCAACAAGGGCAGACACTGTCTGTTGATTCCTTTGTGTTCTACTGCAGCTTACCAGAGTGTTCTAAAGATCAACTAGTCCTACATATGACAAACGTATGGCACACCTGAAGCCATCTTGGTTGGAATAAAGTGGTAACTCTTAAAACATTTAATTTAAAAAGGAACAAAATGAGGGTGTTCATTTTGCCATAGAAAGTATGAGTAGTGCTGCAGAAAGAATAATTAGGGCACATTTTGAGTGACTTCTCAAATCCTCTTCTATTTCATTAAAGAATTCTGACATGCAGACTGAAACATGCACTTTCAATACAAGCAGCAGACTTCCATGGTGAGCAGTAGCTTTACTACAGTGATCTAATAAGCAACTAGAATGCTAACATTCTGAATTTATGGCAAATGCGTGACCCATCTGAATGCCTTCTTGATGGAATCAAAGTAAAAAACTGAAAGTATTTCCTACTGAGGAGACTGTAGTAAATGAGGAAATTAGCAAACATCATAACAAATAAGTCTCCCAAAATGGCCACCAGAGACAAAAGAGCCCAAATGTAGCCCAAATATCACGCAGATGTAGCCCAAGTATAGCCCAATGACAGAATGTCCCAGAGTGTTCTAACGAACAACTAGAGCGCTAACAGTCTTACTTATGACACACCTGAAGCCATCTTGATTGGAATAAAGTGGTAACACTTAAAACTTTTAATTTACAAAGGAATAAAATGAGGGGGTTCAATTTGCCATAGAAATTATGATTAGTGCTGCAGAAAGAAAAATTAGGGCACATTTTGAGTGACTTCTCAAATCCTCTTCTATTTCATAAAAAGATTCTGATATGCAGACTGAAACATGCACTTTTAATACCAGCAGCAGACTTCCGTGGTGAGCAGTAGCTTTACGTAAAAAACTGAAAGCATTTTCTACTGATGAGGCTGCAGTAAATGAGGAAATTAGGAAACTTCATAACAAATAAATCTTCCAAGATGGCCACCAGAGACAAAAGAGCCCAAATGCAGCACAAATATCACCCAGATGTAGCCCACATGTAGCCCAATAACAGAATTGTGCAAAACACTTATTTTTTGTGTATTTGCAGTTTTATATACTGCAGACTTGTCAGGTATTGGAGTGCTTTACATGAGCATTGGTTACATCACACAAGATCAAATTCATTTTGGGTGTAGACATGGGGAGATTAAGTGATTTGCCCACAATCACAGAATGTTGAGCTGAGGCAGAAACTCCAACCTGGTTCCCCAGTTGCAAAGTCTGCAGCACTGGAAGTAACACCACATCCTCTCCCCTAAGTGCAAAATTTAATCAAGTGGTCAACTGGATAAAAAAATATAAAGATTACAAATAATTTAAAAGTTCTTTGTCGATATTTGAAAACTCAGAAAATATGTCCTCAATTTAGTTTTTTAGAGCACTAACCATAATGTTGATGCAAATAAGACTCTCTCATATATGTAATTTCTAAAGGAAATGCTCTAGGTATTACAGTTTTGATAACATCAAGATGACATCAGGCGTTCCACACTTTTGTAATAAATATAGAATGTTAGCAATCTAGTTGTTCATTGGGATACTGTTGAGAGGCAGAGGCCAGGGGCACGGACTCTGAAAATTGAAGGCAGGTAGGAGAGTGCAGAGGCAACAATTTGACCACACTGGGCAGGCAGGAAGGGCAGTGGCAGCACAAAAGACTATGGAGGGCAGTGGAAAGGGGGGCAGGGGCAACAAACCAACAATACAGGACTGGCAAGAGAGGATGTGGCAATATAATTGACCATTGTGGGCAGAAGGAAGAGGCAGTGGTAGTTCAACCATACATGCCAACAGACCCGTTTCAGCCAGGAAACGTCCAATGTTTTTAAGCTCAAATGGGATTTATTTGATCTGTCTCCTGTCTACAATCTCCTCTTTTTCAATGTAACTCAAAGGGGAAAATCAATACCCCAGTTTTTTTTCAAAATCTCCCCCTTACCAAGTTCAAAATTTTCGCAAGGATGGTATATTGGATCATGGTAGGCAGGAGAAATTGGGGTAGGGACATGGACTCGGATAATAGAGGACAGGAGGGACATGGAGAGGAGCACCAAACTGACCCTACAGGCCAGGCATCAGGGTTTGCAGCAGCACAATACACCGCACAGGGCATGCGGGATGGGAGTGCAGCACAACAATCCATAGAAAGCAATAGGGAGGGGTGTCAGGATCCCTAGTTTAAGTCCCAAAGAGATTCGCAATCGGTTAGACTCTAGTGGTGTTACAGGGTTCACAGGATCGAAAACCAGGCATCAGTGGTCGAGTTGGTGGCATGTTTGCAACTCCAAGATGGCCGCTAATGTGCTGGGGTGTGTGGTCTAGTTGATTTGCAAATTCAGAGCGGGCTGACGTGGCGCGCGCACACCTGCAGTATTGCGCACTTCACTAACGTGTTTCCTCAGAGAAGGTAGATAATTTGAGCGCGCGTAGTTCTTGAAGTTAAAAATCCTTAGAGTCCGAAGTATTGAGAGTCTGAACCTTAGTGACCCTTCCCTAGTCATAGAACTGCAATAATATAACCTGAAGAAAGAAGAAGCACTCGGAGTTCCGAGCAGAAGTAAATTCCGGAGCAGAGCGCGGAACTTCGTTTTTTTCTTCACGTCGGAGCCGAGCAGTGATTCAGCTTTTCCTGAAAAGAAACGAGAAAAAGCTAAGTGATTAACAGAGAGAGAGTTTTAGGAAATAGTAAATGTTGTCAAGTAAATGTACAAGAATACAAAATTGAGAGTGAAGTTAAAAACTTACCGTTGACAGTGGTTGTTAAATACGCTGGAACCTGTAGAGAAAAGTAAGAGAAGATAAAAGACATATAAGAGCAAGTATAAAGAGGAACAAAATCAAAGACATTAAAGACAGTAAAAAAGGTTGAGAAATACAATTTGTGGAGAAATCTTACCAGAGTTGAGTCTGCGCAGAGATTTCCTGTGGAGAGAAGGCGATCAGTAAAATATGAGGAGCTTAGGAAGAAACAACCCAAATTGACAATAGCTTATGTAAATAGAATAGAAAGACGACGTGGTTACAAGAAAAAACAGTCCAAATTAAACAACACCTGGTAGGTCAAAGAGCAGAGGAGTAATATAATAAGAACAAAAGAAAAGAATAGGTGATTAATAAAAGAAAAATGTCTTACAGATAATAAAGGTTCATCCTGACAAGAAAAGAAAAGACTACATAGGACCAAGGAGAGAGGCAAGGAGTTTTAGGATCTTGGGTATGTAGCTAATCACATGAAATTATAGGAACAAGAAGTAGAATAGAGGAGAGAAGGAAAAAAAACATATAATTCTTGTGTGTTTAGTTTTCCTTAGGAGACTTCGGTAGGCTGATCAAAGGATGAAAAAGATCCCCAGACAGAAAATCAGAAGGTCCAGGACCAGTCTCTTCTTATTGTTATTATTTTATCCACTTTTCCCCCTTCCCCCTCACTGATCAGTTAGCCCCAAGTTTATCCTTCTGGAGCTGAGTGGTTGGTAGTGGGAGTTGGGAAGTTAGCGACTTATGTTCCTGTGCAAGACTACAGAAACCAGCGAGAAGCTGAAGGTGAGTCCTGACAAGGGGACAGGACCATGCACATGGACAACAGAGAACAGAGGGGAAAGAGGCAATGGTAGCTAGCTGACCATAATGGACAGACAGGAGAGAAAGCTGCAGCATAACAGACCATAAAGGGTAGGAGGGACGGATCAGGGGCATTACAATGGAACAGACAAGCCAGGAGGGAGGAAATAGGGTTCTGCACATGGAAACAGAGGGCTGGGGGCAAGGGGGCAGGGCAGGAGCAGCAAGATGACCATGGAGGTCAGGCAGGATGAGCACTAGAAACAAGACACACCATGGAGAGCAACACTGAGACTATGATGGCATAAACACAGACCATGGAGGGAAGGTGCAGGGGCATGCACAAAGACATCGGAGGGCAGGGGGAAGGAGAATAGGGGCACAAGCTAAGCACAGAGGCTAAGCAGGAGGTCAATGATGGGCCTTAGAATTGGGAAATGGAGGGCAGGAGGAGTGGACTGGTATATCATGCTAAATGGAGGGCAGTGGCAGCACATCAGACCATGCATGGCAGGAGGGAGGAGGCTAGTCCATGGATTCAGACAACAGAGGATAGGGAGGAGGTAGATGGGGCAGCGAGCTAACTGTTCAGAGAAGGTGGGTATTAGGAACTTTATTGTTTTGAAAATGTGTGTCCGTGCGAACTACTTAAAATATGAACAAGTATGCAGAATATTCTCACTTTTATTCAGGAAGTAGAGGACGTTTGTGACTGTGACTCAGGGCTCACTTGGCAGAAAGACCCCTTTACCCTCCACCCCCATCGCAAAATGTAATGCCTGTGAAAAGGGAAGGTGGACGCAGTGTTATATAGAACATAGTCCTGAGAGCACGATTGAAAATGAAAACTAGATATAGTATATGGTATAAACTATGCACCAAAAAGTGTGATATAAGATGAACCGGGGCGTGAAATATAATATGCAATACATTGTGCGCAATGACAGATTGATTGGAGAGCGCGAGATAGCACAGGCACTAGTGCGTGCTATGCGATATGCGCCTTGGAGTGTAATATGCACAGGGCAGTGTTGTGTAACCTAACTAGTCTCTAAATTTGTAATATAAAATATGTGCTGGGGAGTGTAATGTTGCATATGCACTGTGACAAAGATATGGATCCCAGATTGTAATATGTATGGCATAGCGATGTGCGTTATAACATAGGTATCAAGGAAGGCACGTTAAATGGGGCAATATAACCCGTGCGAAGGCAAGTGTGGCATGACATATTCACGGGGTGGTGTTACAGTGCACATGGGCTAGAGAGTGTCATAGCATACGCACTGGCTGGTGGAATACAACACAGAGGTGTGTGGCACTCGGCGGGCACTGGTGGGTGTAACACAGCATTGGGCTCAGCCAGGAGCACGCTGTGACTCTCAAGTGAGGTTCGTCTCCTTTCCAGAGAGTAAAATAAAAAGTATTACACATCCGGCGGTGGATGTGTGTTTTATTAACCGTGAGGGGGGTTTCTTGCACAGTTTGGTTGAATTTTTTCTCGAATCCCCGTTGAATGGCTTGGTGTGCGTGTGTATTAAATGTGTCCGTCAATAGCTACCCATGTTTGTATACATATACGACAAGGGTGTCTACTTGGAGAGTACCCACCGACGGGGGCGCCGGGATTAGGCACGGTAGGGCATCAGACACGTCAGAGCTTCACTAGCGATGTAAATACATTCCACGTGGATTCATTGTATGCATAGTCACCTTTTAATGAATATCACGCAAATCTTCATGGTGATAGGTACATATGTTTTGTCCAGCATGTCCTAGGTGTTTCTATAAATATATTTATAAAAAAAAGAAAAAACAATAAAGGCCGGCCCCGGAGGATTGGGGTCCCCGGGGCCATAAGTGGCCTGAGGAGGGGGGCAACTCAGCCCCCTCCTAAAGAATAAAAAAAAAAGGCCATGACCTGGGAGTTGGGGTCCCCGGGGCCGATTAAGGCCTTGGGAGGGGGGCCACGCGGCTCCCTTCCAAATTTATTTTTTTCAACAAAAAAAATTAGGGTGCAGGCCCTGGGAGATGGGGTCCCCAGGGCCAATAAATTAGAAAAAGAAGGGGGGCCACACAGCCCTCCTTCTTAAAAAAAATAAAATATATAAAAGACCGGCATTGCGCCGGAGGTCACGCCTCCTCCTTGCAGCACTCTGCAAACGTGCCCCCTGGCGAGTTGTAAGTTGGGGAATTAATTCCCCTTCAATACTGATGGTCCCTGAGGGCCAACTAGCCCCACAGGTAACTCCAGTATGCACCAGGGAGCTGCACCTCTATGCAACGCAGCTCTGTGGCGCTTACTGGAGGTACCTAGTGGGCTAGCTTGACCCTAGGGACCCTTAGGATTGAAGGGGACTTCATCTCTCAACTTAGAACGGCCACAGGGCGTGTTTACACAGTGGTAAAGGGAGGGAACGGGCCCTGAGGTGACATGTGCAAACACGCCCTGTGGTGTGTTTTAAGTTGGGGAAATAATTCCCTTTCAAACCTGAGGGACCCTGGGGGCCAACTAGCCCACCAGGTGCTTCCAGTAAGCGCCACTGCTCTGCGTTGTAGAGAGGTGTTGCAGGCCATGCCCCTTTTTACACCTCTCTGCAATGGCGCTTACTGGACATACCTAGTGGGCTAATCTGCCCCTAGGGACCCTCTGGATTCAAGTGGACTTAATCTCCCAACTTAAAACGGCCACAGGGTGTGTTTACACAGTGGGGAAGGGAGGGGACTGGGCCTGAGGTGACGTGTGCAAACACGACCTATGGCACGTTTTAAGTTGGGGAAATAATTCCCCTTCAATCCTGAGGGCCCCTGGGGGCTAACTAGCCCGCCAGGTGCTTCCAGTAAGCACCACTGAGCTGCGTTGCAGAGAGGTGGCCCATGCCATACCACTTTTTACACCTCTCTGCAATGCAGCTCTGTGGTGCTTACTGGAGGTACCTAGTGGGCTATTTTGCCCCTAGGGACCCTCAGGATTCAAGGATACTTAATCTCCCAACTAAAAACGGCCACAGGGCGTGTTTACACAGTGGTGAATGGAGGGCACGGGGCCTGAGTTAACGTGTGCAAACATGCCATGAGGCGCATTTTAAGTTGGGGATATAATTTCCTTTCAATCCTGAGGGACCCTGAAGGCCAACTAGCCCAGCAGGTGCTTCCAGTAAGCGCCACTGCGCTGCATTGCAGAGAGGTGGTCTAGGCCGTGCCCCTTTTTACATCTCTCTGCAACGCAGCTCTGTGGCGCTTACTGGAGGTACCTAGTGGTCTAGTTGGATCCTAGGGACCCTCAGGATTCAAGGGGACTTAATCTCCCAACTTAAAACGGCAACAGGGCTTGTTTACACAGTGGGGAAGGGAGGGGGCGGGGCCTGAGGTGACGTATGCAAACACGCCCAGTGCCTCTTTTTAAGAGGTAGTTTTAATCTCCTGCCCTATTATATACTGGGGGCTTACAGAGGAGGTCATGCTAATCACAGGGGGACCCCAACGAATAGTGTTCCCTAGTGTATGTAGGTGTTTTCACTGTATTCTGAGTGTCTTTTAACATAGCACTGGCTCTAGGACTGGTTAGTCAGACTCAGTTACCACCAGTATCCATCTGAAAAAGTTGAGGGTACTGGATGATTTTGCAACAAGGCTTCTTTCTGCTCTTCTGTTTGTTTTTTCTGCACGGTATCCTTCTTCCTGCACTTTTCTTCATCTTTGAGGACTTCTGTTGCTTCTTTCTGCATTTTTTTTTCTTTGTGTGCATTTTTTCTTCTTTCTTCACATGTCCTATCTCTGTAGGCATAGTTAGAAATTAGCATTTAAAAAATCTTTGAAATTCACTGAAAAAACCATAGATTTCAGGCACGTTATAGTTAGAAATTAGCATTTAAAAAACCTTAGAAATTCACTGAAGAAACCATAGGTTTCAGGGGTGTTATAGTTAGCTGGACTTTTCACTCATACAAAACCATTGAAATTCCCCCGTTATAGTTAGTTCAGCTAACTATAACTCGCGCACCCGCAATGCACTGCTGATGACGTCACATATTATATCACTCATGACATGGTCAGTGACATCACTCATGACATCACTGATGACATCTCAAATGAAGGACCAGCCGTTTCAACATTAGACCACAAAAGATTGCCCATGAAGGAAAAGCCACTTACAGGTAGGAGAATTTCGTTTTTATTGTAGAAGCTGCAGCCGAGGGGAAAGCACATTCACAAAGGATTTCGTCAGCCTGACGCGTTTCATGCTCAGAAAGCATTCCTTCAGAGGCAGTTCATTAAGTGAAGTGACGCATAAGGCAGTACTTGAATCTTTTCTAACAACCCGCCTCAGTGGGCGTCGGCTCATGCTGAGCCTGCTGGTTCTTGTAGTGCCCAAATAACACTCGAGTGAGTTGCTGCACTTCACTAAAATAAAGTTAAAATTAAACCACAGTGGGTGCTGCAAAAGTCTTTCTTCCACTGGGCTGCACATATAACCTCCCACAAACCACCTCCTGTCCTTGAAGCGCTGGTAGACAAATACTTCCAACTCGGTCCACTTCCATGTGGCAGGGCTTCTCCCACGACCGGGACCAGCCGTTTCAACATTAGACCACAAAAGTTTGCCCATGAAGGAAAAGCCACTTACAGGTGGGAGAATTTTGTTTTTACTGTAGAAGCTGCAGCCGAGGGGAAAGCACATTCACAAAGGATTTCATCAGCCTGACGTGTTTCATGCTTAGAAAGCATTTATTTAGAGGCAGTTCATTAATTGAAGTGACGCATAAGGCAGTACTTGAATCTTTTCGAACCACCCGCCTCAGTGGGCATCGGCTCATCCTGAGCCTGCTGGTTCTTGTAGTGCCCAAAGAACACTCGAGTGAGCTGCTGCACTTCACTAAAATGAAGTTAAAATTAAACCACAGTCGGTACTGCAAAAGTCTTTCTTGCACTGGGCTTATATGAGTGATGAAGCAAAATTCAGAAAGTATTGCTGACCTCACTGCAAGGGGTATGTTTTCTTGGAGGACGTCCTCACTTGGGGCACCCTTGTGTTTGGATATATGTATATATATATATATATATATATATATATATATATATATATATTACCTACTGGCAGTCGCCAGTAGGTAGTTATAGTTAGGACCTATTTTCCATAGGAAATCCGCAAGATTCTATTCCCAATAAGTCTGGCGCCGGTTGACGAATCTTCTGCAAACTTTTGGCCAGCTCCGGTCCGCTCCTATCCTGAAAGTTTCGTGGGGATTCGTCAAGCAGGGGCCGAGAAAAAAAGGGGGTCTCAAAACGCATTTTCCTTATGCAATTTCCCATAGGACCTGTTGACGCAGCTACAGCCTGAACTGCTGAACAGAATGACACCAAATTTGGCAAAGAGGTAGTCCGCAGTTCAGACTCGTGCCTTTTGCATGAATTGTGTAAATCCATTCAGTAGTTCCTGAGAAAATTAGACTAAAAAAGATAGATATATCTATGGCCTCGGAGGATCCGCGCACCTTCCCTGCACCCTAAGCATACCCTTTGCGAACCGAGCGCGCACCCTCCCGATCAAGCGCTGAATGCTAATTGGCTGTCAAGTGTCTGTCTACATTCTAAACCAGGAACTGTTGGCAGCCATTTTGTGCCTCGGTAGAAGCGAGGCTGATAAAGTAAGGAAAATAAGTGTGTGAAAGATGTAAAGGGGGCTGGGTAGTAATACTCTGACCCTCTAGTGTTGCTTAGGGGGTTCCAGAAGGACCCCCTGAGGCCCCCTTTTTTAAAAAAATGGCAAAATGCACGCAGGGTGCGTGGATCCGGCCGGAAAAAAAAAAAACCAAAGCGCGGGCTTCCGCGCTTCGTTAATAATTAGCCCCTGCGGGGGCCAAATCCTGGGGCAAAATCTTTACAAATTAATGGGGGAAGCGGGGCTGCATGGCCTCCCTCCTGGAGCCCCCAGGGCACTGGGGACAGCCACCCCCCAGGGCCGGCTCCGACAGTGTCCTGGGGTGCCCACCCCCAGGACACTGTTGTTTGCTATGAGAGGGCGGGAGTCTCCCGCCCTCCAATAGCAAACTTTGTTAGGATTTTGAAAGAGAGAGCAGGGAAACCTGCTCTCTCTTTCAAAATCCTAACGATATTGCTTTTCCACACGGGGAGCTGCATGTCAGCAGCTCCCCCTATGGAAAAGCAATGCCTGCTCCCAAAGGACGCGGGGAGCCGGCTGGGACCATGGGGGCATTGGGGCTTCCCACACGGTCCCCAATGTTTTTTTGTAAGACCAGGGGGATGGGGTCCCCGAGGATAATAAAAATTAGTGAACGGGGCTATTTTTTTTTTTACGGTAAAATTAGGAGTTGCGCATCCTAACGCTTTGGGTGCACGATTTCTCTTGCGTAGGGTGTGCGGTTCCTAGCGCGTTAGGTGCGCGGATCCAAGGGAAAAAACTGACATTTTAGGGAGATAAACATCAAGCTTAAATGTTTTGTTCTTGAGCGGCTCTAAAAAGAGCCGTTGTGTTCATTGAGAGTTTTTGGTACTTATAAGTAAGAACCTATACAGAGTCTAAAGTTGTTGAAGAAGACTCTGTTTTCTTCGTCAGTAGAGTGTACTCCATCTCTCCTATACATCTCTTGCATATGAAAGCGATTGTTATTGTAAATGGAACCCCTTCTATAGTCTCGGAGAAAAGCAGAAACAGATTTATTCACATGTTTCCTAGCTTTCTCAATTTGTGGACAAAAATGATTGGACCAGTTCCATTTCTGCCTTTGGCATATGTTAGAATACACAAAGGCAGTTTTGGGAAAAAGTGAAATCAATTCTGCAAAGGTGTCCTTCATAAGCATTTCCAGACCTACTCAAATCAAAGTGCCTAGGTCATTGCCACCACAGTGCACTATTGTGAGGTCAGGGTGTTGGAGATGCAGAAAGGATTTTACCAATGGCATCAATTGGTGCCAGTTTAACCCTCTCTGTCCAATCCATTTAATGTCTACATTTGGAAAACCTAGGTCTTTGTGAATGCCTTTGTTTTCTGCATACCTTTGGCTCCAGAAAATATAGCTGTGTCCCACAATCCACACGCTAAGCATCTTGAAGGGAGGTCTGGATTCTTTCAGATGGTTTCTGTAAATGAAATGGCAGTTTGAAAAGTAAGATTTTCTAAAAAGTTGGGTAAGATGCAGTTTTGAAAAAAGACAAGAAATCATTGGTTGTTTGACAACCTTCTACACTGAAAGGTCGGGTGCATGTTTCTGTTTTTTAAACACGTGAATATTATTTTTTAACAAAAACGGATTGAAAGGAACATTATATATGATAAGCTGATATGGTGAAAAGTCAAGCACACTTGCTGTTTTGATTTGCAACATTGTGTGCTGAACTTGTGACCTGTGTGCTCAGTTTAGTGTTCCATGACCTGTTTCTATGGTAACAGGCAGAAGGCAGATTGGGGGTAGGGTTCAAATTTATGTCATTTTGAAAGGGTTGAAATGTTTAACCAATAGAAATGAGTTTTAGCTTTTGAATTTATGTGGGAAGGAATGTGATTTTATGTTTACATGTATATGTGTGGAAAATGAGAGGGAAACTTTGCCATTCTTTGGATTTGCTGACAGTTGCACAGTGCAAAGATTATGCACAAGAAAATCTGGTGTGTGACTGATATACTTCTTAATCTACAAAACAAATTGGAAGGTGAGTTATTTACTTGTGAGGGGATGTATGTGGTCTATTTTGATTTTAATCAAACTAATATGTTTCCCACGGTAAAGTGCAGGGAGTACTTTTTTTTTGTCTACAATCTTATTGACAGTGTGTGTGCATGTAGAAACCATTCTGTGATAAGCATTTGTGTTTTTCATGTGTTTGCAGAAAGATAACTGAGCTGTTTTTATATTTGGTACAATTAAAAACCAGTCATTGTTTATGAATTTGCAAAATGAGTCATGTTTCTACACTAAAATGTAGTACTCGTAGATTAAGAAATGTGTTTTGGTATAGTACAAGGGATAGTGTTGTTTGTATAGAATCACACAGTGAGTCGGTGTGCATTTAGGAATCATTTTGAGAGAAACATTTTGGTACTAATCTGTAGTAGAAGATTTCCTGCAATGTGTGCAGTCACCTTAGATCTTGTAGACTAGTAAATGTATTTTGTACAAGGGATAGTTGGCTGTCTACAATCACACTGTGAGTCTGTGTGTATTTGGGTAAGCATTGGGAGAGAAGCATTAGGTAAAATCATGTATTTGCTGACAGAAAACTGTTTTAAAACCTGTCATCTTATCAAGTTTTAGTAGCATTAAAAGCCAGTCTTTGCGTATGCATTGATAAAATGAGTCAGGCTTTGACACTAAAGTGCAGTACTGAAATATGTAGATTGTGTGCAGTACCCTTACCCCTTCCAGACTAGTGAATGTGTTTTGGTAAACTCCTAGGATAGTAGTGCTTGTCTAAAATCACACTGTGAGTCTGTGTGCATTTGGGTAAGGATTGTGAGAGAAGCATTTGGTAACATTGTGTATTTGCTGACAGAAACTGTTTTAAAACCTGTCATGTTGTCAAGTTTTAGTAGCATTAAAAGCCAGTCTTTGCTTATGCATCGATAAAATGAGTCAGGCTTTGACACTAAAGTGCAGTACTTAAATATGTAGATTGTGTGCAGTCCCCTTACCCCTTCCACAGTAGTGAATGAGTTTTGGTAAACTCCTAGTGATAGTGTTGCTTGTCTAGAATCACACCGTGAGTCTGTGTGTATTTGGGAACCACTGTGAGAGAAGCATTTGATAACATCATGTATTTGCTGACAGATAACTGTTTTAAAACCTGTCATGTTGTCAAGTTTTAGTAGCATTGGAAGCCAGTCATTGCTTATGTATTGATAAAATGAGTCAGTCTTTGACACTAAAGTGCAGTACTGAAATATGTAGATTGTGTGCAGTACCCTTACCCCTTCCAGACTAGCGAATGAGTTTTGGTAAACTCCTAGGATAGTGTTGCTTGTCTAAAATCACACTGTGAGTCTGTGTGCATTTGGGTAAGGATTGTGAGAGAAGCATTTGGTAACATTGTGTATTTGCTGACAGATAACTGTTTTAAAACCGGTCATGTTGTCAAGTTTTAGTAGCATTAGAAGCCAGTCTTTGCTTATGCATTGATAAAATGAGTCAGGGTTTGACACTAAAGTGCAGTACTGAAATATATAGATTGTGTGCAGTCCTCTTACCTCTTCTACAGTAGCAAATGAGTTTTGATAAACTCCTAAGGATAGTGTTGCTTGTCTAGAATCACACTGTGAGTTTGTGTGTATTTAGGAACCACTGTGAGAGAACCTTTTGGGTTCTTCATATCTTTGCATAAGCATAACTGCTTAGAAACCTTTCCTGTTCTCAAGTTTTGGTAGAATTTGAAGGCAGTCATTGCTTATGTATTCACCCAGGAACTGTCCTTGCAATACTGTAAACATTCAGTTAATATCCAAGTAGTAACGGAGTGAGGCAGGCCTTAGCTCATGCATTGATTCAAATGCTTATCCACTATGCATGCAGTCCTCTAACCATCTACACAGTTCTCTTTCACACCTTTAATTCCACAGTCAGTATCCATACACTTGAAACGTCTGCCCACTATTCATGCTTGCTTCAAATCACCTATACAATTGTCTTTCACACCATCAATTGCCCAGTCAGTTTCAGGGACGTTATAGTTAGCTGGAAATTTCCCTCATACAAAACCCTAGAAATTCCCCCGTTATAGTTAGTTCAGCTAACTATAACTCGCGCGCCCCCGCAATGCACTGCTGATGACGTCACGTGTTACATCACTCATGACAGGGTCAGTGACATCATTCATGACATCACTGATGACATCTCAAATGACATCACTGATGACATCATCCTTGTGATAGAGTGGCAGACCTCCTCTCCCACTAATATAACCTTTGATACACACATTAAAACATTTTTTTTTTCAAAACAATGGACATACCAATACCAGTTACAACAACCTATTCAGTAATTCTAAGATCCACATACACATACACTCATTCACCAACAGTCCTATACAGTCACTCATACATGTACTCACTCATCATATGTACTCATACACCTATACATCCTGTTACACAACGCCACTCATCCATAGAGTTACTCACACACATAGTCACTCATGCTAATAAAGAATCAAACATCCATTTACTTGCATATACAGTTATACACACACCACCACACTTACTTCTACAGAAACGTACACATACTTGGTATATATATATATATATTACCTACTGGCGGTCGCCAGTAGGTAGACATAGTTAGGACCTATTTTCCATAGGAAATCTGCAACATTCTATTTGGAATAACGTCGGCGCCGATTGACGACTCTTCGCGAAATTTTCCAAACTTTTGGTCAGCTCCAGTCCGCTCCTATCCTGAAAGTTTCGGGGTGATTCGTCAAGCGGGGGCTAAGAAAAAAGGGGATCCCAAACCGCGTACCATGTACTAATCCACTCACTGTGCCAAAACTAGGGGTGGGCGGAATTTGCGGAATTAACCTTCGCAAATTATCGCGAGAATGTTTAAAATTATCGCAAACAAGCAGAAATATCGCGAAGATGCGGAAGTTTTTTTCCGGCATGTTCGCGCGATTTTCTGCATGGTTGCGGGTCGCCAACTTACCCATGTGGCTGCTTGCGGGCGCGGCCATCTTGTTTTGAGTTGTTCTCGCGGTGCATGATCGCGAGAAGAAAGACGTGATCGCGCGACGCATGACGTCACTGCGGGCGCGAACTGTCGCGAGACAGCGCAAATGGCTAAAAACAATACAACATCTCATGGAGAACGCGACCGGATCAAGAAAACTTGTCGGCGAACGCAGGGAATCAGGTAAGGCGATCGCGCGCGCGCGAGAATGTATCATTTTACAGCGCGAGCAAGAAACAAATTATCGCCAAGCTGCGGAAACCGGAATTTTTGACATCTTCGCGCTCTCCGCGGAACGCTAAAATGTCAAATTATCGCAATTTCCGCGAACGGAACGAAATTTTTGCCCAGGCCTAGCCAAAACCCAACCACTTATAAATTCACCCAGGCACTCTCCTTGCAGTACTCTAATCATTCAGTGAGTACCCAAGTACTCATCCATTGACCCAGCCCTTAGCACATGGACTGCTTCAAACCCATAGCAACTATGCATGCAGTCCACAAACTACCTACACACTTGTCTTTCACGCCTTCAATTCCCTAGTCATTATCTATACACTCCAGCAAACACCCTGTCACTCCTCTTGCACTCCTCCAGTGACCCCTTCAGCACCATGTACTAATCCATTCACTGCGCCAAAACCCAACAACTAATAAATTCACCCAGGCACTCTCCTTGCAGTACTCAAATCATTCAGTCAGTACCCATGTACTCATGCAGTGAGCCAGGCCTTAGCACATGGACGACTTCAAACCCATAGCCACTATGCATGCAGTCCACAAACTACCTACACACTTGTCTTTTACAACTTAAATTCCCCAGTCAGTATCCATACACTTCCGCCAAACACCCTGTCACTCCCCTTGCACTCCTCTAGTGACCCATTTAGCACCATGCACTAATCCATTCACTGTGCCAAAACCCTAACACTTATAAATTCATTCAGGCACTCTCCTTGCAGTACTCTAATCATTCATTCAGTATCCAAGCACTCATGCAGTGAGCCAAGCCTTAGCACATGGACTGTTCAAACCCTTATCCTCTATGCATGCCGTCCTCAAACCACCTACACACTTGTTTTTCACACCTTCAATTCCCCAGTCAGTATCCATACACTTGAAGCAAACACCCTGTCACTCCCCTCGCACTCCTCTAGTGAGCCATTCAGCACCATGTACTAATCCATTCACTGCGGCAAACCCCAAACACTTATAAATCCACCCAGGCACTCTCCTTGCAGTTCTCTAATCATTTAGACAGTACCCAAGTACTATTGCAGTTAGCCAGTCTTTAGCACATGGACTGCTTCAAACCCCTATCCACTATGCATGCAGTCCTGTAACCACCTACATACTTGTCTTTCACACCTTCAATTCCCCAGTCAGTATCCATACACTTCCATTAAACACCCTTTCACACCCCTTGCACTCCTCTACTGATCCATTCAGCACCATGTACTAATCCATTCACTGCGCCAAAACCCAACCACTTATAAATTCACCCAGCACTCTCCTTGCAGAACTCTAATAATGCAATCAGTACTCAAGTACACATGCAGTGAACCAGACCTTAGCACATGGACTGATTCAAACGCCTATCCACTATGCATGCCGTCTTCTAGCCAACTACACACTTGTCTATCACACGTTCAATTCCCCAGTCAGTATCCATACACTTCCAGAAAACACACTGTCACTCCCCTTGCACTCCTCTAGTGACCCATTCAGCACCATGTACTAATCCATTCCCTGCTCCGAAACCCAAACACTTATAAATTCACCTAGGCACTCTTGTTGCAGTGCTCTAATCATTCACTCAGTACCCAAGTACTCCTCCAGTGACCCAGGGCTTAGCACATGGAATGCTTCAAACCCCTATCCACTATGCATGCCATCCTCAAACCACCTACACACTTGTCTTTCACACCTTCAATCCCCCAGTCAGTATCCACACACTTCCAGAAAACACCCTCTCACTCCCCTTGCACTCCTCCAGTGACCCATTCAGCACAATGTACTAATCAATTCACTGCACCAAAATCCAACCACTTATAAATTCACTCAGGCACTCTCCTTGCATTACTCTAATTGTTCAGTCAGTACCCAAGTACTTATGCAGTGAGCCAGGCTTTAGCACATGGACTGTTTCAAACACCTATCCACTATTTATGCAGTCTTCCTACCACCTACACACTTGTCTCTCGCACCCTCAATTCCCATATCAGTATCCATAGACTTGAAGCAAACACCCTGTCACTCCCCTTGCACTCCTCTAGTGACCCATTCAGCACCATTTACTAATCCATTCACTGCGCCAAAACCCAACCACTTATAAATTCACCCAGGCACTCTCCTTGCAGTACTCTAATCATTCAGTCAGTACCCAAGTACCTTATGCAGTGAGCCAGGCCTTAGCACATGGACTGCTTCAAATGCCTGTCCACTATGCATGCAGTCCTCTTACTACCTACACACTTTTCTTTCACAACTTCAACTCCCCAGTCAGTATCCATACAATTCCAGCAAACACCCTGTCACTCCCCTTGCACTCCTCTAGTGACCCATTCAGCACCATGTACTAATCCATTTATTGCGCCAAAACCCAACCACTTATAAAGTCACTTAGGCACTCTCCTTGCAGAAATCTAATCATTCAGTCAGTACCCCAGTACTCATCCAGTGACCCAGGCCCTAGCAAATGGACTGCTTCAAACCACTTTCCACGATGCATGCAGTCTTCCTACCACCTACACACTTGTCATTCACACCTTCAATTCACCAGTCAATATCAATACACTTTCAAAACACACCCACTCACTCCTCTTGCACTCCTCTAGTGAACCATTCAGCACCATGTAGTAATCTATTCTCTGCGCCAAACCCCAACCACTTATAAATTCACCCAGGCACTCTCCTTGCAGTACTATAATCATTCAGTCAGTACCCAAGTACTTATGCAGTGAGCCAGGTCTTAGCACATGGACTGCTTCAAATGCCTATCCACTATGTATGCAGTCCTCTAACCACCTACACACTTGCCTTTCACACCTTCAATTTCCCAGTCAGTATCCATACACTTGAAGCAAACACCCTGTCCATCCCCTTGCACTCTTCTAGTGACCCATTCAGCACCATGTACTAATCCATTCACTGCACCAACACCCAAACACTTATAAATTAACCCAGGCACTCTCCTTGCAGTACTCTAATAATTCAGTCAGTAGCCAAGTACTCATGCAGTGAGCCAGGCATTAGCACATTGACTGCTTCAAACCCCTATCCACTATGTATGCACCTCTAACCACCTTCACTCTTGTCTTTCACACCTTTAATTCCCCAGTGAGTATCCATACACTTCCATTAAACACCCTGTCACTCCGCTTGCACTCATCGAAAGATCGATTCAGCACCATGTACTAATCCATTTATTGCGCCAAAACCCAACCACTTATAAAGTCACCCAGGCACTCTCCTTGCAGAAATCTAATCATTTAGTCAGTACCCAAGTACTCATGCAGTGAGCCAGGCCTTAGCACATGGACTGCTTCACACGCATATCCACTATGCATGCAGTCTTCTAACCACCTACACACTTGTCTTTCACACCTTCAATTACCGAGTCAGTTGCCTTACACTTCCAGCAAACACATTGTCACTCCCCTTGCACTCCTCTAGTGACCCATTCAGCACCATGTACTAATCCATTCACTGCACAAAAATCCAACCCCTTATAAATTCACTCAGGCAATCTCCTTGCATTACTCTAATCGTTCAGTCAGTACCCAAGTACTTATGCAGTGAGCCAGGCTTTAGCACATGGACTGCTTCAAACACCTATCCACTATTTATGCAGTCTTCCTACCACCTACACACTTGTCTCTCGCACCTTCAATTCCCATATCAGTATCCATAGACTTGAAGCAAACACCCTGTCACTCCCCTTGCACTCCTCTAGTGACCCATTCAGCACCATGTACTAATCCATTCACTGCGCCAAAACCCTACCACTTATAAATTCACCCAGGCACTCTCCTTGCAGTACTCTAATCATTCAGTCAGTACCCAAGTAACTTATGCAGTGAGCCAGGCCTTAGCACATGGACTGCTTCAAATGCCTGTCCACTATGCATGCAGTCCTCTTACTACCTACACACTTTTCTTTCACACCTTCAATTCCCCGGTCAGTATCCATACAATTCCAGCAAACACCCTGTCACTCCCCTTGCACTCCTCTACTGACCCATTCAGCACCATGTACTAATCCATTTATTGCGCCAAAACCCAACCACTTATAAAGTCACCCAGGCACTCTCCTTGCAGAAATCTAATCATTCAGTCAGTACCCCAGTACTCATCCAGTGACCCAGGCCCTAGCAAATGGACTGCTTCAAACCACTTTCCACTATGCATGCAGTCTTCCTACCACCTACACACTTGTCATTCACACCTTCATTTCACCAGTCAGTATCAATACACTTCCAGAATACACCCTGTCACTCCCCTTGCACTCCTCTAGCTACCCATTCATCACCATGTACTAATCTATTCTCTGCGCCAACACCCAAACACTTATAAATTAACCCAGGCACTCTCCTTGCAGTAATCTAATCATTCTGTCAGTAGCCAAGTACTCATGCAGTGAGCCAGGCCTTAGCACATGGACTACTTCAAACGCCTATCCACTATGTATGCAGTCCTCTAATCACCTACACTCTTGTCTTTCACATCTTCAATTCCCCAGTCAGTATCCATACACTTCCATTAAACACCCTGTCACTACCCTTGCACTCATCTACAGATCGATTCAGCACCATATACTAATCCATTTATTCCGCCTAAACCCAACCACTTATAAAGTCACCCAGGCACTCTCCATGCAGAACTCTAATAATTTAGTCAGTATCCAAGTACTCATGCAGTGAGCCAGGCCTTAGCACATGAACTGCTTCACACGCATATCCACTATTCATGCAGTCTTCTAACCACCTACACACTTGTCTTTCACACCTTCAATTCCCCCGTCAGTATCCATACACTTCCAGCAAACACCCTGTCACTCCGCTTGCACTCCTCTAGTGACCCATTCAGCACCATGTACTAATCCATTCACTGCACCAAAACCCAAACACTTATAAATTCAGACAGGCGCTCTCCTTGTAGTAATCTAATCATTCAGTCAGTTCCCAAGTACTCATCCAGTGACCCAGGCCTTAGCACATGGACTGCTTCAAACCCCTATCCACTATGCATTCAATCCTCTAACCACCTACACACTTGTCTTTCACACCTTCAGTTCCCCAGTCAGTAGCCATACACTTCCAGCAAACACATTGTCACTCCCCTTGCACTCCTCTAGTGACCCATTCAGCACCATGTACTAATCCATTCACTGCGCCAAAATCCAACCACTTATAAATTCACTCAGGCACTCCTCATGCATTACTCTAATCATTCAGTCAGTACACAAGTACTTATGCAGTGAGCCACGCTTTAGCACATGGACTGCTTTAAACACCTATCCACTATTTATGCAGTCTTCCTACCACCTACACACTTGTCATTCACACCTTCAATTCACCAGTCAGTATCAATACACTTCCAGAATACACCCTGTCACTCCTCTTGCACTCCTCTAGTGACCCATTCATCACCATGTACTAATCTATTCTCTGCGCCAAAACCCAAGCACTTATAAATTCACCTAGGCACTCTCCTTGCAGTACTATAATCATTCAGTCAGTAACCAAGTACTTATGCAGTGAGCCAGGCCTTAGCACATGGACTGCTTCAAACGCCTATCCACTATGCATGCAGTCCTTTAACCACCTACACACTTGTCTTTCACACTTTCAATTTCTCAGTCAGTATCCATACACTTGAAGCAATCACTCTGTCACTCCCCTTGCACTCTCCTAGTGACCCATTCAGCACCATGTACCAATACATTCACTGCGCCAACACCCAAACACTTATAAATTAACCCAGGCACTCTCCTTGCAGTAATCTAATCATTCTGTCAGTAGCCAAGTACTCATGCAGTGAGCCAGGCATTAGCACATGGACTGCTTCAAACGCCTATCCACTATGTATGCAGTCCTCTAACCACCTACACTCTTGTCTTTCACACCTTCAATTCCCCAGTCAGTATCCATACACTTCCATTAAACACCCTGTCACTACCCTTGCACTCATCTACAGATCGATTCAGCACCATATACTAATCCATTTATTCCGCCAAAACCCAACCACTTATAAAGTCACCCAGGCACTCTCCATGCAGAACTCTAATAATTTAGTCAGTACCCAAGTACTCATGCAGTGAGCCAGGCCTTAGCACATGAACTGCTTCACACGCATATCCACTATTCATGCAGTCTTCTAACCACCTACACACTTGTCTTTCACACCTTCAATTCCCCCATCAGTATCCATACACTTCCAGCAAACACCCTGTCACTCCGCTTGCACTCCTCTAGTGACCCATTCAGCACCATGTACTAATCCATTCACTGCACCAAAACCCAAACACTTATAAATTCAACCAGGCGCTCTCCTTTTAGTAATCTAATCATTCAGTCAGTTCCCAAGTACTCATCCAGTGACCCAGGCCTTAGCACATGGACTGCTTCAAACCCCTATCCACTATGCATTCAATCCTCTAGCCACCTACACACATTTGTCTTTCACACCTTCAATTCCCCAGTCAGTAGCCATACACTTCCAGCAAACACATTGTCACTCCCCTTGCACTCCTCTAGTGACCCATTCAGCACCATGTACTAATCCATTCACTGCGCCAAAATCCAACCACTTATAAATTCACTCAGGCACTCCTCATGCATTACTCTAATCATTCAGTCAGTACACAAGTACTTATGCAGTGAGCCAGGCTTTAGCACATGGACTGCTTCAAACACCTATCCACTATTTATGCAGTCTTCATACCACCTACACACTTGTCGCTCGCACCTTCAATTCCCATATCAGTATCCATAGACTTGAAGCAAACCCCCTGTCACTCCCCTTGCACTCCTCTAGTGACTCATTCAGCACCATGTACTAATCCATTCCCTGCGCCAAAACCCAACCACTTATAAATTCACCCAGGCCCTCTCATTGCAGTACTCTAATCATTCAGTCAGTACCCAAGTACTCATCCAGTGACCCAGGCCTCAGCAAATGGACTGCTTCAAACCCCTAGCCACTATGCATGCAGTCTTCCTACCACCTACAAACTTGTCATTCACACCTTCAATTAACCAGTCAGTGTCAATACACTTCCAGCAAACACCCTGTCACTCCTCTTGCACTCCTCTAGTGACCCATTCAGCACTATTTACTAATCAATTCACTGCGCCAAAACCAAACCACTAATAAATTCACCCAGGCACTCTCCTTGCAGTTCTATAATCATTCAGTCAATACCCAAGTACTTATGCAGTGAGCCAGGCCTTAGCACATGGACTGCTTCAAATGCCTATCCCCTATTCAGGTAGTCCTCTTACCACCCACACACGTCTTTCACAACTTTAATTCCCCAGTCAGTATCCATACACTTCCAGCAAACACCCTGTCACTCCCCTTGCACTCCTCTAGTGACCCATTCAGCACCATGTACTTATCCTTCACTTCGCCAAACACTTATAAATTCACCCAGGCACTCTCCTTGCAGTTCTCTAATCATTCAGTCAGTACCCAAGTTTGTGTGCAGTGAGCCAGGCCTTAGCACATGGACTGTTCAAACCCTTATCCTCTATGCATGCCGTACTCTAACCACCTACACTCTTTTCTTTCACACCTTCAATTCCGCAGTCAGTATCCATACACTTCCATCAAACACCATGTCACTCCCCTTGCACTCCTGTAGTGACCCATTCAGCACCATGTACTAATCCATTCACCGCACCAAAACCCAACCACTTATAAATTCACCCAGGCACTCTCCTTGCAGTACTCTAATCATTCAGTCAGTACCCAAGTAACTTATGCAGTGAGCCAGGTCTTAGCACATGGACTGCTTCAAACACCTATCCACTATTTATGCAGTCTTCCTACCACCTACACACTTGTCTCTCGCACCTTCAATTCCCATATCAGTATCCATAGACTTGAAGCAAACACCCTGTCACTCCCCTTGCACTCCTCTAGTGACCCATTCAGCACCATGTACTAATCCATTCACTGCACCAAAACCCAACCACTTATAAATTCACCCAGGCACTCTCCTTGCAGTACTCTAATCATTCAGTCTGTACCCAAGTAACTAATGCAGTGAGCCAGGCCTTAGCACATGGACTGCTTCAAATGCATGTCCACTATGCATGCAGTCCTCTTACTACCTACACACTTTTCTTTCACACCTTCAATTCCCCGGTCAGTATCCATACAATTCCAGAAAACACCCTGTCACTCCCCTTGCACTCCTCTACTGACCCATTCAGCACCATGTACTAATCCATTTATTGCGCCAAAAGCCAACCACTTATAAAGTCACTTAGGCACTCTCCTTGCAGAAATCTAATCATTCAGTCAGTACCCCAATATTCATCCAGTGACCCAGGCCCTAGCAAATGGACTGCTTCAAACCACTTTCCACTATGCATGCAGTCTTCCTACCACCTACACACTTGTCATTCACACCTTCAATTCACCAGTCAGTATCAATACACTTCCAGATTACACCCTGTCACTCCTCTTGCAATCCTCTAGTGACCCATTCATCACTATGTAGTAATCTATTCTCTGCGATAAAACCCAAGCACTTATAAATTCACCCAGGCACTCTCCTTGCACTACTATAATCATTCAGTCAGTAACCAAGTACTTATGCAGTGAGCCAGGCCTTAGCACATGGACTGCTTCAAACGCCTATCCACTATGCATGCAGTCCTTTAACCACCTACACACTTGTCTTTCACACTTTCAATTTCTCAGTCAGTATCCATACACTTGAAGCAATCACCCTGTTACTCCCCTTGCACTCTTCTAGTGACCCATTCAGCACCATGTACCAATACATTCACTGCGCCAACACCCAAACACTTATACATTAACCCAGGCACTCTCCTTGCAGTAATCTAATCATTCTGTCAGTAGCCAAGTACTCATGCTTTGAGCCAGGCCTTAGCACATGGACTGCTTCAAACGCCTATCCACTATGTATGCAGTCCTCTAACCACCTACACTCTTGTCTTTCACACCTTCAATTCCCCAGTCAGTATCCATACACTTGCATTAAACACCCTGTCACTACCCTTGCACTCATCTACAGATTGATTCAGCACCATATACTAATCCATTTATTCCGCCAAAACCCAACCACTTATAAAGTCACCCAGGCACTCTCCATGCAGAACTCTAATAATTTAGTCAGTACCCAAGTACTCATGCAGTGAGCCAGGCCTTAGCACATGAACTGCTTCACACGCATATCCACTATGCATGCAGTCTTCTATACACTTCCAGCAAACACCCTGTCACTCCGCTTGCACTCCTCTAGTGACCCATTCAGCACCATGTACTAATCCATTCACTGCACCAAAACCCAAACACTTATAAATTCAGCCAGGCGCTCTCCTTGTAGTAATCTAATCATTCAGTCAGTTCCCAAGTACTCATCCAGTGACCCAGGCCTTAGCACATGGACTGCTTCAAACCCCTATCCACTATGCATTCAATCCTCTAACCACCTACACACTTGTCTTTCACACCTTCAATTCCCCAGTCAGTAGCCATACACTTCCAGCAAACACATTGTCACTCCCCTTGCACTCCTCTAGTGACCCATTCAGCACCATGTACTAATCCATTCACTGCGCCAAAATCCAACCACTTATAAATTCACTCAGGCACTCCTCTTGCATTACTCTAATCATTCAGTCAGTACACAAGTACTTATGCAGTGATCCAGGCTTTAGCACATGGACTGCTTCAAACACCTATCCACTATTTATGCAGTCTTCATACCACCTACACACTTGTCGCTCGCACCTTCAATTCCCATATCAGTATCCATAGACTTGAAGCAAACACCCTGTCATTCCCCTTGCACTCCTCTAGTGACTCATTCAGCACCATGTACTAATCCATTCCCTGCGCCAAAACCCAACCACTTATAAATTCACACAGGCCCTCTCCTTGCAGTACTCTAATCATTCAGTCAGTACCCAAGTACTCATCCAGTGACCCAGGCCTCAGCAAATGGACTGCTTCAAACCCCTAGCCACTATGCATGCAGTCTTCCTACCACCTACAAACTTGTCATTCACACCTTCAATTCCCCAGTCAGTATTCATACACTTCCAGCAACACCCTGTCACTCCCCTTGCAGTCCTCTACTGACCCATTCAGAGCCATGTACTAATCCATTCACTGTGCCAAAACCCAATCACTTATAAATTCACCCAGGCACTCTCCTTGCAATACTCTAATCATTCAGTCAGTACCCAAGTACTCATCCAGTGACCCAGGCCTTAGCACATGGACTGCTTCAAACCTCTATCCTTTATGCATGCAGTCTTCTTACTACCTACACACTTGTCTTTTACACCTTCAATTCCCCAGTCAGTATCAATGCACTTCCAGCAAATTCCCTGTCACTACTCTTGCACTCCTCTAGTGACCCATTCAGCACCATGTACTAATCCATTCACTGCACCAAAACCCAACCACTTATAAATTAAGCCTGGGCGAAGCACTACGCTACGCTCGCGTAGTTTGCGAAGTTCGCGCTACTTCGCACTACGCGAACTGCACGTAGCACAGTGCGAACACGCGTAGCGTAGTGTTGCGTAGTGCTGCGGTCATTTTTTGCTTGCTCGCGGTCCTCAACGTCAAGTTGGCGACCGCGAGCAAGCAAAATGACATCCCGGCGAGACTTTTTCCTTGTTCGTGATCAGCAACATCAAGTTGGCGATCGCGAGCATGGAAAATAAACCTCCCGGCGAGATTCCCAACGCGAGGAGGTCAGTTTTCTCATTGCGAGGGGTTGCGTATGCTCGCGACCGCTTGCGATGTGAAACTACCAGTTCGCGTTGAGAAAGCTGCTGCTCGAGTAAAAATCTACTCGAGCAGCAGAAAACTACAGCTCACTCTGTGCAAGATGCCATTTTCAATGATTGCACAGTGCCGGTTGCTTGTCCGCACTGTGCAATCATTGAAAACAACATCTTGCACAGTGCGAACATGTTACTACGCAGTTCGCGAAGTGCTACGCGTAGCTCGCGTAGTGCGAACTTCACTTTGCGTAGCTTCACGAAGTGCTACTTCGCGAACTACGCCCACCCTTATTATAAATTCACCCATGCACTCTCATTGCAGTACTCTGCAGTATTCTGTCAGTACCCAAGTAACCTATGCAGTGAGCCAGGCCTCAGCACATGGACTGCTTCAAATGCCTGTCCACTATGCATGCAGTCCTCTAACCACCTACACACTTGTCTTTCACACCTTCAATTCCCCAGTAAGTATCAATACACTTCCAGCAAACACACTTTCACTTCCCTTGCACTCGTCTAGTAAACCATTCAGAACCATGTACTAATCCATTCACTGCGCCAAAACCCAAACACTTATAAATTCACCAAGGCACTCTTGTTGCAGTACTCTAATTATTCAGTCACTACCCAAGTACTCATCCAGTGATGCAGGCCTTAGCACATGGACTGCTTCAAACACCTATCCACTATGCATGCAGTCTTCTAGCCATCCTACACACTTGCCTTTCACACCTTCAATTCACTAGTCAGTAGCCATACACTCCAGCAAACACCATGTCACTCCTCTTGCACTCATCTAGTGACCTATTCAGTTCCATGTACTAATCCATTCACTGCGCCAAAACCCAACCACTTATAAATTCACCCAGGCACTCTCCTTGCAGTACTCTAATCATTCAGTCAGTACCCAAGTACTCATACACTGAGCCAGGCCTTTGCACATGGACTGCTTCAAAACCCTATCGACTATGCATGCAGTCCTCTAACCATCTACACAATTGTATTTCACACCTACAAATCCCCAGTCAGTATCCATTGACTCCAGCAAACACGCTGTCACTCCCCTTGTACTCCTCTAGTGACCCCATCAGCATCATGTACTAATCCATTCACTGCGCCAAAACCCAACCACTTATAAATTCACCCAGGCACTCTCCTTGCAGTACTCTAATCATTCCGTCAGTACCCAAGTACTCATCCATTGACCCTGGCCTTAGCACATGGACTGCTTCAAATCCCTATCCACTATGCATGCAGTCTTCTTACTACCTACAAACTTGTCCAACACAACTTAAAATCTCCAGTCAGTATCAGTACACTTTCAGCAAACATACTGTACCTCTCCTTGCACTCGTCTAGTGACCCATTCAGCACCATGTACTAATGCATTCACTGCGCCAAAACCCAAACACTTATAAATTCACCCAGGCACTCTTGTTGCAGGACTCTAATTATTCAGTCACTACCCAAGTTCTCATCCGGTGACCCAGGCATTAGCACATGGACTTCTTCAAAGCCCTATCCACTATGCATGCAGTCTTCTAGTCACCTACACACTTGTCTTTCACACCTTCAATTCCCTAGTCAGTATCCATACACTCCAGCAGACATCCTGTCACTCCCCTTGCACTCATCGATTGACCCATTCATTACCATGTACTAATCCATTCACTGTGCCAAAACCCAACTACTTATAAATTCACCCAGGCACTCTCCTTGTAGTACTCTAATCATTCACTGAGTACCCAAGTACTCATGCAGTGAGCAAGGCCTTAGCACATAGACTGCTTCAAACACCTATTCACTATGCATGCCGTCCTCAAACCACTTACTTACTTGTCTTTCACACCTTCAATTACCTATTCAGTATCCATACACTTCTAGCAAACACCCTGTCACTCCCCTTGCACTCCTCTAGTGACCCATTCAGCACCACGTACTAATCTGTTCACTGTGCCATAACCCAACCACTTATAAATTCACCCAGGTACTCTCCTTACAGTACTCTAATCATTCAGGCAGGTCCCAAATACTCATCCAGTGACCCAGGCCTTAGCACATGGACTGCTTCAAACCCCTATCCACTATGCATGCAGTCTTCCTACCACCTACACACATGTCTTTCACACCTTCAATTCCCCAGTCAGTATCCATACACTTGAAAAAAACACCCTGTCACTCCCCTTGCACTCATCTAGTGACCCCTTCAGCACCATGTACAAATCCATTCACTGCGCCAAAACCCAAACACTTAAAAATTCACCCAGGTACTCTACTTGCAGTTCTCTAATCATTCAGACAGTACCCAAGTACACATGCACTGAGCCAGGCCTTAGCACAAGGACTGCTTCAAACCCCTATCTACTATGTATGCTGTTCTCTAACCACCTACACACTTGTCTTTCACACATTCAATTCCCCAGTCAGTATCCATACACTTGAAGCAAACACCCTGTCACTCCCCTTGCACTCTACTAGTAACCCATTCAGCACCATGTACTAATCCACTCACTGTGCCAAAACCCAACCACTTATAAATTAACCCAGGCTCTCTCCTTGCAGTACTCTAATCATTCAGTCAGTACCCATGCACTCATACACTAAGACAGGCCTTAGCACATGGGCTGCTTCAAACCCCTACCGACTATGCATGCAGTTCTCTAACCACCTACACAATTGTATTTCACACCCTCAATTCCCCAGTCAGTATAAATACACTCCAGCAAACACCCTGTCACTCCCCTTGCACTCCTCGGGTGACCCCATCAGCATCATGTACTAATCCATTCACGGCACCAAAATCCAACACTTATAAATTCACCCAGGCACTCTCCTTTCAGTAATCTAATCATTCAGTCAGTACCCAAGTACTGATCTGAGGTTCCGTGAAATCTGAATCTGCGTAATAAATATCATGGTTCCGTTACGATTTCGGTAACAACGAACCGTAACTAGTGAGTTCAGCTAGTACATGTGTTTTCGTCACATTACACCAATGGATTCAATGCGCATTTCGGGTTTTTCGTTCCAAACCCTGGGTTCCATTTTGCGCATGGTAGCCATTTTGTGGTTGCCCTCACATAGGCCGATGACTGTGGTTATACGAGCTCTTTGGTCAGGCTCACCTTAGCTCGAGTTTGTGCTGACTCCTACATGACTCGAGTGAACTGACCTCGTTGCCTGAGGCCGACCCTGCCAAACCCGTTCACGCCCGCTAGCTGATCTTGATTAAGGGTCAGAGCACGGGATCTCGTAAAGTTTTATTGCACACAAACATGCCCCATCCTACTTCTATCTGTTTCTGTTTCTTCTTTTATGGTCCATTTACGATATGGGTTGTGGTGTCTTTATCATGGGTCTGTCCGGCTTGTCTAAAAAAGAATGTTGGGATTGTTCGATGATTGATCATGGGCCGGACAACTGAAAAGTGGGTTTTACCGTCATGCGATACTTTTGGTGTAGTTACATGCGATTGGACAATTTGTAAAATAATGGGTGTTTATCTGGAATGTGATGTTTCTGGCATAAAAAGGGATGACTTGCTTTGTAAATTTGAACAGTCTCCTGAGAACTCATACTGTGATGACTTCTAGGACTTCTGTTACTGGCTGCAGCCAATAAACTCGATCTCTGACGCCACCAAGAAGTATCCTGTGTCTCTGTATTCTAAGACAGGTGAACCAGAAGACTTTGAGCATGCCCCTGGCGCCGCTGGGTTTTAAAAGCTCGGTTCTTCAGATCCAGCGAGCCAGGCCTTAGCACATGTACTGCTTCAAATCCCTATCCACTATGCATGCAGTCTTCCTACCACCTACACACTTGTCTTTCACACCTTCAATTCAATAGTCCGTATCAATACACTTCCAGCAAACACCCTGTTACTCCCCTTGCACTACTCTAGTGACCCATTCAGCACCATGTACTAATCCATTCACTGCGCAAAATCCCAACCACTTATAAATTCACCCAGGCACTCTCCTTTCAGTACTCTAATCATCCAGTCATTACCCAAGTACTCATGCAGTGAGCCAGGCCTTAGCACATGGACTGCTTCAAACCCCTTTCCACTATGTATGTAGACCTCTAACCACCTACACACTTGTCTTTTACACCTTCAATTCCCCAGTCAGTATCCATACACTCCATCAAACACCCTGTCACTCCGCTTGCACTTCTCTAGTGACCCATTCAGCACCATGTACTAATCCATTCACTGCACCAAAACCCAAACACTTATAAATTCAGCCAGGCGCTCTCCTTGTAGTAATCTAATCATTCAGTCAGTTCCCAAGTACTCATCCAGTGCCCCAGGCCTTAGCACATGGACTGCTTCAAACCCCTATCCACTATGCATGCAATCCTCTAACCACCTACACACTTGTCTTTCACACCTTCAATTCCCCAGTCAGTAGCCATACACTTCTAGCAAACACATTGTCACTCCCCTTGCACTCCTCTAGTGACCCATTCAGCACGATGTACTAATCCATTCACTGCGCCAAAATCCAACCACTTATAAATTCACTCAGGCACTCCTCTTGCATTACTCTAATCATTCAGTCAGTACACAAGTACTTATGCAGTGAGCCAGGCTTTGGCACATGGACTGCTTCAAACACCTATCCACTATTTATGCAGTCTTCCTACCACCTACACACTTGTCGCTCGCACCTTCAATTCCCATATCAGTATCCATAGACTTGAAGCAAACACCCTGCCACTCCCCTTACACTCCTCTAGTGACCCATTTAGCACCATGTACTAATCTATTCACTGCGCCAAAACCCAAGCACTTATAAATTCACCCAGGCACTCTCCTTGCAGTGCTCTAATCATTCAGTCAGTACCCAAGTAACTTATGCAGTGAGCCAGGCCTTAGCACATGGACTGCTTCAAATGCCTGTCCACTATGCATGCAGTCCTCTTACTACCTACACACTTTTCTTTCACACCTTCAATTCCCCAGTCAGTATCCATACAATTCCAGCAAACACCCTTCACTCCCCTTGTACTCCTCTACTGACCCATTCAGCACCATGTACTGATCCATTCACTGTGCCAAAACCCAACCACTTTTAAATTCACCCAGGCACTCTCCTTGCAGTACTCTAATCATTCAGTCAGTGCCCAAGTACTCATCTAGTGACCCAGGCCTTAGCACATGGACTGCTTCAAACCCCTATCCACTATGCATGCAGTCTTCCTACTACCTACACACTTGTCTTTCACACCTTCAATTCCCCAGTCAGTATCAATACACTTCCAGCAAACACCCTGTCTCTCCTCTTGCACTCCTCTAGTGACCCATTCAGCACTATTTACTAATCAATTCACTGTGCCAAAACCCAACCACTAATAAATTCACCCAGGCACTCTCCTTGCAGTTCTATAATCATTCAGTCAGTACCCAAGTACTTATGCAGTGAGCCAGTCCTTAGCACATGGACTGCTTCAAACGCCTATCCACTATGCAGGCAGTTCTCTAACCACCCACACACGTCTTTCACACATTCAATTCCCCAGTCAGTATGCATACACTTCCAGTAAACACCCTGTCACTCCCCTTGCACTCCTTTAGTGACCCATTCAGCACCATGTACTTATCCATTCACTTCGCCAAACCCCAAACACTTATAAATTCACCCAGGCATTCTCCTTGCAGTTCTCTAATCATCCAGTCAGTACCCAAGTACTCATCCAGTGACCCAGGGCCTCAGCAAATGGACTGCTTCAAACCCCTATCCACTATGCATGCAGTCTTCCTACCACCTAGGTATAATGAGACTCTTGCCGAACTCAAGAGAACTTGCAGGCGAGCTGAGAGGGCTTGGCGAAAATCTTTTGATCCCACGTTAAAATCACTGTACTTTGCCCAGCTTAAGACCTATCACAGAGCTATCTGTCAAACCCGGGCTGCCTATTATGCAGCTGAGTTTTCCAACAGCCCTAACCCTTCTAAGTTAATCTTCAAGGTACTCAAGGACCTGATGGGGAAACGGGCCACCTCGCAAGAAATCTGCACGGACTCTCACTGTGAAAGTCTGGCATCCTTTTTCGTGGGGAAGGTGCAGACAATCTATCGAGGATTTATACCTTCTGTTTCCGGGGATGCTCTTAGTGATATGAAGGTCTCGGTGTCCGAAACTCTGTCCATCCTGCCGGCCATGTCTAACGAGGCATTTGACACTCTGAGCCTTAAAATTAAATCTGGCTCCCCCTTAGACCCACTGAAGCCGGAGTTCCTTATCCGTCTCCCGCCTCTCTGTCGTGAGCCCATTCTGGACGTGATTAATCTTTCCCTCAGAGAGGGCGTGGTCCCGCCATCCTGGAAGCAAGCTGTGGTCAGCCCCATTCTGAAGAAACCCAACTCTGACCCCTTGCTCCCGGAGAATTACCGGCCCATCTCCCTCCTGCCTTGGACCGCCAAGGCCACTGAGGCACACGTGAATTCCATCCTCTCTGCCCATCTCTCTCGTAATAACATTCTTGACGTGAGCCAAAATGGTTTCCGCGCCCAACACAGCACCGAAACTGCTTTGCTCTTCATGACCGAGCATTTGCGGTCAGTGCTGGATGCGGGGCAGACTGCGGCGCTCCTTCTATTAGACCTGAGCGCCGCGTTTGACACGGTGTCACATGACATTTTGATGCGGCGTTTGGAGGAAGTGGGTATTGAGGGGAAGGCTCTTCAGTGGTTCCGCTCCTTCCTCTCGGACTGGTTTTTCAAAGTAGCCATTCCACCTGGCCAGTCCTCTTTCCATTCTTTGGAACTGGGAGTCCCTCAGGGCTCTGCTTTAAGCCCCACATTGTTCAACCTGTATGTGAAACCGTTGCCCGCTGTCGTCAGGCAATGTGGCCTTACTATGACATCGTATGCCGACGACACGCAGCTGGCGGTGACACTCAGTGGGGACCCTGAGGTGACTGCGCCCAGGTTCCGTGCAGGACTTATAGCTGTGGCTAGTTGGATGCGTAGCAACTGCCTACAGCTTAATGCTAAGAAAACCGAGGTCCTGGTTGTGGGGAAGCAGGCGGAACTTTGGGGAGATCAGTGGTGGCCTTCTGATCTGGGGGTGTCCCCCATTTCAGCGGCCGAAGTTAAAAATCTGGGGGTTTGGCTGGACTCCAATCTTTCTTATACCTGCCATACAAAGAAGACAGCAGCTACCTGTTTTGGTATTCTGCGAGGGCTGAGGCCAGTCCTCAAATTCTTTGACCCCCCCACTCGGCAACTGGTGGTTCAGGCCTCATTCTTTCCCGGCTGGATTACGGGAGTGCCTTGCTACTTGGAGTCAACCAGGCTGAGGCGACTAGGCTTCAGAGGGTGCAGAACGCTGCTGCACGGGCCATTGTTGGCCTTCCAAGACGAGCCTCTGTTTCTGCTGTTCTGACCTCCCTGCACTGGCTTCCGGTCAGACAGAGAATCAAATTTAAGGCTCTCTGTCTGACATTCAAGATCCTGAAGCTTTCCTCTCCCCCTGCTTTGGTGGGCCTTATTTCTCCATACGTCCCCACGCGGTCTCTCAGGTCTGAATCTTACCATATGGCGACTAAGCCTAGGTTCAGGCTGAGTAGGATGGGAGGTCGCTCTTTTCGTGTCCTGGCGGCTGATCTATGGAATTCCCTTCCTTTACACATTTGCGCCCTAAATAGCTTGACTCTTTTTAGACGCGCCATTAAAACACATCTGTTTGCCTCTGCTATTTGATCTTTCTTTTCCTTAGCCTTGACCTGTTGTGTTGTGTACCTGATCAGGAGCCAGGACGCCCCTTCGCTGGGGCAGCTGTGCGCCTAATAAAAGTTATTAACATAACATAACCTACAAACTTGTCATTCACACCTTCAATTCACCAGTCAGTATCAATACACTTCCAGAAAACACCCTGTCACTCCTCTTGCACTCCTCTAGTGACCCATTCAGCACCATGTACTAATCCATTCACTCCGCCAAAACCCAAACACTTATAAATTCAGCCAGGCGTTCTCCTTGCAGTACTCTAATCATTCAGTCAGTAGCCAAGTACTCATGCAGTGAGCCAGGAATTAGCACATGGACTGCTTCAATCCCCTATCCACTATGTATGCAGTCCTCTAACCACCTACACACTTGTCTTTCACACCTTTCAATTCCCCAGTCAATAGCCATACACTTCCAGCAAACACATTTTCACTCCCCTTGCACTCCTCTAGTGACCCATTCAGCACCATGTACTAATCCATTCACTGCGCCAAAATCCAACCACTTATAAATTCACTCAGGCACTCTCCTTGCATTAATCCAATCATTCAGTCAGTACCCAAGTACTTATGCAGTGAACCAGGCTTTAGCACATGGACTGCTTCAAACACCTATACACTATTTATGCAGTCTTCCTACCACCTACACACTTGTCATTCACATCTTCAATTCACCAGTCAGTATCAATACACTTCCAGAAAACACCCTGTCACTCTTCTTGCACTCATTTAGTGACCCATTTGGCACCATGTACTAATCCATTCACTGCGCCAAAACCCTACCACTTATAAATTCAGCCAGGCACTCTCCTTGCAGTACTCTAATCATTCAGTCAGTACCCAAGTAACTTATGCAGTGAGCCAGGCCTTAGCACATGGTCTGCTTCAAATGCCTGTCCACTATGCATGCTGTCCGCTAACCACCTACACACTTTTCTTTCACACCTTCAATTCCCCAGTCAGTATCCATACACTTCCAGCAACACCCTGTCACTCCCCTTGCACTCCTCTACTGACCCATTCAGCACCATGTACTAATGCATTCACTGTGCCAAAACTAGGCCTGGGCGAAAATTTTGTTCCAATTTGCGGAAATTGCGATAATTTGACATGTTCGCGTTCTGCGGAGAGCGCGAAAATGTCAAAATTTCCGCATTCCGCAGCTTGGCGATAATTTGTTTCTTGCTCGCGCTGTAAAATAATACATTCTCTCGCGCGCGCGATCGCCTTACCTGAATCCCTGCGTTCGCCGACAAGTTTTCTTTATCCGGTAGCGTTCTCCATGAGATGTTGTATTGTTTTTAGCCATTTGCGCTGTCCCGCGACAGTTCGCGCCCGCAGTGACGCCATGCGTCGTGCGATCACGTCTTTCTTCTCGCGATCATGCTCCGCGAGACAACTGAAAAAAGATGGCCGTGCCCGCGAGCAACCACATGGTTAAGTTGGCGAGCCGCAACCATGCAGAAAATCTCGCGAACAAGCGGGGAAAAAACGTCCACATCTTCGCGATATTTCCGCGTGTTTGCGATAATTTTTAACATTTTCCCGACAAGTTGCAAAAGTGGATTTCGCAAATTCCGCCCACCGCTAGCCAAAACTCAACCCCTTATAAATTCACACAGGCATTCTCCTTGCATTACTGTAATCATTCAGGCAGTACCTAAGTACTCATCCAGTGACCCAGGCCTTAGCACATGGACTGCTTCAAACCTCTATCCACTATGCATGCAGTCTTCTTACTACCTACACACTTGTCTTTCACACCTTCAATTCCCCAGACAGTATCAATGCACTTCCAGCAAACACCCTGTCACTACTCTTGCACTCCTCTAGTGACCCATTCAGCACCATGTACTAATCCATTCACTGCTCCAAAACCCAAAAACGTATAAATTCATCCATGCAGTACTCTAATCATTCAGACAGTACCCAAGTACTAATGCAGTGAGCCAGGCCTTAGCACATGGACTGCATCAAACCCCCTATCCACTATGCATGCAGTCCCCTAACTAACCAACAAACTTATAGTTTGCACTTATACATTCACCATACACTACTAATACATTATTTCAGTCAATTTAGCTATACACATACATTCAAACAACTTTCACTCATTAACATACAAATATAGTTCTTTCTTTAACCAGAGAAGTTTTTTCTGAGAAGAACTTTTTTTTTTCTTTTTTTTTCTTTTCTTTTTTTTTGTATTTTTATGAACGATGTTGATATTTTTTTGGTGTTTTAAAAAAAAAAAATGAAAAAAATGAAAAATAAACAGGAAACTTCAGGAATTAAGTTAACAGCCATTCCCAACAAATAAAAGCAAACAGAAGTCTAACAACGATGCTCTCCATAGGAAATTAGGGGCATAATTATCGCTGGCCGTGCTTTGCGATAAATATATTATCGTAGGCTATTTCTGGAATTTATCGCCCTAGTAGCACGTTATTAACAACGCGTTATTCCAGGGCGATAAAAATTCCAGAGATAGCGAGGTTATTGCCCTTTTGCAGGGAACATCGCTGGTTTTCCAGTGATGTTCCCTGCAAACCGGCAATATCCTTGCTGATACGACCCACAGGGTCGTATCAGCATAATCCACCCCAATGTTGGGGATAGGTAAGTCTGCATTTTAGCCGACGTTAGATTTTGGAGAAAACTGCTGTTTTCTCTAAAAACTAACCTGTGCTAAAATGCTGGAGCAGCCTTGTAAATATCGCGATGTGAACATCAGCGGTATTTGCAAGGTTGTCCATCCGGGGTACGCCCAGTGACACCCACTTTGCATCTCATTAGAGATGCAAAGGGAGGAGTTGGGAAAAAGGGTGCTAACATGAGATTATGCATGTTAGCACCCTCTTGTAAATAGGGTAATAGTTTTATCTCCGCTTTTTTGGCTTTGTAAGCCCAAAAAGCGGAGATAAAGCCCTTGTAAATATGCCCCTTGGTTTGTTGCACTTTACGCAGTGCTGCTTCAGTAAAGCAAATTCAGGACGTATGTCCGGTGGTGATTGTGATAGAGAACTGCCAGAGGTAACAGGCACTGCATGTGGAAGGTTCTGTTGTGCTCTCCTGCACTCCTCTCGAGACAGATTCACTGGATGCAGAGTCTTCAGGTGCTTATACATCGAGGCAGTACCGCAAGAGTATTTTTTCTCAGCACTACCTCGGGACAAGACACGCTCACAGATCTTGCAGGTTACTTTGGTGGCGTTCACTTTCTTTTGCCCCTCCGGAAAGGTGAAAAACGTCCACACTACCGATACTGACCTTTGTGAGCATGGAGCTTCTGGTAACAATTCTTCCTCTGAAGAATATTAATCCTGTTCCTGTGGCTGTTGTCCGGAAGCCATGATGTTGGTTTTATTCTCAAAAACACCCCAAAAAAAGTAATGGGAATAGGTTCTTCCAAGCTCAGATATCACTCTCTAAAGAAGCTCAAAGAAGAATGATGGAAATGGGTGGGGTCCTTCAATATTTAGAATGGGAAATGTTATGAACCAATCAAAATCTTTTTTTTTCAGGTCACATGGGGTCTGCGCATCAGTGAAGTCATTTGAGATGTCATCATTGATGCCACTGACCATGTAATGAATGATGTAATATCTGACATCATCAGCAGTGGATTACGGGCGCATGAGTTATAGTTAGCAGAAGTAACTATAACGGAGGAATTCCAATGGTTTTATACGAGTGAAATGTCCAGCTAACTATAACAGCCATGAAACCTATGGGTTTTTTCACTGAATTTCTAAGGTTTTTTGAATGCTAATTCTTAACTATAACATGTCTGAAACCTATGTTTTTTTCAGAGAATTTCAAAGGTTTTTTAAATGATAATTTTTAAATGTAATAATAGTTATATGTATTTTTTTGATACTGATTTTCTACAGTTTTTCGAATGTTTATTTTTACATATCTTTTTTTTAAATTACATTATATATGTTTAATATAAATGGAAATAAAAATATTTTTTTAAATATTTTAACTGAAATATTGTTTTTGGGTTTCATATTTTTATTTTTATTTATTTATATTATTTTCTTTATTGTTTTTTTTTCCAATTTTTTTGGGGAAGTTACGCACCCAAAGCGGACCTTTCTTGATCACTACGCAGAACCTAGCTGCCATTTTATTAATGTTGTGAAGGATCCGCGTAGGGTGTGTGACGGGTGCATATTTTCTGAGATGTGCACGATCGCTAAGTTGACTCCAGCTCCGGTGCATTCGCGACACATGCGCATTACTGTACGCGATGCTCGCGCGCTTACGAGTGATGTCATATACTTGTTTGACGCAGTGGGTGCGCGACTCCCCCAAAATGATATATATATGTCTTCAATATACATATTAGTGCAAAGCATTATCTAAGCTATTCATAAAAATATTATTTTTTTAATTGTAATAAACTTATATTGTTTTTAAATGCAATTTTGCAAAGTCGCTTTGGGTGCGTGCTGCCTGTGCGCTGGGTGCGCGGACCCCATGTGACCTGAAAAAAAAAGATTTGATTGGTTCATAACATTTCCCATTCTAACTATTGAAGGACCCCACCCATTTCCAATATTCTTCTTTGAGATTCTTTGAAGAGTGATCTCTGAGCTTCGAAGAAACTATTCCCATTACTTTTTTTTGGGGTGTTTTTGAGATTAAAACCAACATCATGGCTTCAGGACAACAGCCACAGGAACAGGAGGAACATTCTTCAGAGGAAGAATTTTTACCAGATGCTCCATGTCCACAAAGGCCAGTATCGGTGGTGTGGAAGTTTTTCCCCTTTCCGGAGGGGCAGAAGAAATAGAACGCCACCAAAGTAACCTGCAAGATCTGTGAGCGTGTCTTGTCCGAGGTAGTGCTGAGAAAAAATACTCTTGCATTACCGCCTCGATGTATAAGCACCTGAAGACTCTGCATCCAGTGAATCTGGCTCGTGAGGAGTGCAGGAGAGCACAACAGAACCTTACCTGCAGTTCCTGGTACCTCTGGCAGTTCAACATCGCCATCACCATCAGACATGCGTCCTGAATTTGCTCTACTGAATCAGCACTGCGTAAAGTGCAACAAACTAATATCCTATGGAGAGCAGTCTGTTGAAGCATTGTGTGCGGCGCAACAAAATCATCGTTGATAGAATTTTGTTTTCTTTTTTTTGTTGGGAATTGCTGTAAATCCCTGAAATTTCCTGTTTTTTTCGTTTCTTTTTCATTCTTTGGGGGAAAAAACACCCAAAAAATATTGTTCATAAAAATAAAAAAAATATATAAAAGTAAAAAAGAACTAACTTCTCTGGTTAAAGAAAGAACTATATTTGATGTCAATGTGTGAAAGTTTGTTTGGATGCATGTGTATAGCTTAATTGACTAAAATAATGCATTAGTAGTATATGGTGAATGTATAAGTGCAGAACTATAATTGTGTTGGTTAGTTAGGGGACTGCATGCATGGTGGATAGGAGTTTGAAGCAGTCCATGTGCTAAGGCCTCTCTCACTGCATGAGTACTTGGGTACTGACTGAATTATTATAGTACCTCAAGGAGAGTGCCTCGGTGAATTTATAAGTGTTTGGGTTTTGGCGCAGTGAATGTATTAGTACATGGTGCTGAATGGGTCACAGGAGGAGTGCAAGGGGAGTGACAGGGTGTTTGCTGGAGTGCAGGTATACTGACTGGGGAATTGAAGGTGTGAAAGGTAAGTGTGTAGGTGGTTAGAGGACTGCATACATAGTGGATAGGGGTTTGAAGCAGTCCATGTTCTAAGGCCTGGCTCACTGCATGAGTACTTGCAACTGACTGAATGATTAGAGTACTGCAAGGAGAGTGCCTGGGTGAAATTATAAGTGGTTGGGTTTTGGCGCAGTAAATGGATTAGTATATGGTGCGAATGGATCAGAAGAGGAGTGCAGGGGAAGGGACAGTGTGTTTGCTGGAAGTGTATTGATACTGACTAAGGAATTGAAGGTGTGATAGACAAGTGTGGAGGTGGTTAGAGGACTGCATACATAGTGGATAGGGGTTTGAAGCAGTCCATGTGGTAAGGCCTGGCTCAGTGCATGAGTACTTCGGTACTGACTGAATTATTAGAGTACTGCAAGGAGAGTGCCTCGGTGAATTTATAAGTGGCAGGGATTTGGCACAGTGAATGGATTAGTACATGGTGCTGAATGGGTCACTACAGGAGTGCAAGGGGAGTGACAGGGTGTTTGCTGGAAGTGTATGGATACTGACTATAGAACTGAAGGTGTGAAAGATGAGTGTGTAGGTGGTTAGAAGACTGCATGCATAGTGGATAGGGGTTTAAAGCAGTCTATGTGCTAAGGCCTGGCTCACTGCATGAATACTTGGATACTAACTAAATGATTAGAGTACTGCAAGGAGCGTACCCGGGTGAATTTATAGGTGTTTAAGTTTTGGGGCAGTGAATGGATTAGTACATCGTGCTGAATGGGTCACTGGAGGAGTGCAAGGGGGGTGACAGGGTGTTTGCTGGAGTGTATGGATACTGACTGTGCAATTGAAGGTGTGAAATACAATTGTGTAGGTGGTTAGAGGACTGCATGCAAAATGGATAGCGGTTTGAAGCAGTCCATGTGCTAAGGCCTGGCTCACTGCATGAGTACTTGGGTACTGACTGAATGTTTAGAGTACTGCAAGGAGAGTGACTGGGTGAATTTATAAGTAGTTGGGTTTTGGCACAGTGAAATGATTAGTACATGATGCTGAATGGGTCACTAGAGGTGTGGAAGGGTAGTGACAGGGTGTTTGCTGGAAGGGTATGGATACTGACTGAGGAATTAAAGGTGTGAAAAATAAGTGTGTAGGTGGTTAGAGGACTGCATGCATAGTGGATAGGGGTTTTAAGCAGTCCATGTGCTAAGGCCTGGCTCACTGCATGAGTACTTGGGTACTGACTGAATGTTTAGAGTACTGCAAGGAGAGTGACTGGGTGAATTTATAAGCAGTTGGGTTTTGGCACATTGAAATGATTAGTACATGATGCTGAATGGGTCACTAGAGGTGTGCAAGGGTAGTGACAGGGTGTTTGCTGGAAGTGTATGGATACTGACAGGGGAATTGAAGGTGTGAAAGACAAGTGGGTAGGTGGTTAGAGGACTGCATACATAGTGGATAGGGGTTTGAAGCAGCCCATGTGTTGAGGCCTGGCACACTGCATGAGTACTTGAGTGCTGACTGAATGATTAGAGTTCTGCAAGGAGAGACTCTGCATGAATTTATAAGTGTTTGGGTTTTGGCGCAGTGAATAGATTTTTACATGGTGCTAAATGGGTCACTAGAGGAGTGCAAGGGGAGTGACAGGTTGTTTGCTGGAAGTGTATGGATACTGACTGGGGAATTAAAGGTGTGAAAGACAAGTGTGTAGGAGGTTACAGAACTGCATGCATAGTGGGTAGGGGTTTGAAGCAGTGCATGTGCTAAGGCCTGGCTCACTGCATTAGTACTTGGGTACTGTCTGAATGATTAGAGTACTGCAAGGAGAGTGCATGGGTGAATTTATAAGTTTTTGGGTTTTGGAGCAGTGAATGGATTAGTACATGGTGCTGAATGGGTCACTAGAGGAGTGCAAGAGCAGTGACAGGGTGTTTGCTGGAAGTGCATTGATACTGACTGGGGAATTGAAGGTGTGAAAGACAAGTGTGTAGGTAGTAAGAAGACTGCATGCATAGTGGATAGAGGTTTGAAGCAGTCCATGTGCTAAGGCCTGGGTCACTGGATGAGTACTTGGGTACTGCCTGAATGATTACAGTAATGCAAGGAGAATGCCTGTGTGAATTTATAAGGGGTTGGGTTTTGGCTAGCGGTGGGCGGAATTTGCAAAATCCACTTTCGCAACTTGTCGGGAAAATGTTAAAAAGTATCGGAAACACACGGAAATATCGCGAAGATGCGGACGTTTTTTCCCCGCTTGTTCGCGAGATTTTCTGCATGGTTGCGGCTCGCCAACTTAACCATGTGGTTGCTCGCGGGCACGGCCATCTTGTTTTCAGTTGTCTCGCGGAGCATGATCGCGAGAAGAAAGACGTGATCGCACGACGCATGGCGTCACTGCGGGCGCGAACTGTCGCGAGACAGCGCAAATAGCTAAAAACAATACAACATCTCATGGAGAACGCGACCGGATAAAGAAAACTTGTCGGCGAACGCAGGGATTCAGGTAAGGCGATCGCGCGCGCGAGAGAATGTATTATTTTACAGCGCGAGCAAGAAACAAATTATCGCCAAGCTGCGGAATGCGGAAATTTTGACATTTTCGCGCTCTCCGCAGAACGCGAACATGTCAAATTATCGCAATTTCCGCAAATTGGAACAAAATTTTCGCCCAGGCCTAGTTTTGGCACAGTGAATGCATTAGTACATGGTGCTGAATGGGTCAGTAGAGGAGTGCAAGGGGAGTGACAGGGTGTTGCTGGAAGTGTATGGATACTGACTGGGGAATTGAAGGTGTGAAAGAAAAGTGTGTAGGTGGTTAGCGGACAGCATGCATAGTGGACAGGCATTTGAAGCAGACCATGTGCTAAGGCCTGGCTCACTGCATAAGTTACTTAGGTACTGACTGAATGATTAGAGTACTGCAAGGAGAGTGCCTGGCTGAATTTATAAGTGGTAGGGTTTTGGCGCAGTGAATGGATTAGTACATGGTGCCGAATGGGTCACTAAATGAGTGCAAGAGGAGTGACAGGGTGTTTTCTGGAAGTGTATTGATACTGACTGGTGAATTGAAGATGTGAATGACAAGTGTGTAGGTGGTAGGAAGACTGCATAAATAGTGTATAGGTGTTTGAAGCAGTCCATGTGCTAAAGCCTGGTTCACTGCATAAGTACTTGGGTACTGACTGAATGATTAGAGTAATGCAAGGAGAGTGCCTGAGTGAATTTATAAGTGGTTGGATTTTGGCACAGTGAATGGATTAGTACATGGTGCTGAATGGGTCACTAGAGGAGTGCAAGGGGAGTGAAAATGTGTTTGCTGGAAGTGTATGGCTATTGACTGGGGAATTGAAAGGTGTGAAAGACAAGTGTGTAGGTGGTTAGAGGACTGCATACATTGTGGTAAATAATTTAATTACCGGAACTGAATTTGATACGGAATCTTAGAAAACATAGCTCAGTAAAATAAGAGGCAGAATCCGTGGTATAAGAGGTTCAGAATGGGCTTTATTCCAATGAACGATTCGAATCGTGGTCTCCAAGTTCCATCACCACGGGGTTCAGGAAGTGAAGTACAATACTTTATTGACAAGTTATTATTTTTATAGAACAGACATTTCAATGAAACAAATGCAGGAGGCGTAACAATTGATAAGGAAGATAACATCTTACATGCGTAATGAAAATGGGCGTAATTGGGCGTAACAAAGGAACGTCATTGGTTGTGATGTCACACAGGGTGGATCTATGAAATAATTTCGCAATGTCAGCAGAAATACTTGGCAGAGATGCGCGCGCAGCAGCATGACGTGTAATTGACGTGCAACTAGGGGGTGAAGGGGACTTGACATTTAGCTCTACATGTGGAGACAAGAAGTCTGGGGGGTCAAGTCAACCTAATCCCAAATCATATCTAACATCCTATGTTTAAAGAACTATGTTATCCCCAAAGGAAGGACTCTTGGACAAAATCTATTCTATACTGACTGTGTGTGCGTGTACAAGCGTCTAAGTGTCTACATGAGATGTAGGGGCAGAAATCTTCCTTAGTGACAGGACTATGAATTACTTGCATGAAGACAGAGAAGCCGGGCCCTTTGCTCAGTAGCTGAAGGAAATGTTTACTTAAACTACTAGACAGGAATGCATCGGCTGAGGAACGAAGCAGATAACTTGAAGGTGAAATACAGTTTTTGTCAGGCAGGCAGACCGGCCGAGGCAGGCACCGTTAGCCGCACAGGGAGTAGGACAAAGTTCAGGGATACAGATGTGAGCTCAGACTGGAGCTGTCAGAGGTAGAAAGCAGGGAAAGGCTTGATGGCAGAATCAGGGCCTACTCGCCTGAACTGCAAAATGGAGTAACTGAGCCATATAAAGTCGGTGGCCTTTCGTACTTAGGAATCGAATATCCAGCCCATTCATGGCGGATCTGAAAGAGGACATGTTGACGGTGGACGCACATGTATTTGCGTCTTCATAACTGGAACTGGAGGAAACATACATGTACTTGCAGTATGTACATGAAACCGTTGGGGTCCAAGATAGGGGACATAACTGATCAGAAAAATCCATATTTCCACATTCCCTCCTTGTCCCCTACTTGCCCTTCAAGAGACATCAATCTTCATTAATCCATTGATCTGTTCATGTAGCACCATTTGTTCTTCTTTCTTCTTCCGGGATCTTGAACGAAAACTTTGATGTGGAATACACGATGTGGCACACAGACCACAAATCGCTGGTCCACATTGCAGGCATAAGCAGCAGCTGAATAGTATAAGAAGGCCAATACCTAGGAAGGATAGAACTCTCCATCCCCAGGCTGATATCACGCTCCAAAACCACCCGGACCAAGTCCAAGTGCCTGGATTCTGGTGTATCTGGCTCACAATCTTATGAAGGCGGGTTATAGCTTTATATACAGATGGCGAATTTTCTGGTATGAATACGCAGCAACTTGATCCGATGACCCTACAAGCTCCGCCCCTATCGGCCAGGATGACGTCAAGGACAAGACGATTTTGAAGAACAACAATCCTCATCGCAGACTGCTCCTCTGTCAAGTTGCCTAGGGCGGCAATAGTTTCATTCACTACGGCTTCAAGAGTCCTAGTTAATCTACGTATCAGCTTACTATTAGTAACTGTACCTATATAGGGAAAGAGGCCTTTATTAAAATCTACATACTTTTCCCATGCCGTCTCAGTATAATCGACAATTGGGAGATCTCTCCGTTCTCTATTGTGTACTAAATGAATATTTCTGTGGTAATCAGGAGGGGCTAGAAAAACAGGTGGCAAAAGGAATCCAATGTAACAGGTACCATCCCAATCTAGAGGCAGGCGCATATATGCAGTCTGACCACATATGAAGTAGGAATGGCGAGAAGCTCTAAATGAAGACTTGCCTTGATCACTGAATTCTATTACAGTGGTACATCTACTATGGCCCATATGTATGGAACCATTCTTTCTTACACACAATTCACCCTTAGCTGGGAACACTGACATGGCAGGCAAAATTGGTGCAACTTCGGATTCGACATTCAGAATCATGAGATTAAGTGTAAAATTACCTAATCCATATACTTCATTTTCTAGATCAGTTCCTGTTCTCTTGGGATGACCCTCCTTGTCAGGGTAGCAGACTTTGAGTAAAACTAAGTTCAAATTTCCCCATACCCAATTGTCTTGATAAACTGCTGTGTCCGAATCTAAGGAATTTATTAGACTAAACCATGCTCCACAGGAGCCATTGTGTGTGAACGGATAGGGAAAGAGAGGCAGAACTCCCTTATAATTCTGATAGGGAGGGAGTCGGCCACATACCCAGCAATTGGTAGCATTACTAGTCTGATGGGAATGATGTAACATACTAATGAAAGTGTTATTGCGCAGCGCAAAGCTGTAGGACAATTCATGCGGGGGTAGGTCACTAAAAGAATGTTCAGCAGTAACATTATAAGCATGTTTAGAAATAGGATAATATATGTGCAACAATATACTTGCAGTAATTATTATAACACTCAAGAAAAACAAAATTAATAGCGTCACCATACAATGACTACGCAGTGATTTACAGTACGCATGTCGTTTCAACATTTTTCGGGTTTTTTCTCTGTTCAGGTCTAAGGGATACATGTCAGAGACAAATTCAACCGCTTCACCTTGGAGAGGACTTAAACAATCAAATTGCCCGACTTTTTAGACCTCAGTTTTAATTTGTATTGTTCTGAGTTACTGAGTTCAACCAAAGGAAGCTTTGAGTCAATGGGTGAAGACACACGAGGTGTGGTATTTACATCTGATGGCAGTCCATGAAATTTCTTGATATGACTTGAATGTACCCAGCCTTTTCTGCCCTCGATCTGCACGGCTGTCCTTGTGGTGAGCAGCACCAACTGTGGCGATTTCCACCTAGGATCCAGCTGAGTCTTTCGTTCAAAGTTCCTCACCAGCACTAGGTCACCCGGAACTACGTCATGGGGTTTCACCTCAGTGTTGTCAGGAAAGGCTGCAGCTACCTGTGAACGACAAGATTGTAGTGCAGACATCAAGGAAGCCAGGTAATCTGTCAGCATATTACAGTCAACATCAGTTATTTTACGGGGTATAGGCGTCCCCCACATATTCGGTGGTCTGCCAAAGATCACCTCATAAGGGGATAGCCCTGTTCGAGAGTGTGCTACCATTCTCATGTAAAAGAGTGCAACTGGTAAAGCTACTACCCAATCGACACCTTTCTCTCTACATATTTTGGACAATCTGATTTTCAAAGTTTGATTATGTCGTTCCACGAGACCTGCTGCCTCGGGGTGTCATACACAATGAAACTTCCACTGATATCCTAGCAAAAGTGAAACATGTTTCATCAGTTCGGATGAGAACGGCTGGCCGTTATCTGAATAGACAACACGTGGTAAGCCGAACCGTGGGAAGAATTCTCGAACTAGCTGCTTGGCAGTGGTCGGGGCAGTGTAATCTGATACTGGGTATGCTTCGGTCCAACGGGAAAGAGCGCAGACAACTACGAGAACATATTTGAATCCTCGACATCGTTCCATCTGGATATAATCCATCTGGAGGACTTCAAAAGGGTGATCAGGAGGCTGAAATCCACCCTGCTCTACGGGGATGCTTTTACCTGGGTTAAACTGACAACATATCATACAGGTACGGACTTTTTGCTTAGCTGCTGCTCGTAAATGTTTGTTGAACCAAATGTGCTGAATGCTGTCTAGCATAGCTTTCTCTCCTAGATGTGCTGGACTGTGTATTGTGTTTATGATAGCTTGGACCATAGAGTCAGGAAGAAACCATACAGATTTTTCCTTCGTCATCCATCCCTGGTCCGTTTGGATCCCTCCTAATTCAGTCCATTTCTTTATTTCGTCTGGTGTAGCATGTGTCTGTATGTCAATTACGTCAAGAGCGGGATCCTTAATCGTCATATAATGTGTTGGTGTCTGAACTATTGTCTTTGTCATGTCGGATGTGCGAGTTTGGGCAGTCTGTTTAGCTGTTCTGTCAGCTAAATCATTGCCTTGAGAAATGATATCAGTAACTTTCGTATGAGCTTTACATTTCATAATCGATATTGCAGTAGGTAAATGAATTGCGTCTAACAGAGCATGAATGAGGGATCCGTGCTGAATGTGGGTACCGTGAGAAGTTAAGTAACCTCTCTCTCGCCACAGCACTCCGAAGTCATGTACAACTCCGAATGCATAACGTGAATCTGTGTATATGTTGACTTTCTTATCTGTGGCTTGGATACAGGCTTGTGTCAGAGCAATAAGCTCTGCTGCTTGAGCTGACAAAGTAGTTATACAGTTGGTTTCAATGACTTCAGTATCTGTTGTAACTGCATATGCGGCCACTAAATCTCCTGTACTTGTTCTCATACATGAACCGTCTACATACAACGTCAGGTCTGGATCTAACAATGGGACATCTGTCAAGTCTTGTCTGGGTTTCGTCGTTATTGTAATAACTTCGACACAATCATGAGCTAGTGGGTCTGTTCCGATTACAGGTAAAAGTGTGGCAGGATTCAATGTATTACAGCGTCTTATTTCTATATGTGGCTGAAACAATGTTAATTCGTACCCTGTAAGTCTTGCTATAGTCAAGTGTTGTGTTTGCGTTCGGTTCACAAGAACCTCTACTGCATGCGGTACTTGTACTGTCAACGGATGCCCTAACACTATGGCATCGCTTTGTCTGATTGCTAAAGCTGTTGCTGCCACTGATTTCAGGCACGCAGGCAAAGCCTGAGCTACAGGATCTAATGTACTAGAGAAATAGGCACATGGTTTGCGTGATCCTGCTTGTTCCTGAGTGAGTACTGACAAGGCAGTACCTTCTCGTTCTGTAACAAAGAGTGTAAAATGTTTCCTGTAACATGGCGTCGCTAAAACAGGTGCTTGACATAGAGCTTTCTTTAAGCTTTCAAAAGCTAGTGTGTGTTGCTGAGTCCAAGGGAGGACAGTCGATGTGGCCGCTTCCTGTGTTGTCAACTGAATGAGTGATTTTGCTAAAAATGCATATTGAGGGATCCACTGCCTACAATACGAAGTGAGGCCTATAAAAGCCCGCACCTCCTTTTGTGTCTTGGGTATTGGCATGTTAGCTATTAACTGAATGCGGTCGGGTGTAAGCTGCCTTCCCTCCTTGGACAGCGAGTGTCCAAGATAAACAACTCGCTGGACACAGAATTGCAGCTTAGAAGGGGACACCTTGTGCCCCTTTTCAGCCAGAAATTGTAAAACTGTCAGAGATGCTTTTTCACATTCAGGTTCGCTTCGGGCGGTGATCAGCAGATCATCGACATATTGAAGCAGTGCAGTGTTCACTGGCATGTGTATACTGTCAAGTTCTCGTTTCAGTGCTTGGCTATAGATGCTGGGGCTTTCTGTAAATCCCTGAGGTGCGCGTGTGAATTTAAAACTTCATCCATTCAAACTAAATCCGAACAAGTATTGGCTCTCCGGATCTATTGGGACGCTGAAAAAGGCATTCTTGAGATCAATTACAGTAAAGAATGATGCGTGGGAATCAATGGCTGTCAATAATGACGAGATATCCGGGACCACAGGGAATTGTGGCACAATGCACTTGTTTAATTCGCGTAAATCAATAACCAATCGATATACTGGCGGGGCCTTTGGATCAGTTCGTTTAAGAATCGGAATTATCGGGGAATTACATACATTGGAGTCTGTTTCCACAACCACTCCTTGGGCAATAAGCTCATCAATGATTTGCAGTAAAGCCACTGCAGCATCTGGGGGTAACTTGTATTGTCGCATTCGTGGTAGTACCACTCCTGCCTTTAGTGTGACTCGATATGGTGTGATGTTCATGCAACCAACATCAGTAGGGCCTTGTGCCCATAAATGTGTGGGTAAAGTCTGCAGTCGGGGATCCATGTCTCGGGATACATAGTGACCTTTGAAATCTCGTAAAAACAACCTTACTCCTTCTGGAGAACAACATATTATCGCTCCTAGAGCTTTCAATGTTTTTATACCTAACAAGTTTTCTGGACATGATTTAGTAAGCAGTAAATCTGTAGTTCGTGTCAAGGGACCAATCGTAAGTGGAAGAGGCTGTGATACTTCATTAACAATAGGTTTTCCTGAAAAACCAAGGGAAATATTCTGTGAGCCTGAGAGGGGTGCCCCTGGAACTTCACTACGTTTTATTGTTGTTCGACTTGCCCCTGTATCAAGTAAGAATTTTCTGTCTTGACCTAATAATTCACTGTGCACATAAGGTCCTTCTTGATCTACAGGGACCTCAATAAGGGGTAAGTCAACTTCCCTCTCTAGGCTGGTTCATGCGTATCGTTGATACTCAGGATATTCATACTGTTTGGTCTGATACATTTGTCGTGTCGTGGTTTGTGTGGCAGCAACAGGCAGCACTGGTGCAGCTGGCACAAACTGTATAGACTGTTGCGAAGCTGGCATGGACTGCTGCGGAGCTGGCATGGGCTGTGCATGCTGCGGAGCTCCTTGTTCATTCTGATCCTGTCTGAGTGGCCGTGGTCTTTCCTTTGCAATACCTACGGCGATATTACGCTTCAGGACTGGACAATCGTGTACATAATGACCTGGCTGTTTACAATAATTGCATGTCCCTTTTACAGGAACTGCTGAATCTCCGGAATGTGTCACACCCTTTTTGTGACCGTCAGTTGGAACTGTCTGAGAGACTAACATTTTCATTTTCGTGTCTTTCATACGTCTTTGTTCATGTTCTTGTTCATCTCTAATTCTATTGTGATGATACTGTAACATTTGTAACATTTGTGACGGGGTGTTACCTTGCCATGTACTCTCGAATTTCAATACTCTATTCTTCACTTGGGGCAAGGAATTTTCCACTAATTTTGTCACAAACAGATGTGGATATGACTCACTACTTGCTTTTATGCCGCTATTTATACCGAAACATTTCTCAAATCGGGCATAGAAATCACTGGTGTCTTCATCTTGTTTTTGTTTACAGGCTGAGATTGCACCCCAGTCTTCCTTTTTAGTAGTTAATAAACGTGGCAGTACCTGTACTAGTAAACCTGGTAGTGCCTTAACTTTATCCCCGAGCCCTGCTCCTGCAGTTCGGTCCTTTTCTTCGGTTTCTAATGCTGTCCAGTCTATCTTTTGGTCTCCCACTTCCCACTCTTTTTCCTTAAGTTTTTCATAAATGCCAGCAGGCATTAATACCTTTAATATTGTCATAATGTCAGGATAGGTGTACTCCCCCATGAGTAACATGTCTTTAATTTCTCGGTGAAAACCCGCTGGGTCTTTGTCATGACTGGGTACCACTTTTTTCATTTCTAACAATTCCATTTTAGATATGGGCGTATATACAAATACACGTTTAAACTCATTGTCCTCGCCTTTTATTGGGTGCACTTCTCGTAAGGGATTCTGTCTATCCATGTAATACGGCGTTCTTTCCTTGATGGGCAGTGAGACAGGGTCTGGGCTTACAAAAAGAATGTACTGCTTTCTGGATACTAGTATTTCTTTAATTAACTTAGTACCTGAACCTCTCCATCTATTCGTGAGTAATTCAGTTAATATATCAGGTAAGGGACCAGGATCGGAATGTTGGTTCTTATATAATATAAGAAGTTGCTGAATCATATAAATTCCAGCTAAACGCTGTTCATCTGGGCTGAGGTTCAAAAACGTGTGTGCTACTGTGTCATCACCATATTTTCCGGGACTGTCAATCCAGTGAACGGCTGACCTAGCTAATTCTTGTTCATCCATAGAATCGAGTAGGTGATAACCCCTTCGTTCTCGGAGTAATTTGTCAGCGGCTTGGAATGAATGTTCGGGAGACCTTATATTTATTATAGGTGTTGGATAAGTTCTGTTATTATCTGAACATATCGGATGTGTCGAATCAGAAAAACATCTAGTATTATTACAAGATCTTCCTCTACCTACATAGGCTATAGTTTCTGACTTTCTTGCGGGAAATTCTACTTCTCCCTCTTCGTTTTGTTCGAACTCGTCTACCTCCAATCTCTCTTCATGTATTCGTTCTATTTCTTTACGGATCTTTCGGCACATGGCTACTATACATGCTTGCCTATCATGTTTCCCGTCTGATATATTCTGGCTCCATTTCGTAAGAATTTGCATTAATTCCGGGTTTACCCCCGGTCGTTCTTGATTTCTGATCACACAATTTATAAGAAAACATAACAATTCCCCCTGTATTTCCACTTTCTGGTATTCCATAGCTCTGTTAATACATTCAGAATCTCGCCCTGTTTGGACAAAATGATATATATTATCTAGATGCATAGTCATTCCTGGTAGCTTCCCTAAAAACATCGCAGCTCGTCTGATACGTAATGATGCCAGGACCATTTCGTCCTCTTTGCCGGGCACAGGGTCATATCTACAATCTACTAGAAGTTCCTTAAGCGTGCGAGTATTTATAAGTTTGGGCGTACGTGGATGGGCGGGGAACCACCTTTACAACGCAACTTTTACAACGCTATGGTATTACAACGCATTTTTTACAACGCAAAAACTTTTACAACGCATGCTTTTACAACGCGTGCCATTATATGGTAAGTACTTTTACAACGCATATACCTTTACAACGCATTATTTGAAAATGCCTTTACAACGCATGCATTTACAATGCATGTATTTACAACGCAAGATGTTATATGGTAAGTACTTTTACAACGCATATACTATTACAACGCATTTTTTTTTTCTTGGTGTTTCCATTAAAATAAATATTTATCTTGTTTAATTATTTTTAATAAAGCAATTGTAATTTGAAAAAAGTGAGTAGTTTATCAAAATATTAATACTTGAGTATTTTGTCTAGTAGAAATGTTTGGTTGGATAGCAGTTAAATTAATACTTGAGTATTTTAATTATTTTTAATAAAGCAATTGTAATTTGAAAAAAGTGAGTAGTTTATCAAAATATTAATACTTGAGTATTTTGTCTAGTAGAAATGTTTGGTTGGATAGCTGTTAAATTAATACTTGAGTATTTTAATATTTATACTTGGCTATTTTGTCTAGTAGGAATGTTTTGTTGGATAGTTAAATTACTACTAGAGTTTTTAAATATTAAAACTTGATACTTAATAATTACTTAATTTAATACTTGAGTATTTCTCTAAATTGAATGAGTTTCTTTAACTTTAATTTTAAATATATTACAGTGATTAGTGAGTATTTTTTAAAATAAATAAATAATTTAGAAGTATTAGAAATTTAAAGAGTATTTAATATTTTACTTTAAATAAATATGAGTGAGTAACTAAATTTTAATACTAGAGTATTTTATAAAATATTACAAGAGTGTTTATCTAACATTTAAGTCATCACATATGAAAATACTAGAGTATTTATAAGTTCCAAAAAAAGTGAACTTTATTTTTTAAGAAATGGAAGAGTATTTTTGGTTTAATTATTATAAAAATAAGATAAATTAAATTTTTTTTAAATAAAAAAATAATACTTTAAAGATTAAAAGAGTAATAAATTAACCAATTTAAAAATAATAATAGTTTGAAAATTGAAAAAACAATAATTACTTACTTTGTAAAAAAAAATTCCCACGCTTTTCCATTGAAGTCTATGAGCGTCTTTGTCCTTTATTTATTTTGGCAGCCTCAGAATATACAACCCGCGGAACAAGAAAAGAAGGTTCAGAAAGTGAAGAAAGAGAAAGTTTTGAAGGGAAAAGACAATAGAGTCGAGGTAAGGAACATATTTAGTAAATTTACATTTATTTAATTACAATTTTGGAGTTTAAATAACTATTTTTAAAATAATGACAGCAAACAATTATTGTTTTCACATTTTTAATTTATTGAAAAATCATGAAAAAAATAAGCATATTTTTCTTAAATTTTGCAATGTAAGTAACATTTTTATAACAAAATATGAATATTTTATTTACATATATAAACATTTATTTACAGATTATTTTAAAAAAGTAGTCCGCTATAAATTGAGATGCACGCGATGACGTAAGGACGTGAGCGTCGACGTAATACGCCATTTTGCAGAGCATCGGAGGAGGAAGCAGCAGGAAGCTGATCTGCGTCCAGGTAGGAAATATTTTCAGTTGATATTATAGATTAAACCTTTAAAAGGGATACATATATAGTTAGGAAAGAATAAGGGGAGGTTGCGGGAAAACTAATTGATGTCTTAAATGTTGTTAAACATGTCCACATTAATGTCATTAATGCATGCCTATGTCGGGTCGCTAAAAGTTATTTATTTAGTTAGAAAAAGTATGTAACTCTTTAAAAATTAAAAGTTACTGTACAGACAGTTGATTTGTTTATTTACGAAGTAAAAAACGTACTGTCGATCTTCATTTCAAAGTACAAAAAATGTGCGTACTTTTAAATTTTGAAAATTCAAGATTGTCATAAAAATGATGATTCAGCTGCAAAGTGCATTTCGGAATATGGTTTGATTTGTATATTCTACATCTGTTTGAGATTTGGTGATTGGTTTTGACGGTAATTAAATTTGAATTTTTCGGAAATTTTATTAATGGAGTTCCGTTAAAGAAAAATTGTTCAAATACTATGGGACAGTAAATTTGTAAACATTGGTATTTTTTGGTGGAAATGAAGATTTGTTTTAAAAAAAAAATAACCCGACTTGTTTGTTTGAAACATTTTTTAGAAAATATCTTGGTATGCCAATTGAATTTTTAAAATTAGTAAAATTTAAAGCAAAGCAGGAAAGTAAGTAAATTCATTGTTTTAAAAAGAAAGAATGTTAGAAAGATTTTCCAGGTAGTCTATAGCCACACACAACGAAAATTGTTGTAGAATTGCCAATAGTCTCTCAGACATTTCCCTTGTTTTGACTGTTACTCGTGGGTTTAGACTACCTGCGAGTGTTTGTGCTATTCTCATTTCTTGGAAACTTTGCTCCTTCTTCAAAGTTTCCAAAAATGAGTAGAAGTTAGGATGTGGTTTACCAATTGTATGATTGAAGGAGTTATGCCATCCCTCAATGGCATTGTTTGTTTTGGCTTCTCCCTCTAAACAACTCGTGTAGCAGTTCCACCACTCCACATGGAATCGTGGCTTCCTCCTGCGACCCGATCTGCTTAGGTGTCCAATCCATGTGTCCTCAAAATAATTTAGAATGGGTGCCAATTTTTCTTCGTTACTCGTATAATAAACAGATTCTATAATTGCAGTGTAGTACTCGTCCACACTATCGGGAGGAACAAAACAAAGTGCAGTTAATTTTTTTAGTTCAAATTGTAGTTTGCTATCCCGAGAATATTCTGCAACTAGGGATGTTTTCTGTAATTTACGCCAAAATGCCTGCGAAAAATGGAAAAAACATCCCTGAATTTGGGTATCCGTGTACGTTTTAGTGATCACATTGATCATGCTCAATTCGAAATCAATAATTATTTTTCGAGGACTTGCAGATGTTTTACTTTTAATCACTGATAAAAGTTCAGTGTATGTTGCAGAAGTCTTATCAGGTAGCAAACTATACACTAAGGGAATTACACTATTGTTAATTTTAGCATGTATAGTGTAAATTTGAGTGAAAGGATGGGGTGTACTTTTAAACGTCCCATCCATCATCCAAATTTCACTACTTTCTAACTTAGCAAGGTTACGTGGGGTACTAAAAATTAGAATACGTTTCTGAGGGTTTTCGTTGTCATGCAGAAGGAAAGGTTCATCAGAAAAAGAAATAGAAAGATCATGAGGAATTCTAATGTCAGAGAAAGTATGTGGTGTAGACAATTGAATGTTACTTGCCTGCTTTTGTCTCTGAATAATTCTTCTCAAATTGGGTATTATAGGCATGTTACTAGCAACATGACTGGGGACATGCTGTGCAACCTCTCTTAAAATTGATCCTGTAGAATCATTGGAGGTGCTTGCAATAGCTTTCATCTCATTTATTGTCTCTCTGATTTCTACATCCATTGCAGAGGCAGAGTGGTTATGTTCTGTGGTTTTCACAACCAAATTATCAACAGTAACCGCTCTGCCACTGCAATGGGTAGTGTAGTATTGCACGCACCTCCAATGATTTCTAGTTAAACTTATTCTTTCCTTACTATATATGTATCCACCATGGTTTAACAAATTTTTGCCCTTCCTGGATTTAATAAAGTTGGCAGCTCCCAGGCTAGACATTATCTGAAAAAAGGTGAAAAGACAAAAAAATTAGCCTGAAAAAATTTAATATTTTCTTAAAACATAACATTTACACCATCCATTAATTTCCCTACTGCTGCACCTTCCTGGAGTTAGAATAGTAAATTGTTACCCCAACACTATCCAACAATTTCCCTACTGCTGCACCTTCCAGGAGTTAGAATAGTAAATTGATACCCCTACACTATCCAACACTTTCCCTACTGATGCACCTTCCTGGAGTTAGAATAGTAAATTGCACCCCTTCACCATCCAACACTTTCCCTACTGCTGCACCTTCCTGGAGTTAGAATAGTAAATTGTTACCCCTACACTATCCAACACTTTCCCTACTGATGCATCTTCCTGGAGTTAGAATAGTAAATTGTTACCCCTACACTATCCAACACTTTCCCTACTGATGCACCTTCCTGGAGTTAAAATAGTAAATTGTTACCCCAACACTATCCAACACTTTCCCTACTGATGCACCTTCCTGGAGTTAGAATAGTAAATTGTTACCCCTACACTATCCAACACTTTCCCTACTGATGCACCTTCCTGGAGTTAGAATAGTAAATTGTTACCCCGACACTATCCAACACTTTCCCTACTGATGCACCTTCCTGGAGTTAGAATAGTAAATTGTTACCCCAACACTATCCAACACTTTCCCTACTGATGCACCTTCCTGGAGTTAGAATAGTAAATTGTTACCCCTACACTATCCAACACTTTCCCTACTGATGCACCTTCCTGGAGTTAGAATAGTAAATTGTTACCCCAACACTATCCAACACTTTCCCTACTGATGCACCTTCCTGGAGTTAGAATAGTAAATTGTTACCCCTACACTATCCAACACATTCCCTACTGCTGCACCTTCCAGGAGTTAGAATAGTAAATTGATACCCCTACACTATCCAACATTTTCCCTACTGAAGCACCTTCCTGGAGTTAGAATAGTAAATTGTTACCCCTACACTATCCAACACATTCCCTACTGCTGCACCTTCCTGGAGTTAGAATAGTAAATTGTTACCCCTACACTATCCAACACTTTCCCTACTGCTGCACCTTCCTGGAGTTAGAATAGTAAATTGTTACCCCTACACTATCCAACACTTTCCCTACTGATGCACCTTCCTGGAGTTAGAATAGTAAATTGCACCCCTTCACTATCCAACATTTTCTCGACTGCTGCACCTTCCTGGAGTTAGAATAGTAAATTGTTACCCCAACACCATCCAACACATTCCCTACTGATGCACCTTCCTGGAGTTAGAATAGTAAATTGTTACCCCTACACTATCCAACACTTTCCCTACTGCTGCACCTTCCTGGAGTTAGAATTGTAAATTGTTACCCCTACAGCATGGTACATTTTTAAAACTGCTGCACCTTAGAATGTTGGTTAAAAATACCTTTTTCTTTCGAATTTGCTTTTCTTGCTGACTCTTGTTCAGTGGGATTGGTGTGTAGGCTGGTGTAGACACTTAAGAGGTGATTTGTTGTCGAATGGAAAAATAAGTGTCTGGAAAAGTGATAAAAGTAAAAAATGAGAAAACAGAATGATGTTGAGAAATGCGTTTTTAGAAATTTTTCTACAAAAATTGCACATTTGATATAAGTTGCAGCACATAACACTTTTCGTAATGCTACACCATTCTTTAGTCATGAAATAAAATTCTGAAATGTGGAAATGAAACCATAATTGTATTGGTTTGTTTGGGAAAACTTTAGCAATGTGATAGTTAGTCTAATATTTTGAAGGTTAAGAAACCATGCTGTAAATAAATACCTTGTTTTGTAGAACTTGCTTTTCTGGATGAGGTGGCTGAAGATGATTTGCTTTGTTGGCTCAAGATTTCAGTTGCGATTCAAAATTGTTATCTTTGGAAAAAAAAAGAGGATAAAAAAATAATTAACGGTGGTTTGAAATGTTAAATCTGAGTATCTTTAAAATAATACTGACATACAATATAACTATTACTACATGACACTGTCCTAATCAATGCACCTTACTGCAGTTGAAATAGAGATATGTACCCCTACACTACACAAAAATATCCCTAATGTTGCACCTTCCTAGAGTAGAAATAGTATATTGTTTCTCTAAACTATCCATTACTTTTCTAATTAGGTACGTTAGAGGAGGAATAATTGTAAAAGGAAGGATTAATAATGTATAGTAATAATAATACGGAAAAGGTAACATACCTTTTCCAGTTGTTTTTTGTTTTCGTGCCTTTAAGCTAATGCTTGCAGGAGGTTAAAGTTTTTTTGGGGAACAGATGTTCACTGGAGAAAAAAAAAATAAAAAAATTATTGTTCCTTTGCCAACGTTGGTTTGAAAAAAAATACAATATATAAACCATTTGAGATATGAAAAAGGAGTATGAGTAACAATTGGTGAAAGGAAACATACTACACATTTGAAGCATTTTTCAAAAAAAACATAAAAGGTAATTTCGATACTATTACTAAATTTCTAAAATGCTGAACATTCATGGACTTAGAATAGAAATAGTTGCCCTAGTAATATGAAACGCTTTTTCAGATGTGGTACCTAACTGAAGTCTTATTAGTAATTGTTACTCCAGCATCATGGTAATTTTTCGTTTATTATGTGGTGAGATTGAGTTTTAAAAAAAAAACACCTCTGCCATACATGATTGAAGGTAATTTTTACAAATAAATTTTACAAGTAAAACCATTACGCATAAATAACATTCACCTTAAAAATTGTGTTTGTCAGTCGTTAAAGTGGTGGGGATGCCCAAATAGGTTCAGCTAATGTGAAATCTCAAAATCTTCCGATTTTCTGCTTTTGGAAAATAAAATACTTGTTTTAAGTTTGTATTTAATTTTAGTGATAATATATTGGAAACAGTACATTTGTAAAGTTATTATTATTAATTTAAATTAATTTTATTTTGGGTTATGAAAATATATTTTCCTCAAAACCAACATTTAAAAATATAATAATGACTTACTAGTAGTTGTTCTGTTGTTATGCTTTCACGAGTGAATTCCGTGCTCTCTCTGAGGAGGTCGCAGTGCAGGTGACAGAGGGTCAGCTTATCACGTCTGCTCTCTCTGCTAGTTGATAATCAACTGAGTGCAAAATGGTGTCTTCCATGTATTTATAAGTTTTACTCTGTGTCACTATTAATTTTTTTAAAAACTGCGTTCGTTGTGTTTTTTTAAATGCTTTGTTTTACTGTGGAAAATGATAATTTAAAAATGCTTTTTAAAAAATATTGTTTTCATTCATTTGCTCCGTTTTGGCATCCATTTTGGAAAATGTCTTTTGGTATTGTTTACATAGAAACTGTGGTAGGACAAGTTTTACAAGTGAGATGGTTAAAATGGCGCCTATGTGTATGTGTGTTATGTTTTAGTTGGTTTACTTACTTTGCGATCTAATCATGTTAAAAATGTGTTTGTACTGTTATTTATATTTTCGTTATTTTTAAAAAACTTAGAAATGTGTGAAAACGGAATTTTATGGGGAATTTTGAGTATTAATTTTAATACCCGAGTATTAAATTTAATACTCGAGTATTAATTTGGTAATGCATTTCAGTCGATTTACGTACAGTTTTTCTCCACGTTTTAATACACTTCCCCACCCTAAAACCCCTAATTTCCCTGCATCCCGTGCCAGATTTTATTGTACTTTTAATTAAAAAAAAAAAAAAAACGCGTTGTAATGGTATGCGTTGTAATATATTTCGTTGTACCAGCACTTTTCAGTATTTTAATAGGTTTTGCGTTGTAAGAGAATTCGTTGTAAAGTAATGCGTTGTAGTAGTACTAGCGTTGTAAAAAATACGTTGTAAAGGTATGCGTTGTAATAGCATGCGTTGTAACGTCATACATCCGGATGGGCTGATTCTTGAAAAGTAAGTTTATTTATTCTAGGTGGCGTAGAATACACGCCGGTAGCACCTCCGGTAGCCCCCTCTGGGGTACTGGGCGCGAAAGGATTGGTTGAACGTGATACAGCAACTATGGGTGTGGGCAAAGCTGTGGAAACAGCTGTAAGAACAGATGTGGAATCAGATGTGCTTGCCGGAACTTGTGTCGGAGTTTGTTGTTGCAAAGGTACAGACACATGGTCTTGATGTTGAACCCCCCCAGCAGACGGTCTATGTGGTGCGGGGTTAGCATACTCGGGAGCTGCGTCATCTAAATATGAGGAAAGAAAAACATCTTCTGCGGTTCTGGGATGCCCTTTGGGGTGTACCTTTATCGGGAACAAAGGGGGTGGCAAGTCTTTTGGTATCTCCGGAGCAGCCTTAGGTAATCCTTCGGCCAGAAGGGGATACATACCTTTCATGAGGGCATTTCTTTGTCTATCTACTTGTTCTGATTTTACTCGTGTACCTTCTTCAATCAATAGATTTTCTCGGACTTTATTTTCCTTACTTTTCTCTTCCTGTCTTAGTGCTTTTTCTGTACGTCTATGGGATTCTTTACGCCATAACTCAACGGCGTCTTTCTGTGACTGTCTAGCTTTCCTTTTCCATAACTCTTCTTCCACTTTCATGATGCACTCTGCATCCCAGGTCCCAGCTGCGGGCCACCTCTGACTTTCTGGTAATTCTTTGGTGTAGTCCACCCATAAATCAAGAAATAATATGGCATCTAAGCCATGTTTGTGATACATGAAGTGCCCTGGAGTGTCCCTAGGAGGAATAGGAACAGCTTCTTCGAGTACCCCTTTTCTAGTTGTGATCTGTCTTAATTTTGAAAAGAGCGGCATACTGACAACTGATCTGATACTTAATCTTGAACACACTTAATACAAAAGCACAATAATGAACAGTCATTCATACCACAATATGCAAGACGTATTGACACATTTAACATTTAGCATTTAAATGAACAAAAAATGACGATGATGATCTAAGAAAAACTAGTCACTAAGCAAAACACTCGGCAATAACTAGATACTTCTGAATACTTGATATACTGCTAAACAGTACAGATACACTGCTGTAACAGTGCAGACCGGATTTGTGTACCCAAACCCGTCTTGACCGGCACAACCTATGTGCACGTCAGAACGCCTCCCCAGCAATGGTACTCACCGGGTAGCTCGGAACGGAAGGCCTTGAAACGGAACTGAACTGAACTGGACTCGACTCGAAAACTTCAGAACTGCAGAACATCGAACCCTCTGAGCGTCGAGACTTCGGAACCTGGTGGGCCTCTGTATACCTCGGATCTTGCTCTCTCAGCTAGGCTCTGGTCGGGATACTTCGCACTTCTCACCGCCTCGTCTGGGTGTTGATCGCAGCCTCAGTCGCCCCCGCTTGACCGGAGGGAGCTACAGGAAATCCTGCTGGTACGCGTTGTTGTCCGTCCAGCTGTGGCAGGAGACCGGGCCTGCAACGCACCACCGGCGCGTGAGATGAGAAAGTGTCCCTGTTCGGGCGCCAATCATGTGGTAAATAATTTAATTACCGGAACTGAATTTGATACGGAATCTTAGAAAACATAGCTCAGTAAAATAAGAGGCAGAATCCGTGGTATAAGAGGTTCAGAATGGGCTTTATTCCAATGAACGATTCGAATCGTGGTCTCCAAGTTCCATCACCACGGGGTTCAGGAAGTGAAGTACAATACTTTATTGACAAGTTATTATTTTTATAGAACCGACATTTCAATGAAACAAATGCAGGAGGCGTAACAATTGATAAGGAAGATAACATCTTACATGCGTAATGAAAATGGGCGTAATTGGGCGTAACAAAGGAACGTCATTGGTTGTGATGTCACACAGGGTGGATCTATGAAATAATTTCGCAATGTCAGCAGAAATACTTGGCAGAGATGCGCGCGCAGCAGCATGACGTGTAATTGACGTGCAACTAGGGGGTGAAGGGGACTTGACATTTAGCTCTACATGTGGAGACAAGAAGTCTGGGGGGTCAAGTCAACCTAATCCCAAATCATATCTAACATCCTATGTTTAAAGAACTATGTTATCCCCAAAGGAAGGACTCTTGGACAAAATCTATTCTATACTGACTGTGTGTGCGTGTACAAGCGTCTAAGTGTCTACATGAGATGTAGGGGCAGAAATCTTCCTTAGTGACAGGACTATGAATTACTGGCATGAAGACAGAGAAGCCGGGCCCTTTGCTCAGTAGCTGAAGGAAATGTTTACTTAAACTACTAGACAGGAATGCATCGGCTGAGGAACGAAGCAGATAACTTGAAGGTGAAATACAGTTTTTGGCAGGCAGGCAGACCGGCCGAGGCAGGCACCGTTAGCCGCACAGGGAGTAGGACAAAGTTCAGGGATACAGATGTGAGCTCAGACTGGAGCTGTCAGAGGTAGAAAGCAGGGAAAGGCTTGATGGCAGAATCAGGGCCTACTCGCCTGAACTGCAAAATGGAGTAACTGAGCCATATAATGTCGGTGGCCTTTCGTACTTAGGAATCGAATATCCAGCCCATTCATGGCGGATCTGAAAGAGGACATGTTGACGGTGGACGCACATGTATTTGCGTCTTCATAACTGGAACTGGAGGAAACATACATGTACTTGCAGTATGTACATGAAACCGTTGGGGTCCAAGATAGGGGACATAACTGATCAGAAAAATCCATATTTCCACAACATAGTGGATAGGGGTTTGAAGCAGTCCATGTGCTAATGCCTGGCTCACTGCATGAGTACTTGGGTACTAACTGAATGATTAGAGTACTGCAAGGAGAGTCCCTGGGTGAATTTATAAGTGTTTGGGATTTGGAGCGGTCAATGGATTTTTACATGGTGCTGAATGGGTCACTAGAGGAGTGCAAGGGGAGTGACAGGTTGTTTGCTGTAAGTGTATGGATACTGACTAGGGAATTAAAGGTGTGAAAGACAAGTGTGTAGGTGGTTAGAGGACCGCATGCAAAGTGGATAGGCATTTGAAACAGTCCATGTGCTTAGGCTTGGCTCACTGCATGAGTACTTCCAACTGACTGAATGATTAGAGTACTGCAAGGAGAGTACCTGGATGAAATTATAAGTGGTTGGGTTTTGGCGCAGTAAACGGATTAGTACATGTCACTGAATGGATCAGAAGAGGTGTGCAATGGGAGTGGCAGTGTGTTTGCTGGAAGTGTATGGATACTGACTAGGGAATTGAAGGTGTGAAAGACAAGTGTGTAGGTGGTTAGAGGACTGCATGCATAGTGGATAGGGGTTTGAAGCAGTCCATGTGCTAAGGGGTGGCTCAGTGCATGAGTACTTTGGTACTGACTGAATGATTAGAGTACTGCAAGGAGAGTGTCTGGGTAAATTTTTAAGTGGTTGGGATTTGGCACAGTGAATGGATTAGTACATGGTGCTGAATGGGTCACTACAGGAGTGCAAGGGGAGTGACAGGTTGTTTGCTGGAAGTGTATGGATACTGACTGGGGAATTAAAGGTGTGAAAGACAAGTGTGTAGGAGGTTACAGAACTGCATGCATAGTGGGTAGGAGTTTGAAGCAGTGCATGTGCTAAGGCCTGGCTCACTGCATTAGTACTTGGGTACTGTCTGAATGATTAGAGTACTGCAAGGAGAGTGCATGGGTGAATTTATACGTTTTTGGGTTTTGGAGCAGTGATTGGATTAGTACATGGTGCTGAATGGGTCACTAGAGGAGTGCAAGAGTAGTGACAGGGTGTTTGCTGGAAGTGCATTGATACTGACTGGGGAATTGAAGGTGTGAAAGACAAGTGTGTAGGTAGTAAGAAGACTGCATGCATAGTGGATAGAGGTTTGAAGCAGTCCATGTGCTAAGGCCTGGGTCACTGGATGAGTACTTGGGTACTGCCTGAATGATTACAGTAATGCAAGGAGAATGACTGTGTGAATTTATAAGGGGTTGGGTTTTGGCTAGCGGTGGGCGGAATTTGCGAAATCCACTTTCGCAACTTGTCGGGAAAATGTTAAAAAGTATCGGAAACACACGGAAATATCGCGAAGATGCGGACGTTTTTTCCCCGCTTGTTCGCGAGATTTTCTGCATGGTTGCGGCTCGCCAACTTAACCATGTGGTTGCTCGCGGGCACGGCCATCTTGTTTTCAGTTGTCTCGCGGAGCATGATCGCGAGAAGAAAGACGTGATCGCACGACGCATGGCGTCACTGCGGGCGCGAACTGTCGCGAGACAGCGCAAATAGCTAAAAACAATACAACATCTCATGGAGAACGCGACCGGATAAAGAAAACTTGTCGGCGAACGCAGGGATTCAGGTAAGGCGATCGCGCGCGCGAGAGAATGTATTATTTACAGCGCGAGCAAGAAACAAATTATCGCCAAGCTGCGGAATGCGGAAATTTTGACATTTTCGCGCTCTCCCCAGAACGCGAACATGTCAAATTATCGCAATTTCCGCAAATTGGAACGAAATTTTCGCCCAGGCCTAGTTTTGGCACAGTGAATGCATTAGTACATGGTGCTGAATGGGTCAGTAGAGGAGTGCAAGGGGAGTGACAGGGTGTTGCTGGAAGTTTATGGATACTGACTGGGGAATTGAAGGTGTGAAAGAAAAGTGTGTAGGTGGTTAGCGGACAGCATGCATAGTGGACAGGCATTTGAAGCAGACCATGTGCTAAGGCCTGGCTCACTGCATAAGTTACTTAGGTACTGACTGAATGATTAGAGTACTGCAAGGAGAGTGCCTGGCTGAATTTATAAGTGGTAGGGTTTTGGCGCAGGGAATGGATTAGTACATGGTGCCGAATGGGTCACTAAATGAGTGCAAGAGGAGTGACAGGGTGTTTTCTGGAAGTGTATTGATACTGACTGGTGAATTGAAGATGTGAATGACAAGTGTGTAGGTGGTAGGAAGACTGCATAAATAGCGTATAGGTGTTTGAAGCAGTCCATGTGCTAAAGCCTGGTTCACTGCATAAGTACTTGGGTACTGACTGAATGATTAGAGTAATGCAAGGAGAGTGCCTGAGTGAATTTATAAGTGGTTGGATTTTGGCACAGTGAATGGATTAGTACATGGTGCTGAATGGGTCACTAGAGGAGTGCAAGGGGAGTGAAAATGTGTTTGCTGGAAGTGTATGGCTATTGACTGGGGAATTGAAAGGTGTGAAAGACAAGTGTGTAGGTGGTTAGAGGACTGCATACATAGTGGATAGGGGTTTGAAGCAGTCCATGTGCTAATGCCTGGCTCACTGCATGAGTACTTGGGTACTAACTGAATGATTAGAGTACTGCAAGGAGAGTCCCTGGGTGAATTTATAAGTGTTTGGGATTTGGAGCGGTCAATGGATTTTTACATGGTGCTGAATGGGTCACTAGAGGAGTGCAAGGGGAGTGACAGGTTGTTTGCTGTAAGTGTATGGATACTGACTAGGGAATTAAAGGTGTGAAAGACAAGTGAGTAGGTGGTTAGAGGACCGCATGCAAAGTGGATAGGCATTTGAAACAGTCCATGTGCTAAGGCTTGGCTCACTGCATGAGTACTTCCAACTGACTGAATGATTAGAGTACTGCAAGGAGAGTACCTGGATGAAATTATAAGTGGTTGGGTTTTGGCGCAGTAAACGGATTAGTACATGTCACTGAATGGATCAGAAGAGGTGTGCAATGGGAGTGGCAGTGTGTTTGCTGGAAGTGTATGGATACTGACTAGGGAATTGAAGGTGTGAAAGACAAGTGTGTAGGTGGTTAGAGGACTGCATGCATAGTGGATAGGGGTTTGAAGCAGTCCATGTGCTAAGGGGTGGCTCAGTGCATGAGTACTTTGGTACTGACTGAATGATTAGAGTACTGCAAGGAGAGTGTCTGGGTAAATTTTTAAGTGGTTGGGATTTGGCACAGTGAATGGATTAGTACATGGTGCTGAATGGGTCACTACAGGAGTGCAAGGGGAGTGACAGGTTGTTTGCTGGAAGTGTATGGATACTGACTGGGGAATTAAAGGTGTGAAAGACAAGTGTGTAGGAGGTTACAGAACTGCATGCATAGTGGGTAGGGGTTTGAAGCAGTGCATGAGCTAAGGCCTGGCTCACTGCATTAGTACTTGGGTACTGTCTGAATGATTAGAGTACTGCAAGGAGAGTGCATGGGTGAATTTATACGTTTTTGGGTTTTGGAGCAGTGAATGGATTAGTACATGGTGCTGAATGGGTCACTAGAGGAGTGCAAGAGTAGTGACAGGGTGTTTGCTGGAAGTGCATTGATACTGACTGGGGAATTGAAGGTGTGAAAGACAAGTGTGTAGGTAGTAAGAAGACTGCATGCATAGTGGATAGAGGTTTGAAGCAGTCCATGTGCTAAGGCCTGTGTCACTGGATGAGTACTTGGGTACTGCCTGAATGATTACAGTAATGCAAGGAGAATGCCTGTGTGAATTTATAAGGGGTTGGGTTTTGGCTAGCGGTGGGCGGAATTTGCGAAATCCACTTTCGCAACTTGTCGGGAAAATGTTAAAAAGTATCGGAAACACACGGAAATATCGCGAAGATGCGGACGTTTTTTCCCCGCTTGTTCGCGAGATTTTCTGCATGGTTGCGGCTTGCCAACTTAACCATGTGGTTGCTCGCGGGCACGGCCATCTTGTTTTCAGTTGTCTCGCGGAGCATGATCGCGAGAAGAAAGACGTGATCGCACGACGCATGGCGTCACTGCGGGCGCGAACTGTCGCGAGACAGCGCAAATAGCTAAAAACAATACAACATCTCATGGAGAACGCGACCGGATAAAGAAAACTTGTCGGCGAACGCAGGGATTCAGGTAAGGCGATCGCGCGCGCGAGAGAATGTATTATTTACAGCGCGAGCAAGAAACAAATTATCGCCAAGCTGCGGAATGCGGAAATTTTGACATTTTCGCGCTCTCCGCAGAACGCGAACATGTCAAATTATCGCAATTTCCGCAAATTGGAACGAAATTTTCGCCCAGGCCTAGTTTTGGCACAGTGAATGCATTAGTACATGGTGCTGAATGGGTCAGTAGAGGAGTGCAAGGGGAGTGACAGGGTGTTGCTGGAAGTGTATGGATACTGACTGGGGAATTGAAGGTGTGAAACAAAAGTGTGTAGGTGGTTAGCGGACAGCATGCATAGTGGACAGGCATTTGAAGCAGACCATGTGCTAAGGCCTGGCTCACTGCATAAGTTACTTAGGTACTGACTGAATGATTAGAGTACTGCAAGGAGAGTGCCTGGCTGAATTTATAAGTGGTAGGGTTTTGGCGCAGTGAATGGATTAGTACATGGTGCCGAATGGGTCACTAAATGAGTGCAAGAGGAGTGACAGGGTGTTTTCTGGAAGTGTATTGATACTGACTGGTGAATTGAAGATGTGAATGACAAGTGTGTAGGTGGTAGGAAGACTGCATAAATAGCGTATAGGTGTTTGAAGCAGTCCATGTGCTAAAGCCTGGTTCACTGCATAAGTACTTGGGTACTGACTGAATGATTAGAGTAATGCAAGGAGAGTGCCTGAGTGAATTTATAAGTGGTTGGATTTTGGCACAGTGAATGGATTAGTACATGGTGCTGAATGGGTCACTAGAGGAGTGCAAGGGGAGTGAAAATGTGTTTGCTGGAAGTGTATGGCTATTGACTGGGGAATTGAAAGGTGTGAAAGACAAGTGTGTAGGTGGTTAGAGGACTGCATACATAGTGGATAGGGGTTTGAAGCAGTCCATGTGCTAATGCCTGGCTCACTGCATGAGTACTTGGGTACTAACTGAATGATTAGAGTACTGCAAGGAGAGTCCCTGGGTGAATTTATAAGTGTTTGGGATTTGGAGCGGTCAATGGATTTTTACATGGTGCTGAATGGGTCACTAGAGGAGTGCAAGGGGAGTGACAGGTTGTTTGCTGTAAGTGTATGGATACTGACTAGGGAATTAAAGGTGTGAAAGACAAGTGAGTAGGTGGTTAGAGGACCGCATGCAAAGTGGATAGGCATTTGAAACAGTCCATGTGCTAAGGCTTGGCTCACTGCATGAGTACTTCCAACTGACTGAATGATTAGAGTACTGCAAGGAGAGTACCTGGATGAAATTATAAGTGGTTGGGTTTTGGCGCAGTAAACGGATTAGCACATGTCACTGAATGGATCAGAAGAGGTGTGCAATGGGAGTGTCAGTGTGTGTGCTGGAAGTGTATGGATACTGACTAGGGAATTGAAGGTGTGAAAGACAAGTGTGTAGGTGGTTAGAGGACTGCATGCATAGTGGATAGGGGTTTGAAGCGGTCCATGTGCTAAGGGGTGGCTCAGTGCATGAGTACTTTGGTACTGACTGAATGATTAGAGTACTGCAAGGAGAGTGTCTGGGTAAATTTTTAAGTGGTTGGGATTTGGCACAGTGAATGGATTAGTACATGGTGCTGAATGGGTCACTACAGGAGTGCAAGGGGAGTGACAGGGTGTTTGCTGGAAGTGTATGGATACTGACTGGGGAATGGAAGGTGTGAAAGACATGAGTGTAGGTGGTTAGATGACTGCCCATGTAGTGGATAGGGTTTTGAAGCAGTCCATGTGTTAAGGCCTGGCTCACTGCATAAGTACTTGGGTACTCACGGAATGATTAGAGTACTGCAAGGAGAGTGCCTGGGTGAATTTATAATTGGTTGGGTATTGGCGCAGTTAATGGATTAGCACATGGTAATGAATGGGTCACTAGTGGAGTGCAAGTGGACTGACAGGGTGTTTGCTGGAGTGTATGGTTACGGATTAGGGAATTGAAGGTGTAAAAGACAAGTGTGAATGTGGTTAGAGGACTACATGCATGGTGGATAGGCATTTGAAGCAGTCCATGATCCAAGGCCTGGCTCACTGCATAAGTACTTGGGTACTGACTGAATGATTAGAGTACTGCAAGGAGAGTGCCTGGTTGAATTTATAAGTGTTTGGGTTTCGGCGCAGTGAATGGATTAGTAGATAGTGCTGAATGGCTCACTAGAGGAGTGCAAAGGGAGTGCCAGTGTGTTTGCTGGAAGTGTATGGATACTGGCATGGGAATTGAAGGTGTGCGAATAATATCTGAGATATCCTCCAATTTCTCATATGTGAGGACCTGTTTTGATCTAAAATAAACTTAATAAACTAATATGGTTGTTGCATGAAACACAAATATTTCTCTGCAAATAGTAAGACTCTCTCACATCAATCACATTAAAAAGAAATGAAACAAAACAGTATTTACAAGAATCTGTTTAGGAATTATTGCAGGCCATCAGGGCAAAAGCAGTGCAGCCTCTATCAAGGAACCCCCTGAAAGGCTGGATTGCAGTGCATGTAAATGTGTCCTTTTGTAATTTAGGACATAAACCTTGATGGGGCACGACATGCCCATACTTGTATACAGGGGCGCAACTAGACCCAAACTTCGGGGGAGGGGGGGGCTAACACTCCCATCCAGGGCTGACCCTAGCACTGGTCGCACACAGTGCAACAGTCTGTTTTGGCACCCCTCCCTCATTTCCTCCTTCTCCATGAATTTTCTCACTACCGCTCACCAACAATGCAACCCATCTCGCTATAGCACCTTTCTGGCACACATTTCATTTTTTTAATAGCGCTACTAATATTTTACCCACACTCAGTTCTTTGATCTGGATGGTACACGTTTTTTGTAGCAGGCATATTAAACCTCTGTGCTGTGTGGGTGGCATGAGTACCCATGTGAGTGCAGGGTGAGCCATGCAACAGTGTGAGAGTAGGGTAAGAGGAGCGAGTGCAGGGTGAGTGAGGTGACCATATGAATTTGGGTGTGGATGTAAGTGCAGAGTGGGACAAATGAATGTATGGTTAGTGATGGTCTTATTTGAGTGAGTTTGCACATTGAGCAGTAAGGGGGACATGTGAGTGAAGTGTTGCATGAGTGCAGAGTGAGGTACTGGGTGAACAGCACAAGTGCATTGTGAGTGCAGAGTGATTACTGAGTTCAGGGTGAGGAGTGATCGGTGTGAGGAGTGATCAGTGTGAGTGCAGGGTGATCAGTGTGAGTGCAGGGTGATCAGTGTGAGTGCAGGGTGATCAGTGTGAGTGCAGGGTGATCAGTGTGAGTGCAGGGTGAGCATGAAAGTGAAGGGCGAGAATGAGGACGAGTTGTCTGAATGCATGGTGCATTCCCAGACACTTGAAGTAACTCAGCAGCGTGTTGATGGCAGCATAGGCTTTCAGATATGTTGAACTATTGCTATTATGGCATTACCAGGGATCAGGGTGGAGGAAATACATGTGCTGATCTTGCAACAAACTTTTTCAGTTTTATGATTAGGGTTGCCAGCTCATTATTTTGATGTCCCATGCAGTACAAACAATAAACAGTCACCTAAAGCTGTATTGTCAGCACTTGTCTGTGCATACTTTGAACAGCAAATATAAATAGTAGCACATTTAATTGTGTTCTATAGCTGCCTGAATTGTTCATGACTGATAATAAAATGGAACAAAGACAGAAAAGTCACATTTCAAATGTGTATATATACTTTTTTATTTATATACATATTTAGTGTCAAGACCAGCAATTTGCAGGCTGTTTAAAAAACACATGGCTTGCTGGCATTTTTCTATTGGTAACTTGAAGTCCTGTGGGCGTTGTGGCGCCTGCCTGTGTAAATTTAAAAGAAACTTTGTCTCCTTTCTGCTACGAGCTAACCCTCCCAGGACAGGGTTAAATTTGTAGAGCTGAAATGCTTCAGCTGCAGTGGGAGGCAGGATGTCTCTTCTCCTAAAACTGAAAGAAAGGAACAGACAGTCATTCAGCTGCAATGGGAGGCAAGAAGTATCCTCTGATATGAAATTGAATGAGAAGGATTTGCTTTCGGTTTTAGCAGAGGAGACTCTGCCTCCCACTGCAGCACAAGTATTTCAGCGCTACTAATTAACCCCCTCCTGGGAAGGTTAACTGTTAGCTCTTTACAGGACAAAAGCGCAAGTTGTGCCTCAACTTTTTTCCCTCCCTCCCCCCTCCAACCCTCTGTTACCTGAGCTCGCCAATGAAGAGTTACCATTTGAAATGGGTGAAGACTTGCGAGGCCTCGGGACAGTAAAGGTCCAACAAAGGTAAAATCTTAGCAGGAGTGCGCGCCCCCATGAGATGGTGTCGGGCCCCCCTGGGGGGGCGTGCTCCACAGACTGAAGAACTCTGGATTAGTACATGGTGCTGAATGGGTCACTAGAAGAGTGCAAATGGAGTGACAGGGTGTTTGCTGGAAGAGTATGGATACTGACAGGGGAATTGAAGGTGTGAAAGACAAGTGTGTAGGTGGTTACAGGACTGCATGTATGGTGGATAGGCGTTTGAAGCAGTCCATGTGCTAAGGCCTGGCTCACTTCATGAGTACTTGGGTACTGACTGAATGATTAGAGTACTGCAAGGAGAGTGCCTGGGTGAATTTATAAGTGTTTGGGTTTTGGAGCAGTGAATAGATTAGTACATGGTGCTGAATGGGTCACTAGAGTAGTGCAAAGGGAGTGACAGGGTGTTTGCTGGAAGTGTATGGATACTGGCAGGGGAATTGAAGGTGTAAAAAACAAGTGTGTAGGTGGTTAAAAGACTGCATGCATAGTGGAAATTGGTTGGAACCAGTACATGTGCTAAGGCCTGGGTCCCTGGATGAGTACTTGGGTGCTGACTGAATGATTAGAGTACTGCAAGGAGAGTGCCTGGGTAAATTTACAAGTGGTTGGGTTTTGGTGCAGTGAATCGATTAGTACATCGTGCTGAATGGATCACTAGAGGAGTGCAAAGGGAGTGACAGGGTGTTTGCTAGAAGTGTATGGATACTGACTGGAGAATTGAATGTGTGAAAGACATGTGTGTAGGTGGGTACAAGACTGCATGCATAGAGGATATTGGTTTGAAGCAGTCCTTGTGCTAAGGGCCGGGTCACTGGATGAGTACTTGGGTAATGACTGAATGATTAGCGCAAGGCAAGGAGATTGCCTGGGTGAATTTAAAAGTGTTTGGGATTTGGCTCAGTGAATGGATTAGTACATGGTGCTAAATGGGTCACTAGAGGAGTGCAAGAGGAGTGACAGGGTGTTTCCTGGAAGTGTATGGATACTGAATGGGGAATTGAAGGTGTGAAAAACAAGTGTGTAGGTGGTTAGAGGACTGCATGCATAGTGGATAGGTGTTTGAAGCAGTCCATGTGCTAAGGCATGGCTCAGTGCATGAGTACATGGGTACTGACTAAATTACTAGAGTACTGCAAGGAGAGTGCCTGGGTGAATTTATAAGTGGTTTTGTTTTGGCGCAGTTAATGGATTAGTACATGGTACTGAATGGGTCACTAGGGGAGTGCAAGGGGACTGACAGGGTGTTTGCTGGAGTGTATGGTTACTGACTAGGGAATTGAAGGTGTGAAAGACAAGTGTGTAGGTGGTTAGAGGACTGCATGCATGGTGGATAGGCATTTGAAGTAGTCCATGTGCTATGGCCTGGCTCACTGCATGAGTACTTGGGTACTGACTGAATGATTAGAGTACTGCAAGGAGAGTGACTGGGTGAATTTATAAGTGATTGGGTTTTGGCGCAGTGAATGGATTAGTATATGTTGCTGAATGGGTCACCAGAGGAGTGCGAGGGGAGTGACAGGGTGTTTGCTGGAAGTGTATGGATACCGACTGGGGAATTAAAGGTGTGAAAGACAAGTGTGTAGGTGGTTAAAGGACTGCATGCATAGTGGATAGGAGTTTGAAGCAGTCCATGTGCTAAGGCCTGGCTCACTGCATGAGTACTTGGGTATTGACTGAATGTTCAGAGTACTGCATGGAGAGTGCCTGGGTGAATTTATAAGTAGTTGGGTTTTGGCACAGTGAATGAATTAGTACATGGTGCTGAATGGGTCACTAGAGGAGTGCAAGGGGAGTGACAGGGTGCTTGCTGGAAGTGTATGGATACTGACAGGGAAATTGAAGGTGTGAAAGACAACTGCGTAGGTGGTTAGAGGACTGCATATATAGAGGATAAGGGTTTGAAGCAGTCCATGTGTTAAGGCTTGGCACAATGCATGAGTACTTGGGTACTGACTGAATGATTAGAGTACTGCAAGGAGAGTCCCTGCATGAATTTATAAGTGTTTGGGTTTTGGCGCAGTGAATGGATTAGTACATGATGCTGAATGGGTCACAAGAGGATTGCAAAGGGAGTGACAGGGTGTTTGCTGGAAGTGTATGGATTCTGACTGGGGAATAAAAGGTGTGAAAGACAAGTGTGTAGGTGATTAGAGGACTGCATGCATAGCGGATAGGGGTTTGAAGCAGTCCATGTGCTAAGGCCTGGCTCACTGCATGAGTACTTGGGTACTCACTGAATGTTTAGAGTACTGCAAGGAGAGTGCCTGGGTGAATTTATAAGTAGTTGGGATTTGGCGCAGTGAATGGATTAGTACATGCTGCTGAATGGGACACTAGAGGAGAGCAAGGGGAGTGACAGGGTGTTTGCTGTAAGTGTATGGATTCTGACTGGGGAATAAAAGGTGTGAAAGACAAGTGTGTAGGTGATTAGAGGACTGCATATATAGTGGATAGGGGTTTGAAGCAGTCCATGTGTTAAGGCCCGGCTTACTGCATGAGTATTTGGGTACTGACCGAATGATTAAAGTACTGCAAGGAGAGTCCCTGGGTAAATTCATAAGTGTTTGGGTTTTGAAGCAGTGAATGAATTTTTACATGGTGCTGAATGGGTCTCTAGAGGAGTGCAAGGGAAGAGACAGGTTGTTTGCTGGAAGTGTATGGATACAGTCTGGGGAATTAAAAGTGTGAAAAACAAGTGTGTAGGTGGTAAAAGGACTGCATGCATAGTGGATTGGCGTTTGAAGCAGTGCATGTGCTAAGGCCTGGCTCAGTGTATGAGTACTTGGGTAATGACTGAATGTTTAGAGTACTGCAAGGAGAGTGTCTGGGTGAATTCATAAGTGTTTGGGTTTTGGCGCAGTGAATGGATTAGTACATGATGCTTAATGGGTCACTAGAGGAGTGCAATAGCAGTGACAGGGTGTTTTCTGGAAGTGTTTGGATACTGAATAGGGAATTGAAGGTATGAAAGACAAGTGTGCAGGTGGTTAGAGGACTGCATGCATAGTGGATAGGCATTTGAAGCAGTCCATGTGCTAAGGCATGGCTCAGTGCATGAGTACTTGGGTACTGACTAAATGATTAGAGTACTGCAAGGAGAGTGCCTGGGTGAATTTATAAGTGGTTGCGGTTTGGGGCAGTGAATGGATTAGTACATGGTACTGAATGGGTCACTAGGGGAGTGCAAGTGGAGTGACAGAGTGTTTGCTGGAGTGTATGGTTATTGACTAGGGAATTGAAGGTGTGTTAGACAAGTGTGTAGGTGGTTAGAGGACTGCATGCATAGTGGATATGCATTTGAAGCAGTCCATGTGCTTAGGCCTGGCTCACTGCATGAGTACTTGGGTACTGACTGAATGATTAGAGTACTGCTAGGAGAGTTCCCGGATGAATTTTTAAGTGTTTGGGTTTTGGCGCAGTGAATGGTTTAGTACATGGTGCTGAATGGGTCACCAGAGGAGTGCAAAGGGAGTGACAGTGTGTTTGCTGGATGTGTATGGATACTGATTGTGGAATTAAAGGTGTGAAAGACAAGTGTGTAGGTAGTTAGAGGACTGCATGCATAGTGTATAGGGGTTTGAAGCAGTCCAAGTGCTAAGGCCTGGCTCAGTGCATGAGTACTTGATTACTGACTGAATGATTGGAGTACTGCAAGGAGAGTGCCCGGGTGATTTTATAAGTGTTTGGGTTTTGGCACAGTGAATGGATTAGTACATTGTGCTGAATGGGTCACTAGAGGAGTGCAAAGGAAGTGACAGGGTGTTTGCTGGAAGTGTATGGATACTGACTGGGGAACTGAAGGTGTGAAAGATAAGTGTGTAGGTGGGTAGAGGACTGCATGCATAGTGGAAAGGGGTTTGAAGCAGTCCATATGCTAAGGCCTGGGTCAATGAATGAGTACTTGGGTACTGAATGAATGATTAGAGTACTGCAAGGAGTGTTCCTGGGTGAATTTATAAGTGGTTTGGTTTTGGCGCAGTGAATCGATTAATACATGTTGCTGAAGGGGTCACTACAGAAGTACAAGGGGAGTGACATGGTGTTTGCTGGAAGTGTATGGATACTGACTGGGGAATTAAAGGCGTGAAAGACAAGTGTGTAGGTGGTTAAAAGACTGCATGCATAGTGGATAGGGTTTTGAAACAGTCCATATGCTAAGGCCTGGGTCACTGGATGAGTACTTGGGTACTGAGTGAATGATTAGAGTACTGCAATGAGAGTGCCTGGGTGAATTTATAAGTGTTTGGGTTTTGGCACCGTGAATGGATTAGTAGATGGTGCTGAATGGCTCACTAGAGGAGTGCAAGGGGAGTGAGTCCTAGAGCCAGTGCTATGCTAAAAGACACTGAGAATACAGTTACAACACCTACATAGAATAGGGAACACTATCCGTTGGGCTACCCCTGTGATGAATCACCTCCTCTGTCATCTGCTAGTGCATAATAGGGCAGGGGGATTAAAACTACCTCTTAAAACGCACCACAGGGCGCGTCTGCACACTGTTGAAGGGAGGGGGGGGCTAAAGTCCCCTTGAATCCTGAGTGTGCCTGGGGTCCAACTAGCCCACCAAGTATCTCCAGTTAGCGCACAGAGCTGCATTGCAGAGAGGTGTAAAAAGTGGCACGGCTTGGACCACCTCTCTGCAACGCAAAGCAGTGGCTCTTACTGGATGCACCTGGTGGACTAGTTGGCCCCCATGGGCCGTCAGGATTGAAAGCAAATTATTTCCACATCCACAAACACGCCACAGCATGTTTGCAAACGTCACCTCCGGCCCCATCCCCTCCCTTCACCACTGTATAAACGCGCCCTGTGGCCATTTTAATTTGGGAGGTTAAGTCCCCTTGAATCCTGAGGGTCCCTAGGGTCCAAGTAGCCCACTAGATACCTCCTGTAAGCGCCACAGAGCTGTGTTGCAGAGAGGTGTAAAAAGGGGCACGGCCTGGGCCACCTCTCTGAAACACAAGGCAGTGGCGCTTACTGGAAGCATCTGGTGGGCTAGTTGGCCCCCTGGGGCACTCAGGATTGAAGGGGAAATATTTCCCCAACTTAAAATGCGCCACAGGGCGTGTTTTCACACATCACCTCAGGCCCCATCTCCTCCCTTCACCACTGTGTAAATGCGCCCTGTGGCCGTTTTAAGCTGGAAAATTAAGTCTCCTTGAATCCTGAGGGTCCCTGGGGTCAAACTAGCCCACTAGGTACCTCCAGTAAGCGCTGTTGCAGAGAGGTGTTAAAGGGGCATGGCCTGCACCACCTCTCTGCAATGCAGAGCAGTGTCACTTACATGAAGCACCTGATGGGCTAGTTGGCCCCCAGGGGCTCTCAGGATTGAAGGGGAATTAGTTCCTAATCTTAAAACATGCTACAAAGCGTGTCTGCACACGTCACCTCAGGCCCCGTCCCCTCCCTTCACCACTGTGTAAACGCGCCCTGTGTCCGTTCTAACTTGGGATATTAAGTTCCCTTGAATCCTAAGGGTCCCTAGGGTCAAACTAGCTCACTAGGTACCTCCAGTAAGCGCCACAGAGCTGTGTTGCAGAGAGGTGTAAAACATGGCACTGCCTAGATCACCTCTCTGCAACACAGCTCCCCGGCGCTTACTGGAAGCACCTGGTGGGCTAGTTGGCCCCCAGAGTCCCTCAGGATTGAAGTGGAATTATTTCCCCAACTTAAAACGCGCCACGGGGTGTGCTTGCACACGTCACCTCAGGCCCCGTCCCCTCTCTTCACCACTGTGTAAACGCGCCCTGTGGCCATTCTAAGTTGAGAGATTGAGTCCCCTTGAATCATAAGGGTCCCTAGGGTCAAACTAGCTCACTAGGTACCTCCAGTAAGTGCCACAGAGCTGCGTTGCAGAGAGGTGTAAAAAGGGGCTTGACTTCTGAACAACTGTCTGCAACGCAGCTTCCTGGCACATACTGGAGATACCTGTTTTGCTAGTTGCCCCTCAGGGACCCTCAGTATTGAAAGAGAATTAATTCCCCAACTTACAACTCACCACGGGGCGCGTTTACACAATCTTGAAGGAAGGGGGCCTGGCCTGAGGTGACATGTCTGCAAACACACCATTTTTTTTTTATTATTATTTTGGAGGGGGGCTGCTTTGCCCCCCTCCTCAGGCGGCCCCGGAGACCCCATCCCCCGGGGCCGGCCTTTGTTTTTTTATTATTGTTTTTTATTTACATTTTGAGGATGGGGGACGTGTGGCCCCCCTCCCGGGCCACTAATATCCCCGGGGACCCCATCCCCTGGGGCTGGCCCTCTCTGTTGTGGACTGTGGGGGGGTCCCCAATCCCCCCACGGTCCCGCCGGCTTCCCGCCTCGTGCGGTAGCCGGCATTGCTTTTCCACATGGGGAGCTGCTAAGAGGCAGCTCCCCGTGTGGAAAAGCAATCGTCTTTGGTTTTTGGAAGAGAGAGCAGGCTTCCTACGAGGCTCCTACCCTGCCATAGAAAACTACATTGTCCCGGGGGTGGGCACCCTGGGAAACTGCAGGAGCTGGCCCTGGGGTGGTGGTCACCGGGGCAAAGAGGGTAATTAACGGACCCCCAAATTTAACTACTTAGTGCCCCGGGGAGGTGGTGGTCCCCGGGGTGTGTGGGGGGGCTCAAGCCCCCTCACACAGGAATATTTATTTTTAAAAAAATTCCCCGGGGTTGGCAGTCCCCAGGGCTTGGGGTGCTTGGATGCCCCGACGTTAAAAGTTAAAGCCCCGGGGGTATCGGTCCCGAGGCTGTGGGGGGCTGTGTGCCCCCTGCAAATGTTTGAGCAAAGCCCCGGGGGTGGTGGTCCCCGGGGCAGTGTGGGACCCCCACACATCTTTTTTCTCTGCCCCCGGGGGGCTAAAGAATAATGAAGCGCGGGAGTCCGCGCTTCGCTTTAAAAAAAAAATTGGCAAAATTTGCGATGGGAGCGAAACTCGCCGATTTTTTTTAAAAAAAATGCTTTTGTGGGCCCTGCCCCCTTTTCTTGTTTTTTGTGTTTTTTTTCTCTTTTCCTGTGCCTCGGTTCTAACGAGGCACAAGATGGCTGCTAACACTTCCTGGTTTGGAGTGTTGACAGCCAATTGGCATAAGGCTCGTGCTTGGGAGGATCCACGGCACTAGATATATATGTGTTTTTACTTTTGAATTTCTCAGCAACTGCTCAACGGATTTACAGCATTTAACAAAAAGGGTTCTTTCTGAACCAAGAACTATATATATATATATATATATATATTCACTGAAAAAACCAAAGGTTTCAGGGGTGTTATATTTAGCTGAACATTTCCCTCGTACAAAACCCTAGAAATTCCCCCGTTATAGTTAGTTCAGCTAACTATAACTCGCGTCCCCGCAATGCACTGCTGATGACGTCACATATTACATCACTCATGACATGGCCAGTGACATCACTGATGACATCACTGATGACATCTCAAATGACATCACTGGTGACATCACTGATGACGTCATCCAGTGAGTCTGTGTTTCTGTAAAGTTTTAATATGTTTAATATATATAGGGAAAGGCCTGTTCAAGAATGAGTGGGTGTACAACTGTGTGAATGGATAATTTTCTAGGTGCGTAACTGACTCTATAAGTGAGTCATTAAATGTATCTCACTGCAGACTAGTGAATGTCTGTATGTGTCTGTGTGTTGGTGTATACGTGGCTGCATGGTTTTGTGAATAGCTATATGAGTGTCTATATGGGTTATTGATTGGTTGTCTGAGTATCTGTATGGGTGCCTGAGTGTTTGTGTGGGTAGGGTGTGTGTGACTCTGTGCATAGATGTGTGAGTGGGTGTTTCTATGGGTGCATGGTTTTAAGAGTGCAACTGTGATGGACTGTATGGTTGGGTTAGTGTATGTATGGGTGTGTTAGTGATTGAATGTATATCTCAGTTGTACATGTGTCAGTAACTACATATGTGAAACGCAGTGTATATGTGTGTAAGAGTATATAACTATCTATATGCGGGGGCGCGAGTTATAGTTAGCTGAACTAACTATAACGGGGGAATTTCTAGGGTTTTGTACGAGGTAAATGTCCAGCTAACTATAACACCCCTGAAACCTATGTTTTTTTCTGTGAATTTCTAAGGTTTTCTAAATGCCAATTCCTAACTATAACGCCCCTGAAATCTTTGTTTTTTTCAGAGAATTTCAAAGGTTTTTTAAATGCCAATTCCTAACTATAACTTGCATGAAACCTATGTTTTTTCAGTGAATTTCAAAGGTTTTTTAAATGCTAATTCCTATCTATAACTTATCTCTGAAGATATCATGTTTAATCATTTTGATTGGATTTGGATATTTTTCTAATTCGATGTGTGTCAATTTTATTAATTACATTTTTTTTTAAATAATTTTTTATCACCATTTTTTAAACTTATTTTTTCCATTAATTCTTTTAAAAATTACAAAATATTATTTGAACTTAATGGGTTTTTCAAACATATTGTTTTATATTTTTCAAAATATTTTTTTAACTATATGTGCAAAACTTTATTTTATATATTTTTTTCAATGATTTTGGATCAGCGCACCCTAACCGCACTGTTCCTGATCCCTACGCGATAGCATCCGCGCATGGTATGCATCGGGTACGTGTTTTGTGCGCGATCGCAATGCGACTGGTACGCGACTCCCAGCCTATACGCGACAAGTTCGATGTACGTAACGCGACGTTTACGCGCTTCCGCGATGCGTCATCTGCATCTATGACGCAGTAGGTGCGTGGATCCCGCAAAGTATTTAACATTTAAAAAACATATGTATGTATTTCATATGAATATTAATAGAAGACAAACTCTAAACTAGTCTTAAAACGAATATATTTTTAAATCTAATCCTATAAGTTTTTTTTTATTCAATTTCACGGATGCCCGCTGGGTGCGTGCTGCGTAAGCGCAGGGTGCGCGGATCCCATGTGACCTGCAAAAAAAGAGATTTGATTGGTTCATTACACTTCCTCTTCTAACTATTGAAAACCCGACCCATTTCAATCATTCTTCTTTGACCTTCTTTAGAGCATCATCTCTTTGGAGAGAAGAAGATTTTTTAGACTAAGTTTACACTTCGCTCTAACTTTTTTCAACCAAAAATGGCTTCAGAGCAGCAGGCATCACCTGCATCACCTCATACTTCTGAGGATACATTTTTGGCAGAGGCACCACCCAAAAAACGTTTTTCTTCAGTGGTGTGGACATTTTTTACGTTTCCCAAGGGGCAGAATTAGACCAATGCCACCTTGGTCACGTGCAAGATTTGCAAAATTGTCCTGTCGCGAGGGGATCCTAACAAGAAATACTCTTGCGGCACGGCAAGTATGATGAAGCATATGACGACCCTTCATCCGAACAATCTTGCATGAGAAGAGTGCCGACGGATGAGAAGCACTCCTGCTCCTGCGCCATCCACCTCATCGCAGCCGAGCACATCAAGAGTACATCCATCAGCCCAAACCTTGGACATCCGTCCTCAATTTCAATTTTTAAAAGTACTCTGCCCTAAGTGCAATGCGACTTTGTGCTATGGTGAACAGTATATCGATCTGATCTGCCGCCGCCAAGAAAGTCACATTTGCTATTTTTTTTTATTATTATTATTCCCTGAAGTTCATTTTTTGGTTTCTCCTGGCTTTTGTTTTTTTTTTCCAGAAAAAACAAAAAAAAATTACAATTGTTCAGAAAACCCCCAAAAAATTATAAAAGAAAAAAGAAGAAAAAAAAAGTTCTTGTAAGAACTAACTTTCCTGGTTTAAAAAAAGAGCTACATTTCTTTGTTAGTGTTAGTTTAGATGAATGTATGTGTAGTACGTAATTGACTGAATAAATGCATTAGTAGCGTATGGTGAATGTATAAGTGCAGAAGTATGAGGAAGTGCTGCAGCATCACACAGTAACCTCTTTAACTACAGTGTGCTGTAGTACTTCCGAAACACAGGGATGCAACATATGTACATAAATATGTTGCAAATCTATGCTTCTGTCTGCACGGCTGCTTAAACTGCAGCCATGTGATGACACAGGCACCCTTGCACCATAGTGCAAGGATATCTGTGTCATGTGCTGTTTGTTTTTCTGCAGCAAGACACACCTTCCTGCACAAAAACAATGAGAAAATGCATTTTTCTTCTTCAATGTATGCTGGACATTTCAGCATGCATTGAAGATATGAAAATGTGGAGAAATGAAAACAATTCTCCTTGATGTGCTTTCCTACACCAATTTTAGAATGGTGCACTATTCACTAGGCCTGGGCTAAAATCTCGTTCCGTTCGCGGAAATTGCGATAATTTGACATTTTCGCATTCCGCGGAAAGTGCGAAAATGTCAAAATTTCCGCGTTCCACAGCTTGGCGATAATTTGTTTCTTGCTCGCGCTGTAAAATAATACATTCTCGCGCGCGCGCGTTCGCCTTACCTGAATCCCTGCGTTCACCGACAAGTTTTCTTGATCGGTCGCGTTCTCCATGGGATGTTGTATTGTTTTTAGCCATTTGCGCTGTCTTGACAGTTCGCGCCCGCAGTGATGTCATGCGTTGCGCGATCACGTCTTTCTTCTCGCGATCATGCATCTCGAGACAACTGAAAACAAGATGGCCGCGCCCATGAGCAACCACATGGGTAAGTTGGCGAGCCGCAACCATGCAGAAAATCTCGCGAACATGCGGGAAAAAACTTCCGCATCTTCGCGATATTTCCGCGTGTTTGCGATAATTTTTAACATTTTCGCGATAATTTGCGAAAGTGGATTTCGCAAATTCCGCCCACCCCTACCATTCACACACATATCGAGATTCATGATTTCTGATAAATCTAGACATGTGTCTTGTTCTATGAGTATTTAGTGCAATCATGCACAACAGCACTTATAGAACACCCTTTCAAAACAAAGTGGTCTGCATGATGAGGTTGTATTTACATAGAGTATAAAAAGTGCACAGAGTGCCTTTTCCTCTCTTTGTAAATATAAAAGAGTATCTAACACAATAACTATGTTACAAAAAGTGACATATTTCTGTTTTTAAAATTCCTTGCGAATGATAAAAGGTAAGCACAGAGTTTTGTCTGCAAGGATGTTCAAAGAAGAATGATTAAAATAATTGCGGTCCTTCAATAGCAAAAATAGGAAATATTATGAACCCCTCAAATCTCTTTTTTTGCAGGTCACATGATATCGGATTATGGTCAGATTTCAAAACTACATAGGTTTAAACAGAGAGTTTTTAGAAACATGTTTCCACTTTGCAGCTTCTTGCATAACTCCTCATTCTGCATATTGAGACTTAGTTAAACTTACCTTCACAGTAATAGGAATAAAAAATGGTACACATTTTTTTCACATTTTCATTCCAATCTAAATTGTTAAAAATTGCTTATTTTAAAATTTGGATCTGAGAAAGAAAAGGAAAAAAAAAATTATAACATGTAATAATAAATTTTTTACAACACAGCATAATTTCTACAAAGTAATTTTTTTGCCTCTTTTGCTGTTCTCAGAATATATTATATTTCACTAAAAATAGTGATTTCAATCGTACTCATCACTTAACAGCAGGCAAAAAAAAAACAATCACAAAGATTGTTAATAAAAACCCAACATGCTATTCTCAACAAAATACCACAAGATACAAATCACAGATATATAAAATGCTTACAGCTAACAACATTTTATAAGTTTAACTTACAAAAACTGTAAAAGTTGTCGCTTTAAAATATTCACCTAATCTAAGGATGAATTTTTGGAGGACGCACCACGCCCACAACGTTTTCCTTCAGTGATGTGGAAATGTTCTACTTTTCTTGAGGGGCAAAAAAAGACCCATGCCACCTTTGTCACGCGCAAGATTTTCAAAAGAGTTATGTTACGAGGGGATCCTAACAAAAAAGACTTGAGTGGCACAACAAGTATGATGAAACACCGAAGGACCCTTCATCCAAACAATCTTGCACGAGAAGAGTGCAAACAGATGAGAAAAACTCCTGTTCCTGTAAAAAAGAATCACAAATAAATGTATATTAATAACTTTCAAATTCATACTATTCCATTACTGTGCAAACAAATTTTATATAAATACTAACTAAGAAATTATAGCCCTGAACCACAAGTGTAACGATGGTTAAAACGCTACATGCATAGTGCATACTACTTTGAAGCAGTTCATGCCCTAAAGCCTACCTTACTAAAACACCACATGCTAACTGACTAAATGATTACAGTATTATAAGGAGACACACTGGGTGAGTGACAGGGTGTTTGCTAGAAGTGTATGAATACTAACTAGGGAATTCAAGGTGTGAAACACCACTGTGTAGGTGATTCGAGGCCTGCATGCATAGTGAATAGGCATTTAAAGCAGTCCATGTGGTAAGGCCTGGCTCAGTGCATGACTACTTGGGTACTGACTGAATGATTAGAGTACAGCAAGGAGAGTGCCTGGGTGAATTTACAAGTGGTTGGGTTTTGGTGCAGTTAATCGATTAGTACATCGTGCTGAATGGATCACTAGAGGAGTGCAAAGGGAGTGACAGGGTGTTTGCTGGAAGTGTATGGATACTGACTGGAGAATTGAATGTGTGAAAGACATGTGTGTAGGTGGGTACAAGACTGCATGCATAGAGGTTATTGGTTTGAAGCAGTCCTTGTGCTAATGCCTGGCTCAGTGCTTGAATACTTAGGCACTGACTGAATGATTATAGTACTGCAAAGATAGTATCTTGGTGAATTTATAAGTGTTTGAGTTTTCGCACAGTGAATGTATTAGTACATGATTCTGAATGGGTCACTAGAGGACTGCAAAGGGAGTTACAGGGTGTTTCCTGGAAGTGTATGGATACTGACTAGCGAATTGAAAATGTGAAAGACGAGTGTATAGTATGTTAGAAGACTGCATGCATACTGCATAGACATTTGAAACAATCTATGTGATAATGTATGGTTCACAACATGAGGACTTGGAAACTGACTAAATCATCAGACTACTACTAGGTTAGTGCCTGGGTAAAACTTTTACATTTTCAGTTCTGGCACAGTGAATAGAATAGTACATGGTACTGCACTTTAGTGTCAAACCCTGACTCATTTTATCAATGCATAAGCAAAGAATAGCTTCTAAAGCTACTAAAACTTGTCAACATGACCGATTTTAAAACAGTTATCTGTCATCAAATACACTATGTTACCAAATGCTTCTCTCACAATCCTTACCCAAATGTACAAAGACTCACAGTGTGATTTTAGACAAGCAACACTATCCCTAGCAGTTTACCAAAACTCATTCACTAGTCTAGAAGAGTTAATGGTACTGCATACAATCTACATATTTCAGGACTGCACTTTTGTGTCAAAGCCTAACTCAATTAATCAACGCATAAGCAAAGACTGGCTTCTAATCCTACTACAACTTGACAACATGACAGGTTTTAAAACAGTTATCTGTCAGCAAATACATGATGTTACCAAATGCTTCTCTCATAGTGATCCCAATTACACACTAACTCACAGTTTGATTCTAGACAAGCACCACTATCTCTAGCAGTTTACCAAAACTCATTCACTACAGTGCAAGTGGTAAGGGAACTGCACACAATCTACATATTTCAGGACTGCACCTTTCTGTCAAAGCCTGACTCATTTAATCAAAACATAAGCCATATCTGTCTTCTAATGCTACTAAAACTTCACGACATGACAGGTTAAAACAGTTATCTGTCAGCAAATACACAATGTTACCAAATGCTTCTCTCACAGTGGTTCCCAAATGCACACAGACTCACAGTGTGATTCTAGACAACAACCACTATCCCTAGGAGTTTACCAAAACGTATTCACTACTATGGAAGTTGTAAGGGAACTGCACATAATCTACATAGTTCAGTATTGCACTTTAGTATCAAAGCAAGAATCTTTTTAACAATGCATAACCAAAGACTGGCTTCTAATGCTGCTAAAACTTGACAACATAACAGGTTTTGAAAGAGTTATCTGCTAAAAAACTACACAATATTACCAAATGCTTCTATCACAGTGGTTCCCAAATGCACACAGACTCACAGTGTGATTCTAGACAACAACCACTATACCTAGGACTTTACCAAAAATCATTCACTACTGTGGAACTGATAAGGGAACTGCACACAATCTACATATTTCAGGCCTGCACTTTTCTGTCAAAGCCTGACTCATTTAATAAAAGCATAAGCAAAAATTGGCTTCTAATTCTACTAAAACTTGACACCATGACAGGTTTTAAAAAAGTTATCTGTCAGAAAATACACGATATTACCAAATGCTTCTCTCACAGTGATCCCAAATACACACTAACTCACAGTGTGGTTCTAGACAAGCACCACTATCCCTAGGAGTTTATCAAAACTCATTCACTACAGTGCAAGTGGTAAGGGAACTGCACACAATCTACATATTTCACGACTGCAATTTTGTGTCAAAGCCTGACTCATTTACTCAAAGCATAAGCAAAAACTGCCTTCTAATGCTACCAAAACTTGACAACAAGACAGATTTTAAAACATTTATCTGTCAGCAAATACACAATGTTACCAAATGCTTCTCTCACAGTGGTTACCAAATGCACACATACTCACTTTGTGATTCTAGACAAACAACACTATCCCTTGCACTATACCAAAACACATTTCTTCATCTAGAAGGAGTACTACATTTTAGTATAGAAACATAACTAATCTCACAACTTCATAAACAATGACTGGTTTCTAATTCTACCAAAATATAAAAACTGCACAGTTATCTGTCTGCAAACACATGCAAAACACAAATGCTTATCACAGAATGGTTTCTACATGCACATACACTGTCAATAAGATTGTGGAGAAAAAAAAGTACTCCCTACACTTTAGCAGGAGATAAACATTAGTCTGATTAAAATCAAAATAGTCTACATACATCCCCTCACAATTAAATAACTCATCTTTCAAGTTGTTTTGTAGATTAAGAAGTATATCAGTCACTCACCATGTTTTCTTATACAGAATCTCTGCACTGTGCACCTCTCAGCAAAAACAAAGAATGTAAAAGTTTCCCTTTCATTTTCCACACATATACATGTAAACATCAAATCACAATCCTTCACACATAAACTCAAAAGCAAACACACATTTCTATTGGTTAAACATTTCAACCCTTTCCAACTGAAATACATTTCAACCCTTCCCCAAATTTTCCTTCTGCCTGTTACCATAGAAACAGGTCATGGAAAACTGCACTGAGCACACAGGTCAGAAGTTCAGCACACAATGGTGCTAAACAAGAGAGGAAGTGTGCTTTACTTTTCAACATCTAATGTTCCTTACAATCTGTTTTTGTTAACCAATAAGAATCATACCTTTAAAAAACAGAAATATACACCCTACCTTTCAGTGTACAAAGTAGTCATACAACCAATAATTTCTTGTCTTTTTAAAAAAAAAAAGTTCAGTGGATCCACGCACCCAACGCGGTAGGACGCGCGCACCGAGCGCATTTCGCCGTTTTTTTTATTTAAAAATGGGGGCCCCAGGGGGTCCTTCTTGGACCGCCTAAGCACCTCTGGAGGGTCAGATTATTCCTACTCTGCCCCCTTGATATGTTTACACACTTTTTCCCCTTGCTTCTTCAGCCTCGCTTCTACCGAGGCAGAAAATGGCCGCCAACAGTTCCTGGTTTCGAATGTAGACAGACACTCGACAGCCAATTAGCATTCAGCGTGCGATCGGGAGGGTGCACGCTCAGTTCGGGGTGGGTGCGCTTACGGTGCGGGTATGGTCCGCGGATCCTCCCCGGCCATACATATTTATGTAGATTTAACTCTAATTTTCTCAGGAAATACTGAACGGATTCACCCCATTTATGAAAAAGGCACGAGTCTGAACTGAGGACTACCTCTTTGCCAAATTTGGTGTCATTCCGTTCAGCAGTTCGGGCTGTAGCTGCGACAACAGAACATATGGGAAATTGCATGGGGAAAACGCGTTTTGGGACCCCCCTTTTTTCTCGGCCACCGGCTTGACGAATCAACACAAAACTTTCAGGGTAGGAGCGGAGCGGAGCTGGCCAAAAGTTTGGAAAATTTTGCGAGGATTCGTTAACCGGCGCCAGACTTATTGGGAATAGAATGTTGCGGATTTCCTATGGATAATAGGTACTAACTATAACTATCTACTGGCGACCGCTAGTAGATAATATATACTATCTACTGGCGGTCGCCAGTAGATACTTATAGTTAGGACCGTGTTTCCATAGGAAATCTGAAAATTCTATTTTGAATAACTTTGGCGCCGGTTGACGAATCCTCGCGAATTTTTCAAAATAGGTGAGGCGCTCCGCTCCTCTCCTACCCCAAAAGTCTCGGGGTGATTAGTCAAGCGGGGGCCGAGAAAAAAGGGGGGTCCCAAAACGCATTTTCCCCATGGATTTTTCCTTAGGGACCTTTAGTCCAAGGTACAGCCCGAACGGCTGAACAGAATTACTTGAAATTTGGCAGAGAGGTAGTCCTCAGGACAGGGATGTGCCTTTTGAATATCTGGAGTCAATCTGTTCAGTAGTTCCTGAGAAAATTTCAGTTATAACTCACGCGACCGCAATCCTGTTCTGATGACGTCAGATATTACGTCACTGTATTTAGACACCTATTTACCCATGTCTTCTTCCATTAATCTTTAGCTATACATATATTACAAATATTTATTTTGCAGAAAGACACATATGTAATCAGTGATGTAATATCTGACGTCATCAGCAGAGGATTGCGGTCGCGTGAGTTATAGTTGCCTGCACTAACTATAACGGGGGAATTTCATTGTTTTTTTACGAGGGAAATGTCCAGCTAACTATAACATGTGTGAAACCTATGGTTTTTTAAGTGAATATATATATATATATATTCACTTGAAAAAACATAGGTTTCACACACGTTATAGTTAGCTGGACATTTTGCTTGAAAAAAACCATTGAAATTCCCCCGTTATAGTTTGTTCAGCTAACTATAACTCGTGCGCCCGCAATCCACTGCTGATGACGTCACATATTACATCACTCATGACATGGTCAGTGACAGCACTGATGACATCACTCATGACATCTCAAATGACATCACTCATGACATCACTGATGACATCATCCAGTGACTGTGTATTTCTGTAAAATTTAAATATGTTTTATATATTTATAGTGAAAGGCCTGTGGAAGAATGAGTGGCTGTACAAGTGTGTGAATGGATGATTTTCTACGTGCGTAATACACTGGAAAAGTGAGTCATTAAATGTATCTTACTGCAGACTAGTGACTAAACTGTGTGAATGTCTTCATGTTTCTGTCTGTTGCTGTATAAGTGGCTGCATGGTTTTCTGAATAGCTATAGGAGTGTCTATATAGGTTATCGATTGGTTGTCTGAGTATCTGTATGGGTGCTTGAGTGTTTGTGTGGGTAGGCTGTGTGTGACTCTGTGCATAGATGTGTGAGTGGGTGATTCCATGGCTGCATGGTTTTAAGAGTGCATCTATGATGAACTGTATGGTTGAGTGAGTGTATGTATGGGTGTGTTAGGGTTTGAATGTATATCTCAGTGGTACATTTGTGACTAACTACATATGTGAACGGCAGTATATATGCGTGTAAGAGTATATAAGTGGGTATATGTGAGAGTGTGTGATTGTGAGAGTGGCTGTATGGATGAGTGTGTGCTTGTATCAATGATTGTATAAGAGCGTAAGAATTTGGTACTATTTTTATGAGTAAGTGAACTTGTGTGTATAACTGCATAGGTGAGTAAATGGGAGTGTGATTAATTATTTGCATGACTGACTAGGTGTGACATTACCTCTATGGATGATTGGTGGTGTGTGAGTGTCTATTTGGATGCATTAATGCATATGTTAGTCTTGTACGGAGTGACTGTAAGTATGAGTGACTGTACATATGAATGAGTGGAGGTGTATGTAAACCTAAGAGTTAATAAGTGGGTATGTATTTATTGGTATTGGAGTATCTTTAGTTTTGAGAATGGATGTCTGAAATTTTGAGTTTGTGTATCAACGGTTAAATTAGGGTGTGAGAAGATGCAGTAATTTATCACATAGATGATGTCATCAGTGATGTCATTGTTGATGTCATTTGATATGTCATCAGTGATGTCACTGACCATGTCATGAGTGATGTAATATGTGTCGTCATCAGCAGTGGATTGCGGGCGCGCGAGTTATAGTTAGCTGAACTAACTATAACGGGGGAATTTCAATGGTTTATTTCGAGAGAAATGTCCAGCTAACTTTAACGTGTGTGAAACCTATGGTTTTTTCAGTGGATTTGCAAGGTTTTTTAAATGCTAATTCTTAACTATAACGTCTGTGAAACCTATGTTTTTTTCAGTGAATTTCAAAGGTTTTTTAAATGCTAATTCCTAACTATAACGAGTGTGAAACCTATGGTTTTTAAGTGAATTTGCAAGGTTTTCTAAATGCTAATTTATGAATGTTTTATTATATTTTTAATTATTTATTTTACAATAAGCTACCTATGTATATAATTATAGATTTACTGTATCCTGCAATATGGAATGGCTCAGCTTTTTTTTTTTTTATTTTGGATATAGTTGAACAGCATATTTAATACCTTCTATAAACCTCTAAATATATATTTTTTTTAAGGATTTTTTACCGTGCGCGCACCGTGCGCTTACGGTGTGCGCATGGTAAAGTGCTTTACATGCGCATGCATACTTCATGCGTGACGTCATTACGCGCATGCGTGCGTTCTATGTACGCACATGCGCTCGTTTGTCGTACGCGCCTGCGCCATACGTGCTTGCGCGTGTGCGTCGTACACGCATGCTACGTACGCGCATGCGCACATGCTACGTACGTGCATGCATGCTTGCACCGTGCGCGCACCGTGCGTGCACGGCAAGTTATGAGATCAAGAAACAACACTTTTCATTGGTTTATAGTAGTTTCAGGTCATGTGATTAAGAAACAACACTTTTCATTGGTTTATAGTAGTTTCAGTTCCAGAAACTTCCTACACCACACCCACTCCCCTCATTATTACTTCTGATTCCCTGGGAGAAGGAGCTGAGCAGATTTTCTAGTACTTCAGTACTTCAGAATGGCAGAGCAGCAGGCATCTGGGAGTGAGCAGGAGACCCTTGTCAGGCAGAGACAGAGGAAACAGAAAGACTCTTTCATTTGGCAATTTTTTACATTTCCACAGGGGCAGAAAAAAGTGAATGCTCACAATGTCACCTGCACTCTTTGTGATCGTGTCTTATCAAGAGGAGATCCTAATAAGAAATACTCTTTTAGTATCTACACTATGATCAGGCATGTTAGGGATGTACATCCTGTGGCTTATGCTCGAGCTGCTAGAGAAAACCCTCCAGCAGCTCAGCCGAGCACATCATCGGCAGCTCAGCCGAGCACTTCATCTGCGGCGGCTGCTTCACCTGGTTCTGCTCCTCTGGATATACACCCTCTGTTTCAGAGGGTGCATATACGGTGCAATACGTGTTATGCTCTTATCGCTTTTGCGGACAGCAGCATTCCGCTAATAGAGAGCAAGATCCAGCAGCACACGTGCGGCACCCTATAATTTTTGCCAAGGTTTTTTTTTCCTCTGTCCCTCCATTAACACAACAGCTCTTTTTAGAGCCACCTAACAACTAAAAACTTAAATTTGATTTTTAACTCTATATTTTTTTTCGCTGTGCGCGCACAGTACGCGCACCTCGCGATTTAAAAACAAAAAAAAATGTTTTTTTCCTCTTCATGGTCCTTCAGGGACTCCCTGACAAAAGCTAGGGGGTCAGGAACTCTGTACCCTGCCCCCTTTTCACGTTCTTCACCTTTCTTTTAAATGGAAAAACACATTTCTTTTTTTTTGCAAATTTCAACCCTTTCCAAATGATTTCTACCCCCAAAATAAATTCTGCCTGCTAGCATAGCAACAGATCATGGAACACTGCTGTGAGCAGAGACGTCAGAAGTTCAGCACATAATGTTTATAATCCAAAGAGCAAGATTGCTTAACTTTACAAACCTAACAGCAAATCCAAAGTAATGTTCTGTGGGAACACATTTTTCTGGACCAATACAAAACATGCTTTTAAAAATTTAAACATACAGCCTAGTTTTTATTGTAAAATGGTCTGAAACAGCCAATGAGTTCTTTTTTTAAAAAAGTATATAATCCTCCATTTTACAACTACCTTTCTTTACATTTTGTCGTTCTACTGAAAGACACCTTCAGAGTGCATCCACGTCTCCTCCTCACTCCCTGAAATACACTGTTGTTCTACCATTTTAAATTAAAATTGATTGCTGCTCAGCTCCTTGTCCCAGGTAATAAGAAGACATAGTGAGGGGAGTGGCTATGGTGTAAGATTCTGGAAGAGAAACTACTATGAACCAATGCTTCTGAGTGCATCCAGATCTCCTCCTCACTCCCTGAAGTAGACTGCTGTTCTGCCATTTTCTATTAAAATTTATACCTGTTCAGCTCTTAGTCCCAGGAAAAAATAAGAAATAGTGAGAGGAGTGGCAAGGCATTTATATATCTTTAGACTCTGCATCGGTACTTACTTATAGGTACAAAAAAAAACTCAATTAAAACAACGGCTCGTTTTAGAGCTAACCAACATCTAAACAGTTTAACACAACATAAGAGACTTTTTTCCTCTTTTAGTACGTGCTGTAGAAAACAGCATGCACTGAAAGAGGAAAAAACTAGGAGAAATTAAAACATTTCTCCTCGTCGTGCCTCGCTACGCCACCTCTAGGGTGGCCTAGCATTCACACGCAACTCCAGACTCACGATTTCTCGTAAATCTGGAGATATGTCTAGTTCTATGGGTGTAGCATGGGAACACCCACAACAACACCCAGGGAACGCCCCTTCAACACACATTGCTGCGTGTGAAGTGGCTGTATTTACGAGGAGAGGAAAAGTCACGCACTTACATTTACCTTTCCATGAGGCCAAATGGTAATTTTTAAATCCTTTTTAAGTGAAATAGTCAATCTTAATCCTATAATATTGAAATAATGGTTTCTTCAGATGCTGGAAATTTTTTCTATAATTTTGGTTTTAGAAAAATTAAGTAACAATTTGGTAAATCATAAGGCAAACGTTGCTTGTAAATCAATTGAGAATCATTACACAGTGTCCATCCTTTTTCAAATTTTAGATAAACTGTGTAATGACCAGAAGTTATATAAGGTCCATCATGAAAAATTATTGCAACTGCAACAAAAGTTTTTCCTGATATTGATAATTGATTTCCTACAAACTTCTTTAATGTATGTATGGAGCGTACCCCCACCCCAACAGTGGATGTACGGACCGTACGCTCACCCACGTATATATGGAGCGTACCCCCACCCCAACAGTGTATGTACGGACCGTACCCTCACCCGCGTATGTACACCAGTGTATGTACGAACCATACCCCCACCCACGTATGTATGGAGCGTACCCCTCCCCAACAGTGTATGTACGGACCGTACCCTCACCCGCGTATGTATGGAGTGGACCCCCACCCCAACAGTGTATGTACGGACCGTACCCTCACCTGCGTATGTATGGAGCGGACCCCCACCCCAACAGTGTATGTACGGACCGTACCCTCACCCGCGTATGTACATCAGTGTATGTACGAACCATACCCCCACCCGCGTATTTATGGAGCGTACCCCCACCCCAACAGTGTATGTGCAGACCGTACCCCCACCCGTGTATGTACACCAGTGTATGTACGAACCATACCCCCACCCGTGTATGTATGGAGCGTACCCCTACCCCAACAGTGTATGTACGGACCGTACCCCCACCCGCGTATGTACGGACCGTACCCCCACCCGTGTATGTACGGAGTGAACACACACCCCACCAGTCTAAGTACGGAGCGCACCCCAGGCCCCAACACCAGCACCCTCACCCAACATCGCGCATGTACGAGTCGTACCAAGCCAGAGACAAGGACAGCACTGTACAACAAAATGGCCGATGTACGCACCATACAGACGCTAAAAACACACATACACAACCAGGACAAAGCAAAACAACACAAGAAGACTCCATTCGAATCGCACAAAGCCACAAAACATGTCCAACAAGCACAAATACAACCTATTCACTGACCTGCAACTGCCAAACTCCCAAACAGAGGCCCAAAACACAACCACTCCTTATAACACACCCACCCAAAGTTCAAACACAGCCACACCCACCAATGGACCAATAAAAAGGCCCAACACACACAAACCATGATCCTTTGCAACAGACCCACTGCTGCCAGACCACACAGAGAAACAACTGCACCATACTAAAACCTCCACTACACCTTACACCTGCACACCTTCACACAACCACCTTCACAAACACCCCCTCATCACATTCACACACACACCTGCACAACCACATCCACACACCCACAACCATCCACACCCACACCCCCCACAACCATCTACACCCCTCACCATGCCCACTAACAAGAATCCAAAGTTCACTAGCCGAGAGTTGGAGGTCCTTGTCGACAAAATCATCAGAGTCGAGCCACACCTCTTTGGAACATTGGTCAGACAGACCAGCATTTCCGAAAAAACAGCCATGTGCCAGACGATTGTCGATGCTGTGAATACTGTTGCGTCCACCAGAAGGACCAGGCATGAATGCCAAGCCAGGTGGTACGATCTGCGGAGGACGGTCCGCCGCAAAATGACCGACGACCACAACCAGGCCAACATCACTGGAGGAGGGCCACCCCGAAGACCGGTACACTACCATCCCTGAGAGGAGAAGGTGATGGCCATGCTGCCGCTGGTGGGAGTGGAGGGAGTAGAAGGACTCCGAGAGCCTGGTGAGTACACAAACAACTCACCTCACATGGGGGGAACGTCATCCACAACCAAACTCACAATCATGCACGCAACCACCCCAAAGCAATCGCATGACTCAACCACACTCCATAAACATGCACATGCCACGTGCGCCACCATGCCCCATGCCCCAAGCTAGACAATGCCAAGTCACAGGCCACAGAAAACACCAACATAAGACACGGTAACCCGGATGGCGGGAGTGTGGGCCTCAAAAATCACAAAGTGCAACTCAGAAGCAGACAACAATGCCCTCAGCCCATATGGCCTAGGTCACAGCCAGACAAACAGTGTGTCCCCACACAAGAAAGACTTGCCTGCAAATGGCAGACGCCTTGCATGAAGACATGGGGGTGAAGGCACTTTTTGCACATGACAGCAGCTAATGAACAGCCAACCCTGTGAAAGAGTGGCAGCACACACCATCACAGAAGCAGCGCAGACACAGATACTACACCCAATGGGTGCCTGGAGATCAGAAACAAACTCACATGAACAAGCCAAGGGCCATTCAAAGATATGCAAACAGTGTGTGCCTAGGAAGCTGGGCTGAGGTGACAGAGGGTGACACACAGAGGGAGGGAGAGGGGGAGAGAGAGGGAGGGAGACACAGGGAGACGGACAGAGGGAGGAGGCTGACACAGGGAGGGAGGGAGAGGGGGACAGAGAGGGAGTGAGAAAGGGATACACAGGGAGACCAATTCAGCCTTGGGTGGTGTGGGAATGTCTGCTCATCAGCATGTGGACTGCGTGCATGTAGACAAGGGTGGCCAGTGCCTGAATCCCCCTCTCTTCTCCATGGCAAAACACTGGGCCATGTGTCAACCTGTGCACAAGCACAACTCCAGCTACCTGCATTATATAAGTGTGTGGAACAACTCCATTTGCCCACGTACAGTGCAACACGGAAGGCGCCAATGCATGGCTCGCCACACCTGCTCACTCCACTGCTGACTGCAGTCACAATTGACGCAGCAAGTAAGACTGTGTCACACATAGGTAAAGTCTCAAAAGCTGTGGCCAAGGGACATACCCATGCACAAGTGCACTGTGAGTGGAATGCAAGACTGTAGGAAGGTGGATATCTGACTATGGTTACCCCCAAATTTTTGCCTAGTGTCTAGCTGGTTTTTCGACTTAGTTGGCCTGAGATCCTGCCATTCAGGACCTCAGCCCATCTGCTCTCTCTTTAAAATGGACTCCATGTACCCTAGGTACATACCCAATTGGTTGGATCACCCTGTCAGCCCCTGTACCAGTGTACACTAGGTACCCAGGGCATTGGTGTACTCAAGGCCTGCCCGGGGCTGAAGCATGTATTATGCCACCCCAGGCTTGGCCTAACAAATCTGACACAACTGGCTGATCACTCAGCTGGGGTAAGTTGGTGTAACCACCTCTTACTTAGGTGTAGTATACCTATACCTAACCTTAAATGGGACACCTGGTAACCTATAAGTCACTCCTATGGCAGGCCTTAACAATCCTGAAGGCAGAGTGCGTGGTTCCATGTGAGATAGTGCTCTGGCATGAGCTGAGCCTGTCTGCAGTGGTCGGAACAACTTCCTTCTACTGTTTCCAGATATCGTCATACCATATACTCTTAAGTGCATTATGAACCTCGCGGTTAAATGCTAACTTTGGTTTGGCTTTATCAAAACATGTCGAGTAAGGTGTCATACGAATTGGAATACTAACCCCTCGCCAATTCTGGTGACGGGGTTAGCATTCCACCCTTCTAGAGGGACACGACATGTACAGTACCTGAAACCCGGGTAAAATCAGACATAGCCTCAGCTCCATAAAATGGATGCTGCCACCACAGACACAAGTCTGCCCTCCTGCTGCTGGGAGTCCTTCCAGCTTGGGAGGTGTGGACAAAGGGTTTCCTGCCAGGGGAGGTGCGTGCACCACCCCAGACAGGATTTTGTGTATTGGTCAGGTAGGGCTTGAAAGAAACCAGACATGCCTGTGGCTCACAAGGAGCCTCGGGGCATATGCCAGTTCAAACCGGTCCTGGGGCACACCAGTCCCGGGCCTGGGGCGAGCTGGACAAAGGATTGGGGGTGTAACCACCCCCCTTCCTGGTCCCACCCTTAGGGAGGGACCTAGCAGGTAGTCCGGCCCCTAGAATCCGCTTAAAGGTAGGAGCTGTGTCCTAAGACTTCAGACATCCTGGAATCAACTTGAAACTAAGAAGAAGACGGGAACTTCGACGCTCTGCCGCACAGAGGACTGAAGCCAATCTCCCCTGTGGTCAGGGAGTGACCACCTTGCTAACGCAAGCACCATCCAGCGAATCAACGTCTGCTTTGCCGCCGCCTCCCGCCGGAGCCCGAGCCCAGAGACTGACAAGACCTGGACCTCCAGACCTCTCACTGCCCGATCCACAGTCCCTGAAAAGAGGAGACCTGTGGAGGCACCGAGACACGTGGAGCCAGCCATCTTGGAACGACTTCGACAAGCTGACAAGTGCAACAACCGAGGCTCCCTCCAAGTTGTGCTTTGGGATCTGAGAAGCCCAACCCTCGAGCAGCATCTGCACCAAAGGTGAGCCCTCCAGCATCTCCACGATCTGCGTGGGGCCCTTCTGCATTTTGCCACTCGATGCGCCTAACCGGTTGCTGGCCTGCTGGCTAGTGGCCATCTTGGCGACGAAATCTACGAAAAACACCGCTGGTCTGGTTGCTCCAGACTGGCCCTTGCTCCCCTCCAAAGGAGCAGTTCCTCTGACCTTGCTGGTCAGACCCATCAGCTTATTTCCTTGCCTACAACAATTGCTTTTGCCAAGGCTTGTTTGCTTCGATCAAGTCGCCGACACCGCCGACAGCGAGAGCCTGCGTGGGACAGCTCGTGACTCGACTCCTGGACGTCGTCGACCTTCAGGGACCACGTGGCTGCAGAGACAAGCTACACCTTTCTTCCTGTTTGCATCCGACATCGCCTGGTGCCCACCTGGTGCCACGCTGGTCACTGGCTAGTGACTGTGAACACTGTCCCCTCTGCTTACAGGTCTTCAACATCTCCGATCCACTCTGGGATCCACTGCATTTCCTCCGGGCCGGTCGCCTGCAGCATCTTTGTCTTCAGGCTCCACGGAACAGATAGAAGAAACCCGACGCACTTCGAGGCCTATGCACCCGCTTCCTGTGGGTGAGGTAAAGCTGGCACTCCGGTGCCCAAGTGTAGTATTACATCTCTAGTGCCTGTGTTCCAAATCTTGAGTTCCTAGCCCATCCGGAAGATCCACTTTGCAGTAACTTTGTACTTTTTACGCACCCATTGAAACCTATGGGAGCACGCGTGTGACTATTTGCTCTGCACACGCGACCCGTGGACCTCCTGGTCACTAACTGAAGTTAGCTCCTTGTAGGCCCAGCGATTCTAGAGGCCCTAGGCCTTTTCCCTTTTCTGTTCGTGGTACTTATACCACTATTTTAGTATATGGTTCGAGTGGCCACCAGGGCCTATCCATATAAAGTGCAACTTCTGTGTATTCTGTGATAATCTTGTTTGACGATTTGTGCTCCTGTGCTCATAAAGAGACTAGGGGTTACTTTGAGAAATAAATACATATATATTTTGAATATATATCTGTGTGGAGTCCTTTCATTGGTATAAAAGGGGGTTACTATTGGTAAAACAGCTTGCTTAACACGCATCACGAGTTTAGCCTCAAAGACTGCTTAGCCTACGCTACCACTAGGGCAGCTAGTCCGAAAAGGTTGACTTACAACCACACCATAAGGGTTGCTTGGCATGGTACAAGGTGGTCACTTTAACTAGTGAACATCATATACCAGGCCAACTTCTCACATTGGTGAGCAGCGGTTGGATTTGAGCTTGCTGTGTTTTACCATTGTAATCTCTTGGTTACCAATTGAAAGATCACATAGGTACCTGTAGGTACATATAAAACAAGATTAGATATACTTAAGTTCTACTGAACTTAGTTGTTGTAGAGCAAAGGGAGTAGCACACCCTGACTACAACTACTAGATAGGTTTAGTAGGTAAACCCAAGTGTAGGTAGATTGCAACACATCCACCCACACTTAAGAGCAATGGCTGGGGCAGAGGGGTCCACTGTACCCATCTCTGTTGAGAGTGACCCCCCGAGGGCACCATCCATCTTTGCTACCCTTAATCAGAATGAGCTCAGGCATTTGGCAACTCTTAGAGGCCTTAAACAGCCCAAGAACCCTACCTCTGCTGTGCTCAGAGAACTCTTGCAAGATGATGAAAATCAAAGAGAGCTCAAGAAAGCTTCCCAGTTAGCCCCCTTAGGGACATGAACAGGAGGCCCCCCTTCTGAAGATGCCACTGAGGTACCCCTTTCCAATAGCCATCCCTTAGATGAACACCATACTACAGAGGAGGAAAGTGATGGGGATACAGATGTGAGTGGGGATGAAGGGAGAACTAGCCCAGTGCCAAGTGTTATACTTGGCCCAGCTAAACTAAGGCTATTGGGGACTGACAGTGGGTTTACCCCATTGGATCTCCCCAGTGGACTTAACCCAGGGCTTGGGAGGAGAAGGAATCACTCAGGTGAATCCAATGCTTCCCATGGCTCTAGAGGCTCTCAAGGTCACTCCAGGAGAAGGATGACCACCCCTCAGAGGAGGGAACATGAGGCCAAGATGCAAGAAGCCCAGCTGAGGATCAGGAAGCAGGAGCTAGAGGTAGCCCTGATGGAAGAGAAACTGAGCAAGGCTAGGCAGCATAGAGATAGTGGGTCTATACCCACTGGTGGCAGCAATGTCCCTAGGGACAAAGATAGGGTCTTTGACAATAGGAACCTGTCCAAGATTGTGCCCCCCTACAAAAGTGGGGATGACATCCACAAATGGATGACTGCTCTTGAGAGAGCCTGCAAAGTGCAGCAGGTTCCTGAAGACCAGTGGGCAGCAATCTTATGGCTCTCCTTTGAGGGGAGAGGCAGAGATAGACTCCTCACTGTTAGAGAAGAGGATGTCAGAAATTACAGAGTCCTGAAGAGTGTCCTAGTTGATGGGTTAGGCTTAACCACTGAACAGTACAGGTTAATGTTCAGAGACACCCAGAAGACACAGACCCAGGACTGGTCTGAATATGTGGAATGTGCCACTAAGGCTTTGGAGGGTTGGTTGCTGGGAAGTAAGGTGTCTGATTATACAGGATTGTACAATTTGATGATGAGAGAGCAGATTTTAAGTAATTGTCAAAACCAGCTTCTCCATCAACACCTGGTAGACTCAGATTTGACCTCTTCCCAAGAATTGGGAAAGAGGGCAGATAAATGGGTCAGGACCAGGATCAGGCCTAAAAACCAGGGTGGTGACCAAAAGAAAGATACCACCAAGCCTCAAGAGAAGGGTGGGGATAAAGAAAAAGAGAAACCTTCCTCAGGGCCCCAAAACTCCACACAGGGTGGTGGGTCCCAAGCTCCCTCCTCTACCACAGCTAAAAAGCCCTACTGCCATGAGTGTAAAACTCCTGGGCATTGGAAAACTGACAGCGGTTGTCCAAGGGCTAAAAACAAAACTGTTCCTCCAATTACTCCTGTCACACCACCTATTACTGTCAGCAGTAATCCCCCAGGTGGTGGGAGTGCCCCCAGAAATCTGGGTGGGTTTTCTTGGGGAACACAGGGGGACCCTGGCTTAGCCAGTTCCCCTACAGCAACCACTCTTGTCTGTGATGGTGGCATGGGGTTTGCCAACTTCACTGCCTGTCCCAACACTTTGGGTAGGTACAGACAGGAGCCCTACATCAATGGTACAAAAGCTGAGGCCTACAGAGACACTGGAGCTAGCATCACAATGGTGGCCCATTGGCTAGTTCCCTCTGAGCAGCTTTTGCCTGGTTTCTCCTACCAGGTGACTAACATTGATGGCAAACAGAACAGTCATCCCATGGCAGAGGTATGTCTCAGCTGGGGAGGGGTCACTGGCCCTAAAAAGGTAGCAGTGTCCCCAACCTTGCCTGTAGACTGCTTACTGGGGAATGACTTAGAACTCTCAGCTTGGGCTGGAGTTTAACAAGACACCCATTCTAAAATGGTAGGCCTGTCACAAAAGGGTAGGGGGGTTGTGCCATTCACAACCCCTGTCCAAATAGATTTCCTCCCTGAAAAGGTTGGAAGGGCAGTGGTAGCCACAGCCCAGGCACAGACAGACTTCCCTGTAGAGACTGGCAGAGCTGTGACAGTCACAGCTCAAACACAAACTGAGTGCCACCCTGAAAAGGTTGGCAAGGCTGTAATGGTCTCAGCCTATACTCAGACTGACATAGGTGTAGTGAAGCCTGAAACAATGGATCACTCCACACAAACTGAGAGTAGTGGGGAGGAAGAAAAGTCTCCCTCTCCCCAGACATTAGGAAAAGGTCAGCCTCCTCAGGGATCTGACCTCACCCCTTGTGAAGGAACTGCCCCAGAGGTAGCCAGGCCTGGCCTGGCAGAGCCTCTGATGTCAGTGGCCCCTTCCAAGGTGGGACCCAGTCTGGTGCAGGTAGCCTGCCTCTCTCTACCCTGCCTCAGTCAGCCCAGGGCTGCAGAGGTCAGGGAGGCCAGTGGACCCCCAGAGGGCCCCTGTCCACAAGAACCCCCCATCAAAAGAATGAGGATTGCCTGGCTAGTAGCCCTAGTCAGGTGATGGGTAAAAACATTCCTGAGGGATCTCCTTTACAGGTAGTTAGGGACCTCCCCCAGAGGGATTCTGTTGGGCACAGGCAAACCTGGGACCTTAGGGCCCCAAACCTGACCTGTCCCTCCAGTAAGCCCACAAAAGGGACCCAGCCTCCAGCTTTAGGTAGCCAGAGGCTGACCCTGAGAGCACAGTGCAACTCAGTTAAAGAAAGAAAGGCATCCATGGTGAAGGATGATTGGAGGAAGCTGAGGCCTCACTTTGAGGACACTCACTTCAGTACTCCATCTCAACAACAGCCTTTTACTTTGCCAAGACACGCCAAAGGTAGAGATTCCCTATGGTGGAGACCCTCTGATACCCTTAGGGTGAGGGATTGCTTAGTGGACCATGAGACAGGGGGTAACCATGCCAGTGCTGGTTCCTCCTTATATGGCCACTTGGGCAATATAGGCTTACCTGGTCAAGGTCAGCCTTATCTCCCTTCGTTTGGGGGGGGTTGTGTAGGAAGGTGGATATCTGACTATGGTTACCCCCAAATTTTTGCCTAGTGTCTAGCTGGTTTTTCGACTTAGTTGGCCTGAGATCCTGCCATTCAGGACCTCAGCCCATCTGCTCTCTCTTTAAAATGGACTCCATGTACCCTAGGTACATACCCAATTGGTTGGATCACCCTGTCAGCCCCTGTACCAGTGTACACTAGGTACCCAGGGCATTGGTGTACCCAAGGCCTGCCCGGGGCTGAAGCATGTATTATGCCACCCCAGGCTTGGCCTAACAAATCTGACACAACTGGCTGATCACTCAGCTGGGGTAAGTTGGTGTAACCACCTCTTACTTAGGTGTAGTATACCTATACCTAACCTTAAATGGGACACCTGGTAACCTATAAGTCACTCCTATGGCAGGCCTTAACAATCCTGAAGGCAGAGTGCGTGGTTCCATGTGAGATAGTGCTCTGGCATGAGCTGAGCCTGTCTGCAGTGGTCGGAACAACTTCCTTCTACTGTTTCCAGATATCGTCATACCATATACTCTTAAGTGCATTATGAACCTCGCGGTTAAATGCTAACTTTGGTTTGGCTTTATCAAAACATGTCGAGTAAGGTGTCATACGAATTGGAATACTAACCCCTCGCCAATTCTGGCGACGGGGTTAGCATTCCACCCTTCTAGAGGGACACGACATGTACAGTACCTGAAACCCGGGTAAAATCAGACATAGCCTCAGCTCCACAAAATGGATGCTGCCACCACAGACACAAGTCTGCCCTCCTGCTGCTGGGAGTCCTTCCAGCTTGGGAGGTGTGGACAAAGGGTTTCCTGCCAGGGGAGGTGCGTGCACCACCCCAGACAGGATTTTGTGTATTGGTCAGGTAGGGCTTGAAAGAAACCAGACATGCCTGTGGCTCACAAGGAGCCTCGGGGCATATGCCAGTTCAAACCGGTCCTGGGGCACACCAGTCCCGGGCCTGGGGCGAGCTGGACAAAGGATTGGGGGTGTAACCATCCCCCTTCCTGGTCCCACCCTTAGGGAGGGACCTAGCAGGTAGTCCGGCCCCTAGAATCCGCTTAAAGGTAGGAGCTGTGTCCTAAGACTTCAGACATCCTGGAATCAACTTGAAACTAAGAAGAAGACGGGAACTTCGACGCTCTGCCGCACAGAGGACTGAAGCCAATCTCCCCTGTGGTCAGGGAGTGACCACCTTGCTAACGCAAGCACCATCCAGCGAATCAACGTCTGCTTTGCCGCCGCCTCCCGCCGGAGCCCGAGCCCAGAGACTGACAAGACCTGGACCTCCAGACCTCTCACCGCCCGATCCACAGTCCCTGAAAAGAGGAGACCCGTGGAGGCACCGAGAAACGTGGAGCCAGCCATCTTGGAACGACTACGACAAGCTGACAAGTGCAACAACCGAGGCTCCCTCCAAGTTGTGCTTTGGGATCTGAGAAGCCCAACCCTCGAGCAGCATCTGCACCAAAGGTGAGCCCTCCAGCATCTCCACGATCTGCGTGGGGCCCTTCTGCATTTTGCCACTTGACGCGCCTAACCGGTTGCTGGCCCGCTGGCTAGTGGCCATCTTGGCGACGAAATCTACGAAAAACACCGCTGGTCTGGTTGCTCCAGACTGGCCCTTGCTCCCCTCCAAAGGAGCAGTTCCTCTGACCTTGCTGGTCAGACCCATCAGCTTATTTCCTTGCCTACAACAATTGCTTTTGCCAAGGCTTGTTTGCTTCGATCAAGTCGCCGACTCCGCCGACAGCGAGAGCCTGCGTGGGACAGCTCGTGACTCGACTCCTGGACGTCGTCGACCTTCAGGGACCACGTGGCTGCAGAGACAAGCTACACCTTTCTTCCGGTTTGCATCCGACATTGCCTGGTGCCCACCTGGTGCCACGCTGGTCACTGGCTAGTGACTGTGAACACTGTCCCCTCTGCTTACAGGTCTTCAACATCTCCGATCCACTCTGGGATCCACTGCATCTCCTCCGGGCCGGTCGCCTGCAGAATCTTTGTCTTCAGGCTCCACGGAACAGATAGAAGAAACCCGACGCACTTCGAGGCCTATGCACCCGCTTCCTGTGGGTGAGGTAAAGCTGGCACTCCGGTGCCCAAGTGTAGTATTACATCTCTAGTGCCTGTGTTCCAAATCTTGAGTTCCTAGCCCATCCGGAAGATCCACTTTGCAGTAACTTTGTACTTTTTACGCACCCATTGAAACCTATGGGAGCACACGTGTGACTATTTGCTCCTGGTCACTAACTGAAGTTAGCTCCTTGTAGGCCCAGCGATTCTAGAGGCCCTAGGCCTTTTCCCTTTTCTGTTCGTGGTACTTATACCACTATTTTAGTATATGGTTCGAGTGGCCACCAGGGCCTATCCATATAAAGTGCAACTTCTGTGTATTCTGTGATAATCTTGTTTGACGATTTGTGCTCCTGTGCTCATAAAGAGACTAGGGGTTACTTTGAGAAATAAATACATATATATTTTGAATATATATCTGTGTGGTGTCCTTTCATTGGTATAAAAGGGGGTTACTATTGGTAAAACAGCTTGCTTAACACGCATCACGAGTTTAGCCTCAAAGACTGCTTAGCCTACGCTACCACTAGGGCAGCTAGTCCGAAAAGGTTGACTTACAACCACACCATAAGGGTTGCTTGGCATGGTACAAGGTGGTCACTTTAACTAGTGAACATCATATACCAGGCCAACTTCTCACAAAGACATATCCAAATACCCAGAGGAAATGTGCCAACTTTGAAACTAATGAAACATGGATGTTGCATGGAACAAAAACAACATTGTCTCTCTCACACACAGGTCAATGTCGTGGATCACCCCCCAACACTGGGGGGGAAGACTCACAGGACCTGTCTCTGCGGGATGACAATCCCACCGGCAGCGACGACTCTCACCACTCTGTGGACGACCCCGACCAACCTAGCCCCTCTGGTGTCCAACCACCTGCAGTACCTGCGTCAGGTACAACTGGGCCAACCACCACCCCCACTCCTGCCACATCCCAGGAGACACCCAGGATCCCTGCCCCACCACCACAACGCAGCCAGGCTGACCAGGAGGGACACGGTGTACCGGGCACCCAGGAGGAGGCAGGTGACAACGCAAATGCCACCCCTCAGGGTCCCGGAGACTCGATGTGCCCACAAGGGCAGGCCAGGTGCAAGTGGGCAGGGGTGGTGGGAGTGGAGGACGGCCGAGGCGTGAGCCTGACCAGTTGGCTGCAGAACCGGTATATTCCCATGTAAGAAACATCCTGGACACATACCGGCAGGACACCACGGGCATGAGCCAGGTTGTGTCCACCCTCAACGAGATGAAGGGGACCCTCGAGGAGATCAAGACCCAGCAGGCCCAGCAACATGCGGAGCAACATGCCTGTCAACAGCGACACCAAGGACGGATGGAGGACAGACAGGCTGAGCTTGTGACGGTGCTCACGGGAATTAACCGTTCACTCCGTCGGATAGCCGACAACATGGGCAACCCTCCCTGTGCCACCAGGCGAAGAACATCACCACCCACAGGGAGGGATCAGGAGGAGGAGGATACATCCGACGGAGCATCCCAAGCATCGTCACGGCCTGCTTCTGAGGGTTCCCGCAGGAGGGCGGGTCGTCCACGGAAAAGACCGTGAGGGTCGGCGCAACAGCACCATCTCCCAGGACACCTGGCCTGGCACCTGGCCCACTGGCCCAACAGCAGCACATCAGCAAATGACATTCTCTGCCACATGGACTTGCTGGTCACTGTCTGACCAATGTTGACAAGGACTGTGGCATGGACTCTGATGATTTCCAATGGCAAGGATACCAACTCCCCCAGTGAACTTTGGATTCCACACACCCGGAAAGCCTCTCTTGTCATACCCCCCCAACACGTACCCCAACACAAATAAAAACTTACACGATCAAGAGATGATGCCTACATTTTGCATTATTGCATTACATGTGTCTTGTAAAGTCTAACCATGCCTGAGTTCTCATATGACTTCAACCATCCATACCACATGAGTCTGGCACAGGACACACATGGGTCACAATGTATTAGGCAAGACAGACATGGAGCACCATACACACCCGTGATGGGCCCAACCAGCTGAGGGGGTGGCCGCACAACCGTGCCGACAGACATATTGAGTACAGCAACAGTCATGCGCAGAGGTCAGGGATCATGTGGAGTGTCCTGCGGGGCACCCAGGTGTGTGTAGACAGGTGGCAGAACCATGTCCTGCAAGCTTGAGTCAGGTGGATGCAGAGAATGGTGGCCTGGCCAACGTTGGATGCATGGGGATGGCACATGTCACAATACCCACACAGTCATGGACATCATGCACAATACAGAGTCTAATCCCAGACAAACAGCTTACATCTTGCTACTCTACACATAGACACATAGCCACTATCACTGTCATGCCAGACATGCCGTATGCACCGTGGCAACACACCAGTATTGACTGAGAAGAGGCACCTTGGAGGCATAGGGACACCTTTATTAGTCATGTATTCCGGAATGCAGAGTCAACTCGGAGTACACATACACAGGTCATGTGAAGTAACATGTGGGTCCAACACTGGCACCCCCCTTCTGCACCACAAATGCTTGATATCCATGGAACTGGCACACAAGTGTCGGGTAACAGCTTAACACCCCCTGCTGCTCACGGAGAGGCTGCCATACACCATTGATCCTCTGATGTGGAAGACCCACACCATGTCAAGCCAATGCAAACCATATGTGTCCGAGGGCAGTGTTACACACATTGATGCCTTCATCACAATCCACTATCCCATTACAGATGACTGTCAACAAGTCTGACCATCTATTCAGGTGAATCCAGCTACATGTCATGTGTCCCATGGTGATGCGACATGTCTGCAGAGGAACCAAACATCAACAGGGGCAGTGTGCACACATCGTAAACAACTGCCACACCCAATAAACCCTAATGCATCCTTTACCCTAAGGAGACTTCCAAACTTGTCTGTGCGTGTAACGCTGAGTTAGCACCCGATGACGTGTCCATGAGGAATAGCAGTGCCACAACAATGCAACCAGCAGACGGCATGCGCAAGTACCTGGGGATGAGAGACACACAAGAAGTCAGCCACAACAAGCTTATCCACTTGCATGTGCATGTACTCGACACATATAAGGATGACAACATGCTAGGTCACAATTATGACTGTGGAAATACACTCATCACTGGCACCATCACTCGAGTGACACATCCACACACACCTCTGACTCACGTGGCATACATGCAGATGGACACACAAATTGCAACACATGCCACACAAGGACCAATGCGTGCACACTCAGACACTGGTACTCACCACTAAGCAAAGAAGTCGCATATGAGCCGACTCCGGATGTCCTCTTGCGGCTCCACATCCTCCACATCACTAGCCCCATTGCCAAGCCCTTCGTCCTCCACGGGTGGATGGTCCTGATCATGTTGATCCAGGATGATTGGCACAGCTTTCTCAACTGCCATGTTGTGCAGCATGCAGCAGACCATGAAGATTTTGCAGACCCTCACCGGGGCATATGGGAGGGCGCCGCCGGTCTTGTGTAGGCACGTGAATCGGCTCTTCAGGAGGCCAAATGTCCTCTCTATCACTCTCCTTGTCCGGCCATGGGCGGTGTTGTAGCGGAGCTGGGCCGGCGGAGAGGTGTGATCAGCCATGGCATGTTGGGATAGCCAGCGTCCCCTACATGGAAACCACATGGACATAAGTAGGACAGGAGAAGCAGTCGGGCAGGAAGTCTACGCAAAATACAGGACAGACAGAGTGTACCCACCAACAACACATGCTTGTTCGTTGCGCAGCTGCGTCATCATTTCAGGCACCCTGCTATGCCTCATGATGTAGGCATCGTGTGCTGATCCTGGAAAAGGAGCACAGACATGTGAAATCACCATGTTGGACAGACACACCACAAGGGCATTAATGGAGTGGTAGTGCTTGCGATTCCTGTACACTACCTCCTGTGCCTGTGGTGGTACCAAAGCCACATGTGTCCCATCTATGGACCCAATGAAATGGGGCATCCCTCCCAGGGCATAGAATCCACGCTTGACACCTGTCAACTGTTCAGGAGTTGAGAAATGGATAAACTCATCCAGGTGAAGCAACATGGCCTCTAAAAAATCATGCAGCACACGGCTGAACATGGTCTGGGACATGCCACCAACATGAGCTATGGTATATTGAAAGGTACCCGTGGCCAAAAAATGTAGGGCTGCCATTACCTTCAGCTTGGGTGTCAGTGCCGTAGGATACCTGTGCAGCGGTTGCAGGTGTGGTGCCAGCCTTGCCGTCAACTCCTCAATCAACGGTTGGGGGAAGCGGTAGCAGCATATACAGTCATTCTCCCGCATGTCAGCCAAGTCCAGAATTTGTCGGGGAAGAGGCGGCGCTCTGCAGTAATTTGGAAGTGACAAGGAAGAGTGAGTGCACTACAACAACAATTTATATGTACTGAGCACATGTTAACCTGTCAATACACATATGCTACATACGGAGTCAGGTATGTGCTACATGCCCTGGACACGTATGGCTGCCAAGTGACACTCCTACCAAGACCCAGCTACACACGGGGATTGTGAACCTCCGCATCCCATGGCATGGGACTAGCTGTGTCCCAGTGTAAGTGAACAGCCAGACGCAATACAGGAGTGACATACATCAACATATCAGCAGATGTAGGATGTTGATTGCAGAGACAGGTAGCGGAACACTAGAGCCACAGGTCACATGACATAACACTAGGACAGCCCACACACCTTGCCATGAAGGTGTACATGTCATGACTGATCACACATACTGTTGGACCCGGCCTCGTGGCGTGGTCCCTAACCCTATGGATTGTGCCCGTTCCCCGCCCCGGCCTTCACGGGCCACCCGTCTGAACTGCACCAAGACCCTTCACCCGGAGCTGCACGCGGTCGCATACTCCTCGTGGCTCCGCCATCTTGTTGGCATCCACGTCACACTATGCACCAGCCAGTGCGACCCCGCTCAACCCGGCCTCGACCCCAGCGAAGCCCCGACATCGAGGCACCACGAACTGGCCAGGGGGTGCCGCAGGGACCATTCATCGCCCCCGGCGGAGGACAGTATCGATGGGACCCCCAACTGTCCTCCCATCCCTAGGTGTGATCGGCCTGCAAATCTCTTGGGCCTGGCGCCTCTCCTGCTGGGCGTCTGGCCACCTCCACCCGGCCTCTCCGCCCCCCCCGGGCACCTGGGTCCGGACATCAAAGGGCTCCAGTCCTATATCTGGGGTGACCCCGCCACAGATCGGCAGTTGTATCCCGGAGTCGAGAGCCCTGCTGATTGAATCGCGGCTGACCCTACGGAGAAGAACTCTTGTCGGAACCATCACGAGCCCTGCTTACTGCGTCGTGGCTCCCTCTTGTGAACACTTTGAACCACCTGGAACATCAGAGCCCTGCTGACGCTGTCGCGGCCCACCCTCGCTGAAACCTTCCTCGGAGCCCTGCTGACGACGTCGCGGCTCGAGCTGAGCAGAAACCACCTTGAGAGCCCTGCTGATTGAATCGCGGCTCTCCATGAACTGTACGCCAGAGCCCTGCTGACGCCGTCGCGGCTCGACCCCTCCGAGATCCGGAGGTCCTCCAGCTTGAGGAGAAGAACTGGGCCCCAGGTACCCTCGTACCGCATCCCTGCCAAAGACTGTCCCGCTACCCCTACCCTTCCAAAGAGACATTGAGACTTTTGGTGGATCCCTCGATCCCTTCGTGTAAATATTGACCTCGTAACCTTCTTATTGATGATAAAGCATTGCTTGTCTTGAGACAACCTCCTTGAGTCCTGTGTGGTGGTGTTACTGTGCTAGTACGTGATAGGAGAAGGATCTCCCAGGAGACTTCTCGGCAGCGCTCGGCTACTTCGTACAGTGGGAGGGCCCCCCTTGGTGGACTCGCCGACTCCTCGGGGTCCGCCTTCCAACACATACATTGAGAGTATGCAGACAGGTCCTTGTTACGCTACTCCATGTCCCATGCATACATACACACCTTACATCCGATACCACATGTGGGCTGGTGTGCGTAACAGTGTGCCATGGCCATCTACACACAGACACATGTTGGTTGCAGCAACTGCAGATGCATTTGAGGGAACACCAACATCAAGCTAATGGTAACACACCACACATACATGACATAGTCACATCGTGCAACGTGGGTAGTCACATGACAGGTGTGGTAACCCCTGTAGCGGGCATCAGGGGACACTTGCGTGTGTTGTTGACTGTGCCATGCCAGTGAAGCTTATCTCAAGTGTTCTGTACGACATGCACACATGTCAAAGGAGTGAAGGGCATGTCTGGTACATAGTGCACCATCACACATAACATCTGTACACATCTCATCATACATCTATTGCCTTCACAACTCAGGAGTAATGTGCCACATCACAGCCTTCCACACCTGTGCCCCACACATGTAGTACTGCACAGACAATGCCTTGATGTCCATCCATGGCAAAGTATGTCAGCTCTATTCCTTTCTGTGTGCTGCCTGTCACCACTGTTATGTGTGAAAGGCACCGTACATTCGCTCTGAGGGCGTGTGTGCGTTCCCTATCACTATGGGAGTGCTGCCGTAGGCCTACCCATAGTGATAGTGAGCGTACAGGCGTGTGTACGGTCCGTATCACTATGGGTACACATACGCGAGCACACCCATAGTGATAGTGAGCGTACACACGTGTGTACGGTCCGTATCACTATGGGTATGCATACGCAAGCACACCCATAGTGATAGTGAGCGTACATGCATGTGTACGGTCCATATCACTATGGGTATGAATACGCGAGCACACCCATAGTGATACGGACCATACACACGCCTGTACGGCCCGTTGCTATGCATTTGGGGTGCCCTAGGGCCCCGGAACGCACCGTACCTGTGTGTGAATCTCCAAATTACATAGGGGACACATGAGGGACAAGTATGAAGCCAGAGATGCATGCTGGTTGCCATGGAGACCGAGTTTAAACTGTGAATTTGTTGAATGAGGTGGCCTGCAAAAGTCGGTTTGAAATAATCTACTTTGTTGCAAAGTTGTTGTTGAAATGACATCATGCTGAATTCTAAAAAAATCTAACCCCCTCACAGGGGTAGGTTTAAATGGATTGGAGGAAACATAGGATGCAAATGTGAGTGACCAATCACTCCTGTGCATGAAACAGGCCAGCAAGGCAGATATAAGGCAGCCAGGTCCCATGAGAGAGCACTTGCCTGCACATCTTTTGTTTCCACAACACTGCTGCTGCTCGTGATTCCTCTGGCACCATGTCAAGGTCTGTGGAGAGGGCCCAGCCTTTCACCCTGGAGGAGAATGTGGCATTGCTGGATGTCATCCTCCCACAGTACCCCATGCTGTATGGCCGACCAGGGTTTCAGGTGAGTGCTGAGTCCACTAGCACAGACTGTGGCCCTTTTTTGTGACTGTGACTTCTGGCATTGTGTCCAGGTGTGACACACATGCATTGTACTGTAGGGTGGGTCCCAGGGGGGAAATGCCTAATGTCTCCCAGCCAGAGCATGCTGTGGTGCATGTCTGCCGTCCTCACTTGCATTGTGTTTACTGTGACAATCACTGCATGGTGCATGCCACATTCTGCCTTTCTAATCCTCCTGGGAATGTTGCTTCTACAGTCCTCATGTGATTCTGTGGTCACCCCAGTGTGACAGGTGACTGTACCCACAGATGTGTGTTTGTTCAGTGTACCTGTGCTGAGAGTGTCCACATGATGTGTTCATACCCTGGACATCGGTGTGTGTGTAAGTCCCCTGTCATGTGGGTGGGTGCATATGTGGAGTGTAGCACCCCAGCTGCATGAGGGATGGATATACCCTGCCCATCTGATGTGAGCAGGGAGCAGTGCTGTGTGTCTGACGTGCAGAGCCAGCCCCACACTTGTGAGCCCCCCAAGTCTAGTGGCACATGTGCAGAGTGAGGTTTGTAGCTGCAGTTGGCAATGGCAGGTGAATGTCCTGTGCCTGTGTGTGTCTATGTACTCTGCTGAGGTAGCGTCAGTGGCCTGTGGCATGTGACTGCTTTGAGGTGCTGCACATAATCCTGGTGTACCTTCTGATGCACAGTGTGAGTCTGGATCATTTATTGTGTCGTACCCCTCATGCCACCTGTGTACTTTCAATGGCACGTGGTGCATTTGCCCTTACACAGAGGAAAAGGTCCCTATGACAAATGTGCAGTGCTTTGGCTGCATACTATGCCTTGTTGAAACCAGCATAATTGTTCTAATGTGTGTCTCTGTGACATGTGGCAGGTGTATTGATGTAGTCTCACTTTTTCAACCCCACAGGTAGGCGCCTCTGCCAAGGAGCAGATCTGGAGGGACGCCGTCAGTGCCGTGAGGAGGATGGATGGTCGCAAGCGCCGCCTGGCCCAGGTGAGAAAACGCTGGCAGGATATCCGGTGCTGGACGCGGAGGATCGCACGGGTCCTGCTGGGGGACTCACCTGTGGGCCCTAAGAACCATGGGCGTCGCCGTCTGACCCACATCCAGAAGCGTGTGCTGGCGGTGGTCTTTCCTGACATGGACAGGCGCTTACGGGAGAAGCAGCAGCAGGAAGGGGGTAGGTACATGTGTGTTTGTTGTGTTTCACCAGCATTTGTAAGTGCGCAGTTGCATGGATACACTGCCAGTGTTTAAATGTGCGGTGCAGGTCCTGTCACCCACAGTATAGCGGTGCTGTCCTTCCTCCCTTCCCCTCCTTGCCATGTGTTCCCTGGTCTGTGTGTAGTCACTCTTTCACAAGGTCATCTGGGCTGGCAGTTTATCCACGTGACCAATGCTTGCAGCATCATGTGTGGGGGTGGTGTGTAACAGGTTTTGGGACCTTGCCTGTGCCCTGTCCAGTTCAGTACTTGTGGGGGCCATGTCAATTGGCACTGATTCTGAGTCCAGACATAGGAGTATGTCTCTGAAGTGTAATGCCTTACAGCAAGCATGTCCTATGTTGTGGCCTGTGACATGATGTGCATGAGTGTGCGATACGCAGAGTGCAGGGATGGTGGCCTGTGTTGCAGTCATTACCATTCAGGACCATGGAATATTGTGGCCACTACTGTCCCCTGGGGCATATTTTGCTAGGTATCATATGTGTCATCACAATATGTGAACACTCTCAGTGTCTACAGCATAGGATGTGCTCTGTGCCATTGTCCCCTGGCACCATGTATATTTACGTAACGTGTTCTACAAGTGTCCACGGTACAGCCTGACCTAATTTTCCGTGTTCATACTCACGGTGGCCAGTGCCTGTGTGTCTTGTTACAATTATCTGATGATGGCCATTTGTAAATGAGATCCTTGTACAGGCGCACATGGGGTATTTTGGGTCCAATATGGGTTTCTTGCAGCCCATGTGTATTTCTCCCAGACTAAGAGATGCAAGTGCTTCCTGTGTCTCATCATATTGTCTCATGTAGGGGGTGGTTGGTGCGGGCAAGGCCTACATGTCGACACCTGAAATCTCATTGCTCGGTCTGGCCAGTGTGTGATGTTTGTCTGGACATACACTCAAGGTGCAGTGACCCATTCATGTTGGTCATGTCTTTAAGTATTACCTTTGCAGCATGTGCCTCAAGTTCATGGAGATGGTCCCTGCTCATCCCTAGTTACGGCAACGCTGTGTGGTGCAGATGCAGTGCTGGATTATCCCTAGAGCCTGGCTCCTCTGTCCAAATCCATATCATGTCATTTGCAAATGTGTCATGCTCTCCATAGTTTCTCAGTGGCATGGTGGGTGAACCAACTGTGTGTTGCAGGGCCTATATATGTACCTTGTATTGTAGATGTTACTCATCTTTCTTTTCAGGCTATGCACTGTAACCTATGTAGATTTGACTCATGTGACATATGTATACAGGTGTGTGATTAATTCCTGTTTCTTCACCTTGCCCACAGCATTGTCGGGGGACACGGATGGAGACACCGGCACAGACCGTGCGGAGGGACCGAGCACCAGTGCCAGCAGTGAGGCGGAGGACCTGTCCACTGCCACCACAGAATATGAAGCTGACGGGTCCGAGGCTGAGCTCTCCGAGGGGGCGGAGGCTGCTCCAACAGCTGACAGCAGCACAACATCTCTCCCCGCCCCCTCCATTGCCATCAGCGGCCTCCCACTTGCTTGTGTCCCTTCCCGGTGTGCTAGGTCACCACGTATCTCCTTCCTGCCAGGCACCGCACCCCCTGCCCCTGTCTCCACTGCTGCCGCCAATGCCGAGTCTGTGGATATCCTGCGGCAGTTGCAGGTTGGTCAGGCTGGGATGCTTAATGTCCTCCATGGCCACAGCCGAGTGCTCAACAACATGGAGGCATACTTGGAGGGCATTTCAGCATCGCAGGCTGACCAACGCAATTTGCTGCAGTCTATTGACTCGACACTGACTGCAGCACTGGGTCTCCTGCAGCACCCCCTACCCATGCCCCATCCACACTTCCCATTCCCATGCCTGTCCCACGTACACCCAGACGTCAGCATGCACACACCCCACCAGACACAGGCACCACACCAGCAGGGAAGGACAAGCGCACAACTCCTGGCACGCACACACAGGGTGAAGTAGGCACACCCACTGGGTCGGGGGGCAAACGTAAGACACGCAGCCAGCAAAGACTCCTTCATGGCCGCTCTGTCCCTGAGCCCCACAGTGACACCACGCCGCAAGCGGTCAAAGGAGTCCCCGGTCAGAGTGGTTGAGTCTCCCCCCCCTGTCCACACCCTCCCCGGGTAGCGCTGCAACCCATCCCTGTGACCCCCCCCTCCTTGGGGCCTGTGGTTCCTTTGGGTGCAGGGGAGACACTGGGCGACCTGGCAGTAGTGTGCAGTGCCGTGCTCCAATCCACCTTTGGCACTGCCCCACCCCCTGTGTTGGAGTCGTCCGTCCCTGCACCCACAACACCTACCCTTGCCCCTCCTGTCCCTGCGGTGCCTGGTCCTTCCCCCCAACATGATGCCCCCCCCTGTGGAAGACAAAGGAGTCTGACTGTGCAGGCAAGCTAGGGGACACATGTCCCACTGTGTCCCCCATCCGGATTTGAGTCATGGACTGCCCTATGGGCCTTGTATATATTGACATTTATGATGAATCTTACTTACATCCTGCTGAATAAAGCAATTTGTTTTTTCCATGGAACACTACTGTTTATCTGGTATTGCTGTTGGTGGACCTGCTCCATGATTTTGGGTGGTGATAATGTGTTGGGTGTGTGGGAAATGTAGTCTTGTGCTGGTCATAGGGTGGACCCTGGTATCTGTGTGCCATCACAAGCTGTTGGCTAAATTACTTTGTTCATGTAAGCAGTTACTGCATGGTGACATCGTCCCAAGGTGTGTTCCTTCCTCTGTGTAACCTAACTTCTTCCCTGCAGGGTGTTTCCAATATGTGGTGCTGAGCTGTGTGTACATTAGCTGGGTGTGTGACGGACTCCTTCAACTTTGCACATGCATGCTGAGCGATGTCTCCACCTGCATCATTCGTGGCATCCTTGGTGGTCACTGTACTTGTGTATGTAGACTGTTGAAATGACTTCATGTGGACATGTTCTCTATTAGGCGCTATGCATGTGTGTACTCCCAGCCTCGCACACATGTGGTACATGTACTGCAGGGTCTTTGTGCACCTGACTGACATTTGTGGGCATTGTATCTGTGGGTACTCCACCCTTTGCGTTCCATGGGCACTGCTGAGAGGACTCTACACCCACCCCTCCTGCGTCTAGGCACTGGTGGGAGGACTCTGCACCCACCCCTCCTGTGTCTGGGCACTGCTGGGAGTGATAGGCACCCACCCCTCCTATGTCTGGGCACTGCTGGGAGTGATAGGCACCCACCCCTCCTGCGTCTGGGCACTGCTGGGAGGACTCTGCACCCACCCCTCCTGCATCTGGGCACTGCTGGGAGGACTCTACACCCACCCCTCCTGCCTCTGGGCACTGCTGGGAGGACTCTGCACCCACCCCTCCTGCGTCTGGCCATGTACGCTCCATACATACACGGGTGGGGGTACGGTCTGTACATACACTGTTGGGGTGGGGGTACGCTCCATACATACGCGGGTGGGGGTACGGTCCGTATATACACTGTTGGGGTGGGGGTATGCTCCATACATACGCGGGTGGGGGTACGGTCCGTACATACACAGTTGGGGTGGGGGTACGCTCCATACATACGCGGTGAGGGTACGGTCCGTACATACACTGTTGGGGTGGGGGTACGCTCCATACATACACGGGTGGGGGTATGGTCCGTACATACGCTGTTGGGGTTGGGGTGGGGGTACGCTCCATACATACGCGGGTGAGGGTACGGTCCGTACATACACTGTTGGGGTGGGGGTACGCTCCATACATACGCGGGTGGGGTTACGGTCCGTACATCCACTGTTGGGGTGGGGGTATGCTCCATACATACGCGGGTGGGGGTACGGTCCGTACATACACTGTTGGGGTGGGGGTACGCTCCATACATACGCGGGTGAGGGTACGGTCCATACATCCACTGTTGCGGTGGGGGTACGCTCCATACATACACGGGTGAGGGTACGGTCCGTACATACACTGTTGGGGTGGGGGTCCGCTCCATACATACGCGGGTGAGGGTACAGTCCGTACATACACTGTTGGGGTGGGGGTCCGCTCCATACATATGCGGGTGAGGGTACGGTCCGTACATACACTGTCAGGGTGGGGGTCCGCTCCATACATACGCAGGTGAGGGTACGGTCCGTACATACACTGTTGGGGTGGGGGTCTGCTCCATACATACGCGGGTGAGGGTATGGTCCGTACATACACTGTTGGGGTGGGGGTCCGCTCCATACATACGCGGGTGAGGGTACGGTCCGTACATACACTGTTGGGGTGGGGGTACGCTCCATACATACGCGGGTGGGGGTACGGTCCATACGTACCCGTGCCCACGCTGTGGAATGCTTGTGCGGCCCGTACCCAGGACTTTGGCACATGGGTACGGCCCGTACCGCCATTGTTGGAGTGACGTAGGTCTGGGCGTGGTACGTACCTGTATTGTTGTGTTGCCGGTTCGTGTCGTCGCCCACTTCCGTTGTGGCGGACGCTGGCGTTGCTGGACACGCCCCCACCCCCTCACAGTGACCAGGGCCTGGAGGTCAGGTATGTCCAGGGCATATGAGCTGTGTGACTTGGGTGGGGGTTTTGTGTCCTGCCCCTGCCCCCCCCCCTTTGCCCCTGGGTGTTGTTCTGACCTTCTGCGGCGTCTGCGTCGGTACCTGTAGAGGAGGTCGACTGCTATGAGGGCCGGGATGACACGTAGGTTCGGGTCCATGTCTGTTCGTCGCGTACAGGTGCTCCTTGTGCGCGTCGTCCTGATTTCCCGGCAGTTTTTGGCTGCTGGGAAATATTCTCCGTGCGGGATGACGTCGGTGCGAATCGTACTTCCTGGTTCGTGGAACGCAGGCTGCATGCGTCCCGATGTCACGTTGGCGCTTTTCCGGATGTCATTTGTATGTTTATTTTCCTCGGTTGGTGTTTTGTACGACTCGGACGGAAATAGTGTTTCCGTGCGAATCGTACTTGCATGTTTGTAAAGTTTTACAACCGGGTACGAGTCGGACGGAGAAAACCCTCCGACCGACGGTTCGTACCCGGTTTCTCCAGGATCCGCACGTGCACCTTTGTGTAAACTGTGTACATCCAGAACATACATCTAAAAGATTTCTAACATCCGTAGCACTTTCTATTTTAGTTTTATCATTCCTCTACTTCTCATAAAGGAAATTCAGCAGAGAACAGAATCTTTTTCCATGATTTAGTATTATCTGCTCTTTCAATATTTCAAGATAAAATACAACATTCAGCACTACATTTGCGTAGCAGTTGACACCAGAGCTATTTTCAAAATGACAACCAACAACCTCTTCAACATTGTCCTTTTTCTTTTTGCTTGGAATCATATCACTCTCTTTTTGTTTTCTCTTCTGTACATCCTCATTACAGATATTCTCAATTCTCCTTTTACGACAAACAACACGTTTTTCAAACACAGGATACTGATCTAAATGAGGAGCATAGCTTCTTCTTAATCTATTATACTCCTTTACACAATTTGCATCAGCACTAACTTTTGAGTCATCAAAGTCTATCATGAATAAACCAGATATTTTTTTCACGCGTGACAAAGCAACATATGCCATACCTTCTTTAAACACACTAGATCCAATGTTTACAAAAGCACTATCTACAGTTAATCCTTGAGATTTGTGAATAGTTACAGCATATGCTAGAGAAAACGGAAACTGCTTCCTACGTACATATAAGTCTTTCACAAGCAAAAAACGAACTGAACAACGAATAATGTCTTTAACCTCTTCAATCGCATCAAATTTTATTTTTAAAAATTCAATTCCATCTTTTTTCTGGTATTTTACAAAACCCACAACTTTACCCAGAGCTCCATTCACTAAACCTTTTTCTACATCCAAATTACGTCTTAAAATTACTCGACAGTTCATACATACATAAAGATTTTTCTCTAGAGAATCCAATTTAGTTGTCAATTTGCTTGTCAAAATAATAGTTATGCCTTCATGTTGTATTTTATCCACAGCTTCCAGTTTTATAATCTCTTCATTTTCCAATTTCAAAAGTTCTTGATTGAATATGGAGCATTCATGTAGTGTTGGCATTAAGCAGATTACAGTATTTTTTACGGCAATATTTTTGTATATTTACTCTGTAACTATTTGTAACTATTTGTTTGAATCTCCCGCGGCCGCGGCTTGGAGGGGGACCACAACTCCCAGAGACACCTGCTTCAAGGGCGGAAGTCGACGCCCACTGGCCGCGCCTGGCGGCGCTACTAAAGGCAAGGACACCCTCCGAGTCGCGGGTCCGCGCGCGGGCGGCGCCGGGCTGAGCCCGGGCAGAGGGCGGGCCGTCTGTGGCCGTCCGGGGCCGGAGGAGGCTGGGCAGGGCTACCCCCCTAAGTTGTCAACATCTGGACATCGCTAAGGACAGTGAAGTAATCAGGGTAACTTTTATTGTTGTGGCTTAACGACACCTCGCTGTATGCTGTGATTTTTGAGGTGTTGTGTTACGCCAATCAGGTCTGTGTCCGCGTATGTTAAATACGTGTTCCTGTGGTGTGTACTTGGCCTTCTTACCCTGCACATAAAGGTCTTAGGAAAATAGTATCAGCTAATAAGCATTTAAATCTAAGGTGTTTTTTATTATGGTATATAATAATTTTAATTTGTACCCAATGTTTGTATTGGTGGTATCATTTCATAGTAAGTGCTATTTTAAACGGTAGTTATTGTTGTACAAAGTTTATTTTATCATTGATTTCTATCTTAGGGCAGCATGTCTAAAACGACTGGGACCCCTCGTTCAACTGTGTCTACACTTGATAATTATTTAATCAAAGCTGTAGACAAAATCAACAAGGAACGCAGACTATCCCTCGGTCTGACCAGCAACTGTGGTCCTGAGATTACAAGCCAATTAGTTTCCGTTGAGATCCATTCATCTGATGATAGTCAAGAATCGGCTTCTCTAGTTTCCCCAGCGAGGGTGGGTGTTTGTGTAACTGAGTCCACTCCGGTCCCCCAGGCCAACACTGATTTGCCTATGGATTCTGATATTAGCAAGTCTCCCAATGTTACTGCAGTTTCTACCCCTGTACCTCCCAAAACACATAGAGTGCTAAGATCAGGTTTACACCCTAACAGATATGTTCCACCCAAAAAGGGGGGCCGCAAAAGTAAAAAGAATACGGTCTCTAATGCTGGCTCCCCAGAGCATACCTGTCCAAACAATGGAGATAACCTTACTCGAATGATACTAGCACCAGATCAGCTTGACATGTTAATCGGTATGATTGATAGCAAGTTAGATAAAATTATCATACCGCTTTTAGATAAACTTGAGGCTGTGTCCAGGGAAGTGAACAGATTGGGGGAACTGGTGCAGCTGGGACTTAAATCCCATAATAGCTCCCCACCGATTGCTGTGGTGGGGGAGACTGGGGATTCAATGGGCCAACATGTGCTACAATCCAAAGCCCTATTAAGTACTGGACAAACATGTGTGGGCTCTATTTCTCCCACTCAGCCAACTAGAGGGACTAATCCTAGTAATGACCGGCGGGGGTTTACTGGTAACTTAACACAACGCACTCTTGGGGATATATCTAGTGCTACCCCAGTTAATGGTGCCCCTGCTAATATAGTTACTCATGATACGGGGAACACGAATAGGACTTTAAAAAGAGGGAGGTTTAATGATAGTCGCCTCCCCCAACCTAATCTGCCACCTGATTGCGCACCTTATGTGGCAGTTTTGACCAACGTGCCAGCTATTAGAGAGGATGGGCCCAATCGTTTTGTGGAATCACATGATTCCCTCAAAAATAAAACCGTGGCATGGCTCAACCGTGAATGCGGCTTTCCTGTGGCTTTGGCGGACCAGATTCTGGTAACCACCAGAACCAATTGGATTGGAATGTCCCCCAAAAACATTCCCGGTGATTGTGTAATTATAAATTTTAGTAACCCTCACCTAGCAACGACAGCTCTGATTCGTGCTACGTCCCGTCCCAGCATTGACCAGGGTATCGTACTCCGTCCCCTTGGCTTTTTCTATAGGCGACATATTGAGCACATCCCATTGCATCGGGGGGGAGGGAGAATGCGGGGAGACGAAGGGCTTAGTTTGATAAATACCGAGGTAGCTACTGTTAATCGCTATCAATGCCTGAGTGGGTTGGACCAAAATGATGATTGACAGGAGATGGGCGCTGTCCCAGGTCCAACAGAAGACTCCATATTAATGGTTAGGACGGGCCCTCCCGCCGTTAGTACGGAACCCTTGGGGAACCAAGACTTGTTGTCAAGTGGCCCTAAAATTTGTGTATCAGGGTTGGAGGCGGAAATCCCTGTAGTCTGTCTGCCCCCAGCTGAGGTGGGAGATATACCGGGTCTCCCCGTGTTAGATGACGAGACTTTAAATGGTGTCCCTTCTCAACAGGGTAGCAATGGTATAAATTTGGGGACAGGTACCCACGCCTCATTTGATTGTTACATTGTAAGTTGGAATATTGCTGGGATTCGATCAAAAACAGATAGCCTGGGGTGGTTGGAATTCTTGGATCTTTTTGACATTATTTGTTTACAGGAAACTTGGTGTACCGATTTTAAAGGTTACAGTGGTTTTAACTCATAACAGCTTCCTGCTATTGGCTCCATTTCAGGTAGAACCAAGGGAGGTCTACTTGTTTTGATTTCAGTTAAAGCCCCTTTATCAGTTATTAAATATGTACAAGTTGGGGCTTACTCCCAGATTTTATGGCTGCTTATAAGAGGAGGCTGGAACATTCTTTTAATTAATTTTTACAATAATTGTTTTAATGACTCCAGGGATCAGCCGGTTAAAGATCTTTCTAAAGCACTGGAAGAGTTGTTTAAGGACTCTAATGAAGTCTTTGATTTGATCCTGGTAGGGGATTTTATTATTACCACCTGCCCTTTCTCTGAGGCCAATGTTTGCGGATTGGTGGACGCTCATGAGGACGGGACTCTCCATTTCAAACACAATTATTATGGAGATGCCCTAAATAATTTCCTCGCCTCATATAATATGTACATCATGGATAATGAGAAAAACGCCAAGGGGGATACCTGTCCCACCTTTATAGGCCGGGGAATGAATTCTGTAATAGATTTTATTTGCATTTCCCCGGGCCTTGAGGTTTTGCTTACGGCCCCAAAAGTAATAGATATTCAATTAAGTGACCACAACTGCCTGGTAGTAAAGGCTAAGTTGTGGGAAAAGGACGATGTTAGTATCCCGGGCCGTACTATCAATAGTATAGAGGCTGAGCGCCCCAACGGTACTAGACTCAGATGGAAGGGGGACATTACGTCTGATTCTATCATAACCAGTTCCCTGGTACATATTACCGCGATTCTTGAAGATAATTTATGTACTTTTTGCTCTATTGAACATTTTATTAGTATTAATGCGGCCATCAACCAAAAACTTACAGGTACCTGTAAACATAAAGAGGACCAACCGCGGGGCTGGTTTAACTCAGCTTGCACCTCGGCCTTGAGGGAGCTGAAATCTGCTCTATCTGTTAAACCCAGAGATAAGGGACTGGTCATACATCTAAGAGCCAGATATAACGAAACCCTTAAAAATAGGAAAATGGAACTTCGGCAAGAGGCCTGGGACAATTTGACCAAGGCAGCTGAATTGAATAATTGTTCTCTATTCTGGAAAACTGTCAACTCCCCATTTCTTAAAGACGACAAAATTCCAGAACTAACTTCCTATGTTATGCAGGCTGAATGGATCACGCATTTTTCTAAAATTTTCCAGTCAGATGGTGGACCCCAAGTTTCTGGGAAACAATGGCCGCACATCCCATTAAACTTTACGGTTCAAGAGGTTTTAGATAGTATACGGGACAGTAAGGGGGGGAAAGCACAAGGCTCAGATGGGGTTCCAATTGATGTGTACAAATTGGTCCCAGAAATTTGGGGGCCTTTGCTTGCTAATATTTTTAACGCAGCTGTCAGAAATGAGATGCCCCCGACATGGGAAGAATCCATTTTAATTCCAATATTCGAGAAAGGCAATTGTGGGGAAGCCAAGAATTATCGACCAATCTCCCTGTTGGACTCTTCTGTTAAAGTTATGAGTCGAGTGCTCATGGTGAGATTGGAGGAATGGGCTGAAGAAAACGGCATTTTAGCCGAGAGCCAGTTTGGCTTCAGGAAGGGCCGCGGAACGATAGAGCAATGTTTAAATTTAGAATTGCTCGTTGGTTAATATACTCTGGCAAAGACTGGCACTATTTACCTCTGCTTTGCGGACCTAAGTAGTGCCTTCGATTTGGTGGGCCACGGCATTCTCTGGGATAAGTTGCTAGAAATGGGGGCCCCAAAGGGCATCGTCTTCTTTTTAGCAAGCCTAAATACTAAATTAAGAGCCTGTGTCCGTTTTGGGTCACATGGCGAATGTACACCCATGTTTAAGATTGGGCGTGGAATACGACAGGGTTGTGTGCTAGCCCCATTGCTTTTTATTCTTTTCATCAATGAGATTGAAACCTTTCTTAAATCTCTGGCAGTGGACGCCCCCAAAATTAATAATGAATATGTTCCCGTGTTACTTTATGCAGATGACGCGGTTTTAATCTCACGTACACCATACGGTCTTCAACAGCTGTTGGATGGTTTTATGCAATTCATTAAAAGCAGAAGGTTAGTTTTAAACAAATCCAAAACCTATCTAATGGAATGTGGCCATAGGATTGGAAAGAAACAACCCTCCTTTTTTATAGAGGGTCAAAAGGTTCAGGTTGTTGATAACTTTTCATATTTGGGGGTTACTTTTTCAAATAAAAACACCTGGGCAAATGAACTTAAGAATGTACGGTCTAAAATGGCCAGGAGTGCCTTTGGTATTTTTACTATGGCTACCAAATTGGGAGACAGGCGGATTAGCGACATGCTGAAAATTTATCAGTCACAGTGTGTCTCAATTGCTCTGTACGGAGCAGGTATATGGGGCTATGCTCCGGCAGGTTCTCTTCAGGTTGAGGAGAACGTATTTTTGAAAAAACTTCTGTGCCTGCCAAGCTCTGTCTCCAATACCTTAGTGCATAATGAATTGGGTATTTGCCATCTCTCCGATTTGATTCTCCTTAGACCCTTGCTCCTATGGCGCTCCATTTGGATTAAAGAAGAGACTTCTTTGTGTAGAGCTATCATTTCTGACTGTCTTACTATGGACCACTTTACTAGGATCCCGTGGTTGAAGTTTGTTATTGATAGCTTTCGGGTGGTCTTTAACATCGACATCCTAGTGGATCATCACGGGACAGATTTGTTGTCTAAATCTGACCTCAAGAAGTGTTTTTTACAACAGGCTGCTATCGAGAGACATCAGAAAAGCTCCAATCTTTCATCTTACACCTTTTATCATGATTTAAATGAAGTTGTGGGCTTTCAATCTTATCTGTCTCAAATAACTTGGAAGGCACATCGGTTTGTGTTGACCAGATTTAGAATGGGAGTTGTCCACAACCTTGTTGCCTTCCCCTCTCTGAATTTACATCCTGTTGGTCCATGTCCATGTGATAACTCTACCTCTCAAAGCACTGTGCACTTTCTTCTACTTTGTCAATTGTATAAACATCTCCGGATAGCTTATCTGAAACCCCTGTTTTTAAAATTTGAAGTCAGAACTATACGTGACTGTATGAGTTTACTTTTTAATTTGCATCATCCGGTAGTATGCTTTTATACGGCTACTTTTCTTCTTAAATCCATTAATGTTAGGAAAAGTATGCTTTTTTAATTGTTTTATTTTGATGAATTTTCTGCCTCTGTATTTATAACAAGTTTTGTTGTATTGTGTGCTTTTATGAACTTGCTTAAATGTTCGAATAAAGCCTTATGAAATGAAAATGAAATGTATAGCTTTTTACTGACAGTCTTCTCGTGAGAAATCTCTTCCCACATTTCTTTCAATTCTGTTTTCTCAGATTTAGTGATGTAAGATGTGACATACCAAGCAACAGCAATAGAATTGTCAGCTACATACTGTATATCCATGTTAGCATTCCACATTGATAAAATGACTGGGTTGTAGTCATTTATATATTTTGACTCTTCTTTTCTTCTTAGGTTGTAGGTATTTTTCGGCGATTTCCTTGTAATAGTATGTCGCACAGCTGACATAAAACTGTTGACTCTTCCTTTTGAAAGAACAGGTCGTGGAAATCCAAATCGACATTTTGTGTAGAATTTATCTTTACTCTTGTACTTTCGTCGACAGTATTTTCCACACCGATGACTTTGGAAACGTAAAACTTGCTCTTTTAAGTCTTTTTCTTCTGTCCTTTTAGGTATAGCACATGTTGCATATTCTTCAATGAATGATAAAACTGCATCATCAGAATCTGTTCCAAATTTTGATCCACAACAGCATATGAATATGAGGAGCACCTCTTGCTTGGTACTCTTTTCTCCAAAAGAAATCCACAACTTCTCCAAGAGGTGGATTTTTTTTATTGCAGATGAAGGACATCATAGCCTCAAATCTATGATTGAAATATCTGCAAACATTAACCGGATCTAATGAGCACAATTCTCCTGCTGTCTTGTATTGGATGTTTTCAATATTTGAATTTTCCTCTTGAAGAAAATCCAGTAAATCATCCCAAGCGTACTCAGCTTAGGGTGAGGAACCATGTAGGAGTTCCTAAATTCCGTAACATACACTTCAATTCTCCATGGCGTCGGTACCAATATTCATTAGTTCCACGCTGACAAGCCATCAAATTAATCAATTGAGATTCCAAATGATCATCTCGCTGTTGCACTTTGTTCATAAAATCCTTTGCAGACACATTATGTAGATGTACTCCAGTTTTTAAAATGTGATTTACTGCATAAGATAGTGCAGAAAAGTCACTTTCAAATAAAAGATGGAACAAATTGGAATACTCTGACGAAATCTTGGATCTTCTGCATATAATCTTGTAGTCCGATACTCAGAAGCAGGAATCTGTACTGGACGTTCATCATATCGTTTACCTTTTCCGGTAGGAAACAGCTGGGGAAAACAACAAGCTTGCAAACTCTCCTCCCATACACTCACAGGAGTTACTTTTGCTTTCTTCATCTGAAAGAGATCAATAGTGTTTCCCATAACTTATTTAGAATGAAGAGGATGTATGCTGAAATGTTCATAAATTTTTTCTTCTTTTGACTTATCCACTTTTTCAATTTGCCCAGTTGGTATTCCTGTGTCTGCTAGTAAAACTTCTTCATCTTCATCCATATAAATTGATTCATACCAGTTATTATTTATTTTCAAATATAAATTTGCTCTTTGTACTTTTCGTACATCTACCAGCTCCTGCCAAATTTTCTTATTCTTTGTAGGTACACCATTAACAAGAATAATTAATGGTTCAGTTTCCAAATTATCTGCATCAATTGTTTCCATATTTTATTTCAAATCTAATGGTAAATAGACAACTCTTCCTTTTAAACCTCTTTGTAAATCTGAAGGAGGTAATTTTCCTGTTTTGGGCTCCATACGAACTATAGTCTGAAACGGATTGACACATTGAATGAGTATAGACTCATACGTATTTAAATCAGAAAGTTCTGAAGGAATATCAACAAATTCTAAATTATTATGTACAGCTCTATCTGGCATTTTATTTTCTTCTAACTTATTATAACAATATTTACAAATACGCTGAACTTCACCCAAATCAATACAATTTTCCAGAAATAAATATGTAGCAAAATCCAACCACTCATGTTTATTTTCTTTTTCACTTTTTTTATAGAGATCTACATACCTTGTTTGAATTTTATAATGGCTTCTCCGGCAACAAATACAAGTAATATTTGGTCTTTCATTAGAGACGATAGTAAATTTTGCCATTTGATCTTCAAATTTTTTACTAACAGTGGGTTCTACATTCTCATCCACATTTTCTTCAAAAACTGTGTCATTTCCTGCACTTTCTTGCTCTGGACCAAAGTAACAAAACTCAATATCCTCACAAACCTTCTTCACATCTGATACAGATTCACGGAACAGAGCACTATTCAACTCATTTAACTTTAGTGCTGGACTTTTAGCAAAATACAATCTTCTCACAAACTTTCTCATTTCAGTATAATGTACTGCCAGCATCCTAAAATGGTGAAAAACACTTTGACAAACTTTCCTAGAAAGACAAGCCAGAAAATGTCCTTGCAAACCAGTATTCATTTTCACTCTGCATGGATCTAGTACTTGAAGCATCTTAATCTTCTGTTTAACACTTTTTTTACTATATTCTCTTAGAAAGTCACCTAATTTATCAATATATTCCTGTCGTACAGTACAAAAACTACTACAATTCCAAGTGTACACTGGGGCTTTAGGACGTCTCCCCATAACCTCATCAGCTAACACTTCTTCCTCATTTCTTGGAACCATTTTCTCTTTTTCCATTACACAACCATCTTTAACTTCATAAGCACGACCTCTGGTGTCAACTGCATGCAGCAAACTATTACTTTGAAGATAACTCTCTTCATTAAAAAATGGTTCAGTACTTGAACTATGCTTCCATTCTCCTAAAAACACTTTACAAAAGTAGTTTTTTTTTACTACTCTTTTCCTTTTGCTTTTTGACTTCATTACATTGACTAATTTATCTAATGTACAGATCCTGTTCAAAATTAAAATGAATAGTTTTCTTTTTAATTCCAAAGCCTTTGCGACAATTGACTCTATTTGTTTCTTTTTCTTATAAAATTTGGCTTTCTTCTTATATATTTTCACATCCTTTAGCAAATTAAACATCACTCTTCTCTGAAACATTTTTCTACGAATGTTTTTAAAATCTATTTTTCTTTTTAAGTCATTCTTTCTTACTTCTGATTGTACATTAGCATTTAGTATTTTCTGTCGATTGTCTTGTTGTTTTCGACTTGAAACACTATTTGCAGTGGATATATTTTTTACATGTTTTCTTTGCTTGAGGATATTTAAAAAAAAATCCTTAGTCTGCTTACCAGAAGACTTTTTCTTTTTTCCAACATGAGGTTCTTCAACTAATTTTTTTTGTGCAGTTGTCTTCATATATACATGTTGTGGCTGTTCTTTTCTCTTTCTTGTTTTTGTAGGCATCTTTAATTTATTTCAGTGTTGTTCAGCAATACCTGAAAGAAACTGGAAAAAAAATACCTTTATGTAATTTAAATATATTACTATATTTTCTATGAGCTTTTTAAATCCTATCATATGAGCTGTCCCTTACCTAACAGTATGACACATTTTCATTATAGTTTAGAGAGGCAGAAAAGAGCACATGTCCTAACAGCTACTTGAGACCATGAGCATGTGTTACCTGGGTGAGTGATTAGACTAGATCAAAGGAAATGAGCCTTGGTGACGTTGAATGTGTTAGCATTACACACTGCTATCTGAAATACCACACAGTGCTGATTAGTAAGCATGGGAGTGTAGGAGAAGCTCCTGCCTGTGTGCTAAGAGTGAGTTTCTTATGACTGTGTATTGTCAGGTGCAAGAGAGATCTGCATGGACGCTTGCACAACTGCATGAAGACTGCAGACATGTATGTAAGAGTACATGTGTGGTAAGGGTTAATTGGAGTTTTGAACATGTAGGAATTACCTCACCCATTGCAGGACTGGAAGGAAAATCTACCATGTTGATTTCAAATTTGTTAACATTTCACTCTCATTTGTGAAATAGTGATTTCTGCTGAATGCTAAACATCACAGTTCAAGAAAACTAGCTGCCCCATTCCTGCGAGTGCAAGTCTTACAGAACAACAGCAAAACAAATTAAATCGCTGACAACAATTCCTGTGTGCACTCAGAGTCATGGTGTGATTCTAGGCAGAAAACGATATTTGATTGGCAATTTCAAAGCACATTTACTACTGTGGTACAGTAAGTGATAATTACTGTGACAGCCTGACACATTTTCCTTATAATTTAGAGAGGCAGAAAAGAGCACATGTCCTAACAACTAATTGAGACCATGAGCATGTGTTACCTGGGTGAGTGATTAGACTAGAGCAAAGGAAATGAGCCTTGGTGACGTTGAATGTCTTAGCGTTATACACTGCTATCTGAAATACCACACAGTGCTGATTAGTAAGCATGGGAGTGTAGGAGAAGCTCCTGGCTGTGTGCTAAGAGTGAGTTTCTGGAGACTGTGTATTGTCAGGTGCAAGAGAGATCTGCATGGACGCTTGCCCAACTGCATTAAGTCTGCAGACATGTATGTAAGAGTACATGTGTGGTAAAGGTTAATTGGAGTTTTGAACATGTAGGAATTACCTCACCCATTGCAGGAGTGGAAGGAAAATCTACCATGTTCATTTCAAATGTGTTAGCATTTGCCTCTCATTTGTGAGATAGTGATTTCTGCTGAATGCTAACCATCACAGTTGAAGAAAACAAGCCACCCCTTTTCTGTGAGTGCAAGTCTAACAGAACAACACCAAAATGAATTAAATCTCTGACAAAAATTCCTGTGTGCACACAGACTCATGGTGTGATTCTAGGCAGAAAACAATATTTGATTGGCAATTTCAAAGCACATTTACTACTGTGGTACAGTAAGTAAAAATTACTGTGACAGCCTGACACATTTTCCTTATAATTTAGAGAGGCAGAAAAGAGCACATGTCCTAACAACTACTTGAGACCATGAGCATGTGTTACCTAGGTGAGTGATTAGTCTAGAGCAAAGGAAATGAGCCTTGGTGACGTTGAATGTGTTAGCATTACACACTGCTATCTGAAATACCACACAGTGCTGATTAGTAACCATGGGAGTGTAGGAGAAGCAACTGGATGTGTGCTAAGAATAAGTTTCTGGAGACTGAGTATTGTCAGGAGCAAAAGAGATCTACATGGACGCTTGAACAACTGCATTAAGACTGCAGACATGTATGTAAGAGAACATGTGTGGGAAGGGTTAATTGGAGTTTTGAACATGTAGGAATTACCTCACCCATTGCAGGAGTGGAAGGAAAATCTACCATGTTCATTTCAAATGTGTTAGCATTTGCCTCTCATTTGTGAGATAGTGATTTCTGCTGAATGCTAACCATCACAGTTGAAGAAAAAAAAGCTGCCCCTTTTCTGCGAGTGCAAGTTTAACAGAACAACACCAAAATGAATTAAATCTCTGACAAAAATTCCTGTGTGCACACAGACTCATGGTGTGATTCTAGGCAGAAAACGATATTTGATTGGCAATTTCAAAGCACATTTACTACTGTGGTACAGTAAGTGATAATTACTGTGACAGCTTGACACATTTTCCTTATAATTTAGAGAGGCAGAAAAGAGCACATGTCCTAACAGCTACTTGAGACCATGAGCATGTGTTACCTAGGTGAGTGATTAGTCTAGAGCAAAGGAAATGAGCCTTGGTGACGTTGAATGTGTTAGCATTACACACTGCTATCTGAAATACCAAACAGTGCTGATTAGTAAGCATGGGAGTGTAGGAGAAGCTCCTGCCTGTGTGCTAAGAGTGAGTTTCTTATGACTGTGTATTGTCAGGTGCAAGAGAGATCTGCATGGACGCTTGCACAACTGCATGAAGACTGCAGAAATGTATGTAAGAGTACATGTGTGGTAAGGGTTAATTGGAGTTTTGAACATGTAGGAATTACCTCACCCATTGCAGGAGTGGAAGGAAAATCTACCATGTTCATTTCAAATGTGTTAGCATTTGCCTCTCATTTGTGAGATAGTGATTTCTGCTGAATGCTAACCATCACAGTTGAAGAAAACAAGCTGCCCCTTTCCTACAAGTGCAAGTCTTACAGAACAACAGTAAAACAAATTAAATCGCTGGCAACAATTCCTGTGTGCACTCAGACTCTTGGTGTGATTCTAGGCAGAAAACGATATTTGATTGGCAATTTCAAAGCACATTTACTACTGTGGTACAGCAAGTGATAATTACTGTGACAGCCTGACACATTTTCTTTATAATTTAGAGAGGCAGAAAAGAGCAGAGGTCCTAACAGCTACTTGAGGCCATATGCATGTGTTCCATGTGCATGTGTTACCTAGGTGAGTGATTAGTCTAGAGCAAAGGAAATGAGCCTTGGTGACATTGAATGTGTTAGCATTACACACTGCTATCTGAAATACCACACAGTGCTGATTAGTAGCCATGGGAGTGTAGGAGAAGCTCCTGGCTGTGTGCTAAGAGTGAGTTTCTGGAGACTGTGTATTGTCAGGTGCAAGAGAGATTTGCATGGACGCTTGCACAACTGCATGAAGACTGCAGACATGTATGTAAGAGTACATGTGTGGTAAGGGTTAATTGTAGTTTTGAACATGTAGGAATTACCTCACCCATTGCAGGAGTGGAAGGAAAATCTACCATGTTCATTTCAAATGTGTTAGCATTTGCCTTTCATTTGTGAGATAGTGATTTCTGCTGAATGCTAACCATCACAGTTGAAGAAAACAAGCCACCCCTTTTCTGCGAGTGCAAGTCTAACAGAACAACACCAAAATGAATTAAATCTCTGACAAAAATCCCTGTGTGCACACAGACTCATGGTGTGATTCTAGGCAGAAAACGATATTTGATTGGCAATTTCAAAGCACATTTACTACTGTGGTACAGTAAGTAAAAATTACTGTGACAGCCGGACATATTTTCCTTATAATTTAGAGACGCAGAAAAGAGCACATGTCCTAACAACTACTTGAGACCATGAGCATGTGTTACCTACGTGAGTGATTAGTCTAGAGCAAAGGAAATGAGCCTTGGTGACGTTGAATGTGTTAGCATTACACACTGCTATCTGAAATACCACACAGTGCTGATTAGTAACCATGCGAGTGTAGGAGAAGCAACTGGATGTGTGCTAAGAGTAAGTTTCTGGAGACTGAGTATTGTCAGGAGCAACAGAGATCTGCATGGACGCTTGAACAACTGCATTAAGACTGCAGACATGTATGTAAAGGTACATGTGTGGTAAGGGTTAATTGGAGTTTTGAACATGTAGGAATTACCTCACCCATTGCAGGAGTGGAAGGAAAATCTACCATGTTCATTTCAAATGTGTTAGCATTTGCCTCTCATTTGTGAGATAGTGATTTCTGCTGAATGCTAACCATCACAGTTGAGGAAAAAAGCTGCCCCTTTTCTGCGAGTGCAAGTTTAACAGAACAACACCAAAATGAATTAAATCTCTGACAAAAATTCCTGTGTGCACACAGACTCATGGTGTGATTCTAGGCAGAAAACGATATTTGATTGGCAATTTCAAAGCACATTTACTACTGTGGTACAGTAAGTGATAATTACTATGACAGCTTGACACATTTTCCTTATAATTTAGAGAGGCAGAAAAGAGCACATGTCCTAACAGGGGAACAACCTTTACAACGCAACTTTTACAACGTACTACACTTACAACGCATTTTTTACAACGCAACATCCACTACAACGCATTCCATTACATAGCATGACACTACAATGCATTTTTAAAAACTACCTTTACAACGCATTCCATTACATCGCATACTACCTTTACAATGCATACCATTACAACGCATAATATTACACTACACTATCCAACACTTACCCTACTGTTGCACCCCCTGGAGTTAGAATAGTAATTTTTACCCCTATACTATCCAACACTTACCCTACTGTTGCACCCCCTGGAGTTAGAATAGTAATTTTTACCCCTATACTATCCAACACTTACCCTACTGTTGCACCCCCTGGAGTTAGAATAGTAATTTTTACCCCTATACTATCCAACACTTACCCTACTGTTGCACCCCCTGGAGTTAGAATAGTAATTTTTACCCCTATACTATCCAACACTTACCCTACTGTTCCACCCCCTGGAGTTAAAATAGTAATTTTTTCCCCTATACTATTCAATTCTTACCTTAAATGCAATTTAAAATTATGCATTGTAATGGTATGCGTTGTAAAGGTAGTATGCGATGTAGTGGAATGCGTTGTAAAGGTAGTTTTTTAAAATGCGTTGTAGTGTCATGCTATGTAATGGAATGCGTTGTAGTGGATGTTGCGTTGTAAAAAAATAGAATTTTGAGATTTCCTATGGAAACTAGGTTGTAACTATAACTATATATACATATATATATATATATTCTCAATAATTCTCAATCCGCCGTAGCCCACACCATCAGTTTCTGCAGGTAATCAGATAGCAGACAAGGACGACGCGCTTCGACCACGTCCGTGGTCTTGGTCACATTTATATATAAACAAAGAAGTCCAGTCCAGCAGGAAGGATAGGCGGCATACCAATCAAGTGTCAATAATTTTATTCCAAGTGAATAAAATACACTGAACAACGCGTTTCAGCCGAAACGGCCTTTGTCATGTTCAAAGGGCATCAGAAATGATGTACAATATATTCGCCCACGTAATGATTAACAGTGAAGAAATACTTCATGACATCGATCTTAAATGGTTTTCAATGTTACAAATGATAAATTGGAAATGAATAACAGTAAATTCACTGAATCGTCTATGGCAAATAAATGGTGAAATGAGAAACATAAATAATGCATAACATTTCATTGTTTGATAATGGAGATCGGCATATGCTCTAAACGTTTCATGCTCTTAATATCGTAGCAACAAAACAATGACACGAATATCTTACAAAATACAACGAAGCAAAATTTAATTGCGCCTAATCATTAGTAAAGTTCATGAACTCCCAGTGCAGAATCACTTATAAATACCTGATCCGATAGTTAGGTATTTCAAATTCACTTAATAGGAGCGTCAATTAACATGTTTTTATCCGATCCATGAAACACCAAGTGGCCATCTGGGAAATTGATCAATGACTAAATAGCCAAACATCGAAAACCATACTATAAAAGGTAACATACCAACCCATCAAAGACCTGAAGTATAATCACATAATATACCTAAAATAAAGGAAGGGAGGAAATTGCAAACATGACAAACCGATGTCCAAATAATACCGTGATTCATATTGTGCGCTCAAACACACAGTGTAGAATAATAATAAATCAGAATAAACCAGCGAACAATGCATATAACCACACAGCTGTGCAATTTTCATGAATGGTAAGATAGCAAACTTTTCAGGCCCGGACCATGCAATGTAGTAAATGCTATAAACTCCATCATAAAGGGACAAATGTCCTCACAACAATCCTATTTTGTTATAGAGCCTAATAAATGGTCCATGTTGCAGTATCACATGCCAAAATAAACCAAACATGAAAAAAATGTGATCTGAAAAACTAAAAATAGTGTGTTTTTTTTAAATCATTATGCAATTCTTTCATCATGGGAGAAATTCAAGATACAGTACAAATAAAGCCTAGCTAAACGGTAAGCCAACTACACCCCTATATGAGTGGCTAACTCTTCCCCTGCATTGAAGCCATACGGTATTCTGGTATTGAGGTCAATAATAAGTCTTAATTCAAGAATTCTCAATTGTTTATCCCTGTCACCACCTCTGATGTGCTTTAAGATGTGATCTATTCCCATATATTTCAACAAAGTACAGTCACTATTATTTTTGTTGTAGAAAAGTCTGGCAACCGGGTAACTGAAATCCAGATTCACTATTGCCCTCTGATGTTCAAGAATATGTTTTTTGAAGGGCAGTTTAGTACTCCCTATATAGCGGAGCCCAAAAGGACATTCAAGACTATATACCACATGATCTGATGTGCATGTAATACATTTAAAGATCAGTCTTTCCTTACCATTGGATAACTTGTAGCTCTTGCTACTCGTGCTGTGTTTACAGGCTTTGCAGGACTGGGATCTGTAAAAGCCCTTACTACTTTGTAACCATCCTGCATTTTTGTCCTCCTGAAAGTGGCTGCTGACCATTTTGTCCTTTAAGGAACGGGATTGTTTAAATGTAATGGTCGGAAAAGCGCCAACTTTCTTGCCTGTGATAGGGTCTGCTTGAACAAGGCTCCAGTGCTTTTCATGATCCATCTCAGTTTACCCGCTCTGTCATTAAAGGTGGTGATCATTCTGGGAGTAGTTGTTACAATGTTAAGCTCCACTCTATCTGGTTCTTTGAAAAGGATCTCTCTTTGTTTAACTTTAGCAAGTTTCTCAGTATAGCCTCTCTGCCTGAATCTGCCTAGCTAGCATATTTTAGACTCCTTTACGTAGCCCTCATCGGTGCTGCAGTTTCTGCGGGCTCTTAAAAGCTCACCATATGGAATGCTATTCACGAGAGAGGTGGGGTGATGACTGCGGGCATGAACAGTGCTGTTGCCAGCCGTGTCCTTTCTAAAGAGCTCTGTGACTAATTTGTCACCATGGACTGTCACATGAATATCAAGAAAGTCACAGTGAGTCTGACTCATATGAGAAGTAAACTTGAGATTCAGATTGTTACTGTAAAGACTGGCAATTACATTTCTGGCTAGATCCTCTCCCCCATCCCAGATGAGGAAGAGATCGTCTATATATCTAAGCCATAAAGGTATATGACAGGTGGACATGTCATTCACATCAGACCAGACCAGCTGCTCCTCCCACCAGCCCAGGAACAAATTGGCTAGGCTGGGGGCAAAGCAGGTGTCCATAGCGGTACCAGACTTTTGGCAATAGAGCACTTTGTTGAACAAAAAAATATTTTCATTTAGACAGTAAGCCATCATAAGTTTTAACATGATAGTATGTTCATGTAATGCAATTGGCCTTCTTTGTAAATAATATATACATGCATTCGCTGTTTGTTCTTGATCTATGCAAGTATATAATGAACAAACGTCCAAAGTAATAAGCATAAAGTCCTTTTCCCATTTTACATCGTGAATTCTTTTTAGAAAATCTGTACTGTCTTGGCAGTAAGAACTCAGATCTTTAACATAGGGGCCTAAAAAATGATCCAAAAAGATTGAGGTATTTTCTAATAAGCCCCCATTGGAAGAAACAATGGGTCTCCCCGGTGGTTGTGTTTGATGCTTATGTACCTTAGGTAAAAGATACAAACACGGGACCCGTGGATTGTCAGTCTTCAAAAATGTAAATTCATCGTCATTAATAAGATTCAAATTCCACAAATTATATAACATTTCATGGTACCCTTTGATGGTATCATCATATTGTTGCCAGGTTACCGTTTCGTAACAGGTGCTGTCTGATAATTGCAGCATTGCTTCAGCCTTGTTGTCCTGGATGTCCCATAGGACGACATTTCCTCCTTTATCAGAGGGATTTATTGTTAAAGATGGGTCTTGCAAAAGATCCTGTAAAGCCATTCATTGTTTATATGTCAAGTTGTCCTTTATGATGTATTTTTGATCACCTTTTAATTTGATCAGTTCTTGCACCATCACCGAGTAAAAAGCTTCAATGTTGTCATAAAGCTTATTTGGATTGAAGCGAGATTTTAATTTGAGACCGCTACTGATAGTAGAACTTACATCAAAGCCAATATTGTCCAACTTATCACCTATTCCTGATGGTTGGTTCACCATATTGTCCTCATCCAATTCCTGTGTTTCCAGAATGGTATCTATGTCATTGATCACAAAATCCATTGATCCATTGGTTATCTGATCTGACTTTGTCAAGGGGTGTTGATTCCTCTAGTTATAGCGTGAGGCTTGCAGCTTCATTAGTTTTAATTTCCTGATGTAAAGGAATAAATTCTGGTGTCAACATAATTCCAGTCTGTGACAGGACAGAAAGATAGTCCAAGTTTAAGAAGTGATGTTTCCTCAGTTGATAATTCTTGTTTTGATAAATTAATAATGGATAGGTCGGGCATGTCAGGCAATGGGTAATTTCTGTGCCAGATTTTACTGTGATTCCCTCTTCTGGTTAAGCCTTGTTTTTCTTTTTGTTGACGGTTTTTCCTCTTGGTCTTCCCCTCCCTCTTCCTATTGGTTCTTCTTTTTACTGAGTGTGTTTGTTTTGCTCTTTCTTTTGTTTCAATATCTGAAATTCGTGTAAGAAGGTCAAAGGTCGTGTGCCTAAAGGGTCGGCAGATATTCGTACTTCTGAATCTGAGCTCACATCCGAGATGGAATCAGTGGATACTACCTCAACTGGTTTTTGTTGTTGTATAAACTGACGATCTTTCTGTATCCAGTCAAATCGTTTGGCTTATGTTAGAATTCTTCCCTCGGCATAATCACGTTTATCCCGCAGGAATTTAGGCTGTTTCCTTATGTTAATTATATCCTCATACGATTTGAGACGCCCTTCCAGTCCTTTCATAAATTCAATTACAACTTTATCTTCTTCATTTCCTATGCCCTTTGAACTTGAGAAAGGCCGTTTCGGCTGAAAAGCGTTGTTCAGTTTATTTTATTCACTTGGAATAAAATTATTGACACTTGATTGGTGTGCCGCCTATCCTTCCTGCTGGACTAGACTTCTTCGTTTATCTTTGGGGGGGCTGTCAACCCCGGCTTGCACCGACACTTTACAGGCAGGCTATCGGCATTCTAACAGCACTTGGTGACTCATATATATATATATATATATATATATATATATTCATAAATGTTATACATATTTAATAGAGAATGTATAAGCAGATATGAAAACAAATTATGAAGATAATATTATTGTTTGATAATAACAATTTAGAATGTTATATTTTTATAATTTTTGTGAAAAACAAATAAAATTAAAGTATTTAAAAACATTTTGGGAACATTATGTGTTTTTGATTTTTATAAAAAAATTGGTTATATATAAATTTACAGTTGTCATTTTAGATTATGATTTTATATTTTATTTTGTGGTTCTTAGTTTAAAAATAGTAGAAAATAATTTAAAAACCATATTAATTATTAATAGTGATAATATTTTTTGTTTATATGTTAATGTGTAAACATAGTTTTGGTTAGTGCATCTTTTAATTACATGTATGTAATTGTTTGAGGCTATGGTGGATTGATTGTATATCTAATATTTTTAGTCTGTAGCACATTTCATAAAATGTTTTAGATTGCAATGGAAATACTAAATCCCACCTCTTTAGCATCCAACACCTTCCCCAAATTGGCTTGGATTGGAGAAGTCATAAGTAATATTATCCCTTTAGTGTTCAACACCTTCGCCCAAATGGTTTAGATTGAAGTGGTAATAGTAAATATTACCTCTCTAGTGTCCAACACTTTCTTTAAATTGGCATTGATTGGAAAGATAATAGTAAATGTTACCCTTTTACTGTTTATCACTTTCTTCAGAATAGATTACTTTGGAGTGGAAATAGTAAATGTCATCCCTTCAGTGTTCAAGGCCTTCCCTAAATTGTTTTAAATTGGAACTTGAATATTTAATGTCATTCCTTCAGAGCCCAACACCTTCCCCAAATTGATATACATTGGAGTGAGAATAGTTAATGTTAGTTCTTAAGGGGACACTTACGAGTTTGACTGCGGGACCTACCCACCACCACACCATCAAACTTGCGTGAGAACTATCTGCGGTATAATCACTTTTTTAGTCATTGACGGGCATTTCCTTTGCCATTCCCACGGCGGCGCCTATCAAATAGGCATAACACTGGGGCCGTCAAAGGAAGTTCTGGCGCAGCATTGGCTGTAATGTCTATGCCGTGCTGGACATGGGGCAATTGATCACAGGGTGGCACAAGGCGTGAGGTGCAAGGGGGCCTGTAGGGCCCTCATTTTTCTTCCCTGACACTTTTTTCATGGAGGAAAGACCTCCATGAAATCAGTGGCAGTGCTGACAGTTGTTATAAGCTGCAAAACCAAAGGGAATGATGGATGGAGTGTTGAACATTGCAAGCACTCACCACCATTCAACTGATCTGGGTTTAATTCATCATCATTCTTTAGCTCACTCCGCCACCCCAGTTCAGACACGGCCATATGCAAATCAGTCTGAACCTGTGCCTCATGGGAACAGTACAGCCAGAACTGCCAAGCGAGGTCCTCCCTGGACTGGCACTTCAGGCTGGACTGTTCCCATGAGGCACAGGGTGAAGACTGATTTGCATATGGCTGGTTTCCAACTGGAAGTGCATGGTGAGCAAAAAAAACCAATGGATTTAGGCCAAGATCTCTGTATTAGGGTGAATCAACGACATTGTTCTGCATTCTGTCCATCATTTGTTGTTTTTGAATTTGTCACTCCGAGTGGAACAGGTATGCCCAGAAGTGGGTCCCGTGCTCTCCATGCAACTGGGATCAAGCTATCCTGGCTGAAGAGGGGGGAAACTACGAAACCAGTCCTAGGATGCGTGTTTCAAGTCCAGGGAGGAACTGGCTTTGCAGTTCAGGCTGGACTGTTCCCATGAGGCACAGTGTCAAGACTGATTTGCATATGGCTTGGTTCCAACTGGAATGGCAGGGTGAGCAAAAAACAATGGATTTAGGCCCAGATCTCTGTACATGGGGTAAATGTATGACTTTGTTCTGTATTCCGTCCATCAACTGTTGGTTTTGCAGTTGTTAGAGGCTGGCTGGGACTGTAGGGGTGCCTTAGTGTCCTACACCTTTTCCGATTGAGTAAGAATAGTAAATATCACCCTTTATATGTCCAACACCTTCCCCAGATTCATTTAGAATGCAGTGGGAATAGTAAATGTTGCCCTTTAATGTCTGGCAATTTCGTAAATGTGGTCTACATTGGAGTGTGATTATTTAATGTTATAATTTTATTGTGAAATCCTTTGTCTAAGTTGTCTTTGTATGTAATGGAATTAGTTTGTGTTATTAAATAAATATTGTTGGTGTTTAGAAATATAGTTAAAATAGTTGTGTGTTTATAATAAATATTATTATTAATTATATACTTTCATAGAAAGCAGGCATTTAACTCATTTTTCGAATTTTCTTCATGTTTTCAAAGCATATTCAATGTACATAGTTACATTTTTAAATATATACATTTCAGCTAAAAATCCACATTTATATATAGATAAATAAATTAAACGGTTTTAATGCATTTTTAATATATCATAAAAAAATCGGAATTTTATTTAGAATTGTATTTTATAAATTTTTCATATTTATTTCCATCATTTAACTTTTGTAACATATCCTAAATAGTTTTTATACATATTTTCAGCATAATTATAATATATGTGTTTTCGGTATACATTAAATAATTGTATATGGCTTATACTAATATTTAATGTATAGATTTTATAACATTTTGTGAGATATTTTACATGTTTAATAATCTGTCAAGATTTTTAATACATTTATTTAACATTTTCAAATAATTACCCATTCTTTTCAATGGGCAAATAATCAATTTTAACAATTAGCATTTTTTTTTACCTCTACCTTAAATTTTGTAGTCTAACTGTATCATTTTTTGTACCTTTTCTAGAATCCTGGTTGCGGTAAGGTTCTGCTGTGTGAAGGAACAGGTAAGTCAGTTTTTCCTTTTTTTAAAGGTTTTGGGAGCAATGGGGTTTGGTGGGAGGAGCAGAGGTTAATTATAGTGTTGTGTGTTTTTTTGTACTTTTAGTTTTATTAATAGTAGTATTTTTCACTATTATGCAGTTTTGAGTTTTCATACAATATCTTAATAATATATCATTATGTTAAGTTACATTGAGTTCATATTTTATGCTATAAGTGTAATGTATATGTATTTTTTTTTATGTGTTTTGCATGTGGGTGTTCTTGGTTACTAATCAGGTTTGTGTCTATGATATGTCCTGTGGGCCTTGGGAGTTATTTTTGTTTTTAAGGAAATTACTTTTGACTTATAATAAACCAATTTTTTAAACCTTGATTTGCTTTTTTGGGGTTTGCAGGAGTAGGTATTTTAAAAACAAATCATGTTTTTTTACGGTTCCAAGATACTTTGGAATGCTTCAAAGGATGCATATTGGATTTGGTTTTTTTGCATTATTTTGGGGCTTTTGGAAAGATCTTTTTCTCATTTTTGGTTGATTGTTTTTTTGGCTAGCACATACAGAGGAAGATCTGCTGCTACAGAACAGGAAGTCATATTTATTTTGGATAGGAAATATTATACTTTTTATTATTTTTCTAAACATTATGGTGCCGATTCCGATCCATCAAAAATATTTAGCGTACGACCCGTATCCGTTTTTTGTTACGTACGAGTCGTACAAGTACCGTACAAACTGACAAGTACGATTCGTCTGTGAAAAATAACTACGAATAGCTTCGGGAAAAGTCTACGAGAGTGTGTCGGAAAGTTTTCATGTCGGAATATCGTCGGGAAAAGTGTACGAGAGTGAGGCGGACATTGTTACGTACAAATCGTAAAACACAAGTCCGAGCGCGCAAGTACGATCCCGACCGTCCGTCCGAATACACAATCGCACGTAAAATGGCCCGTACAGAGCCAACGCAGTAGCACACATGTACACGGGTAAACTTATGCCCGTGTACGAGCCGTACAGCCCCCCCACCCCCAAATATGTCAGCACCGTACACCACCCTGTCCGCACTGTACCCCAGCCATGCAACTGTACGTGCTGTACCCCCCATGTACGCGCCGTACCCCCCCATGTACGCGCCTTACACCCCCTGTCCACACTGTACCCCAGCCCCGCACCTGTACGTGCCGTACCCCCCATGTATTCAACTTCCCCCGTACGCGCATCACCCCCGCATGTACGCGCCGTACCTCCGCATGTATGCGCCGTACCCCAGGGCTGCACGTGTACGCACCGTACCCCCACCGCATGTACGCGCCTTACCCACCCATGTACGCGCCGTACCTCCGCATGTACACGCCGTACCCCAGGCCACACCTGTATGCACCGTACCCCTACCGCATGTACGCGCCTCCCCCCCATGTACGCGTCCTCCCCCAATGTACGCACCTTACCCCCCCATGTATGCACCGTACCTCCACATGTACGCGCCTTACCCCAGGGCCGCACATGTACGCACCGAACCCCCACCGCATGTACGCGCCGCACTCCAACACCGTACCCCAGCACCCTCAACCAGCATCGCGTATGTACGGATCGTACCTACGCGAAAAAGACTCTTACAGAACCAGGACACTGTAAAACAGCACAAGGAGGGTCAATTCGACTCGCACAACACGTCTACATGACAAAATACATCTCAATGAGTGACCTGGCACATCCAAACAGGCAAACAGAGGCCCCAAATCACAACCACCTCTTATAACACACCCACCAAAATTCAAACACAGCCACACCCAAAAATGGACCAATAAAAAGGGCCCACACACACAACTCATGAGCCTTTGCAACAGACCCACTGCTGCCAGACCCCACTGAGAAACAACTCCACTGAGAAACAACTCCACATTACTCATACCTCCACTACACCTTCACTCACACCCTTCACACAACCTCCTCCACAAACATCCCCCTCTTCACATTCACACACACACCGTCACATTCACACCCACACACCCACAGCCATCCACACCCACACCCACACCACACACCATGCCCACAGACAAGAATCCAAAGTTCACAACGGCAGAGCTGGACCTCCTTGTCAACGAAGTCATCAGAGTCGAGCCACAGCTGTTTGGAACATTGGTCAGACAGACCAGCATAGCTGAAAAATCTGCCATGTGGCAGAGGATTGTAGATAAGGTGAATGCTGTTGCACCCATTCGAAGGACCAGGCATGAATGCCAAGCCAGGTGGTACGATCTGCGCAGGGCGGTCAAGAGGAAAATGAACGAAGAGTATGCCCAGAGTAACATCACTGGAGGTGGGCCGCCCCGCAGACCCGTACACTACCATTCCTGGGAGGAGAAGGTGATGGCCCTGCTACCACCGGTGGGAGTACACAGAGTTGAAGGAGTCGCAGAGCCTGGTGAGTACACAAACAACTTACGTAACATGGGGGCAATGGGGTCCACACCACATATACACCAAATGCACGCTACTTCCCCCAAGCACTCATCGCACACAACCAAACTCAAAAACCACGCTCATGCCACTAACGTCTCCATGCACCCTTCTCAAATCAAGGCAAGGCCATGTCCAAGGCCACAACAACCACAAACACAAGACTGGATGTCCGGGAGGCTGGGAGGGTGGGCCCCACACAACACATTGTGAAAATGAGACGCAGACACCAATGCCCTCAGCCCATATGGCATAGGTACATACCCATGCACAATCCACAGGGACTGGCAAAGTACTGACAAGGTAGCTGACACTTGGCCCTGCTGTATGCAGCACAAGGCCCTCCTGGGACCACTGTACACTCAAACACCAACTCCACAAGCACAGGTATCTAGCACAGGAACTCATACTCACTGCCATGCCAGCATGCACCATGAGGGGACACACACATCACCTGGGAGACCCAATGACAACTCACACTACACACAACAGCACGCCTGGTCACAACCTCCCCTAACACAAGCACATACCCCCGGGGCAGGCAATGGATTTACACACTCCCACAATGGACATGTGACACAACAAGACCAATCCAGAGCCAAATAAGCATCAGAGCCAACAATCTTCAGGTCAAACACTCAGGAGAACATCCCAATCTGTCCCCCGCAGCATACCCATCCCCAAGTGGACATTGAGAGGAATGCTAGGCACATCCAACTACCTGGAGGAACTGTGTCAACTTGAATATGTATGGAACATAGATGTCGCATGAAACACCATTAACATTGTCTCTCTCTCACACACAGGGCAATGTTGACGATCTCCCCCCAACACTGGGGGGGGAAGATTCCCAGTCCCAGTCTCTGCTTGAAGATGATCCCACCGGCAGCGACGACTCTCACCACTCTGTGGATGACCCCGACCAACCTGGACCCTCTGGTGCCCAAGCCCCTGCAGCACCTGCGTCAGATACATCTGTGCCAACCACCACCCCCATTCCTGCCACATCCCAGGACACACCCAGGAGCCCTGCTCGCACTGAACAACAGAGCCAGTCTGACCAGGAGGGACAAGGTTCTCCGGGAACCCAGGAGGAGGTAGGCAACCCTGCAAATGCCATCCCTCAGGGGTCCCGTAGACCCGATGTGCCAACAAGGGCAGGCCAGGCTCAAGTGGGCAGGGGTGGTGGGAGTGGAGGCAGGTGGAGGCGCGAACCTGACCAGCCAGCTCAGGACACCGGTATGTCACACATACGCAACATCCTGGACTCATACCGGCGTGACACCAGAGGCATCAACCAGGTCGTGTCCAGACTCTCCGAGATGCAGGGGACCCTCGATGAGATTAAGAACCTGCAGGTCAAGCATCATGCCAGTCATCAACAACACCAAGGACGGATGGAGGCAAGACTGGCTGAGCTCCTGGCGGTGCACAGGGGCGTGAGCCAATCACTCCGTCAGATCGCCCAAAGCATCGGCAACCCTCCCTGAGCCACCAGGCGTAAACCAGCACCAGACACAGGGAGGGAGGAGGAGGATTCGTCTGACGGAGCGTCCCCAGCATCGTCAAGGCCTGCATCTGAGGGTCCCCGGAGGAAGGTGGGTTGTCCACGGAAAAGACCATGAGAGTCAGTGGACCATCCACATCTACCAGGTCACCTGGCCTGGCACCTGGCCCTCTGGCGCAACAGCAGCACCTCATCCAATGACATTCTCTGCCACATGGACTTGCTGGTCACAGTCTGACCAATGATGACCAACACTGTGCCCTGGACTCTGATGACTTCCAGTGCCAAGGATACCATCTCCCCCTGTGAACGTTGGATTCTATTCCCCCGGTAGAGCACCTAATTGCATCTACCAATACCAAACCACTTACCCCACCGCAAATAAATATATCACTTTGGACATGAGACGTTCCTGTCATTTTGCATTATTCAACGACATATGTGCGTGGAAATGTCAAACTATGCCTGAGTGTTGAGCTAACTCCAGCCATCTATACCCTGGGATCAGAGTCTGGTACAGGACACACATGGGTCACAAGGTATCATTCAATGTAGGCATGGAGCACAACACTCACCTGTGATGGCCTCTGGCTGCTGAGGGGGTGCTTGCTAAACTGTGCGGAGAGACCTATTTGGGAGATTATCATCAAGGCGTAGAGGTCATGGATCATGTGGAGGTTCCCGGGGAGGGAGTCCCAGGTATGTGTGGCCAGGTGGGAGAACAATGTCCTGTATGCTGGAGTACAGTGGATGTGAAGAACGGTGGCCAGGGCAAGGTTGGATGCACGGAGATGGCCAAACGGGATCTAGGATGACAGATGTACAAGGTTGGTTTGGGGTCGGGGTTGTGGACTGCCTCCTGAGTGTGGTTGGGGAGTGTGGAGGTCATCTTGCAGCAGACAGTGATCCATTGCAGCTATCTATGGTGGACGGTGAGGTGGCTGGGGCGCAGGGTGTTGAATCTGAGGTGTGCAGATGCACCCTGGAAGTGGACCAGTTTCCTGGGAGTTTGGATGTACTTGCTCCGCAGAGGGCAGGGCAGTATTTGACACGGATGTTGTCATGGACCTGGGGGATGGTCTGTCTTTTCTTGGAGTGGATCTATTTGTGGATCATGTGCATAATGCAGAGGTTGTTGCAGCATGAGGTACAGATGGTGTGGACTAGCATGGCATATGTGAGCGAGCCAAACATGATGCACACCATCATGTGTGTGTGGCCACTCGGTGCTTGTGCAGGGCTCTTGCGGGTGGGACACAGGCACTTGACCCAGCTGGAAGGGGAGAATCCTCAGATGATCACCTCAGTCCTGTACAAGTCCAGCCTCAGGTGGCTCGTGTTCAGCCATTCATCAATGGATCTCATGCATACTTGAATTATGGAACTGCCAATGTCTGTGTCTTTGTTGAGGGTGAGGAGCACCTGGCTGTCAATGGCATACGAGCTGATGATGAGGTGCTGTGCGCATGTGATGGTGGAGAGGGGGGTCCTGGACACTCTGTAGATTGACATGCTGAGAGATGATACGTTATGTTATGTTATGTTACATACATTTGTAATGCGCACTGCTGCCCCAGCTAAGGGGCGTCCAGGCGCATGGCAGGTAAAAATGCAACACCACAGGAAACACAACAGAAAGGAGGAAAGTGAATTTATTAAAACAAAAAGGTTTTTAAGGCTTTACGAAAGACTAAAAGATCATCTAGCAGTCGCAACTCTACAGGAAGGGAGTTCCAGAGCTCGGCTGCTCTGACCCGGAAAGAACGGCCACCGACCCGACACAGCCTGTATCGGGGAATCACAGTGAGTGCATGACCCATGGATCTCAGGGGCCGAGTAGGCACATACCAAGACAAAAGGTCAGCAAGAATAGGGAGACCTGCCCCCCTCAGAATCTTGAACGCCATACACAGCACTTTAAACTGAATTCTGGCCCTGATAGGCAGCCAGTGCAGTGATCTCAATGTGCTGGAGGCAGAACAAGTACGGGGTAGGCCAACAATAGCTCTCGCCGCAGCGTTCTGGACACGTTGGAGGGGGGTAACCTCAGCCACATTGGACCCTACCAGAAGAGAGCTGGCATAGTCCAGGCGAGATAACACTGTAGCCTGGACTATCAGCTGACTGGTGCGATGGTCAAAGAACTTCAAAACAGGGCGAAGCGACCGTAAGATACCAAAGCAACAGGCCGCGATTTTCTTCGTGTGGCTAACGTAGCTGAGGGAGGGATCCATCCATACTCCTAAGTTCTTTAATTCCGTGACCGGAAGGGGGGCCGGCCCCAGCTCCATAGGCCACCACCTGTCCCCCCATAGCTCCGATCTCTTGCCTACGATCATGATCTCTGTTTTCTTGGCGTTGAGCTGGAGACATTTGTTCTTCATCCAGCTCGCCACCGCCCGAAGTCCACTCTGAAACCGGGGGGCATCCCGGTCCGCATCCCCGCTGATCGTAACCGCTAGCTGAGTGTCGTCAGCATATGAGACCATAGTCATGCCCCATTGCTTGACGACCTCAGCCAGCGGTCTCACGTAGAGATTAAACAACGTGGGGCTCAGCGAGGATCCTTGCGGCACCCCCTGTTTCAAAGGATGGAATTGGGACTGGAACGGTGGGACGGCAACGCTAAAGAAACGATCGTCTAGAAAAGACCGGAACCACTGGAGGGCAGGTCCACCCAGCCCAATCTCCTCCAGGCGATGCAACAGGATAGGATGCGAAACAGTATCAAACGCGGCGCTCAAGTCCAATAAGACGAGCGCTGCTGTCTGTCCCGCATCCATCACCGTGCGAAGGTGTTCAGCCATGGAGAGGAGGGCGGTCTCCGTGCTGTGTCCAGCACGGAACCCATTCTGGGTGGGATCCAAGATGTTAGCATGGATAAGGTGAGCAGAAAGAACTTTGTTGACATGGGCCTCCAACACTTTGGTCGGCCACGGAAGTAAGGAGATGCCATGTCCCAGACGATGACACCATACTACATGCTGAAGCCTTGAGTCCCACTCCCATGACTTGCTGGGCTACAGAGCCTGCACGGCGAGTATTAGGGACGTGACCTGGTGGGTGTGACAGGGCCTGGAAGGCGGGGCAGCGCAGTGTAGGCAGTTGGAGTTGCAAACTCAGCATGCAAAGGTGTCGTGTGTGTGCCCAGGGTATGTCTGACAGCAGGCGTTAGATGTGCGGATCGACATGGCTCGGAGTTTGACTGATACATCAGACTGTAGTGTGATGTGGATTATACAAGAACAGGATGGTGGTGCAATGTGCACCTTGCATGTGCTGATGGTCCAGCCTTTGGCACCGCATGGCGGCAACAGTGGCATAGACAAGCTGAGGACAGCCAAATGAATGGGTGGAGGGAGGAAGTGAGGAGCATCTTGGAGGCGTGTGTGTTGCCAAATCTGCATACTCTGTGGGCCCTTGCTGCAGGGGCCGCAGCAGCAGGTGGCATCTCCTTCCAAAATGACAGAATTTGCACACATAGACTAGGATGTCGGAAGGACAACTGCAACAGGTGCGTGTGTAAAGTAAGGAGTGTCCAGTGTCACATGGCACACCCAGAGACAATGCATGCACAATCACCAAAGAAGCATGACACCGGATCAGGAAACTGAAGGCCGACCTGCGCACAGGAGACACAAACTCAGCAGCTGTTGATGGCCGATTGTGTGGACCAACATGCCAAAAAACATACACAACCATGTACTTCATGCCCAATAGGGAGCCTAACCCATGAGCAACTGCATGCATGTTGCTAAACTACACATGGACTCCTATGCATATTCTTCCACAACTATGCCAGATATGATGCAGGCAAAGTGGCAAGAGACCTGCATTGACAGAGATGAGGCACCTTGGAGTGTGATGAACACCTTTATCACTCAGCCTCACACTAAGGGAAATGCATCAATTGGAACAGACTCACAGGTCATTTGGCTGACCATGTGTGACCTACAGATGTGGTAAATCCTACTGAGCTGGCACACAAGTGAAGGGGTTGAGCCTAACACCCCTTGCTGCACACAAAGAGTCTACAATTCCCCATTGAGCCTCATATGGGGATGTCCCACACTATGTCCAGCATTAGCATTCCGTATGTTCCTGAGGGACGTTATACACACATTGATGCCTTCATCAGAATCCACAAACCATTACAGATGACTATCAGGAAGGGTGACCATCAATTCATGGGAGCCATGCAACACATCATGTGGCCCATGGTGAGTCGACATGTATGCATGGTAACACAACATGCACAGGAGCAGTCCCCACATATCACAAACACGTACCACCCACAAAATGCCTTGCTGCACTCCTTAACCCAAATGACTTTTCACCATGTCTGTGCATGTAACTCTGATCCAGCACACGTTGCAATACTCATGAGGAATAGCAGGAGGGCAATGATGACATGAGCAGACGACAGCCGCAAGAACCTGTGGAGGCCAGACACATAACAAGTCAGCGAAGAGCTAGTAATCCTCAGACATGTACATGTACTCTACAGGAATGATGTTGTCACCATGTCCTTAATAAATTTAGTGTCCCAGCTAATATGTGTGGAATGACATCATCACTTGAATGACACATCAGAACATACCTCCAAGTCACTTAGCACACAGTCAGCTCGACACACACATTGCAACACATGCCACACAAGGCTCAAAGCGTGCACACTCAGACACAGGGACTCACAATCATGAGAAGAAGTTGCGGATAAGCTGACTCCGGATGTCCTCATCCTCATCCTCATCCTCATGCTCACTTGCCCCGTGCTCGAGCCCTTCATCCTCCACGGGTGAATGATCCTGCTCATTCGGATCAAGTATGAGTGGCACGGCCTTCTCCACTGCCATGTTGTGCAGCATGCAGCACACAATGAAGATTTTGCAGACCTTCACCGGGGCATATGGGAGTCTTGTGGAGGCACCGGAATCTGCTCTTCAGGAGTCCAAACGTCCTCTCAATCACGCACCTCGTCTGCCCATGGGTGTCGTTGTACCGGTGTTCTGCGGCTGTTCTGGGGTTCCAGAGAGGCGTCATCAGCCATGGCATGTTGGGATAGCCAGAGTCCCCTACATGGAAACATCATGTGAAGAAGTGGGTTAGGAGATGCCGTAAGATACAAAGATAGCGCTGAACACAGGACTAACAGGGTATACCCACCAACAAGACATGCTCGTTCCGCGTGCAGCTGCAGCATCATTTCTGGCACCCTGCTATGCCTCATGATGTATGCATCATGTGCGGACCCTGGAAAACGTGCTCAGACATGGGAAATCAGCATGTTAGCAAGACACACCACAAGGGCAATAATGGAGTGGTAATGTTTTCTGTTTCTATAGGCTACCTCCTGTGCCTTTGGTGGCACCAAAGCCACATGTGTTCCATCAATGGCCCCAATTACATGAGGCATCCCTCCCAGGGCATAGAACTCACCCTTGACACCTGTCAACTGCTCACGAGTGGGAAAATGAATGAATTCATCCAGGTGCACCAACATGGCTTCTATAACATCATGCAGGACACGGCTGAATATTGTCTGGGACATTTCACCGACATCAGCTATGGTCAATTGAAACGTGCCGGTGGCAAAAAAATGTAGGGCTGCCATCACCTTCACCTTGGGGGTCAGAGCTGTAGGATACCTGTGTTGTGGTTGAAGGTGTGGTGCAAGCCGGCGGGTCAAGTCCTCTATCAACTCTTGTGAGAAGCGGTATCTGCGTATGCAGTCATGTTCACGCATGGCATCCAGGTCTGGCATTCGTCTGGGGAGAGGCAGTGCCCTGCAGAGATTTGGAAGGAATAACGAAGAGTGAGTACATTACCACACCAATGTCACTGAGGTGAGCACATGTTCAACAGCTAATACACATCTGCTTTATACAGAGTCTGGGCTGTGCAATACATCCAGGACACTTGGGCCAGCCAGGTGATACTCCTACGAAGAGCCAGCCACAAAAGTTGCATGGCAATGTTGACATGACATGCCATTAAAATAGCTGTGGGCCAGTGTAAGTGACAAGCCAGACACATTACATGAGTGACAGACATCCACATATCAGCATTTGAAGGATGTCATCTCATACAGACAGCTGGCGGGAGTCTAGATGCACAGGTCACATGTCATCTGGAAATGGACAGATAACACACATTTCCATTAAGGGGTCCATGTCAAAAACTGATGACACAGACATTGAGAGAACGAAGATATTGCCTCATGTCAGAAAGTCATCTTTGAACCATCATGACACATGTAACGTGTGAGTCCACATGTGGCATGGTGTGCGTATATGTGTGTCATGCACATATGCACACAGACACATGTTGGATGCTGCAACAGCAGATGGAGTTGACGGAACACCAACGGAAAGCTCATGGGAACACATGACACACACATGACATAGTCACATCGTGGCACGCTGGGAGTCACATGTCAGGTGTAATTATCCGTGTACCTGGCATCAGGGGACAGTTGCGGGTGTTGCTGACTGTGCCATACCAGTGATGCAGTGCTTGACACAACTATAGTGATAGGCACGTACTCACGCGTGTACGGACCGTACATGCGTGAGTACGTTCCGTTTCACTGTAGTGATGGTGCCCTAGGGGTACGTGTGAAATGCGCAGTACCTGTGTGGGGATTTAAGAATTACAATGGGGACACATGAGGGACAAGTATTAGGTCCTAAATGCATGCTGGTTGTCATGGATACCGAGTTTCAAGTTCAAAATTTTACATCATGTGGCCTGGAAAAAGCAGTTGGCCACATTTTACATTGTTGCAAAGTGGTTGTTGACTTGACATGATGCTGCAAAATTGAAGGATGCAAAGGCTGTCACTGGTGTATGTTTAAAGGGATTGGAGGAAACATAGGATGCAAATGAGTCTGACCAATCACTCTGCACTCGTGTAAATGTGTAAATGAAATAGGCCAGAAAGGCAGATATAAGGCAGGCAGAACCCATGAGAGGGCACTTGCCTGCACAACATGTCAGTCGATACCACTGCTGCTGTATTGTCTCCCTCTGGCACCATGTCAAGGACTGTGGAGAGGGCCCAGCCTTTTACCCAGGAGGAGAACGAGGCCCTGCTGGATGTGATCCTCCCACGGTACCCCATGCTGTATGGTCGACCAGGGGAGCAGGTGAGTGCTGACTCCACTACCTTTGCCTGTGCACCTTTATTGTGTCTGTCACTTCTGGCATTGTGGCCAGGTGTGACAGACAGGCAATGTTGGGTGGAGTGGGTCCCAGGGGGGGGGATGGCTTATGTCTCTCATGACTGGCTTGATGTAGTTCATGTGTGCACTCCTCACTTGCATTGTGCTTACTGTGACTTTCACTGTATAGTGCATGGCACATTCCGCCAGCCTAATCCTCTTGGGCATTCTTGTTCTATTGTCCTGCGGTGATTCAATGGTCACCCCAGTGTGACAGGTGACTGCACCCACAGATGTGTGTGAGAATTGAGTGGAGCTGTGGTGAGAGTGGTGAGCGTGTCCAAATGATGTGTACGCCCCCTGGACATTGATGTGTGTGAATGTTTCTTGTCATGTGGGTGAGTGTCTATGTGGAGTGTTGCACCGCAGCTGCATGGAGGAGGCAACTGCTCAATCCATCTGATGTGTGAAGTAAGCCGTGCTGTGTGTCTGACTTGCTGAGCTAGCCCCAAACCTGTGACCCCCCCCTGGCAAGTGGCACATGTGCAGAGTGAGGTTTGCATCCGCTGTTGCCAATGGCAGGTGATTGATGTGTGCCTGTGTGTGTCTGTGTACTCTGCTGAGGTTTCGTCAGTGGCCTGGGGCATGTGACTGCTTTGCGGTGCTGTCCATCAGCCTTGTGTTGCTAGGGATGCACAGTGTGTGCCATGATCAGGGATTGCACCCCTCATGCCACCTGTGTACTTAGTATGCCATGTAGTGCATTGGTGCGTCCCCAGTGGAAAAAGTCCCTATGACTAAGGTGATATTACTTGCCAGCATACTATGCCCTGTTCAACAAATCTAAGTTGTTCAAATGTGTGTCTCTGTGACATGGTGCAGGTGTAGTGATGTTGTCCCACTTTGTCATCCACACAGGTATCCCCCTACCACAAGGGGAAGATCTGGAAGGATGCAGTCAAGGCCGTGCAATCGGTGGAGGGTCGCAGTCGGCACCTGCCACAAGTGAGGAAGAGATGGCAGGACATCCGGTGCTGGACCCGGAGGATCGCCCGGGTCATGCTGAAGGAGGAAGCTCCTCGCAAGCATGGCGGGCGCCGGTGCCTGACCCACCAGATGCGGCATATCCTGGCGGTGGTCTTCCCTGACCTGGATAGGTGGTTACAGGAGTTACAGCAGCAGGAAGGGGGTATGTACATGTGTGTTTGTTGTGTGTCGCCAGCTTTTGGAGCTGCTCAGTCGCCTGGATACACTGCCAGGCCATATATGTGCAGTGCATATCCTGTACCCCAAAGTCAACCTGTGCTGTTCTTCCTCCCTTCCCCTCCTTGACATGTGTTACCTGGTCTGTGTGTTATAACTATTGCACATGGTCATCTAGGCTGCCAGTTTATCAAGGTGCACACTGCTTTCAGCATCATGTGTGGGGGTGGTCTGCCTGTGCCCTGTCCTGTTCAGTCATTTGGGGATGCATAATTGTTGGCACTGATGCTAAGTCCCAACATAGGAGTGTGAGGGTTCAAATGAACAGACTTGCTGCATGCATTACCAATGTTGTGGCCTCAGAAATGATGTGCATGAGTGGGATATATGCATAGTGCCGGGACGGTTGAGCCTGTAACAGTCAGCTCATTCCAGGACCATGGAGCAGTGTGCACACTACAGTCCCCTGACACAGCCTGCCCTCCTACTCATGTGTGTCATCCAACACTGTTCACATTCACTGTGGGTTCATCATGGCTCTGCCTCTGTGGCATTGTTCCCTGGCCTAGGTAGTAGTTTTCACATGTGTGATACATTTGCCCACTGGACAGGGATACACCAGTTTGCTTGTGCATATTCACACTGGGCAGTGCCTGTGTGGCTATTCACAACAATCTGTTGATGTTTGTTTGTGACCAATATGTTTTGGCAGAACTGCAAGGTGATGTCATGTTAATGAAGCTAGTTTTCAAGCACAGTTATTGTAACCCTGAATAAGAGGTTTCACTTCTTGATCGGTATCAGTCACAGTGACTCAGGTATGGGTGGGTGTGTGCGGGAGGGGTGTACATGTTCAACCCTGATGTTTCATTGCCAGTTCTGACTTGTGTGTGATGATTTGCAGTACAGAAAGTCATCGTGCAGTGCCCCCGTGATGTTGGCTGACAAGTTTCTGACAATCATGTATCCTGCTTGTACATTTTTGGCACCTGTGTGTGGTTCAGATGCTACACAGTTGTGACTTTGTGTGCTGACATCTGTGGGTACATTCTGGCTTGCCATGAGGGGGAACCCACAGTACAGCTAGGCTTTTTTGCTAAACAATTGCAGGCCCATTAGCTTATGCATTGTCCTGGTGTGGAGATGTGTGCCACTCCAGATGACAGTCAGTAGGTCATATGTGTAGCCAACTGTGTGATCAGGTGCCTAATAGCCATGTGACAAATGACATTATTCAAGTTGTTACTCAGAGAAAATGTCCATTGGCACTCACTACACCTGTCAACATGTCTCAATCTTTCATATGCTTGACCTTGTTGTTTGGTTGTGAAGGACAATGATGTGCCTGCATGACAGATGTCTCCCAAGGAAGTGCACAAGACACCACCTTTACACTTTCCAGGGACACGCTGGCACATTTTAAAGTAAGGCACAGTTTGAACAAAACGTGTTTTTAGTTCATACATATACATGTTCCCACAGTGTGCTAGCATTTGTGTTAGTCCTTGGTTGTTGCCGATACCAACTTACGAGTGTCAAGTCATCCAGACCACCCTGGTGCCATGTATATGTACTTACTGATACGCCATTTCTGCCTAAAAGTGGCTGATTTGAATGAGTCTGGCAGCTCAGACAATGACTGTGTACATGTAGTGTGATGTGCACCTCCTTGTGTGACTTCTGCTATACAGACACATGTGTGTTGTGTTCACAGAGTGCCACATTCACACATGCTATACATGTCCATTGTGTAAAGGGTTGTGATTCTCCAGGAGTCACAATGTATTTCTTTGGGGTGTCAAAAGTGCTCACAGGTCTCTGAGTGTGGGGACACCTTCTGCATTGGCATGTGGTATTTGGCCTTGGGTGCGACAATACTGTTTGGTTCACAGTGAACAAGAGGTGGCGTGCCTTCATAGTCTTGCTGTGCTCAACTGATCCCAGACACTAGCTTCTCATGATCTTGTGATTTCAAGTTATTTGCTGTTGTGTCCTAATTTTCATTGTTTCCAAGTGGCATGGTGCGTCACCAACTGGGGAGTGCAGGGCTTACATATGTGGGGAGTATCCTAGATGTTACTCATGATGCCTTTCCTGATATGCACTGTTGCCTATTTTGTTTGGACTCATGTGTCAGATGTATACAGGTGACTGATTTTTTCCCGTCTCTTCACCTTGCCCACAGCATCATCGGAGGACACCGAGGGAGACACCGGCACGGACGTGGAGGAGGGATCGAGCAGTGGTGCCACCACTGCTGAGGAGTCGGTGGAATCTAGTAGCACGGAGGGCGAGGGGTGTGGTAAATAAATTCTTTACCGGACTGAATTTCATACTGGATCTTAAACAAAATAGCTCAGAATAATAAGAGGCAGAATCCGTGGTATAAGAGGTTTCTGAATGGGCTTTATTCCAAAAATGGCCGACTCGAGTGGCGGCCTTCAGGTTCCGTCACCAAGAAGGTTCAGGAAGTGAAGTACCATACTTTATTGACAGGAAATTGCTTTTATAGAACATACATTACAATGAAACGAATGTGGAAGGCGTAACAATTGATAAGAGAAATGACACAGTAAATACGTAACCGAAACTAGGCGTAATAAGGAGTAAAAAGAAACATGATTGGCTATGATTATCATACATAGGTGGATCTATAAGATAATACTTGGCATTGATGCGCGCGCAGCAGCATGACGTGTAATTGACGTGCAACTAGGGGGTGAAGGGGACTTGACATTTAGCTCTACATGTGGAGACAAAAAGTCTGGGGGGTCAAGTCAACCTAATCCCAAATCATATCTAACATCCTATGTTTAAAGAACTATGTTATCCACAAGGAAGGACTCTCGGACGGAATCTATTCTATACTGACTGCGTGTGCGTGCACAAGCGTCTAAGTGTCTATATGAGATGCGAGAGGCAGAAAACTTTCCATGGCAACTGGGCTATGAATTACTTGCATGGGGACAGAGGGGCCGAGCCCTTTGCTCGAGAGCTAAAGGAAATGTTTACCTACATCACTAGACAGGAATGCATCGGCTGAAGAGCAAAGTAGATAATTCGAAGGTGAAATACAGCTTCTTGGCAGGCAGGCGAAACTGGCCGAGGCAGGCACCGTTAGCTGCACAGGAAATAGGACAAAGTTCATGGATACAGATGCGAGCTCAAGCTGACGCTTGTCAGAGACAGAGAGCAGGGAAAGAATTCAATGGCAGAATCGGGCCTACTTCGCCTGAACTGTAAAAATGGAGTAACTTAGCCATACAAAGTCGGTGGCCTTTCATACTTAGGAATCGAATATCCAGCCCATTAATGGCGGATCTGACAGAGGACATGTTGACGGTGGACGCACATGTGTTTGCGTCTTCGAAACTGGAACTGGAGGGAACATACATGTGCTTGTAACATGCATATAGAACCGTTGGGGTCCAAGATAGGGGACATAACTGATCAGGAAAATCCACATTTCCACATTCCCTCCTTGTCCCCTACTTGCCCGTCAAGAAACATCAATCTTCATTAATCCATCGATCTGCTCATGGAGCATCATTTCTTCTTCTTTCTTCTTCCGGGATCTTGAACGAAAACCTTGATGTGGAATACACGATGTGGCACACAAACCACAAATCGCTGGTCCACATTGCAGGCATAAGCAACAACTGAATAGTATAAGAAGGCCAATACCTAGGAAGGATAGAACTCTCCATCCCCAGGCTGATATCACACTCCAAAACCACCCGGACCAAGTCCAAGTGCCTGGATTCTCGTGTATCTGGCTCACAATCTTATGAAGGCGTGTTATAGCTTTATATACAGATGGCGAATTTTCTGGTATGAATACGCAGCAGCTTGATCCGATGACCCTACAAGCTCCGCCCCTATCGGCCAGGATGACGTCAAGGACAAGACGATTTTGAAGGACAACAATCCTCATCACAGATTGTTCCTCTGTCAGATTGCCTAGGGCGGCTATAGTCTCATTCACTACAGCTTCAAGAGTCTTGGTTAGTCTACGTATCAGCTTACTATTTGAAATTGTACCTATATATGGAAAGATACCTTTATTGAAATCTACATACTTGTCCCATGCCGTCTCAGTATAATCGACAACTGGGAGATCTCTTCGCTCTCTATTGTGTACTAAATGAACATTTCGGTAATAATCAGGAGGAGCTAGGAAAACAGGTGGCAGAAGGAATGCAATGTAACAGGTACCATCCCAATCTAGAGGTAGACGCATATAAGCCGTCTGACCACATATAAAGTAGGAATGGCGAGAAGCTCTAAATGAAGATTTGCCTTGATCACTATATTCTACTGTGGTGACACATCTGCTATGGCCCATATGGATGGAACCAACTTTTCTTACACATAATTCACCTTTAACTGGAAATACTGACATGGTGGGCAAAATTAGCTCAACTTCGGATTCGACATTCAGAATCATGAGATTAGGTGTAAAATTACCTAATCTATATACTTCATTTTCTAGATCCGTTCCTGTTCTACTGGGGTGACCCTCCTTATCAGGGTGACAGACTTTGTATAACACTATGTTCAGATTTCCCCATATCCAATGGTGTTGATAAACTGCTGTGTCTGAGTCTATGGAATTTAATAAACTAAACCATGCTCCACAGGAGCCATTATGTGTGAACGGATGTGGAAAGAAAGGCAGAACTCCTTTGTTATTCTGATAGGGAGGGAGTCGGCCACACACCCAACAATTCGTAGCATTACTAGTCTGATGGGAGTGATGTAACATACTAATGAAAGTGTTATTACGCAGCGCAAGTCTATAGGACAATTCATGTGGGGGTAGGTCACTAAAAGAATGTTCATCAGTTATATTGAAAGCACGTTTAGAAACAGGATAATACATATGCAACAATATACTTGCAGTAATTATTATAAAACTCAAGAAAAACAAAATTAATAAAGTCACAATACAGTGGCTACGCAGTAATTTACAGTAAGCATGTCGTTTCAATATGGTTCTGGAGTGTTCATGATTCAGACCTAAGGGATACATGTCGGGGACAGATTCAACCGCTTCACCTTGGAGAGGACTTAAACAATCAAATCGTCCGACAGTTTGGATCTGGATCTGAGTTTCAGTTTATAGAGGTCCGTGCTACTGGCCTCAGCCAAAGGTAGCTTTGAGTCAATGGGGGAAGACACACGGGGAGGACTGTTTATGTCTGAAGGAAGTCCATGAAATTTCTTGATGTGGCTGGAATGGACCCAGCCCTTCCTCCCCTCGATCTTCACGGCTGTCCTTGTCGTCAGCAGGACTAATTTAGGAGTCTTCCACCTGGGGTCCAGCTGAGTCTTTCGGTCGAAATTCCGTACAAGGACGAAATCGCCAGGGATTACGTCATGGGGTTTCACCTCAGAGTTGTCAGGAAAAGCTGCGGCCACCTGGGAACGACAAGATTGTAGTGCAGACATCAAGGAAGCCAGGTAATCTGTCAGCATATTACAGTCAACATCAGTTATTTTACGGGGTATAGGCGTCCCCCACATATTCGGTGGTCTGCCAAAGATCACCTCATAAGGGGATAGCCCTGTTCGAGAGTGTGCTACCATTCTCATGTAAAATAGTGCAACTGGTAAGGCTACTATCCAGTCAACACCTTTTTCCTGACATACTTTAGACAATCTGATTTTCAAAATTTGATTATGTCATTCCACGAGACCTGCTGCCTCGGGGTGTCGGACACAATGAAATTTCCACTGATATCCCAGCAAAAGTGAAACATGTTTCATTAATTCGGATGAGAAAGGCTGGCCATTATCTGAATATACAACACGTGGTAAACCATACCGTGGGAAGAATTCTCGAACTAGCTGCTTGGCAGTAGTCGGGGCAGTGTAATCTGATACTGGGTATGCTTCAGTCCACCGGGAAAGAGCACAGACAACTACGAGAACATATTTGAATCCTCGACATCGTTCCATCTGGATATAATCCATCTGGAGGACTTCGAAAGGGTGATCAGGAGGCTGAAATCCACCCTGCTCTACGGGAACACTCTTTCCTGGGTTAAACTGGCAACATATCATACAGGTACGAACCTTTTGTTTGGCTGCTGCTCGTAAATGTTTGTTGAACCAAATGTGCTGAATGCTGTCTAGCATAGCTTTCTCTCCTAAATGTGCTGGACTGTGAATTGTAGCTATAACTGCTTGGACCATGGAATCAGGAAGAAACCATACAGATTTCTCCTTCGTCATCCATCCCTGATCTGTCTGGATCCCTCCTAGTTCAGTCCATTTCTTTAATTCCTCTGCAGTAGCATGTGTCTGTATGTCAATTACGTCAAGTGCGGGATCCTTAATCGTCATACACTGTGTTGGTGTCGGAACTATTGGCTTTGTCATGTCGGATGTACGAGTCTGAGCAGTCTGTTTAGCTGTTCTGTCAGCTAAATCATTGCCTTGAGAAATGATATCAGTAACCTTCGTGTGTGCTTTACATTTCATAATCGATATTGCAGTCGGTAAATGAATTGCGTCTAACAAAGCATGAATGAGGGACCCGTGCTGAATATGGGTTCCATGAGAAGTTAAATAACCCCTCTCTCGCCAAAGCACCCCGAAGTCATGTACGACTCCGAATGCATAACGTGAATCAGTATATATGTTGACTTTCTTGTCTGTGGCTTGAATACAGGCTTGTGTTAGAGCAATAAGTTCTGCTGCTTGGGCTGACAACGTATCTATACAGTTCGTTTCAATAACTTCAGTGTCTGTTGTGACTGCGTACGCGGCCACTAAATTTCCTGTACTTGTTCTCATGCATGAACCATCTACATACAACGTCAGGTCTGGATCTAACAATGGAACGTCTGTTAAGTCTTGTCTGGGTTTCGTCTTTATCTCAATAACTTCAACACAATCATGGGCTAGTGGGTCTGTTCCAATTACAGGTAAAAGTGTAGCAGGATTCAATGTATTACAACGTCTGATTTCTATGTGTGGCTGAAACAATGTCAACTCATACCCTGTAAGTCTAGCTACGGTCAAGTGTTGTGTTTGCGTCCGGTTCACAAGAACCTCTACTGCATGTGGTACTTGTACTGTCAATGGATGCCCTAACACTATGGCATCGCTTTGTCTGATTGCTAAAGCTGTTGCTGCTACTGATTTCAGACACGCAGGCAGAGCCTGAGCTACGGGATCTAATGTACTGGAAAAATAAGCACATGGCTTACGTGATCCTGCTTGTTCCTGAGTGAGCACTGACAAGGCAGTACCTTCACGTTCTGTAACAAAGAGTGTAAAATGTTTGCTGTAACATGGTGTCGCTAAAACAGGTGCTTGACATAGAGCTTTCTTTAAGCTTTCAAAAGCTAGTGTGTGTTCCTGAGTCCAAGGGAGGACAGTCGACGTGGCTGCCTCCTGTGTTGTCAACTGAATGAGTGGTTTTGCTAGAAATGCATATTGAGGGATCCACTGCCTACAGTATGAAGTGAGGCCTATAAAAGCCCGCACTTCCTTCTGTGTCTTGGGTATTGACATGTTAGCAATTAACTGAATGCGGTCGGGTGTAAGCTGTCTACCCTCCTTGGACAGCGAGTGACCAAGATAAACAACTCGCTGGACACAGAATTGCAGCTTAGAAGGAGACACCTTGTGCCCCTTGTCGGCTAGAAAATGTAAAACTGTCAGTGAAGCTTTTTCACATTCGGGTTCGCTTCGTGCGGTGATCAGCAGATCATCGACGTATTGAAGCAGTGCAGTGTTAACTGGCATGTGTATGCTGTCAAGTTCTCGTTTCAGTGCTTGGCTATAGATGCTGGGACTTTCTGTAAATCCTTGAGGAGCGCGTGCGAATTTAAAGCTTCGTCCATTCAAACTAAATCCGAATAGATATTGGCTTTCCGGATCTATTGGGACGCTGAAAAAGGCATTCTTGAGATCAATTACAGTAAAGAATGTAGCTTGAGAATCAATAGCTGTCAGCAATGATGAGATATCGGGGACCACAGGAAATTGTGGCACAATGCATTTGTTTAATTCGCGCAGATCAATAACTAATCGATATACTGGCGGAGCCATTGGATCAGTTCGTTTAAGAATCGGAATTATCGGTGAATTACATACATTGGAGTCGGTTTCCACTACCACTCCTTGGGCAATAAGCTCGTCAATGATTTTCAGTAAAGCCGCTACAGCATCTTGCGGTAACTTGTATTGTCGCATTCGTGGCAATACCACTCCTGCCTTTAGTGTGACTCGATATGGTGTAATGTTCATGCAACCAACGTCAGTAGGGCCTTGTGCCCATAGATGCGCTGGTAAAGTCTGTAGTCGGGAATCCATATCTCTTGATACATAGTGACCCTTAAAATCACGTAAAAACAATCTTACTCCTTCCGGAGAACAACATATAATAGCCCCTAGAGCTTTCAATGTCTTTATACCTAACAAGTTTTCTGGACAAGATTTAGTAAGCAATAAATCAGTAGTTCGTGTCAAGGGACCAATCGTAAGTGGAAGTGGCTGTGATACTTCATTAATAATAGGTTTTCCTGAAAAACCAAGGGAAACATTTTGAGAGCCTGAGAGGGGTGCCCCTGGAACTTCACTACGTTTTATGGTTGTTCGACTTGCCCCTGTATCAAGTAAAAATTTTCTGTCTTGACCTAATAACTCACTATGTACATAAGGTCCTTCTTGATCTACTGGAATCTCAATAAGGGGTAAGTCGACTTCCCTCCCTAGGCTGGTTCATGCGTAACGTTGGTACTCAGGATATTCATACTGTGCGGTCTGATACATTTGTCGTGTTGTTGTTTTTGTGGCAGCAGCAGGCAACGGCGGTGCAGCTGGCACAAACTGTATGGGCTGTTGTGAGGCTGGCATAGCCTGTTGCTGAGCTGGCATGGCCTGTCCATGCTGTGAAGCTCCTTGTTCATTCTGATCCTGTCTGAATGGTCGTGGTCTCTCTTTTGCAAGACCTACGGCTATATTACGCTTCAGGACTTGACAATCGTGTACATAATGACCTGGTTGTTTACAGTAATTGCATGTTCCTTTTACAGGAACTGCTGAATCTCCGGAGTGTGTCACACCCTTTTTGTGACCATCCGCCGGTACTGTCTGGGAAACTAGCATTTTCATTTTAGTATCCTTCATACGTCTTTGCTCGTGTTCTTGTTCATCCCTAATTCTATTGTGATGATACTGTAACATTTGTAGCATTTGTGACGGAGTGTTACTTTGCCAGGTACTCTCGAATTTCAATATTCTATTCTTCACTGGAGGCAATGCATTTTCTACTAATTTTGTCACAAATAAATGTGGATATGAGTCACTACTTGCTTTTATACCACTATTTATACCAAAACATTTTTCAAATCGGGCATAATAATCACTTGTGTCTTCATCATGCTTTTGTTTACAGGCTGAGATTGCACCCCAATCTTCCTTTTTCGTGGTTAATAAACGTGGCAGTACCTGTACTAGTAAACCTGGTAATAGTTTAACTTTATCCCCGAGCCCTGAACCTGCAGTTCGGGCCCTTTCTTCTGCTTCTAATGCTGTCCAATCTATCTTTTGGTCTCCCACTTCCCACTCTTTTTCTTTCAGCTTTTCATAAATGCCAGCAGGCAAGAGCACCTTTAATATCGTCATAATATCAGGATAGGTATACTCTCCCATCAGTAACATGTCTTTAATTTCTCGGTGGAAACCCGCTGGGTCTTTGTCATGACTCGGTACCACTTTCTTCATTTCTAACAATTCGATTTTTGTTATGGGTGTATATACAAATACACGGTGAAACTCATTGTCCTCGCCTTTTATTGGGTGCACTTCTCGTAAGGGATTTTGTCTATCCATGTAATACGGCGTTCTTTCCTTGCTGGGCAATGAGAAAGGATCTGGACTTACAAAAAGAACGTACTGTTTACGTGACATTAGTATTTCTTTAATCAACTTGTTACTAGAACCTCTCCATCTATTCGCAAGTAGTTCAGTTAATATATCAGGTAAGGGACCAGGATCAGCATGTTCGTTCTTATATAATATAAGAAGTTGTTGAATCATGTAGATTCCAGCTAAACGTTGTTCATCGGGGCTGAGGCTCAAAAACGTGTGTGCAACTGTCACATCACCATATTTCCCAGGACTGTCCATCCAATGAACAGCTGACCTTGCTAATTCTTGCTCATCCATAGAATCGAGGAGGTGGTAACCCCTTCGTTCTCGGAGTATTTTATCTGCGGCTTGAAACAAACGTTCGGGAGACTTCATATTTATTATAGGTGTCGGATATGTTCTGCTATTGTTTGGACATACAGAATGTATCGGATCAGAAAAGCATCTAGCATTATTACAGGACCTTCCTCTGCCTACATAGGCTATGGTGTCTGGCTGTCTCACGGAATCTCCTGATTCGGACGCTTCATCTTGCTCGAACTCGTCTGTTTCCAATCTTTCTTCATGTATACGTTCTACTTCTTTCCTAATTTTTCGGCACATGGCTACTATACTCCCTTGTTTATCATGTTTTCCCTCTGATATATTCTGGCTCCACTTAATAAGAGTTTGCATTACCTCTGGGTCTACCCCCGGTCGGTCTTGATTTCTGATCACACAATTTACAAGAAAACGTAATAATTCTCCCTGTATCTCCACTTTCTGATATTCCATAGCTCTGTTAATGCATTCAGGATCTTTCCCTGTTTGGACAAAATGATATATGCTATCCAAATGCATAGCCATTCCTGGTAACTTTCCTAGAAACAATGCAGCTCGTCTAACACGTAATGATGCTAGAACCATTTCGTCCTCTTTACCGGGCACCGGATCATATCTACAATCTATCATAAGATCCTTAAGCATACGGGTGTTTATAAGTTTGGGCGTACGTGCATGTACTGATTCTTGGAAAGAAAATTTACTCACTCGGGGTGGCGTGAAATGAAGGCTAGTAGCACCTCCAGTAGCCCCCTCTAAGGTGTCAGACGTGAAAGGATTCGTTGAACGTGCTACAGCCACTACAGGTGTGGACACAGCTGCAGAATCGGTTGCGGGGACAGATGCGGAAGCAGATGTGCTTGCCGAAGCTTGTGTCGTGACTTGTGTCGGAGCTTGCTGTGACGCAGGGACAGATACCTGGTCTTGACGTTGAACCCCCCCAGCAGACGGTCTATGTGGTGCGGGGTTAGCATACTCGGGAACTGCGTCATCTAGATATGAGGAAAGAAAAATATCTTCTGCGGTTCTGGGATGTCCTTTAGGATGTACCTTTATCGGAAACAATGGGGGTGGCAAGTCTTTTGGTATGGCCGCGGTAGCTTTAGGCAATCCTTCGGCCAAAAGGGGGTACATTCCTTTTATAAGGGCATTTCTTTGTCTCTCTGTTTGTTCTGCTTGTACTCGTGTACCTTCTTCAATCAACAGACTCTCTCGAACCTTATTTGCACTTTCTTTACTTCTCTCTTCCTGTCGTAGTGCTTTTTCGGTGCGCCTATGCGATTCTTTACGCCATAATTCAACAGCGTCTTTCTGTGACTGTCTAGCTTTCCTCTTCCACAACTCTTCTTCGACTTTCATAATACATTCTGCATCCCAGGTCCCAGCTACGGGCCATCTCTGACTTTCTGGTAACTCTTTGGTGTAGTCCACCCATAGATCAAGAAATAATATGGCGTCTAAGCCATGCTTGTGGTACATAAAGTGCCCTGGAGTGTCCCTAGGAGGAATAGGAACTGCTTCTTCAAGCACCCCTTTTCTAGTAGTAATCTGTCTTAACTTCGAAAAGAGCGGCATATTGACAATTAATCTGATACTTAATCTTGAACACACTTAATACGGGAAAAAAAACACAATAATGAACAGTGAACAATGAACAATCATTCATACCACAATATGCAGGACATTTTAACACATTAAACATTAAACATTAAACATTTTAAAAATGACCAACAATGATGACAGTCTGCATAACTAATCACCAAGCCGAATTCTTGACAATGACTAGATACTTCGGAATACTTGATATACTGCTAAACAGTACATATACACTGCTAAACAGTGCAGACCGGATTTGTGTACCCAAATCCGTCTTGACCGGCACAACCTATGTGCGCGTCAACACGCCTCCCCGGCGATGGTACTCACCGAGTAGCTCAAAACAAAAGGCCTCGGAGAATGGACTGGACTCGACTGTGGACATCGGACCCTCTGGACATCGGGACTTCGAAAACCTGGTGGGCCTCTGTATACCTCGGATCTTGCTCTCTCAGCTAGGCTCTGGTCGGGATACTTCGCGCTTCTCACCGCCTCGTCTGGGTTGATCGCAGCCTCAGTCGCCCCCGCTTGACCGGAGGGAGCTACAGGAAATCCTGCTGGTACGCGTTATGGTCCGTCCAGCTGTGGCAGGAGACCGGGCCTGCAACGCACCGCCGGCGCGTGAGATGAGAAAGTGTCCCTATTCGGGCGCCATTATGTGGTAAATAAATTCTTTACCGGACTGAATTTCATACTGGATCTTAAACAAAATAGCTCAGAATAATAAGAGGCAGAATCCGTGGTATAAGAGGTTTCTGAATGGGCTTTATTCCAAAAATGGCCGACTCGAGTGGCGGCCTTCAGGTTCCGTCACCAAGAAGGTTCAGGAAGTGAAGTACCATACTTTATTGACAGGAAATTGCTTTTATAGAACATACATTACAATGAAACGAATGTGGAAGGCGTAACAATTGATAAGAGAAATGACACAGTAAATACGTAACCGAAACTAGGCGTAATAAGGAGTAAAAAGAAACATGATTGGCTATGATTATCATACATAGGTGGATCTATAAGATAATACTTGGCATTGATGCGCGCGCAGCAGCATGACGTGTAATTGACGTGCAACTAGGGGGTGAAGGGGACTTGACATTTAGCTCTACATGTGGAGACAAAAAGTCTGGGGGGTCAAGTCAACCTAATCCCAAATCATATCTAACATCCTATGTTTAAAGAACTATGTTATCCACAAGGAAGGACTCTCGGACGGAATCTATTCTATACTGACTGCGTGTGCGTGCACAAGCGTCTAAGTGTCTATATGAGATGCGAGAGGCAGAAAACTTTCCATGGCAACTGGGCTATGAATTACTTGCATGGGGACAGAGGGGCCGAGCCCTTTGCTCGAGAGCTAAAGGAAATGTTTACCTACATCACTAGACAGGAATGCATCGGCTGAAGAGCAAAGTAGATAATTCGAAGGTGAAATACAGCTTCTTGGCAGGCAGGCGAAACTGGCCGAGGCAGGCACCGTTAGCTGCACAGGAAATAGGACAAAGTTCATGGATACAGATGCGAGCTCAAGCTGACGCTTGTCAGAGACAGAGAGCAGGGAAAGAATTCAATGGCAGAATCGGGCCTACTTCGCCTGAACTGTAAAAATGGAGTAACTTAGCCATACAAAGTCGGTGGCCTTTCATACTTAGGAATCGAATATCCAGCCCATTAATGGCGGATCTGACAGAGGACATGTTGACGGTGGACGCACATGTGTTTGCGTCTTCGAAACTGGAACTGGAGGGAACATACATGTGCTTGTAACATGCATATAGAACCGTTGGGGTCCAAGATAGGGGACATAACTGATCAGGAAAATCCACATTTCCACAGGGGAGTGAGGCGGAGGACCTGCCCAGTACCAACACAGACTACGAGGCAGACGGGTCCGAGGCTGAGCTCCCAGTGGGGGCGGAGGCTGCTCCCACAGCTGAAATCAGCTGTACATCTCTCGCCGCCCCCTCCATTCCCATCACTGCCCTCCCACTTGCTCGGGTCCCTTCTGTCCGTGCTAGGCCACACCGTGTCTCCTTCTTGCCAGGCACCGCACCCCATGCCCCTGTCCCCCCTGCTGCCCTCACTGCCGAGTCTGTGGACATTCAGCGGCATTTGCAAGTTGGGCAGACATCGATCCTGACTGTCCTCCATGGCCACACCAGACTGCTGACCCAGATGGTGTCGCACATGAAGGGCATGTCATCAGCAATGTCTGACCAACGGATGTTGCTGAGGTCACTGGACTCGTCACTGACGGCAGTAGCGAGTCACCTGCAGCGCTGCGTCACCCCCTACCCCTGCCCCATCCACAAGTCCCACACCCATGCCTGTCCCAAGCACAACAAGACATCCACACACACGCACCCCACCAGACAGAAGCAGCACACCACCACGTAAGGGCAAGCACACACCTCCTGACACGCACACTCAGGGGGAAGCAGGCACACCCACTGGGTCTGGGGCACACAGGCAGGCACGTAGCCACAGTCCTCGTCCACATGACTCACTCCCCAGTCCCTCCGATGTCACTCCCCTTGGCTCCCCTGCCCCAGATTCGGAGAAGGAGGCCTACTTTGCTGGGCTGGGCCTCAGCCCCACTAGTTCACCTGGACGCAAATGGTCAAGGCACTCCACGGGTAGGGGATTTAAGTCCCCCAGCCCGTCCACTACCTCTCCCAGTAGCGCTGCAACCCATCCCTCCAACCCCCCCCTACTTGGGGCCTGTTGTTTCTCCAGGTGCCGGGGAGACGCTTGAAGAACTGGCAAAAGTGTGCAGCGTCGAGCTCGCCTCTACCTTTGGCGCTGCCTCACACCCTGTGGTGGGGTCGTCTGTCCCTGCACCCACTACACCTACCCTTCCCCCTCCTGTCCCTGCGGTGCCTGGTCCTTCCCCACATGATGCCCCCCCCAGTCGACGACACAGATTCTTCTGTTGTGCAGACAAGCTAGGGGAGACGCATGGCCATGTGTCCCCCCCAAGGACTGATAATATGGACTTGCCATTGGCCTTTGTGAATAGTCTCGTTTACACATTATTATTTTCATGCTGAATAAAGCATTTTCTTTTTCGTTTGAAAAGTCTTGCATTTCAGGTATTGATGTTGATGCTGATGCTACAGGAGTTGGGGTTGTGGGCATGTGTTATGTTTCAGGGAAATGTTGTAGTCTGCTGCTCATGGGGTGGAACCTGGTATCTGCGTGCCATCACAAGGTCTCTGCAAAGATTCTTTGTCGTGTATGCTCTTTGTGTTTGGAGACATTGTCCCAAGGAGTGTTCCTTCCTCTGTGGCACCTGACATCTCCCCTGCAGAGAGTTGCACAATTGTTGTGTTGCCCTGTGTCTACATGTCCTTTGTTGGTGATGGATCCCTTCAACTCTGGCCATGCCTGCTCAGCAATGTGTCCGGCTGCATCGTCTGTGCCGTACTTGGTACTCACTGTACTTGTGTATAGAGTATTTTGCCATGCCTGCATATGTTATTTGTCCTCACACCCACATGTGGTGTGTCATGCAGTGGGGGAAAGACATCCATCCTCCTGGGAGTGGGACACTGCTGTCAGTGATGTGTTGGTATGGCACTATCATCATTGTCCTAAGTTAGGGATACCTACATTCACCCATGGAGCTGTGGTCATCTGATAATGATGTACACACCCCATGTCTCTGTCCACTTCCGTTGTGACGGGACGTGGGATTGGTGGACACGCCCCCCGAAGTGACCAGACCATGGAGGTAATTGATGTGCAGGATGTATTAGTATTTTGTGGGGTGTGGGTTATGTTTCCTGCCCCTTGCCCCCCCCCTTTGCCCCTGGGGGTTGTTCTGACCTTCTGTGGCGTCCGCGTCGGTTTCTGAACACGAGGTCGTAGGCTATGAGGGCCGGGATGACGTATAGGTTTGGGTCCATCGCTGTCCGTCGCGTACCGGTGCTCCTTGTTCACATCGTTCTCAATTTCCCGGCAGTTTTTGGCTCCCGTAAAAAATGCTACGTGCGGAGTGACGTCGGCACGATTCGTACTTGCTGGTCTGTAAAACACTGCCTGACTCCGTCCGGACGTCGCGTATGCGCCGTCCAGAATCAGATTTGTATGTATTTTTTTGCCGGTCGGTGTTTTTTACGACTCGTACGGAAATGGTATTTTTGTGCGAATCGTACTTGCGAGTTTGTAAGGTGTTTTTCCCAGGTACGAGTCGGACAGAGAAAACGCTCCGTACGACCATTTGTACCCGGGTGATTGTTTTTGAGAAATTTGAGCTTTATGTTTTGTATTTATTTTACATGATGTATTGAGTTTGGCCTTTGAGCCTTTTGATTGGTGAGGTTTACATTTTTACTGTAAATATTGTATATATTATTTTATTATCTCAGTCTTATTTAACATTGGAGTTGTATTTAATGTTAGATTGAAGTAATAAAATATTATGTTTATTATTTATATAAACATATTTGTTATTTTGGGTTGGAATGTCAGAGATTTTAGGGGGTTGCTATTTATTTTGCTATTTGCTTTTGGCTATTAATTCTCAGCAATCTACTACTTTATTGTTTATGAAGAGTTTGACTTTTGGCTTGTCGTACATTCGTTTGGTTTGTTTGCTGAGTTTAGGTGCAGTTTGGCTAACAGATGGCTCCATTTGTATTTGCTGGTAGCTTTGCTCTTTTTGTAATGCTCCTATATATTTATAGATTGTAGGTTGGGTTCTTCCTAGGGTGGATTGGAAGTCATTATGCCGTCTTTCTATTGTATTGTTTATTTTGGCTTCCTGTGTCAAGGTGCTATCATAGATATTACACAATGGCTTTTGGAATTGGTGTTGGCGTCTTTGTCTTGAGCTATGTAGTCTGCCAATCCAAGTATCGTCTAAATAATCCATTAGGGGCTTAGATTGCATTCATGTTGTTGGTAGGAGGGCTTTGTATTCATAAATTGTAGCAGTTAGCAAACTCTGTGACGTTAACCTCACTTCTAAGGGCCCTAGATTGGATTAGCACCACTTGGAAGAGTACAAATTACAGCAAGTAAAGTCCAGGTGCTGGGATAACGATGAAAGGTGTAGTCTTTGAAATCCCTAAGACTTCAACAACAGGAGGCAAGCCAACAAGCATTTGGAGAAACCTTAGTCCTTGGGATGTAGAGAAAAGTCCTAGTCCTTCTCAGTTTCTGGCAAAAAGCAGTAGCCAGCAGGCCAACACAGCAAAAGCATTTAACAATGTGGCAGTCCCTCCTACAGCACAGAAGTTCTTCTTCTTGGCAGGGTGTCCTTAGTTCCAGCAGTGTACTGATCTGGTGGGATCAGAGGACTAGTACATATACTAAGTTTGGCTTTTGAAGTAAAGATACTTCAGAGAAATGTGTTTGTGGTAACCCTGGGCGTAGTTCGCGAAGTGCTACTTCGCGAAGCTACGCAAAGTGCAGTTCGCACTACGCGAGCTACGCGTAGCACTTCGCGAACTGCGTAGTACCTTGTCCGCACTGTGCCAGATGTCGTTTTCAATGATTGCACAGTGCGGACAAGCAACCGGCACTGTGCAATCATTGAAAATGGCATCTTGCACTGTGCGAGCTGTAGTTTTCTGCTGCTCGAGTAGATTTTTACTCGAGTGGCAGCTTTCTCAATGCGAACTGGTAGTTTCTCATCGCAAACGGTCGTGAGCATACGCGACCACTCGCAATGAGAAACCTGACCTCCTCGCGTTGGGAATCTCGCCGGGAAGTTTATTTCCCATGCTCGCGATCGCCAACTTGATGTTGCTGATCGCGAACAAGGAAAAAGTCTCGCCGGGATGTCATTTTGCTTGCTCGCGGTCGCCAACTTGACGTTGAGGACCGCGAGCAAGCAAAAAATGACCGCAGCACTACGCAACACTATGCTACGCGTGTTCGCACTGTGCTACGTGCAATTCGCGTAGTGCGAAGTAGCGCGAACTTCGCAAACTACGCGAGCGTAGCGTAGTGATTTGCCCAGGCTTAGTTTGTGGTACACAAGAGCATTCTCTTCCCTGCCCTGGCTCCAGACTCACTCCAGAAGGTAAGACAAACTTCGAGTGGAGACAGGATGCCATCCTTTTAGGTGCAGAGTGTCAGCTCCTCCCTCCCCTCCTGCTTAGGCATCTCCATCAACAGAAAGCACCGAAAGGTTTAAGTAAGAAAATTCCAACTTTCTAAAAGTGACACTTTCAGAACTAAAATTTTAAAACCAATGTCATCATAATTTGTAAATTAAAATTGTGATACTAGAGACACAAAGGGGCCGATTCCAATCCTGTAAAAAGGCTGTACGAATCATTGTACGGAGCGTTTTCTCCATACAACTTGCACCCGGTAAACTGTCCCTGCAACCTAGGAAGTACGATTCATACAGCAAGCCTATTTCCGTACGAATCGTACAAAAGACCGTACTTGGAAAAAATACCTACGATTCTGATCCGGAACAGCTTGTACGCGACGTCCGGACGTATTCAGGCAGCGGTTTCCGGCCCAGCAAGTACGATACCTAGAGTTGGCATGGTTTGCCCAGACGTGGGTCCCTTGCTCACTTTGCCACTGAATTCAAGCTAGCCTGGCTGATTACAGCTGATTAGCCATAAACCGGTCCCAGGATGCTTGTTTCCGGTCCAGGGGAGACATGGCTTGGCAGAGTCCATTCATAGATGCAGTGCCCCAACAGTCTGTAGTCTACTTCTTTGTTAACTCATGTTTTATAATCTGGTAAAATGTTAACCTATATTTTCTCCTAAATTCTTGGTGGCCACCTGGACCCTAAATGATTTCATTTCAGTTGCACAAAACACGAGCTCTGCAACCAAAAGGCTTGGTTGCAATTTGCAGAAAACTGGGGTAATGATGAACTCCCATTTGATTGAGGAATGGGGAATTATTGGACCAGACCAATCTTTCTGGTTATAAAAACACTTAGGGTCAGTTTCAGAATGATAAAGTTAGACCAAAAGTCTCAATTTAGGCTTGTAGTCTAAGTTTAGACCTAAAGTCTAACTTTACACCTGAACTCTAAGCTTAGACCTAAACTTATGCCATTAGGTATCCGGAGCTATGACCCAGAGATTAATTACCATGTTTAGGAGTGCCTTTCCTACAGACCCAGTTAAGTTCAACGTTTTAGTAGGTAAACAACTTGGATATGTTCTAGAATTCACACCTGAATGCTGATGTCATCCTTTATTTTGGTGTCAACTATAACAAAATCACGAAAATGAAAACCACACTGTTTGACCTGAATGTGACCTTCTGATCTTGTGTTTTGTGTTTCAGGTGAACTGTTTCCTTCAGAAGATACATTTTAGGACTGCTGCAGGGCATGTTATATTTTTTGATGACAAAGGGCAAGTACCAGCAACGTATGACATTCTGAACTGGGTTCATAAAAGAATCTATAACTTGGAAGTTGTGAAGGTTGGACAGTTAGATCTCACAGCACAACCAGGGCAACAACTTGTCATCAACAAGAGCTCCATCTGGTGGCGTGTTAGAGGTGACCACAAGAATCAGGTCAGTGGAATATCTTACAGGTATCTAATTAATGGCAATCAGGTGGGACCCGTTTCAAATGTTTTAATTTGGGATAAACTAATATCCCAACGTGTCTGAAGCGTTGTGCCACCTTTAAAGTGAGCAATATGCTGTGGAACACACACTACTAAGCACAGTCTGTCTAGGCGCTAAGACTCAATGAATGAGAAGCAGCGTAGCACACACTTTTAAGTTCTAGGTCAACGTATTATAAGAAAAAAAGTATCCGTAGACTACACCTGCTTGAATTAATAACTGCTTCTAAACAATTACTCTTCAGACACTAGAAATGCTGTTTCAATTGAAAATGTGTTTTTTTTATCTTAAAAGCAGTCACCTTTGCATCAGTCAAAGAACGTCTCTGGGCAGCTTTCATTGACTTATGAGTGGCAAGATTCGAGCTCACTATTACCTCACTAATGTCCTTGATGCAAGTATGTTAATATCGAGAAACTCGATGTCAATATGAATAATAATACATCCATGTGTATAAAAATGTAGTGGCATCTACATTGACAAATGTGCCCGTTATGAACCCCCAACTCAGAAATACATAGTAAGGCAGACTCTGAAGCCCAGGAAGGAGGTCACTGATTGAGAGATCCCAGGTGGGGTGGCACGTAGCTGGTAGACAAAGGCGTGAACAGGAAATCCCAGATCATTTCCACAGATCGACGCAGCGACACCACAATGGTACAGGGAGATTGGCCCCAATAAAACACACAGGGCTGGAGAGGTATGCACGCTCCCAAACACCATAGAATCAGATTCCAGTGGCGGCTCCTCCGCTAAGGCACTGGAGCGTCGCCCCACTGCTTTGAAGCAGGAAAAGAAAGGAACAAATAAAATGGTAATAACTTAATGTTATCACTTTATTGTGTCATCCTGCTGCGGCAGCTTATGTGAGGGGGCAGGGCGGGGCTGCAGAGCAGGAGAGGAGTGGTAGAAAACTCCTAGGTGTGCAATGACTATTTGGCTGGCCCTTTTGTGCTGCCAAAACAGTCATGCACACTTTACCTGTTCTCAATGCAGACTGCATTTCAGCCTGCATGGAGAATATGCCCACCTCTCTAGCCCATGGCTGAGCATGTGTCACAGCACTCAGACCAGTCCAAATGCTGCATTGCGGCGTTGTGATTGGCTGCGGGGAGCGTGGGAGTCCTGGAGCTTCCTGCTTCTTGTTTCTCCCAAGAAGCAGGAAGAGGATGCAGGAGACGCAGTGGCGGCCGGCCAGCTAGCCCGCCAGGAAGCAGGGTTGTTTTCTTTGCCCGATCCCCCTGCCCCTTTTCCCCACATGCTTCACTGTTGCTTCCAGGTAGCAACCACGACTGTCAGATTCTAGAAAAGTTAAAGAAATAATAATAATAAATAAATAAATAACCTGGTATTTGTAAAGAGCAAACTAATCACCCTTAAGAGTCTCAAGGCGCTGGGAGCAATCTGGTAGATTAAGCAAGCTATTGCCCAGAGTCACAGGGTGCTGAGCTGAGCTGTAACTAGTGCCGGGAATCGAACAGTGAGCCCCGTGCTCTGGAGTCAGCCACCCTGGCCTCTGCACCACACCTAGTTAGGAACATATAGCAAATCAGGACACAGCACACAGAGTGCACACAGTCATCACGTGTCCCCTAGGCTGGACATCTGGAGACGTTGTTATGTTATGTTAATTGGTTTATATAGTGCTCAACTTACCCTGGGGCATCTCGGCGCTGAGTAGAAGATTAGAATCCTGCACCGGGAGCAATGGAGAAACTCAGAACAAAAAGGCTTTCAGCTGTTTTCTAAAAAGGCCATAGTTGGGGATTGATCGCAAGACATGAAAAGGCTCTGCCACCCGTCCGAGTAAGACGAAAGCGAGGAACCTGAAGGAGGCCTCGCAAACTAGATCTGAGTCTCCTAGAGGGACAGTATTTGAGAAGTTTTCTTTGTAAGTAAAGAGGGCCTCTGTTGTTCAAAGCGTTATAAGTGAGGCAACATATCTTGAAAAAGGATCTCTTATTCACAGATAGCCAGTGTAGTTCTCTGAGCAACGGGAACGAGGAGGAGTCTGCCGGTCGGTTGAGAATCATTCTCGCTGCTGTATTCTGAACTATTTGCAGTTTGGCCAGATGGGTCTCCCCTACTTCTGCCAGCAACACGTTGCCGTAGTCCAAGCGGCTAGTTACCATAGCCTGCACTAATGTCCTATGATGACAGGTTGTCATATATGGGAGTATTTTCCACAGAAGTCAAAGGCTATAGTAGCATGAACTGGTTGTGACCACAATATGGTCCTTCATGGACAGCGTCCGGTCTACTTTTATACCCAGGTTTTTTACTGAAAGTTTGGGAATGGGAGCAGGGCCCAATTGGACGGGCCACCAATTATCTGACGAGATTTCAGTTGCATTTCCCAACAACATGATCTCTGTTTTTCCTGGATTCAGTTGAAGGCAATTTCCCGTCATCCAGTCATAGATCGCCTTCATGCCAATGACAAAACGGATTTTCTCTTTCTAAGCCTGTTGGTGTTCTCCTGCCCACACTCTTTAATTAAACAAACTCTTCCTGTTTTGCCAAAGCCCTCTTCTCATTTTCAAGGTATTTCATGTTCAGGGAACATTTTGGCGAGCTAGATAGGAGCTGATTGGGACCCTAAACCAGACCGCAGCCAAAGGAAGGTGATCCCAACCAGATGGATTCATATTTGCGCATCAAGGAAGCTAAGCAGACACTGCAATTGATTGGAAGTTCTGCTGAATATGCAGGAATGAGGTCTGTCCTGAAGCAGCAGTCACGGGGGTAGGAGACTACATCGTAACCTTAGTAAAGCATGTAGCGTATGACAAACTAGGGAGAAGCAAAAAAAGAACTAAGGAGAAGCGTAAAAAGATAATCTGAGCACCGTGCCACTGACAGAACTCTGGCATACTACCTATTTTATCTTTTAGCTGAGTTGCTGTAAGGCAGCCTCAGAGGCGATCAGCATGCACTGACTGTCTGCAGGACCTGCTGTAATCACTCTATGGAGTATAATTACACCTGCTTGCCTGCCATCGGTTCATAGCTCCATCGCTCCTATTTGCTGGCTTCTTATTGGCCAGTGCTCCCAATACATCACTTCTGTTTTGAAGCCAGAAGCACCAGCCAACTACAGTTTCCTTACACTGTAGATCTTTATCCATTATTTTTTTCCTTGTAGTAATTAACCAGAGTGCCCACTTCAGCGGCCGCTGTTCCATAACTTTTACATACGCGGCCATCATACTTTATTGTTAGTGCACCACCCAGCATGGCACTCGTTTTATTGGCTGCCATGTACATTACTTTTGATCTACACTTGATTCTGCTGCACTTTGTTTTCTGTCATCCAGGCTGCTCTCGTCAAACCAGCAGAGATTCGCCGTGACTCGGCGCACCGCTACTCCTCCCACCCTGTAGGCTTTTTGGCATCCGCTGCTGCCCAATGTGCTGCTACTCCTGCCACAGCTGCGACAGCCACGCATGCCGCGTTTTATTACCGGGGCACGTTGAAAACCAAGGTGCAGGAGGCCAAAGAGGCACAAGAGGCTCGTAGCAATGAGCGGGAGGGCTCCTCCAAGGCAATGATCCACTTGTGACACCCCTGAAGATGCCCCTCAACAGTTAAGCCGCTAATTAGAGCTATACCATGGCCCACACTCAATATTGGTCTAAGGATCATCATATTGGATCCCTGGTCTTCCACGTTTTGCATGCTACAGGACTATATTTTAAAAACCAGCGAGTGTGGGAGTTGTACTCACCTCCTACTGAGAGTGAGCCCTAGGGTAATCACGGAGGTGGCCTGGCTAGGTTCAGGTGCAGCTTGCGGTTTGCCCGAGGGCTTCCACTCGCTCGCTCACGTAACCAATGAACAGATCAGAAGGGAGCCCTGTTTCTAATCTGGATCAGAAGAAAATAATCATGGAACACTTCAAGAAGAAGGAAATATTCACTTTTTACCATCTCCTTCTCAACAACCACGGTAGGACCAGAGCAATTCTCTACATAGGTATAAGATAGTCTGCGTCGTGGCTAGCTTTGGCTTAATTCAGTCATACTTTTGCTGCCATATAAGCGCTCCTAAATGAGATAAAACAAGGTATTTATCCATGCACAAATCAGCATGGTTTCCCAAAGCTTACGGTCCGCACAGTACATATGAAAAAGGTGGGCACAACACAAGCACCTATAGAAAGCATTCACAAAGTGGCTTATTTTAGGTAACAACAGAGAAAACTATAATTACAAATTTCTTCACAATTACTTAGGAAACATGGGATTTATCAGCTTGAAATTCTACGATGCCCACAGAGCCTGTGGAATTGTTGCGAGTGCAAGAGCAATCCTCTTATATTCCTGTAACAGAACAGCTGGAGGGACCTCCACAAATTCCAGCTGCTGACTTCACTCTTCCAGGTATAGACCATTTATCGCCTCTCCATCCTGATTCTAAAGAAACTTTAAAACTTCACTACATTTGCTTTCTAGCACTCCAAGTAATCTTATAGAAGCCGTACAAAGTCTCTCACAGTCTTCTGAATTCCCGTCATTCAACATGCCACACTCTTCAAACTGGCAGGACCCTATTTCAAGTACCCTCCAGTCTCTGCAGAGAAACATGGATTCCACATTATCACTCATAGAAAAGAACATAGAAAATACAGACCAGATATTTGAAAGTCAAACAGGAAATCCTCAATACCTTGTGGATAAAAAAAGGAAAAACAAATTTACTCAATCTACTCAAAATTTCCAAACGATTCTCACAAACTCAGAGACGGACAAGGGTAGAGACGACAAATGTAGCTATGACCCCTCAGGGAATAGTAATTCTCCAATGCAGATAGGGGGGGGGGGATCTCAAGTTAAACAGAAAACTAAGTCTTATTGGTGATAAAATCTATTTTCTCTGAAAAATTTTCAAAGGACCCCATCCGGAGAGTACTCCCCAGAGTACCCCCAAATTGCCACCCCTATCTTTCGAAATGTTGCTCAGAAAGATTGACAAGGAGGTCCTATCCTCCCTACTCAAAAAGCTGAAAAGGTTTCAGGGGGAGTATCAACTCATAACAAATAAATCAAATAGAGTTT